>NC_067154.1:22351939-23036939 GCF_903995435.1 Acomys russatus | reverse complement strand
AGCAGTTTTCAGAAAGTAAACATCTGCGGCTAGAAAGTCATGGTAGACATTTTCTGCAGACATTATCAACATCTACACTCAGGCTTTTCCATTCATCTGAGCCTCATATGGAAAAGAGGCTTTGCCACTTATCCATGCCTCTGAAACTTTGGTCCGTGACATGACTAGCTCATGTCAATAACACCCTCAGGATGTCACATACTCAGGGCTTCCTCTATCTCTCACAGCAGCAAACAAGTAATCCATACAGGAGCTTTCCCCTCAGCCTTTCACAGCCCACTTCTCACCCTGGAAATAAAGGGAGAATATGCTGCCAACTCCATGGACCATTGTGAAAATTAGATAGAATAATATATGTAAACCATATATAGTTAATATAGTCCCTGGCAGATAATAGACATTCATTTCAGGGGGCCTACAATAAACAATTCTTTCATATTTTATAGCTCAATTTGTTTGAGTCACATCTTGAATTTACTGCCCCCACACAAGGCAAAAGACACATCACATTACTGACTAAAATGCATCTGTAGTGCTGATATTTTAGTAGACATATCTCCATCACAGTGATCAACCCAATGGGCATGCTCTGCTTCCCAAAAGTGCATCATGGAAGTTCCAGTCCCTTTGGGCTCAGAGATGCAAAATCATACATAGGCTTTAAGTGCAGTGCCTTCTAAGAGAGATCATTCCTGAGATACTGACCCTAATTTCAACCTAACTTGGAGAGATTGGGTTAATATAACAGTAACATGTATATTCAGAGTTTGTTTCCATATCTATTCCATGTAAAATCACAATATGATAGATATAGTCCAACATAGTTGCTCTATAAATAGGAAATGTTATGTACATGGAGGATCTAGTATATACCAGATTTTATTATAGGAACTTTGGGGATATTAACTCATTATATATTTAGAGATATTGGAGGTATTATGAGTAAAATGAGAAAGGATTCAAGTTCAAAACTCATATCAACATATCTGAATCATCTCATATACTAGTTTCTCAACGTAGCTCTAACAAACTGCCACAAAGACAGCTTTAAAAAGCACAAATGTTGTACCGTAGTTCTAGAGCCCTTAAGTCCAAAGTTATGATAGCTTCCAAGGCTGGTTTTCAGTGGGAGCCATTTGGAAGGCTTGCCCATGCCTCTCGTCAAGCTTCTGGTGACCACTGATAGCTCCTTGGCTTTCTATCTTCATATGTGTGTTCTCCCTGTGGTATGTTTGTGCCTGCCTTTCCTATTTTCATAAGGACATCAGGTACATTAATTAGACTAGGGTCCCACTCAATCTCATTCAAACTTGAGCAACTGCTTATGCAGTGACCCTATTTCCAAACCTCATATAAATAAACATAGCAATGGAATTTTGCTCATTTTGTTTCATTTTCTGCGATAATAATATCTTGTTCAGATCTCCATGGGCTGCAAATGGATTTACATAAGAGAAAGTTTATTTCCAATATACTTTAATTGTGCGGCCCACCCCAAATCAATGATAAAGATGAAAATCATGATATAAAGTTCAAGAACTTCTCAGACCTCTTCATCTCGTGTCAGATAAGAGAGCAGTAACCGTTCTCCCCACCACCAAACATTTCTGAATTTTACCATCTTTGCCTCCACAATCACGAAGGCTTTTGTTAAGTATACATTTTAAAATTAATAGCCTGTAACATATTCTTTTACTGAGTATGAGAGAAAGAAATACAAAACCAAATGTCTATTTGTTCGCTCTGTTGAAAATGTCTAATACTAAAAGAAACTGGTTTCCACAGAAAACACTGGCTTTCCCATTAGCCATCTGCTATATGGAAGGACTACTCAATGCGGCTTCCTCAGCTGGAACATTTGGAAAACAAATATGTTGTTGCTAAATCTCACATCCGTGGCCTAATGTTTGTGAGAACATTGTTGACTTACCAGATGTCCTGGAAATTCCTGTGGTAGAAGTGCTTCCAGAACTTGAAAGTTGCTCTGTCCTGTTGTAGAATGGTGTTCGAGATTTGTGATTTGGCTATGTCTGGTGGTTTGCTGTGGTGTTTCTCATTCAGTCATTCATTCTGTAAATAACAGCTAGATGCAACCTGATACTGTTGAGCTTCTGTTAGTCCACATAGTGGTCCGCATTACATAAAATATCTGCTACTTCTTAGTTTTTCAAAATAATTCATTCTATTCAACCCCAGCTATATGCATCCATCTTATGTGAAATTACATAGCACGACCTTCATTGTACTTGTCTCCCAGCTGGAAAAGAAGCAACAAAGTCTAACCTTTGTGTTCTCTGTTCGCTCATCATGCCTGAGGAGTTTGTTTGAAATGGGAATAACCTCTGTTTTCAGTCCGGGTCGTCTCTTTTGAAATTAGATTAATGGAGTCGTGAATAAACTGAAGAGTGTTCTAACTTTGGAATGCAAATAGAGTAGAGCCCTTCTCTCACAGATATGCTCCTCTCCCTCTTCTTTTCTTCCTGCTTTTATGTAAAGAAGCAGAACTCTGAGCACAGTGAAGACTTGGCTCGAAGTGGAAAGCCTTTCTATTACTCCATAGACTCTCTCTGTTGGACCATTCACATACTTGTCAAGCTTTACTTCAAGATGCACTTCCTTCCCTTAATGCTATCAAAGGAATATGATGGAGCACAGGTTTATTTCCTCAAGGTAATGATGATGATGATGGTGGTGGTGGTGGTGGTGAGGGTGGTGATGGTGATGATGATGATGATTTGGGTTTGTTTGTTTGTTTGTTTGTTTGTTTTTCAGATAGAGTGTCTCTGTGTAGTTTTGGTTGTCCTGGGACTCACTCTGTAGATCAGGCTGGCCTCGAACTCATAGAGATCAACATGTCTACGCCTCCCAAGGGCTGGAATAAAAGGCATGCACCACCACTGCAGAAAAGCTACACAGAATTTTTAAAGGAGAATTTCATGTATATTTGAGGCCCCTGTTCCACCACCAAATTTCAATGTATTTGTTCCATGTAGTGTCAGAGCAAAGGTGTGAACAGACTATTGCTCTGTCGGTAATCTTTACATGGCCTGAGGGTGTGGCATTGTATGATGTGACTGAGTTAGCTGCTCCAATGCTCCTCTGGTTTCATGATTCTTGATGTTGCTTAAACACATAGGAAGACCTATGAGCTCTCTATAGCTTGTCTTCTGAGATCCATAGCCTTCCCCTCACTGGGCTTTTCCATAGGGGGTTCTCCACATAGAAAGTGAGATTAATCCTCTTTTCCTTCAGGCTTAACATGCCCCTCTCAGTTTGCTCATCACCCTTCCAGCCAGTAATGACTAGGCCTCTGTCTCCCGGGCCCTCTGAGCATTATGCTTTCATTCCTTCTTAATTTCTTTTCCTTCTCGTCTATTTTATTTAAGGGAACCACATTTGAGGGTCCTAAGCTTATATTTGGGTTTTTTTGTTTTATCCATCCTTCCTCCCCATGAAGTGAAAATTACAAAGCATTTTTTTTTTCACTTGAATACTGGAATGAAAGTGAGGAAGGACATGCAGAGAAAAGAGATTTAAAGCTCACTGTTCATACCTGGAAAACTGAAGGCACCATTAAATAAACAGAGAGAACACCCACATGCGAGACATTGGATGGAGGACTGTAAATTTATCAGTTACTTTATAATGCTCAAAGAAATGTACTCCAACTACCTTTTTTAGAAGCCTATTTTCAGATGACACCCCAAGTTTACAGAAGTCACTGTACTATTCTAACACAGACAAGAGTTTTAAGACTTAATCTGAGTAAATGAATGCACACAGGCAAATTTGTCTGGAAAACCATCAATCATGCATCATTGTCCTTTGATACTAATTAATCACCTGGGAAAATTTCAGAGCTCTTTATTGTGTCTGTCCAGGCCCAATCTGAGCACATCAGATCATAGCCTCTATGGTAAGCACCACTCCCCATCTGTTTTTAAGCTTGTTAGCTTCCCACACAGTGGAAATTCATCAGCTCGACTTACCTTTCCTATTTAGGTTATGATTTCTACAATGTCTATGGTCTCCTGGGAAAGAGAAGTGGCTTAAACAGGTTCCCCCTTGGTCTTAATCATCCTGTTTACCACAGCCCACAGGATCTCCACTTCAGAACCATCATAAACTATCCACAAAATGTTCTGCTGAAACTGTGTTCAGCATTGAAGAGATCATGTATGGCGGCATGAAATTCTATCCACATGTTTTTTCTCTCCAATCAAAAATGGTTAACTTTTGTCCTTATTCCCACAAAGAATGATTCTGCAGCCCCCAAACCCACCTTATCCACTTGTTTGATAAGCACTATGCAACACATTTATGAGATGGCATTTCATTCTAGGATGACATTTAAGAGCTCTCAAGTTTAATGACTGTGGACAGCCATCGATCACTCCTAGGGTGCCCCTGGGATGGTGGACGTTGAGGTATGCCATCCATCTCCCATCTCATGGTGATACTGTGGCTGGCTGCCTTCCCCTCTTCATCACTGGCTGATGGGGCTGATGGAGATCGGCTGTGGCACTTTCAAAGCGCCTCCCATTCTCTCACCTGCTCTGCTTGACTACTGAACTGAGCCATGTTGTGACAGTCTGCCTGCTCTTCCCTGTTCAGATTAATGAATACAGCTTTAGCTGTTAATTCAAAACTAGTCAAGCTTATATCCAACAATTAGAGACCAATTTTCATATTCAGCTTGAATGTATCAGAGGAAGGGTGTGGGGAGAGGAATGCAATTTGGTGTGAATCTGTTAAGTCTAGGGGGAACACAAAGACAAGTCAGGGAGCCAGAAGATAGCACCTGAAAGTCTCATTGGGTCTAGCTGAAATAAAATGATTCAAGCCTCAACATCTTTCCAAGCTACAAGAATATGGCCCTGGGGGCTTTGAGCTTCCTGCCCTGTAGCTAGACTGCAATCCATCAAAAATAACAAGCATATGGCAGGCCCTCGTGCTCCCCTGCCTTCTAGGAGGGTCAGCAGCTAAGCCAGCATTTGAAGAGCCTCCAGAGTCAAAACCCAATGCTCCCCTTTCTCCTTTCCTCTGTCCACAATAAGAAATGAAATGTTTACTTGTACACAGAATTATATAAGTGACCGCATGTGCCCCTGACCAAGATCATCAGGGCAATGGAAATTTTGTGCTTCATTCTCAGCCCTGTCATGCCCTCCCTGACTTCAAAGTGAAAGCTACAAATGCCTTGTCTCAAATGGAAAAGCTATAGAAGGACCTCCAGATGCCAAATACTGTCAAAATGAACTCTTACTCAAATTTATATTTATAGACAGGGGAACAAAGCTGGTCAAGGGACTTCTGCCCCTGGGTATTGATGACAGAAGCAATTCCGTGGAGAACATACCGTCCCAGGTAGGCAATAGCAATACACCTAATTGAAATCCAGAACTCCAGAGGCAGAGGCAGGCGATCTCAGAGTTCGAGCCCAGCCTGGTCTACAGAGTGGGTTCCAGGACAATCAGGACAACACAGAGAAACTCTTTCTCAAAAAGCTGAAAAATATAAATTCCTCCACAGTAATTTTCACTGGTCTTGTTTTTAAAACATGGAGCTCATGGATAGAAAATGTACATCAGCTGGTACAAATTTGATGGTTTAGATTGATCTAGAATTTCCTTTTCATTTGCACCAGTACTTATGAATTGTCTTTAGATCAGCTGTGCAAGGAAAGAATTGAAATTATCCTCCGATTGTCCAAATGGGGTACTTGCGGTGACGGGAAGCGGTGGTTCTTGTTTGAACACCTCCATTCAAAAGACTATAGCAACCTGAAAAGGCCAGATAATTTGTAATTCCAACTATATAGCACTTGGTGGCACACAAAAATAAATACACCCATATATATGACTGGTTAGCAGTATTTAAGAGATACGAAGAGATGAGTTGTAAAAAAAAAATTAATTTTTAAGGAAGTAGACTTTTTTGTATGATGCTATAATAGAGGGTATATGTCATTGTTTTCTGTCTAAATCTACAATGTAAATAACCCTGAACTCTTATACAAACTGTGAATTGCACATGATGATATCTCTGAATATGACAGCCAGTTATAACAAATGTACACCTCTAGTAAATACTAATATAAAGTGAAAAACTTTTTAAAATTTAAAAAAAAAAAAAAAGAGGCTGAGAGCTATAGCATATGGAATAGCCATTTCTCTGGGACTCTATTCTCAGATTCCTGAAGAGGATGCAATATGTCCCTCTTCTCACTGCTGTGGTAAAATGGCTGACAGAAAGTAACTTATAGGGAGAGGATTTATTTCTGTTTACAGGTTGAGAGAGGACAGTCCATCAAGATGTGAAAGACCTGATGGCAGGAGGATGCGTAGATAAAGCAGGAAGTAGAAGTGAGCATGGGATACCTCAGGCACCTTTTATTCTGTTTGCATCCACATCCTGGGGGATGGTGTCACTCTCGTTTCGGTTGGGACTTTCCTCCTGTTACACTTCTTGGAAAAGTCCCTGAAAGGCACAATAGCAGGGTACCTCTTGGGTGATGGTAAGCCCAGTCAAGTTGACAATCAAGATTAGCCATCGCAATCTCTGGTGTCTTTAAAGGATGTCTAATGTTGTTCTAACTTGCACAATTGATGCTAGGAATGAGTGAAGTAAGCGTAAATCACACAGTACAGTTTGTAGTTCATGGAATTTAATAATGACACAGAAGAAATATATCAATACTGGTTCCTGTCTTCCTGGAAGTTTATTTCTAACTGGGTACATATATTTTTAAAACATGAATAAATAAATGAATATTTACTGAGTAAATGCTATGTGACAAAAGGTGGAAGTAGAGATTACATTCATAAAAAAAAAAAAGACTCAGAAATAATAACTGGTCCAAGAGTGTGGTCCTATAATCCTAGCTACTCGTGAGGATTACGAGGAAGGCCACAGGTTCAAAGCCAGCCTGAACTAAAATGTGAGTGCAAGTCTAGTCTAGGCAACAAAATGAGGCCCTGTCTCTAAAAGTAAAAAGAAGATTTGGGATGTAGTTCAGTAGCAAAGCAGTTGGCTACCTGGAATGGGCCTGCAGAGTTCATTTCCAGTACTGGGAGAGAGGAAAAGAAAAGAAAAGAATTAGAAACAAAGAGCCATTGCGGTTAGGGAGGTCTAGGACAGCCGCTCTGATGAAATGATGGCCATTCTGAGATTGGAGAAGGATCCAGAAGACTTTCATTGCACAATGGATGGGTACAAATCACATGCTTTAGGAGATGGAAACAGAGATAAGAGTAGCCAGAACGTAGACATGCCACGGTAAGACCCAGGTGGTCTGAGACTGGATCACTTTCATTGTAGTCCAAGAGCGTGCTTCTCAAATCAGGACCACGTGGTACAAGCAGAACCTCTACTTCAGCCCAGTTCACCGAATGAGAGCTAACCCTTTGACAAGTTCACTGGCAACCTTTGCACTTCTAGACTAAGGAGCCACCAAGGACTATGAACACACTGACATGACCCTCTCTATTTTCTTAAAGTATCCGTCTAGGTATCATAGCAAACATGGACTTTATTGACACCGTGATCTGGGAAGCTTCTGACTAGCTTACTGTTTCTCCTTCCAAGGCAGTCCCCATGTAATGTGGCCATTATCCAGGAAGTCCCAGCCCCATGGTTCAAGCATTGCTCTTCAGAGTATGTTTCACCTGTGCCATGTCTGCTTGCTTTATACTTTTAAGTGTCACCTCTCCTATATTCTCTAGGGCAGAGGGCTGCCCACTATCTCAGGAAGTCACATGCTCTTCCTTGTTCATGTCTTCCTCTGCACTAGAGATAACACCTGCATTTAATGTTGAGCCACATACCTTCGGCTGCCTCTTCCATACACAGCCTCTGCCAAGGAAGTGGCATCATGTTCCAGTGATCTGCTCTCACTGTACATTCCCTGCACACCCCGGGAGCTCAAGGACCAAGTTAAAAAGAAACCAGCAGTTCAAGTTATGGTAATACTCCAAAGATGAGACGAGAGTTCGCATGCAAATGCCAGCCATCTTTACATGAAAAATAAAACTTTTTAATCGATTGTTGGGGGAGCTGTTAATGAGCTAACCGCTTTTAATTCAACATTTGACAGTAATTGCAACAGAATTACATTTAACAAGACAGGAACCTCTATGGGTTTTTTAACAGGCAAATGAGGTAACAGCGCAGCCCCTGTTAAGGAACAGAGATAATCAAAGGAGCCTTCATGCCTATTTCTGAGTTGGAGTGACAGGACTATCAACAGTAACCCCCAAAGACTGATGATACTGGTTGTATGGAATAGGAAATAAAACAAGGTTTTTATTCTAAATGCTGTGCCTGATGGAGCACGGAGGTTGCTGGGGCTGGCTGGAGATCTTGCTCAGCTTAAGCTGTCAAAGAAGCTGGGAGGCAAGGCAGGGAAAATGAATTTCTTTCTTTCTTTCTTTCTTCCTTTCTTTCTTTCCTTTTTTTTTTTTTTTTTTTTTTTTTTTTTTTTTTTTTTTTTTCGGTTTTTCGAAACAGGATTTCTCTGTGTTAGCCTTGGCTGTCGTGGACTTGCCTTGTAGATCACTTGAATTCACAGCGATCCGCCTGCCCCTGCCTCCCAAGTGCTGGGATTAAAGGCGTGCGCCATCACGCCCGGCTGAAAAGTCATTTCTTAGTAGGTCCTTATAGAAGTTAAGAGGTAACTTTTGCAGCGATGTCACAGTAGCTGCAGTCCATCTCCATTATGTGGATAGGGGAAGGAATGCTTTTAGTCATTCTGTTGTGCTCCGCGATTTAGGAAAAGTATTTCACGCTGCTGCTCAGCCTCGGCTCAGAACGGAACCGTGGGAGTTAGTACTTGTATTTGCAGGGTTCAATCAGACCAACGAAATGAGGGCAGAATTTAAAAAGAGGTATTTGTATGTGAGATGGAGGGAGGGTCAGTGGGAGCATGGTAAGGATTTAATCAGGTCATACTGTATTTAATCCCTGGGCTGCTCTGAGGGATCTGAGGGGGGCAGCTGCAAGTCCCACAAAGGGACAGCTCCAAAATTGTCTTCATTATGCAAGTTCTTGAAACCCTGTGAAGAAGCTCACCTTTCCCACCCCAAATGGCTGTGTCATCACCTTTATTTCTGCTCTAAGTCCTGCTTTAATGGATTTTCTGAGCTTCCAACTTTGAAACCACATAGAAAGAACAACCTCAACGGAGCCCTGCTGCTGTTAAGCAGATCAAATGTCATCCGTCCTGGGGGACAATTCCACTACAGAAAGATGGTTGAATTTGGGTGGTTGAAAACCAAACAAATAGAATGTGTGTATCAGTGGTCTATAAAACAGGCTCCAGGAAAATGATTCTCATTCTCTCATCACTATTATAAAACAAACAGAAGTCAAAATGCCATATTTAATACAAAGGGGGAGGAAAGAAAGGAGCAAAACAGCTAACAAAACATTCGCATAGTTATATAAGGAAAAAGAACCTTTGGATTCAAAGTTCATATCTGACAGTTAACGTGACAATAAAATAGAAAAAAACATGAATTAAAATGCAATGAAAAGTTCATACTCTCCATGCACCGAGAAACAAGAGAATGTCCTTAAATTGATCAGCTCTCTGGCTGGAATAAGGGCTTCAAATGACAGATGAATGTGTCATGCATTTTCTTGCAGATGTAAGCTGAAACAAGGTGGTGAGGTTAATTTGAGCTTCTCTTAAAGTAATATAAAGAAAATGTAATATACATACATAATAGAAATTGTTTTGAGGCACAAGAAGAATGAAGTTATGTCATTTTCAGGATCATGGGTGCAAATGGAGGTCATCATATTAAGATAATTAGGCCAGTCTCACACAAATACGGTATATTTCTCTCATCCGCAGCTCTTAGATGTCATATAGTTATATAAAACCATGTGCATTTGTGTATGACATGCATTTACAGTGAGAATGTCTAGAAGACAAAAGGGGGAGGGAAGAAAGAAAAATGGGGACAATATGCCCAACATACAATAAAAACCTGAAAGAAAACTTTTAAAATAATAATAATAAAGTTAAAGTTTAAAAATCAATGTAACCTGTATGTTTTTACATAAGTGTATTAATGCATTCATTATATGCTTTTATATAGACTAGGGAGTTGAGAGTGCTTTTAGTATAATTCAAAACCATGAAATAAAATGATGATAGATAGCTAAGGTCTCTGTCCACATCATGTGTAGAAAATTTGTTCTAATGCAAAATTTACTCGAGTTCAACTAAAATATAGTGTCAGAATATGAAACACAAAAGGAGACTATTAGCAAACCACCAGTCACAAAATACCTGCCCAATCCTTGAGGTCTGATCAATGAAACATAGTAGATAGACCACGGAGCATGGCATAGAAACATAAAAGATTTTTACTGTGTTGGACCAGAATCAGATTACATTGAAAAATTTAATTCTCCAAGCTATATGCTCTAAAACTCACAAGGGAGATTCCAAAAGGCATCTTCTATAATCCACATTATAATCCTTGCATCAGAATCACATGGTAGAACCATAATATCTCCCACAGCTCTAGCCTCTGCCAGCTCTTTAAGCTGGGTCGGCGTACTGAGCAAGGGTTAAATATGAGACCCTTCATTTAATGCCAAACATTTTAGAGGCATCCATGTTGTGAACAAGAAAAAAAACCTAGCAAGCCTAAATGGTCTCTGACTCAGTGACTAAGAATCACTGATATGGAATGCAAGTGTTAGGATGGCAAGAAATATCTTCACCACTCTTCCATCAGACTCCTACATAGAGACCTAACATATAGAGGGTAATCCCCAAACATCCAATGAAAGAGGGAATTGGAGAGTCTCCACCCATCATCCTCTCACTCCAAAAAAACCAGAAGGTGAAGGGATGCTACCACATCCATAGATCCAAATGAAAAGTCCTTCAAACACAAATTTTATGTATCATAGCATCCATATTCAGGAAGATGGTCAACACAGATCTTTGAGAACTACTTAATTACTCAACTCTCTACTTCTTTTGCTTATGAAAATAATAGGTCCTTGTTGCGGTGATTTTTCCTCCTGAACCCACCTGAGATAAGAACTCATGAGATTCAAAATAATTTTTACAAATACCTATGCCATATAGCTAGGCTCTTCTCTGACTAGCTCATAACTTAAAATAACACATTTATTCTTATGTATGCTGGTTACTTCTACTCAGGTACTATGTGTCTGTCCTCCTCACATCCTGCTGGGTGAATCTCCTGCCTCTGGCACTATCTCAGAATCCTTTCTGACTCCCAGATATCCCAGCTCCTATTTCCTGCCTCAGTTATAGACTTTTTATTGACAGGTATTGCATCCATACAATACACAAGATATTCATTCTTTCTTTAGGCTCTTAGGGAGTGTACAGTGCATGACATTCACTGGACTGTGTGCAGCTGTTTCTACAGTCATGAAGATGATTCCAGACTGCTTAGTTTCAATGACAATTTTTAGAGTTGATATCTTCTATCTTTTAAAAAATAGACACTAAAAAGGACCTATGCACTACAAGATGGTGAAAGTCTCAATAATTCACATAGTTCATAGATAAAGAAAAAGCATTTCAATTTTTTTGAATGACTTAACTTTAATTTTTTTAATCCTTCACTAAAACAATAGAAATAAAAGGAAATAAAATTGCAAAGAGTTCCTACATAATAACTAGCGTGCTTTGTTCATTTATATAAGTTTTCCAGCCAGTCAAAGTAAGAGATAGAATCAGATCTTGAGATTACTGGAAGCATGGTCTAACCAACACCACACCTGTGGCACCTCTTTATCCATGTGACTGAACTCCAAGCAATGCAATATGAGCACAAATGTGGTGGCCAGCATCTACACTATCTCATTGAAGGTGAAGCTTCCTGGCCTTGCTTTCCTCTCTTTTCTCTTCCCACTGTATGGCACTTAATTGCAATGACACAGTCCTAACTAAATATCCATAGACAATTCCCTAAGGGATGACAGGTCCACAAGTCTCAAGAGCCCTGTGTTCCTGAATAGTTCCTTGAGCAATATTTTCTCCACCATCCTGAGTTGTTTCCTTTAGGATTATTATGTGAGAAAGAACAAATCTGCCAAGGCCAAGACCCAGTGTTGTTTATACTGTTTCTCTAGCTTCTGTACACATATTATACTTCCTATGCCAAGGTCCTATGGTTCTGTTTATATCCAATAGGCAAAACATCTAATATTTCATCTGTGAGTAGCATTCCTCAAAGATGGTCCTATGGGTCATAGCAAGCATTGCTTTCTGTTAGCCTGTTCATCTGACAACCAGCCATAGAAAGTGTTCTCAGATAACTCGTGGAGGATGGAGATTATTTTTACAAAGGGTGCGACTAAGAAGCTAAAAATATTGTAATACACAGTATTTCTTGACGTGGCTATACCATCTGAAGGTGCACTTTGTGTTGCTATTGTAAACACATTTTCAATAGCAAGGAACAATATTCAGGAGACTATTTCTGGGCATGTGCATAGCATTAATTAGCAAGCTTCTAACTCACTGTGCATGCAGATTCCAAAGTTCAGGCAGTGGCAATTTGCCCATATATACCTAATACAGCTTTTATTGTTTTGTCAGATTTGCTTACTTAAATGCATAAATTAAGTACCATGCATAGCATCTATTTAAAAATATGGCAGGATTCCTTGGGAGAAGTGAAAATTAAAATGTCAAGGAGAAAAAAACTTTGCCATCTCACCCTCAGAGATGTATCATGGGATAAAAGCCAATTTTAAAGATGTGTTGGTTGCCAGACTAACCAAATGTAGTCATCTCTTCTGGCCTTCCCCTGCTCCACCAAAACACACACACACACACACACACACACACACACACACACACACACACACACGTACCCACTGGCCATGAACTTTAGGCATACAACTAAGCAGAAAGCTTACCTTTCTTTTTCCAAGTGTTTCATTCACTGTTTCCAGACCAAACAGGTATCTAGTGTTGCTCCTCATAAAAAAACATCTTCATTTTGCTTTTCTTCAGAGCTGGCTGTGCATGCCTAGGGGAAAATTGCATTTGCCCCTGTCTTCTCTATTTCAGGGCAGGGACTGTCATCCATTAAGAAAAATAAATACTTTTCACATAACACTCTGTAAACATGCTTTAGACTAATAGATATACGTAATATTTCCTTAATTTTTTTTTGCTTGAGACCACTAAATTTCTCACAGATTGAGAAATTTAGATTGCTCAATAGATTTTGGTTTTTGTTTGTTTTTTGGGTTTTGTTTGTTTGTTTGTTTGGTTGGTTGGTTTTTAAGACATGGTTTCTCTGTGTAGCCTTGGCTGTGTTGGACTCCCTTTGTAGACCAGGCTGGCCTCGAACTCACAGCAATCTGCCTGTCTCTGCTTCCCGAGTGCTGGAATTAAAGGTGTGTGCCACCACATCCTGCTGCCCAATAGTTCTTAACATAAATATTTAAGTCATGGTTCATCTTTGAAGCTATTGAAGAGTTTCTTCCAACTATATTTGGTATATGTGATAGGTAGATAGATTATAGATAGATAGATAGATAGATAGATAGATAGATAGATAGATAGACAGACAAATAGATAGTAGATAGATGATAGATAGATAGATAGATAGATAGATAGACTGCTACAAATATATTTTAAAAACACAGGTATGCACTCAGATTTAATAAGCTGCAAAAATTAACATATATAATTTATTTGCTTTTGGCTGGAAATGTTTTAGTTTAGCATTGCAATATTGATACTTGCTCCCAAAGGGTCATAAGCTATAATAAGAATTATAGATATATGCATAGATATGCACAAATGCATATAAACATGCACATACACACACACACACACACACACACACACACACACACACACACACACACACACACACATGGGAGGGTTTGAATAAGAAATGTCTCCATAAAATAAATACTTGGTACCACTTGGTAGATCTGTTAGGATCAAAGTTTAGAAGGCATGGCCTTGTTAGAGGAGTTATGTCACTGGATGTAAGTTTTGAGCATTTCATAACTCACTCTCTTAAGTTCATTCTTTCAAATTCATGCTTGCATTTAAGATGTGCACTCTCAGCCACATGCAGTGGTGCATGCCTTTAATCCCAGCACTTGGGAGGCAGATGCAGGTGGATCTCTGTGAGTTCGAGGCCAGCCTGGCCTACAAAGTGAGTCCAGGACATCCAAGGCTACGGAAAGAAATCCGGTCTCAGGAAACATAAAATAAAATAAGTAAAGAGTGTGCACTCTCAGCTTGCTGCTCCAGTCTCAATGCCTGCACTTCACCACGCTTCCCTGCAGTGATGGTGATGAACTCTAATCTCCCTAGACTATAAGCCTAAGTGAACCCTCCCTTCTATAGGCTACAGTACTTTATCACAGCAATAGAAAAATAATTAGTGCATATGTGTATATGTGCATGTGTGTGTGCATATGTGTGTGTGTGTGTGTGTGTGTGTGTGTAATAAAAGAATTGATTGCTAATGAAATTTCTTCTTGGTAGACTTTCAGATAATAACTTTGTTTTGTTAAATTATAAAATAATTATATCATTTCCCCCTTCCTTTTTCCCCCTCATCCCCTACCATGCAATTTCCATTAGTTCTCTGTCAAATTTGTCTCCTTTTTCTTTAATTGTTGCTGCTGTTGTTGCTGGGGGTGGTGGTGGTGTGTGTGTATTTCTTAATACACAGATACAATATGTTGTGGTGTTGTTGGTCTGGGTGTATGTGTTTATGTTGTATGTGAGTATATTCCTAATCCATAGGTACAATATCCCCAGCCTTTATAATGTGTATGTATGTACATGATCTCAGGGTTAACCACTTATTTTGGGTAACCAATTGTGGGACTCTAGCCTGGGGAAAAGCTTTTCTCCCAGTCTCAGCATTTCCTACTTTGCCATACTTCTTTATCTAGGGTTGAGGCCTTTGGAAAACATGGCCTTCTCGTCTCATGGCACTTAAAATTTAATATAAATTAAATTTCCTCCAAAGACTTAAAAATTCATCCTAAGGTGAGTTAACAAGTTCTTTGTAATGCTGTCAAGCTACCAAATAGGCAAATCATGCAAAGTTCTACTGGCTGTCCACCCATCCCCACTTAATTTTATTATTAGGGTAAGTGACACCACCTTATCATCAGCTATCAAAGACGAAAGAGATCTTTGATTTCATATCATTTGCTAGTCAGGAAAATAATCAAAATAGAACTTATGTCAAATTTGTTCGCCTGACATTTTCCTATTTGAAAAAAAAGGGAGCGTATCTCATCACTTCCTAATCCATCCTCCTTTATTATAGCCTCATTCTAATTTTGGAAATTCAGAGTACATCTTCAATAAATAATTCCCATTCCCCCCACCACAGATCCAGAAAACATAAAGAAGAGGGCTGTAGCTTCTTATTCTGTTGTTTCTGTGGCTCTCTGCACCAGCCCAGCCATCTGAAAGATAGCTACATCTCTGGGTCTCATGTCGAGTGTTTACTTTTTATCATTTCAACCTGTTTCTCTCTGATAGCACTCCTGTCAAATTTATGAATAAGTCTTGAAAATTTCAAGATAAGCTGAAATAACTCTTATTTGGTGGCTTCCAACTCAAATTCCTTCCACCTCACTGGGGAGGACACTTCTGATTTTAACCTCCAACTGCTGGATGTGTCTTTGCTCCGACTCTAGCTGTAAATCACACTTGGTTTCACAGATCTGATAAAGCCTGTGAGCTTATAATGTCCCTGCAGATCTAGCTAAGAGTTACTTCCTGGGGAATGAAGCCGGTCAGTCGTCCTTCAAGCCATATAAATACGACCCCATTAGGTGGAAGTCAGTGGGCCTGTCTAGCAGTAGGGGTTTACCCAAACAGCTCCATGAAGTGGCATGATCAAAGTGATTGAAATAACTTTCCTACCACGACGAGGGGAAAAGAAAGTCAGCAGAGGGGTCTGTTTCAGTTTTTGTCTTTTGCCTTCCAATTCTGCTTAGATTCCACATCATCAAGGATTTCTTACTAATAACTTACCCAGTTTTAAATACAAGCACACACTGGCCCATTAATGAGGCCCATCTCTCACACCACAGGTTCCACACCCCACCAAAAGCTACTTATATTTTCCAAGTGTAGGATAGCAGCTAAAATGATAAACATGAGAGAGTAAATTCACACAGTTCATTCCTTTCTCATTTGAAAACACGACCTTTGATGGTGCAGGTAAAGAATAGTGGTAATGATAGAAAGTTGTGCTGTAGTGCTGCCATGAATTTTCATGGATGAAAGGAGGTATGAGACCCAGCTGACCAGGCTTTTCCATCACGAGACCTGCATTGCTCTGTTAGCTCTCATTAGACTTTATCAAAGGCAATCTGCTAACATGGAAATGTATGGGTTGACTGTTCACTCATCTTTTAATTCACCTGTTGTAGACATATGCTATATTAGACATACACTTGCATTGGATATTATTGACACAACAGATGTGCATGCACAATGTGGGAGATGGCAGGGGCACAGACAAGTCATTCAAACGTCTGAAAGCCAATGGGTAGCAGGGTGTTTTGTTCTATTTTCCTAATGTGGTTGGACATTAGTGCAGTTTATTCCAACAGGATAGCGTTTGTACTCAACTCTATCCATGAGTTAATGATAATTACAGACTTGGGTTTTGACCTAATTATTACCTTTAGTAAAGTGGTTTTCTAATATTTTCAGAGAAAATAAAAATCAAAAAATTTTAAGGAAGCTGAAACAATCTGTTGGAATAGGATTTCTCAACATTACACAATTGTTGAGGGACATGAAAATGTTTCTTTATACACAGGGGTTAAGAGCACATCCCCTTTGATTTGTTAAGATCCAAAATGAGAATTATTGTTCAGAATGCCTAAGTTACAGGTTCCTTTGTGTTGAGGTATTTGGGGAAAAGTGAATACATAATTAAGACAGATTTTTCTTTGAGTCTTTGAAAGGGTTTTCCTGACAGGGAGAACTTACTTTCAAATTTCTCTTTCAACGTGGCCTTGACAAATTAATGGATGAAACTAAGATTAAAATATCTTAAATTAGACATTAAATTCTGTGAATTGTTTTCAGTATGTAATTAGAATAAAAATCAAATTGGAACCTGCCAGTTCCCAGAACTCTTCAGGACTCTACAAAGAGAGAACTCACTGTCTCTTCATTGTTTTATTAGGGACAAACTCACAAGAGATTGTCAGCCTTGGATAGAATAGTGACATTTACTCTGTGTGGCTCCCCACAAAGAGACAATCATCTGGCCACCAAAAGGAAACACTGTGAAAATGGCATTAGTGGACTGAAGGTGACTCATTTTATCCTCAGAAAGCTGATGAACGTAACTGTGTCACTTGACAGCCAGCTATGTGCCAAGTTGCTTGACGCTCAAAAGGCCATTTCAAACCTGTCATTTAAGACACATCTGCTCTGGCAGAACCTCAAATGAGGTGTCATCTTCATAAAAGGACCCCTCTAGTAGATAATACGAACATACTGTAAAAGAAATACCCATGTCATCCCAAAGAAAAGATACAAGTGGGGACACACTGAATTCAGAAAGTTGGGAATGAAACGTGATATGAAGGACTGTCATGAAGATAATCTTAGCATTGGTGAGAATCACACCAAGAAGAGTACTCTTTAATCTCCTGTGGAACCTTCCTCATCAGTGTCTGAAGTAGGTAGGCACCTCATCCCATTTCCATCCTCAACTCTATTGCACACATTTACTGTGCTGCTTCATTGACAATGTGATGACACTTCTCCAAATGCTTGGTGTCTCTTTCTGCCTCTCTCTCTTCTCTGTGAAACACACACATACACACACACACACACACACACACACACACACACAGACACACACAAATGATATATCCAAATCCACCAAGCCATGAGATATATTCCCTTATCTCATGCGCAGAAAGCTTGTAAGATTCTTAAATGGTCAGTTGGAGACATCATTTTCACATCTTGTGAATTTGTGTTTATAGTGTGTCATAAATAACTATAAAAATGTTTCACCACATTCATCACTATTTTGACATATTTCATAGCATTATACAGCTTTCAGTTTTTATACTTATCAACCCATTTCCTCCTCATGGACTATCCATTTTAAAGAAGAGAATGAAGCACATAAAATATAAGAGCTTTTCCATGCGCCATGCAGCCAAAACCATGTGACAGGGACTCTTGTCATATTTTGCTCAGCAGCCAATGTACTTTTGTGCATATTTTGGAGAGGTAGCTCCAGTTTCTCCAACTTTGTGAAGCATAGCACTATCAGTAGATACTTATAATACTCCTTTATAAGGCTTTAAAATATCTCTACCTACCCATTGCCTCTCATTATTTCCATCCTCCTCTTGTCAAAGTATGATCACTATTTCAGTAAACATCTATCATCACGTACATCAAAGAAGCAGTAGGGGTCTTCTTCGTCTCTCCTAACTCACCAGCAATGAGTGTGCATGCCCACAACATAGAATTAGTCAAGTTCTAGCTTCTCCTCTGCTCCGTAATACTTTAAAAATGTGAGACCAAAAGAGGCTCACTGAATCCTCAGAGCAATGGTGAAGATACCAAATATCCAGTCTGTAAGTGTCTAGCAAGGAAGGCTCCGAGTACAGTCATCCAACCACCAAATCTTCTGATTGCTACCAGGTTTTGTGTTAAAGGCTCCCTTCTCCACTGGAAGTCCTGCCTGGCGACAGAAGGTGGCCATTTCAGGCTCCACAGCCCCTCTGTTAGGTGACCCCCCATAGACTTCCTAGAGCATCCCCTATCCCAGGTCTCTGGCAAATCCCAGAGATGACTCCACCTCCAGTTTTCATTCTCTCACCCAACCCTCCCACCTACTCCTAATCTCCCCCTGCTCCCCTTCCCATCCCCTCTCCTACCCAGTCCCCCCCCCCCCCCCCCCCCGCTCTCTCTAGCTCCAACGCCTACTTTATTTCCGTCTCTGAGTGAGATTCCAGCATTCTCTCTTGGGCCCTCCTTGTAACTAGCTTCTTGAGGTCTGTGAATTGTAGCATAATTACCCTATACTTTATGGCTGGTACCCATTTATAAGTGAGTATATACCATTTAGATTATTTCCAGTTTCTGGTTATTACAAATAAAGCTGCTATGAACATAGTTGAGCAAGCGTCGTTATTGTATGGTGTAGCATTTTGAGGGTATATTCCTAGGAGTGGTATAGCTGAGTCTTGAGGTAAAATTGTTCCAAATTTTCCTAGATACCATCAGTTGATGTCCACAGTGCTTGTAGAAGTTCGCACTCCCTCTCTAAGCCACCCAGGAAACCAAAATTCCTTCTACTAAGTTAATTGTTGTTCACTTCTATTATTTGCAAATTAGAGCCCTGTCTGCCACACCAAAATTTGTTAGCTTTAATAGCCATGGTTTTTCCAATACTCTCAGCCTCTTGTGACAATTGCTTGACATTTGAGCAAGTTCCAAAAACCTAATGTACCCTTCCCTGAAAATCAGGGGAAATCACATCTTAAAGTCAAAGCAGTGACCTGGAATGGACACATTAATTTTTGCATCTTGAGCATTAAATAGCAGACTTAATATAAGGTTAAGTTACAGGACTAGTTGTAATTTTGTCCAGGAGAGCTCCAGTGTACAGTCAGTGATTCCTCTCTGGAACCAATAACACTAAAAAATATAGAGCATCATTGGGCAAGCAACCACCCAATGTCTTAAGACTATAATTTTAGTAGTGATATACATTAAGTATATCTTAAAATATGATTTTTAAGGCTTTTTTAAAGCTATCATCCAATTTCTCTAATTAAAATTAAAGTGAACTAAAAAGTAAAGACAATGCTAATTTCTTTGTATTTTCTACTAATTATAATATGCAGATAAATCACTTGAGCCTGTTTAAAAGGTAGTTATAATTTTATACATTTTATTAAAAATCATGTATCCATTTTTGAATCTTGTCAATTATTTTCTGTTTCCTCATACATTGAAACTATCTTAATTATTCTATAGCCAGTTATTAAATTTATGAGCCCATAGATAACTAATAATTCTCTGAGAGTAAATGGTTGATAATGGAGTGATTAATGACACTGCTGATTGTCAATATTATTAAAGCAATATCTAATATGAAATGACCAGATAAGAGCAGTTTGAAAAGAGGACAGCAATTATTGTAGGTAATATATGCAAATCTTGTAATAGGACTTTGTGAAATAGAAATTAGTGCATGCAATAACTGTACACTGAAATACTCAGTAGCCTCAAATTCTGTGTAAAAGAACCCCTTCCTTCTTGACCCCATCCCTCTACCCCATAGTGTTGACTACTGTCATTTTTTGCAGTAGACCTATTCATACCTAACCAAACACCATATTCAGAAAACAACAACATCAAAAAGCCTTTGGTGGACTCAGAAAAAAATAAAAATCATAAAGGCTGGTAGTGGTACCACATATTTTTAAGACGTTTCTTTCACCTGCCAATTGGCTTGTCTAATCAGGGCACCTCTGTTCTGAAAGGGAGCAAATATCAAAGTCAAGATGGAATATAAATGCAGCACTCTAATACACAGCATGTAGAATGAAGATATGGCAAAGGTTGACAGTGATGATGATTAAACCGTTCGAGATCTGGTCTTGGAGACATGAGAACAGAATCCATAATCACCAGTCCTCCTCTCATCATTACACACAACCTGCTAATAATATACACCAAGTCCATAATTGCCTACTAAAAGATAGGTGGGGAGTTCATTAGCCACGCTAATTACACGAACAATTTATGCTACACCATCAGCAGGAATGTTTAAAACACCCCTTGAAAGCAAAACAATATAAAACCGACCTTCATAGATGCAGAGCACCTGTTCGCTGGGGCCGGATAAAAGAGAAAAATCATAAGAAAATAGAGTCAATGGAAGCAGAAAAAAAGTGCTCTTGTTGTCACTCCCAACTGAATGGCAGATACACATCCATTATATAAAAAGAATGGTGTCCTAGAGATGATGACCTCGTAGGGGAAAGGGTCACTGGCAGCTGCTGGGCTACTCAGGGCTGCAGTACTTGTCACCTCGATGTCCAACTTGTTAGCACTCTGAAGGACTACAGCCCCCTTCTTCCTCCTCCTGAAAGTGAGTCAGCCAGGGAGGAAAAATAATCTAAAAGTTTTGTGACATGTGTTATAAATGTCATGTCCGTTTATGCATAATTCTACCAGATGTTCATAAGTCAAAGAACAAAAGATGACGGCTGACTAATGACTAGATGGTACATGATAGAAAAGCTTAATTGTAAAATTAACAGAAATAAATTACTGCAAATTTTATTTTAAGACACCATTTAGTAAGTACATATAAGCATCAGGAGCTAATTTTTACTGAAGGGTTTCTTTGAACTTTAGTTTTAGGGCTATTATTATTTCATAATTATAAAATAATTCCTTGTGATGAGGCAGTGTCAACTAAGGATATTTTTTTTTTTTGCAAAAGTCAACCATATCTAAATTCATATAATTACTTTCCCCCTGCAGGAATGGAATTTTTAAAGGGGGTGCTTATTCAGGTAGTGTTTTAAGATCTCTTTAAAATGGAAATGCTTCTTTGGAAATTTTCTACACATTTGGCATCATCAGAAATCTCCTCTGTTCAAACTGTACTAATTAGGGGCCCACACATGGAGGTTGCAAATCTAAGGTGAAAAGAGAGGAGCATTCATGACCCCAGCTGTGATATCACTGGTGAGAACTTTGTTCTACTGATCTGACACCATTGAAGTGCAGTTTTTGGTTCTTTTTCTTTTCTTTTCTTTTTTTTTTTTTAAACCCTGATCAAGCAATGCCATGGGCACCTGTCTTTTGTGTTACAGTCCTGTTTTTATGTGACACTGTAATGGACTACCAGCCAAAGTAAGTACCCTGTCAGTTCTGGCAATGGATACAGTTTCAACTAAAGCAACTTCTATTAATTTAATAGCTTGATACAGGACTACATGAGAAGTGGGGGGAGAAAGGGGTGTGGGTCGGATTATAACAATGATAAACAATGGAAAGAAAATTCATTTCTAAAATTTTTCCTTTCTTTGTTTTCTCCAATCCATGGTCTGTATGCAGTTGTGACCATGGTCTGCCTGCAGATCTGACCAGTTAGTTCATAGGCCTATCGCTGGTAGCATCTGTGTGACAATCCATGTGATTTCAATGACAGCTGGCCATTAGGAAACATCCTAAAGGCATTAACATACTGATATTCTTGTTACTACACATAAGAAAAATTGCCTAGTCTTAGAAAAACTAAATTTGTTTGTCATTGGCAATATCCTGCCTCCTTAGCTGGCATCCCCTCTCTCTATTTTAACATGCACCTGATGCCCAGGAACCTCCAACAGCCCTTGCCACCTGCCTCTGCTTATTTCAATAAATGGCCATTGAAAGGCACATATGTTGCCAACCCCATCAGGTGGAGCTGTTCAAGAATATCTCTGCCTATGCACAGGCCTTTCTCTCTTTAAAGATATAGCTAGCGGATTTAGTGTTCAAAAATATTTAAAGGGCCCGGGGAACTTTGCTACAAAATCTTGGCCTTTGGAACAACAGCCTTGCCATTATCTGACTGTCAGAAATGGAGAATCCTATGTACCTGGCAGGGCTATTGAATCCTAACCCGCCATTTCAGAATCAGAGCACGCAGATCTAGATTCAACTACCTACACGAACTTCAAAGAAGCATGTGACCAGAACGGTAGGTGTTTGTGTCCCTGTGTATTCGCCCCCTGAGGAAGCCTCCAGGAAGAAGTTTTAAAATATATGTCGTTGTGACCTAAATACGGTTTTTAAAAACTAGCACTAAAAATTGGACCAGATCTCACAAATTTAAATACTTATGGGAATCTAACAAGAAGTAAGTGAGTGAAGGATTTGGGGTAAGTTTATAGTAGGAGTCTGCATAAAAACACTACATTCCTGGTTTTCAAAAAACTGCATTGGCTCCTGTTCTTCTATTGCTACTTTAACTTCTTTTGACAGGAGCTCGGGATAATAGCTGTCGACTGCAAGGAAGGAGCTGTGCTGGCGAGGCACACGCGAACTGGCACAGCCTGGGAAAACCATTGGATGACAAGAGGCTGAATGGAATAACTGTCTTTCTCTAGGCAACTGCGTGGTTTTGTCAAAATTCTCGACTTTAACAGATTGTTCAAATGCATGCTTTTTATATAAAAATCAGTACTTAAATATAGTATCAATTTTTTATACAAAGACTGGCCACATCACATTCTTTTTGTTTTGTTTTGTTTTGTTTTTGTTTTTCGAGACAGGGTTTCTCTGTGTAGCCTTGGCTGTCCTGGACTCGATTTGTAGACCAGGCTAGCCTCAACTCACAGCCATCCGCCTGCCTCTACCTCCCAAGTGCTGAGATTAAAGGCGTGCGCCACCACACCCGGCTCACATCACATTCTTATATGGTTAACATTTGCTACAGCCAACCCCATCCCTCAGCTCTTCCAAGGAAATACTTTTCATGAGGTCATTTGGGCTAGAATCAGAATTCCAGAAAATGTAAGCCTGCTTTTCATTTTGAGAATGAGAAGGCAGAAAAGGCAAGGCATCTTGATAATGCTTACAAGAAATTAAACTCAGTTAGTACGAGAATATCCATGAGAGTTTGTGTGCAGCGAAGACAAAGTAATTTAGGCATTGGAGGTGAGCAGAGACTCAACACCGGGTCTTGAGGAAAACGATGAAAGAGTCAAGTATGCACAGCTGCGTGAAATTCTCAGCCTTGTTATGAGATTTGAGTCAGGAAATTGCTGGAACACGGAGAAACTGCTTGCTGGCCAGAATGTCAGTGCTTAGGCAATAAGAAACGTAATGCAGAGTGTGCCAGAAGCATTTTTTTACATCCTATCTCTCTCCTACTTATGGAGCAAAAGGATGTTCCCTGCTTTCCCCTCCCTTTCTTGAAACCTTGCACCTGTGCTTTTTATATAAGATCTAACCTAGAACTTTATGGATAAGAGATTCTGAGAAAATACCATTCACAGGTTCCAACCTCTGAAACGCAAAACAGAGCACAGAAGATAAGCAGGAACAGTGATGACTTGACACCACGGCCAGCCACAGATAACTACTACAATACTTACCCAAGCCAGGCCTGACTTGGTGTCACTTACTGCACACTAGTTGGAGCATGGGCTTTCTTGAAGTAGCTTCTTATTTCCAGCCATAGAACTAACAAATCTATTGTCAGGAGCAAACTTTATTCTGCTGTGGATATGGTTCAAGAACAAAGAAAAATATTGATTGAGTAGAGATTCACCTGCATAATAAGGTAGAATTGGCCAATAAAAGACAGCAATAAACATTTATCTACGCCCAGAATCTGAATATGCAATGTCTTAGTTTTAACTTTTTTAGTAGCCTGCATCTATTGACAGCATGAACTTTATGTCACAGGAATAAATAAGATATACATATTAATGTACAAATAAGAATACAGGTGCTTGGACTCATAGCACATACAAATCAAGACCAAAGCCGTCAAAACACTGAACCAGAATTTAAATTTCTTCATGAGTTGTCTCTTTTTTTCCATAACTTTTCTCTGCATAATTATGGCAAGTTTACCCTTATCACCTTCCTCTACAAGTTGGAGTGATAGTATAAAGAGATGACAGCTGCTAAATATGATTGGTCTATTGGATCTGTTGCCAACTCCATCAAAAGATATCCAACACGGTCAAAGAGGAGAATAGTTAGAGGTATGCCTTCCTTGAGGGTCACCACACCACACAGATGTCTGGGCTCCAAGTCAAAGAGCCTTTTTTCTATTTTGACACTTGTTCACTTCTTATCTCTAAAGGTCAGTTCCTCTTTAGGATCAAGAAGCCTTTACTACAACTGGGTTATAACATTATAAAACATTCCTGTTTAATGAAAACTCAGAATTAAGACATCTACAAGAACCACACTAGGCATAAGCCAATGGTGAAATAATAGCAATTAGTGCAGTCAAGAGGGCTACACTAAGTCAGAGGAGTAAGAGCTGTTTATATTTGGGAGTAGGAGCAACATAATGACTGCTTTGGAAAGACAGTGTGGCACCAAACACTTGCTTGTGAATTAGAGCTCAGGGATTAAGATGGGCCCGGAAGTACATTTCCATCTAAGCAGGCACAGTGCCGTTGTGCTGCTAAATTGTAGCAGTTAACATTGGGGGAGTTTGCAGTGCTTCAACTGGTCATTGTTCAGAGATTACCAATGCATGTATTAATCCATTTAAACTTCACAGTAACCTGGGCATGAGAGTCAGTTGTGAGTTCATTTTACAATAAACGGAGACACCTTCAAAAGGTCAGGTGAAATGGCAAAGTTACACAGCACAGGGAATCCAGATTTTGAGTGGATATAATCTAAGGACTATTTTGCCCATTAGTAGAATTTTCACGAGGGTTTAGATAATATGAATCTTAGATCTCTGGACTATTGTAGTTTCCACTTTTCTAAATATCTGAATAATTCTATTTTTTTTCCTCCATTGATAATAGATTTTTTTCTTCTTATAATATGTCCTGATTATCAGTTCCTTTCCTCATTACTCCTAGTTTATTCCTACCTCCACTTCCATCCATATCTATGCCATTTCTATCTCTCTCTAGAAAACAAACAGGTTTCTAAAGGAATATAAGATAAAATAAGATTATAGTAAAAGCTAACATACCAGAATTTGGACAAAACAAACAAACAAAAGGAAAAGAGCCCAAGAGAAAGCACAAGAAACAGAGATTTATCCATTCACATACCCAGGAATCTCATTAAAACACTAAGCTGGAAGCTATAATATATACACAAAGGACCTATAAGGTAAAAAGAGAGATATATCTTTTCGCTTTGTGTGTGTGTGTGTGTGTGTGTGTGTGTGTGTGTGTGTGTGTGTGTAATAAGATAATTTTTTTAAACAAGGAAATTCCCTGACACAACATTATTTTATACAAACAACCTCCAAAGATGCCATTGAATTTGTTTTCTGTTGGCCATCTACTGTTGGACATGCAACTTACTCTAAAGAATACTTTGTTTCCCAAGTGAGACTCCACTGGAGGGAAACCAAATTTTTGTTTGCAAGTGGTTTATCTATTGGATATTGCTTCAGGCTTAGGAGCAGAGGATTGTATCATCTTCTCTTTTAAGGTCACCAAATAAAGCTTCCAGTTTTGGAGTTGGGTTATATCTAATTGAGGTGTTGACTAACGGGGTCATGAGAACCCCAAACAACCCAGGTAGTTCCTAAGACTGACTTGGTTGCTCTCCACAAACTGACAGCAAGGCCCCACTGCAGATGACAACACCTACACAACTCCTTGAACATGGAGAGGTCAAACCAGTGGCTACATAAAGCCTTCATCCCTACATTTTAGCGTCTCTGATATAGGAATGAACTCAGAATGACACCCAAGGAGAAGGCAAACAAGCCAGCCACACACCCTTTGGTCTACAATGGGGCCCAGCCTACAAGGTATACTAGAAAAATAGTGACACAAAGTTTGCAGAGTAACAAAACAATACCTCACTTGACCGAAGATCCACTCTATGAGATAGAATCCATAGCTTATACTGCTGTTTGGGTGACAAAGAACCTGTGTGTGTGTGTGTGTGTGTGTGTGTGTGTGTGTGTGTGTGTGTGTGTACATATACATATACATATACATATACATATACATATACATATACATATAATTATGTATGTATGTGTATTAGTAAAACAGAGATCAATGCCTTGCTCAGACATTATCAGAGAAGACTCCTTATGCAGCAGATGGGAACAAATACAGAGACTCACAGCCAGACATTATGCAGACACTGAGAGATCTTGGAATACTCATCACAGATGGCATGTCTCCATAAATCTCTTCTCTCAAGACACAGAGCACCCAGTGGAAGAGAATACAGAAAAATGTAAGAGCAAGAATGGATGTGGATACCAAGAAAATAAGGCCCCCTAGATCAACATGATTGACACATATATAAACTCAAAGGGACAGAGGCAGCATGCTCATGGGCCTTTACCAGATAGGGTCCTAGAGGTAAAAGGAGAGCTGAGTAATTTTTCTTAATGAGAGTTCTGCAGAAACTATTAGAGAGACGCTATTTTCAATAGGAAAACATGGCTTAAAGTTTGTATAGCACCATGTTAAGCCCAACCTCTGTTATCTCCTATTCCAATTTCAGAAGTTTAAGACCCACAAGCATTGACAAGTATCTTACAAAGAGTTAAAAGTACAGACCCATCCAGTCATACAATGAAAGGCATTTAGAACAATATGTCCTAAAATTTTCATTAGGCCCCTACTCTATAGATGCAAATGACCCTTTGTTTTAAGAAACAAATCATCAGTTGTCCTACAACTCCCAACAGTAGAATATAATGAATAATTTGGGAGCACAAGTCTCATTGCTTGTACTGTGTACTCACAAACATGAAAGCAAGGGAAATCAGAGAAAGAAATAAAAACAAAAGCATGCACGGTCTTGGGAATAAGACTGAAATGCCAATTCTAAGTGATCATAGCTTACTCATACACACTCTCAATGTGGGTAGATACAACTCTCCTATTTGTACCTCTTTTGTCCAAACTACAGTCATCCTAACACTTAGAACAGAATAAACATGAAAAGTATTCTTAATGTGCAAGGTTTTTACAAGAGCAGTTTAACTCCATGCTGTCAAAATTAATGCTTAAAACAAAAAGAACACACACATATAAACCGTTATATAATCTGCATATGCTAATCATGAACTTATAGGAGATTACATTTGTTCCTTCTTGAGAAAGTTTGAGACTGCCTAGTGCCTGAAGTTCAGCAGGCTGCGACATTCAGCCAGTTAGCCACTCAGCCACATCTATACACTGGTATTACCATGAAGGCATTATGTCTGTGAGAATCTATACCCAACTTTCTCCATGAAACCTGCAGCCAGCCTACTGTCTAGCATCATGCCAATAATGTAATATAATGTTGCCCTGGGAATCATAGAGAAAAGATGTGATTTCTTCTTATACTGTCTCTAAAAAGGGCTTCAAGTGTCTATTTTGGCTTGCTTTTGTAGATCCCAAGTACTGGTGATAAAGTTAGGGGAGTCTTCAAATGAACTATTAAGAAAATATTTGGCTGGTCTAATCTTATCACAAAAATATATATTCTAGGTCTAATAGATATGATTCCATAGATAAATGAAGTAAAATAGTTAAATAAGGTCTTCAAAAACTTCAGAGACCTACAGGATATGGCATTTGAAGATGTTTTTATTATGCTAAAGATTATTTGACAGCAAGACAAGTTAACTCCTGGCAACACCTAGCCTGCCTCAAAGAAGATGAGCATCAAAGAACCTCCTTATGGAGTTGGTTTCAAAGGTGGCAAACCAGCCATTGGGCAAAATGTCCTCGTTTCTGCCACAGACAGATTTCTGTCTTGAAATGGGCAAGTTTCGATGCAGGCAGAGTGGATGGTCAAACTCTGCCGAGAGGGTAATCAAGTCCTCAACAGCTTCCGCTGTGCAAACATTTCTGTCAGATATATTGGAACAGAGGGCTGAAGATGATGCTTCAATGTTATAGAGAGTTTTGGATGACTATTCTGGCAGTAAACTTTCTCAGTCATTTTTTTCATTTTGGAAGCTGCTAACCTGCACTCCTGGTTCACTCAGGTATTTAAGTTTTATCCCTTCTCAAGTCTCTGATGGGTTTGAAGACCAGATAGTTTAGTCTTTCAATTAAGCTTAGTAGGTTAAGGGTTAAGAGGTTTTTAGATCAAGATAAATGTTTTAAGTTAATAGAGACGAGTTATAATAGATATTAATCTCCAATCAGAAATTTAGAATCAACAAGATAGGAAAGATGTTTACTTCAAGTTTGCCAAATACAAATAGCCAAATCACTGTGAATATAACATTTATATAATTCCTGATTGTCTCATGGTTCTTCCTGCTGTATGTAATTCATTTTACTCATTTGTAATACTATAAATGTATATGTTAAAAAATAAACATAATAAAATATTTATATAAAAATATTTAAATAAAAAATATTCTGCTACAGTGAAGGTGTGGCTTTTTCAAGGGGATGAGCATGCTGTCATAAGTTATGACTCTGAAGATTATTTAAAAGTTCTTTACTTCCACCTTACATTTCAACTCTATTTAAGAGAGAAGAAAATACTTTACTAATAATTGTCAAGGATATTCATCACAGGCTGTCCCTACCAAACAGAACAATTAAAATCTCACCATGTTCTCCTTTTGCCTTTGATTTGTTTAAAACTGAATTTCTTCCTGAAATCAAAGCCACTTTTGGAAAGGAATTTTCTGAATATGGGGGGGAGGGGACTTATAGTCTGAACTTTTCCCATACCCACAAAATAATGTCTTAAACGAATTATTACCAAAGGATCCGTTCATTTCCACATTGTGGCCATCCATTGACACACAATCTCATGCTTGGTTGCCTCTTAACATTATGTGAATTATCTACATTGCTCCTAAGAAATGAAAAACTTAATTCTGTAAAAGGACTTCTGGCAAATAATGAAAGAAATACTTATTTTCCACTTCCTGGTCTCAAAACAAGTCCTTATTTATACCTTGGGGTGGAGGCAAAAATCCTAGACACACTTAATCCTAGACACCACCTCCTATTTTGTGCCTAGGGACACCTTACTGCCAGATCTGTCTGCTTTGCAGGCACGGGCTTCTCTGGTCGAGAAAAAAATCTTACTCCATATTCCAGGAGAGTTAGCACCTTTGTGGGAACCCTTCTGTTAGTGAAGAATAGCTCTTAACTTTCCAGGAGACAAGTCTCAGACCATTACCTGGGTTTCTTTGAGGACTTCAGTAGACCAGGCCGTGTAATGTCCTACACGGCCCCCATCCTATTGTACAAAAGCTTACTTACTATTTTCATAATGTTTTCTTGATCTTTCTCTTCTCCTTCCTTCATGCTTTCCAGCAAAATTTCAGTTTTGGTGTTTACTCTTAAAAGATACTAGTTTAGATGCTGTTATAATAAATCTTACCAAATTCTGTCTATGTAGCTTTATAAAGATTAGCTAAGACATGATGGTGCACGCCTTTGATCCTGGCACTCGGGAGGCAGAGGCAGGCAGATCTCTGTTAGTTCAAGATCAGCCTGGTCTACAAAGTGAATCCAGGGAAGCCAAGGCTACACAGAGAAACCTTGTCTTGAAAAAACATTAGCTAAGACATGGTTATACAAATTCCAGGTACAACTTTGCTATGTACATAGATCAAAGTCTCACTCAGCCATCACCAGAGAAGCTTCCTCCCACAGTCTGTGTGAAAATCCACAAGTGGACAAAATGCGGAGAGTGGAACACTCAGTTTAAAATGGGAAGTCTTCATGAAATCCCTTTCCTCCTGGCTCAGGGAACTATGTAAAAGAGGAGGCACAAAGACTATAAGAGAGAGGATGATAGAGGACACAGTGTTTTCCATAAACAACAGGGCTGATGCATATATGCAGTTAGGGACACTGGCTGGACATACAGAGTTGGCATAGGACCAAGCCAGTCAGAGTCCCAGTGCAGAGACAAAGAAGTCAACATGAGCTACCATTCATTGTTAACCACAAACCTATCTCCAATTAGCAACAGCTCAGAGAAGAAAATTGGGTTTTCTACACCTGTGGATAGGCTCAATGTACAGCAAATAATAGCCAGATAGCCAACACAAAATGAACACAATGGTATTTTTGAAGCTTTTGTTTCATATTGCTTTGTTTAAGCATTTTTATCTTACTGGTCTTTTTTCTTTTATTATTTTTCTTTCTTTTTTCTTGCATATTAGGGTTTCCAGTTTTGTGGTTTTATGATGTGTTCTCTCTCTCTCTCTCTCTCTCTCTCTCTCTCTGTGTGTGTGTGTGTGTGTGTGTGTGTGTGTGTATTTCTAGTGTTTTTCTTTTTTCTTTATTATAGTCTGTTCGCCTCTCCACTACTTTGTTTTCCAATGAGAGAGAGAGAGAGAGAGAGTAAAAGTCTTGAAGTTGAATGGGTGGGGAAGTAGGGGAGGATCTGGGAAGAGGAGAGAGGAAATACTATAATCAGAATATATTGTATGAAAACTTTCAATAAAGTAAAAAGAAGAAATAAATCTAAATGATTTGGTTATAGGTAGTCCTAACTAAGAAGGGGCATGGAGGGAACACAACACAACATGTGAGCTTGGGAGAATTAAGTCGGCTCTTGATTCTTGGAAAAAATTTTAATTCTATAACAGAAGCAAAATAGAAGAAAGTCTAAACTACGTTTGTACTTTAAGAACATTGCATTGCCTCGGGTGAATTCATTTCACTCTCACCTAACTTTGTGGTCAAAAACAGCATTTCCATTTGTCTACCAAGTGTCAGGTCCAAACTCTGGCAGGGGGGACAAAAGTCATCATTCCTCAGCAACTTGTGAGGCAGAGTCCCCTCTACCAAGGAAGCCATTTCCTTATGACTGATAGAAGAGACAAATGGTAATCTGTGCTGTCTATTAGCATAACAATGCTGCTACACACTTCAGAGCCCATGACATCCTGGCTCTTCTCACCTTGCTCTTTCACTAAACTTCTCCAGTTCATGGGCTTCCCCCATGCAATTACCCATTTCTCCTTATGACCCTGCTATTAGGCTGTGGCCACTCTTTTTCATCTTCATCTCTTGGTCTCTCTCTTTTCCCCTCTGTTGGCCCTGTCTTTCTCTTCACCTCTTGCTGTTCCCCTCCGACCTCCTCTCCTGACCATGCCCTTTGTATTGGCCGTGCTCAGTCTACTACTTCCTCTCTCTGCTCTTCCAGGTACCTCTGATGGTTCTCTCCTTCCCATTAACAAAAGATTGGAGAAGTCACGTGGTCAGTTTACATGTAGGGAAGGAGGGAACAATAACTTTCAGTATAGCCTAAAGGGATATTCTACACAATGACAAATTTCAGATGAAAAGTGGAAACAGCCTAAGTGTCCCTCAGTAGAAGAGTGGATAAAGAAACTGTGGTACATATACACTATGGAATACTACTCAGCTATTAAAAACAAGGAATTCCCAAAATTTGTGGATAAATGGATTGAGCTAGAAATGATCATAATGAGTGAGTTAACCCAGAAGCAGAAAGAATCAAATGGTATATACTCACTTATATCTGCATACTAGCCCAAGGGACATGTCCCACGAAAGCCTTCACTTACCAGGAAACTGGGACAGAGGGGAAGGCATCCTATTGGGACTCTAAATGAGAGACGCATGGGAGAACAGCAAAATAAAAGGATCCAGAGGGTCCTAGAAATCTACAAGCAGAACAATATGATAGGCAGATTTGGGCCCAGGGGTCCCGCTCAAACTAAGGCACCAGCCAAGGACAATACAGGAGGTAAACTTTAAACCCCTTCCCAGATCTAGCCAATGGTCAGAATATTCTCCACAGTTGAGTGGAGAGTGTGATACGACTTAAGATGTCCATCCATATTTTCCAAATAGACTAAACTTTAATTCAATTATTTTACAATGAAACAATGTAAGGTATACCAATAATCAACCTGTCACAATTTTAAATTCCCCTTAACATTAAGGCTCACGTCTTCATTTTCTGCCCGATAGCTTTGACATAGGCAAAAGGTTTACAGGAAAAAATGTTGTTCTGAACACAGTGATTCATTTGGACATCGTTCTAAGAATTGGTTCTTTCAAGATTGGGTCTTCCAAGGAAATATATGTTTTCAAAATAATTGTCTTTGAATCACTAAACCCAGCTGGGAATGCAGCATCCTCCTCACCACAAGCTGGAAAGATTTTAATGTTGTGAACAAAACTGGTGGCTGTGATAAAGTTAATGGGTTCCTACTTAAGAAATAACTGGGCATTTCTCTTGTTTTATGAGGCAATAATTTCACTCCCTAGTGAATAAAGACTAGGGGAAAAAATTGGACTACTGCCCAAGATATAACCTCACTACATCAAGTTCTGCATCCCTTTCGCTCAGCTGCCTCCTGGAGGTCATAGGGCTACTTTTGGGAAGCTTTGCTGATAATGCTTTCCAGGGGGAGATTACGTTAAATAAACACCAGAACCAGTGTGAACCGATGTCTTCTGACTGTGGGTTCCTGTATAAGACCTGAGTGAGATCAATTCAGTCAATACTCTAGCATGGAATAAGAAGGGGTTTATGAGCTTCCACCCCTCACTAAGGAAAGAGTCTGTTTTCATTAAGGATGTGGCTCCTGGCAAGTCAACTGAAGTGCAGTGAGTGGCCTCAGAACCAAGAGTATTTGAGCTTCACAAGTGGAGTAAACAGGTAATGGAGGTGGGAGAAAGGGGCCTTGAAGGAGTTTGGGGGGCAGGGGGGATGATTTAAAAATACAGTGAATGAAATTCTTGCAGAGTTGATTTTTAAAAATTAAAAAGAAAAACTAGATTTTAAAAGAATAAAGACTTGTAAAACAAGCAAACAAACATCCTAATCAATAATAATACCATATACCAGCTAACAATGCAAATATGTGCTGTGCTGTGTCCCAGAGACAACTGCAGTTGAACTTTCCAGGTTCCAAATTTACCAGCTTCGTTGTTACCACAGTGTCTCACTATCTTGCATGTGGGAAACAGTCTGGTCTGGCACTGCTTGTAAATACCAACTCAGGAAATCTTAAAAGAGACTGCAGATTCTCAGTATGAAGTGGGAGAAAACATCCTTTAAAAAGCAGGGTAAGTTGCTGGAGAAGTCACTCAGCCATCAGGAGCATGCACTGCTTTTCCAGAGGACCTAAGTTCAGTTCCAAGAACCCATATCTAGAAACTCACAACCATTTGTAACTCCAGGAGTAAGGGATCTGAGACTTTCTTCTGGCCTCCGGTGACACTCAGACAGACATAGCCTACACACACACATACACACACACACACACACACACACACACACACACACACATCACATAGACACCCATCTGCAGTAGTGTAAACATAAATGAAAATAAAATATCAAGAAAAAGAGCAGAACTTGGGATGTAGCCAGGTGTAGAGCACTCACACCCTATGTAGGAACCTCTAGATGTGATCTCCAGTACAGCATAAAACTGGGTATGGTACTACAGCTCTGGAACTCCACAGTCAGGGGTTAGAGGCAGAAAAAAAATCCCAGAAATTCAAGGTTATCTTCAACTACATAGTGAGTTATAGGCTAGCCTGGACTACATAAGACCTTTTTCAAAAAGAGGAGTGTTGTCTATGTGTTTTGTACTGTTCAAGATGAATAAGCTTTGAAAAAAAATCCTTTCAAAGGCACCAAATCAAGTCCATTAGCAGATGCATTATATATACAAAGTTCTGCCAGACCCCTTCTAGAACAATCAGCTATGGGGTGTGTTTTTACTCATTTGGTTTAAACCACTTCACCTGACCACATAAAAATATCAGGTCTTACAAAATGTACATCAAAGCAACACAAAGGGATAAAGCTAGTAGCTGCACTGCTTCCCTGGAAGAGTGGCTTTTCATATTCTCCATTGCCAAGGTGGATCTCGGAGACTCCCGAAACCTCTCAGTTGAGGTTTTGGACTCTATGTTATTGACTATGACTTAAGGAAGATAGATACAAAGCCTATATAATATGGGATAGCCGTCGTGCTAAAGAAGTCTACCTTATGTGTATGAAGCCCAACAGGCTCTAAAGAAAGGAACATACTCCTTTAAACTAAGGCTATATCGAAGTTTAAAATAAATGCTAGCTTTTTTGGTCATGTGAGTTTTGCCCACAAGGATATTCTACAGGTAATCATGAGTGTCTAATTATGGTGCTGTGCTTTGAATCTGTTGATTGACATGGCTTTAACTCATTTGCCCTGTTTAATAGACTGGGGGTTGGTATTATAATCCTCCTACATGTCTAAATACTTAACACAGCTGAAAGGTTAAGCAATTTTACCATCAACACAGAAGGAACTCTTCTGCTTCATTCAAGCGCTTTCTGCTTCTGCTCCTGAGACTCCTCAATGTCTTTCTCAATCCTGCTCCTGGGGGAACTACTCTGGTTTATCAGGACACTGTCTAGGATCCACAGAGGATGCAGCCAGAGATGAGTGACAGTCCAGGTGTTGTTGCATCCACTTCACTATTGGTTTGCAATAGGGCAGTGCATAGAGAAAACTGATCTCCATGCCTCTCTGTCAGCCCACCACCATTCTTAATACTGGGAAGTCAGACAAAGTCAGTTCCTGGCTTTCCAAATCATGATAAAACCTTTGCCTCTTCCATTTGAAGCTGCACCATGTCCTGATCCTAAAGCTGCCTGTGCTCTGTTCCTTTAAATGAGTTCCGAGTGTTCGCGAAACTGACATGCTGGGAGTGAGGAAAGGGAGCATTCCTGTCAAGACGCTACCATTCTTTACAAGTGGGACAGGAAAGTTATATGAGGAAAGAGTGGTGACTTATTAAATGCACTGGCCTGTCTGTGCTCTGGTTGTCACTTGTGATCCAATGTCTGGCTGAGAGTTGCTCCAAAGGTGTCTTGAAGATGTGATTTAACTCTGTCATCAGCTGACTTCTGGAGAGGAGGAGGTCATGACCCCTGAAAAGGTGGATGGTCTTTGTGCAACCAGGTGAAGGCCTTGATTTTCTAGCCCAAAGCCTTCCCTGCAGATTGCAGACTCAGGGCCACATCATGACTGAGATTCATCAATGTCCCTAGCCTGTCAGCTTGCCTGAAAATTTAAAACATGCCCGCCGTAAATTTTTTGATACAGTTCTTAAGATGACTCTCTCATGAGTACATGTGTGTGTAAAAATGGCTATGCACTGAGGTTCCCTAGAGAGTACTTATGACAGAAGGCAGCTCACATCATTGTGTCACATATCAGGAACTGTCCTTGGCAAGCTACATAGATTCACTCACTGGAAGCAGCAAACTCACCTTAACCAAGCATGCAAAAAAGTCTAATATATATATATATATATTTGCAGTTGTCACTTGCAATAGACTGCTCCAAATGCCTGAGTCATCTCTCAGCCTCCCACTCTAAAAGCTGCATGTCATAGCAACCAATCATACATGCTGTTTCTGCCTTCAGGGAAGCGTCCACAGCAGTAGGCAAATGAATGAACAGGAGCCCACAAGATTTTGAGGCCTACTATAAAAATGAAAAAGAAAGCTCTCTGATGGTCTTCTATAAAGCACTATATATTCAAGAATAAAATATAAAAAGTAAACATTCTGTACTGTTAAATATTTAAAAAGATAAAAAACTGCCACACAGATTTCATTTTAAGATGTGTAATTTCACACTTTCTACACCGAGGGAAAAACACAAGAATAATGCAAAATGTTATATAAAAGAGAAAGTACTTTGTAATTTATGTATTCTCAGAGGTCAATGGCCATAATTTCCAAGGAAAGAATGAATCCCAGTTCCCAGATAGAGGGAGAGCTACAGAGGTGGGGTGGTTTACAGGCCATTAAATGTTTGCCTGCAGCATAAACTGCATTACTTTATTCCAGGGAGAATAGAGCCTGGCTAAAGGATGCAGATGAAAGATTTAAAAATCAACATCATAATTGAGACACCCTTTGGTATGTTTTCACAAAAGAAGTTCAGATACATTTTTTTCCTTCAGATCGGCCTATCATAAGCTATTGGACCCCAGGCAGTGTCAACATAGCAGTTTCTTCCTAAACAGGAAAGTGCACCTAGCAAGGAACACACTAAGATTATAAAACCACAGCAAAATAAATAATAACAACACGGAAAATTATACTAATATGCACTGGGATGGCTTGCTTTTTGTCAACTTGCCGCCAGCAAGAATCATCTGGCGGAGAGGGACGCTCAAATGAGAGACTGCCTCCATCAGATTGCCTCAGGCAAGTCTGTGGGGCACATTTGTGATTAGTGATGGGTGTGAAAGAGTTCAGTCCCACCTGGGCAGGTAGTCCTGGGATGTACATAAAGGCAAGCTGAGCTGGGCCTGGAGAACACGGCAGTACTCACCGCTCCTGTATTGCTTCTGCTTCAGTTTCTGCCTGGACTTGATGATGGGCACTAAGCTGAAACAAGCCCTTTCCTCCTCTAATCTGCTTTTGGTTGGTGTTTTCTCATCGCAACAAAAAGTAAACAAAGACACCCACCTTTCACTGAGGGGTGGCTCGCGAGCGCTGCTTAATTTCCTGTTAAAAAGCTTTCTGCAACTGAATAAAATGTACACTTCAATTACAAATTAGGGAAAACACTTTAAAACACAGAAAGAAATTCAACAAAATAACGTAGAAATGTTCAATTTTGCTAATATGTAGAATAGTATATGTTAAAATAAGGCATCATTTATATGTCATTTGGAGTGACTGTATCCAGTGGAGGTGAGCACTGAAAGCAAGTGTGTTCATCCAGTACTGAGTACTAGAAATTACACGAAGCCTTCTTATAAAGGGCCAGGCTGCCACCTGGGTGAAAGTATCATTGTGTACATGCCTGTTGGCTCTGTTTTTTTTTTTTTTTTTTTTTTTTTTTTAACAATTAGACTTTATTATACAATCTAATTATATTATACAAGAAGGAAAAGGGGTTAAAGGGAAACAAGAATAAACCTGGTATCTGTTCCACGGGACAGATCTCTAGATGTCTCTGGCCTGTATGCTGGTCCGGCCTGTAACCTGGCTATCTCCCCAATCTGAGTGCCTTAGCCTCAAGTGTGTTCATCCATTACTGAGTACTAGAAAATATACGAAGCCTTCTTGTAAAGGTCCAGACTGGCACCTGGGTGAAAGCATCATTGTGTGCATGCCCTTTGGCACAGAAATCTATTTTCTTCAACCTGACCTTCAAGAACATGTACAAATAATTTGTATGAAGATCCTAGTTTCTATAAACCCAAAAGCACAAATATAACTTAAGTGCCTTAAATAGTAACAGTCAAATTATTCTGACCCATTCAAAAATGAAAAACAGAATTATTGTGCAGGGCAAGATGAAAAATTCTATAAATGTTTATTAAAACATTCATCACTGAGGAACATCTGAAGAAAATGATGAACACAGGATACTTATTTTTTCTGTTAGACTCCTTTTTGCACAGCAGACTTAGCTTCTCTTGCACTTCTATTTTATTCTCTTTGAAATAAAAAAAAAACTTGAATTATGTAATGACTGAAATCTTGTTCCACTCTCTAATTTCCAGGTCCATAATTCCATTATCCAATATTGGGGTTGTGCTTGTCATCTGGAAAGCTCCTTTTGCACTTAATAGTTTCTTCTACTTTCAGCTCTCCATCAGGGATATCCCATCCATGGATGGTCCTGACTCTAACCATGGCAGACAGCAAGAACAGGGGTAGATAGAATAGACAGAAAAGCATATAGAGTGTTGGCAAGGGAAAAAAAAAAGAAAGGCCATGAAGGAAAGAAAATAAATATTTGAATTTTGCTTGTGGAAGCCAGTGCATTCAGAGTCTACTGCCAATGTCCATAGGCTGCAAATGCCACAGCAAGAACTAATGATGCCCTTCTGAAGCAAAGTGCTTCCTCTTCCAATAAACCTGAGCTCCCCTCTCCCCATCCCTACACACCAATGATTTTCAGGTATTTCTATGTGGTCTGCTCATATTGTTTTGTGATCATTTCATTTGTGGGATCTGATTGTAACAGTTATCCATACCTACAAAGTCTCTTATCCAAATTAGTGACTGATTACATAATTAAGTACCTTAGCCCAATTAGATGTGATAGTCAGGTGGGCATGTGGCTGTGTGCTTTACAGTCCTTATTTAAAAGGCAATTAAATATTTTGCTCTGACTTGAAGATAAAGGAGGAAGTGGACAAGATATGGGCAGAAAGTGGAGGAAATTTGAAAACTAGATACATCTCAAAGAAGGCAAACCTAGCCATAATGGTAAAAGGGGTATACAGGCATCAGAGTTCAAGAACAAGAGAAACAGGGTTATGATACCTACTTTTATATAAATTGGCACAAGCTAGAATTGTCTGAAAGAAGGGAGCTTCAATTAAGAATATGCCGCCATAAGATTTGGCTGTAGGACGTTTTCTTAATTGGCAGTTGATGGGGGAGGGCTCAGTCCATTGTGGGTGGTGCCATCCTTGGGCTTGTAGCCCTGGATTCTATAAGAATACAGGTGGAGTAATCTAGGGGGAAGCAATCCAGTAAGCAGCACCCCTCCATAGCTCCTGTATCAGCACCTGTCTCCAGTACCCTGACCAGTCTGAATTCCTATCCTGTACTGTGGAGGTGTAAGGCAAATAAACCCTTTCCTCCCCAAATGACTTTGGTCATGGTGTTTCATCACAGTAGTAGCCATGGTTGTCCTGGAGAAGACTGGAAGAAGTAGGAAGGCTGTTAGTATGGACCAAGAGGATGGAAAATTAGAGAGGCATAACACAGGAAAACAGAAACAGGGAAAGAGGAAAAGATCCTGCTTTAACTACTTTTTGAAATTTTTGTATTATGTTTTGAAAATTGATTTTTGCATAAGGGCACCATGGTGAGCATGTAGAGGTCAGAGGTCAGAGAACAACTCTTCCTCCACTGTCTGAGTCCTGGTGGTGAAATCACATGTCAGTATTGGAGGCAAATACATTTCCTGCTGAGCCACCTTACTGGAAACCATTTTGAAGACTTTAGTAATAGCCACAGACACTGCTCCTGATATCTCTGTAGATTGCAGAGAAACTATCCTAAGATAACATGGTGGACAACTGACCCTATTCCCAGGAAAAATGAAGGAATCTATGAGCTTAATAGAAAGAGAGATATCTTTATAGTCATCATTTAGTTTTCACATGGATAAATAAATTTAGTTTTCACATTTGAGTCGTGTATTCCAGGAACTGATTGAAAATGTCTTCCCTTCTATACATTCAATATTAACTGATTTTAGCATATCCTCGTCCTATCAGAAAAACATATTCTCTTGCTTTTTAGCTAATAAAGTGCCAGTAGAATTCCTCTGTTCATTATCTTGTCCACCGTGGTGGAAATCCACTTATTAAGCATGTGACATTTCAGCAAACGCCAACAGAGTTTAAGACCTCAGCATCCCTGTCTCCCCACCCCATGCCACCTTTCCCCACCTGTCCTATCATCACTAATTGACATGCTTTTCTCTCCTTTCCTCACTTCCTAACCCATCCTGCTCTTTCTGTTTTAGGAAATTCTTCCGAAACCCGAGTGCATTCATTTCACTGCCCTAATTGAAAACTTCGCACGTCCTTCATTTTCTGTGGAATAAGAATCACAGTCCTCTAGGAATTAAAAGCACTTTCTCTCCCTAGACCTACTTTGCATCGTTCTGTCACATGCACACTCTACTTTGAATTAGTTCTGAGGTTTTTTCCACCTACACACCTTTGCAAAAAAAGGTACCCAGCCTTAGCCCTGTAACTCCCACTTCACATACAAGCCACTCGTGTTTCAATGCGAATGGAGGAAACTCACCCATCTCTAGCCCAATTAAAGCAGAAAACGCATTCCCTCGTGCAAAGGCAAACACAGAAGTTCAAAACAGGATCATGTCTTACCATGAAAAAACATAAATAAGCTCTGCATTCTCAAACTACCTGATCAGGAGTCAGTTGCCACATCCAGCTTTGATTTTATTAAGCAAGATGGTTTTCAGGTACATTCTTTGTATGTGGTCATTTGTTAGTAAAATTGAGAGAGAGAGAGAGAGAGAGAGAGAGAGAGAGAGAGAGAGAGAGAGAGAGAGAGAGAGAGAGCGCAGTGTGTCAGGAAAGAACAACTAAGTGCAGCCACTTCTCTCTTTTTATTTTAAATTCTTTTGTAGGGTTAGAAGCATTCGCCACTCTGATTCTGCTCCCGGAAATCTGCTTTGCCTAAGTGACCCTGGCCTGACTGTGCCACAGCAGACCTCGGCATCTGCTTCAATTTTACCTTTGTGTTCTAAACTCATATACCCATGTGTATGAACCAGTGTACTTATTGGGGGAAGCCACGTCTACCTTAAGAAGCATATACACAGTTACAATGCTAATTAGAAGTGCGAGTATGGTGTGCATTCTTAGAAGCCTGCCTTAGTTGGATGTTGCTTTCCCTGATTTCGGTAATTTTTTTTAGCTCACTGATTGGCAGTTGCTCACCTTTGGAGAAACTCATGCTACCATCTGGAAATCTTACCACTTGGTTAAAGATAGTTATATTAACCACAATCACACTCTGCACATGATAAAACATAAGCCAGGGATGCTTTACTGACATCTTGGGACTAGATAGTATTTGAACATTAAAATCAGTGATTAAATGTTTTCCTTGAGGCATGAGATTTGCTATATAGATATAGATATAACATGGTTTGCCTTAAGTAATTACTAGAAAACTCAAAAAAATTATAACCAGAAAATCATGTTAGGATAAATTAGGTATATAGTAAACATGGGTGTATCATGTGAATTTTATCTTAATGAAGATTTTTTTTAATGGAGTTTGGGTATAGCTCAGTGGTGCATCACTTATGCCGCACATGCAAAGTCCCAGATCAATTCCTAGGACAACAAATATAAATACAAAAACTAAATAAAATGTTAAGTCCAAGCATTTCCTCGCTCTTTCTTGCCTTGAGCTCTTGGATTGGAGCCTAAGTTCTACTCAGCAGTTTACCCTCATATCTGCTTTCGCTCAGCATCAGTGACCCACAGCTGCTTATCTCTCTGTTGCTGGATTATGTCCTGCCAACCATATATAGCCAGGTACCTGCTGGGCAGTGCAAGATAATCAAAGAGAAGGATTTGTGTTGCCTTCTCCTCAAGTCTTGCAATATTTCATTTGGCAAGTCTCTTAAAGGTTTGATAATCCTACTCCTTATTTTCTGGCTGATAAAAGGAGGCCTTGGAGAAGTAAGGAATTCACCTGTCAGCATGCAGTTAGTTAGAGGTGTGGCAGAGAACAGGCTAGTCTTGACTGGGGAAGAAAAAGGTGCATACAGCTCAAGTTGAAATTACTGATAGCTGTTGTAGAGAAAATTGAAAACAGTGCAGAGAAAACGTGACATCCTCACACTGATTATAGGCGGCCATGACATACTCAACTGTGGTTGCCAGTCAACTTCTTGACCATCCGTATTTCTTCTCTCCTGTGGGTCCCAGGAAGATTATGCTTTCTTTGGTTGGCCTAGGCCAAGTAATTGTTTCTCCCACTGACTTGGGATTTAATAAGAAACATAACTCATCACCCATTCCAATGACTGAAGACTGTGAACCATACTTGGTTCTCCTAGTGAATTCTTACTAAGCAAAAAGTGATGTTTTAGCCCATCTGATATGCAGAGAGTCTAAGGAGATCCACATTAGATCTTTAGGATAAAAATATGTGTCCCTGTCCTTTAATTATACATAATATTGAAATGATGATAAACACTGTTCACTTCACTATAACTTAGCTCATCCTGACCATACATACAGTCACCATCCTGCTACATGCCATCTTCAAAGGAAGGAAGGGTGAGCAGTAAGCCTGGGGAATTAGAGTCAAAGCAGCATCCTGCCTCTGAATTATATTTCCATCACTTACTGTCTCCGGCCTTAAGAAAGTTACTTAACCTTTCCAGGCCTTGGTTTCCTATAAATTAGAGATGATATTACCATTTGAAAGACACATTATGAAGATTAAATGAGCTAGGATAGACCAAGCACACCACAGTGCCCTGAAGCTGCTGAGCTCACTCAGTTAAGGTTTTTTAATATTACCCTTTGAAATTACTTCGGATTCCTGGACCATTGCTCTCTGTGGCACTGACCTTATCACATCCCCTGTATTTACAACAGATGGAGATGAAGGAACATCATCCTGCAAGACCTTTAACCTCATACCATCATGCTCTCCTGCCCAGCACAAATGGTTCATCTGCCCATAAACTAAATTTTTCAATTTCCATCTGTCCTCTCTTACTCATATTTAAAGCTAGAAGAACAGGGAATCTCTGTCTCTGCAGGCACGAAGTATCATTACAAGGTCTTGAGCTATGATACTAGAGTTTCTAGATACTAGACTCTAGACAGGACGCTAGATTTCTTGGAAAACCTTTCTCAGTGAATTATTTTACTTTCCTGTACAAGAAGACAACATGGATAGGATTTATGCCAGAAACACTTTTTTTTCTCTAAGTGATGACTTTCATAGCATTTCTTACCTATTTGAATTATGCCTTCCTGTAGCTCATCCTCTTACCTTTTTCCTTTCTCCTATGCCCTTTGCATCCTCTCTGGACTGTTCCTTTCCATCCCAGAAATAGTTTTGCCTTCTACTTTTTTTTTTTTTTTTTTTTTTTTTGCACATGTCCCATTACCTCTCGTTTTACCCTTGCTTTAAGATCTCCTCCTCTAGTTCCATGATCCTCTGGTTACTTTAATGATTTAAACATTTACACACATGTAAAGTCACATACATAACTTGAGATGTAGGATCCTACTTTTTTATTGCTGTGAAGAAACACAATGGCCAATGTAACTTTAGATACAGAGTGTATTGGGTCTTGCAATGCCAAGGTATCAGAGCTCTTGGTCATCATTGCTGGAAGCATGGCAGCAAGGCATGGAACGAGAGCAGTAGCTAAGCGCTCACACTTTGATCCAGAAGCACAAGGGGGAGAGAGAGAGAGAGAGAGAGAGAGAGAGAGAGAGAGAGAGAGAGAGAGAGAGAGAGAGAGAGAGAATTGGGGTGGCATGAGCTCAAAGCCTACCTTCAGTGATAGTCTTCTCCAACAAGGCCACACACACCTCTTTCATTTCCAAAACTGTTGTACCAGTTAGCTACCAAGCATTCAGTCATTTAAGGAAATGGGAGGGGGAATTTTCATTCAAACCACCACACTCACCATCTTACTCAAACGTCTTCCAGGAACTTAATTTAAGCCAGCGTAAGCTGGAGATGAGATAGCAAAGAAGACTGATGTTTCTTGATTAGAAAAAAAGAGTGACTGACAGAAAAGATGAGTGTTTCCACTCAGAAAATAGTGAGTGGGCCCAAATGTTCAATTTGATGATGAAAAAAATAATGAATTTGATGTTCTCGAAATGTTAGTGGTTTGAATTACCTTGCAACTGATAGCCAAACTGTTTCAGCCCCCCTCGCTTCTTTGGGCTCCATAAGTGCACGGACTTCTCTTGCTTGTGTTGGCATGACACCTTCCTGTCTACAGAGTGTAGCTCCTTAATACAGCAGGCACCAGAACCTTCCCTACAGTAATTACTGATTCTCTCCCACCAAGTTTCTTCTGGGCAGGTTGAACTGAATATTCTCATTCATGCTTGTACCCCACTAAGTCCATTCTGAGAGGTTTCAGCACTACCCCAAATGTTTGGTTTTTGGTTGTTTCTTTGTTTTATTTTAAGGTCATTTATTTTATTTACTTATTATAATTTATTCATATTAAATCACGATTGTTATCCCCTTACTTGTATCTCCCCATTCCCACCATCTGTTTTCCACCCTATTCCCCTCCCCTAGACCTCTGACAGAGGGGGCCCTCCTCCCCCACCATCTACTGATAGGCTGTGGTCAAATGTTTGTTTAATGAATAATTTAAGTTATACATTCACACATTAGATGTTTCCGAACTGAACTGTATTTTATTAGTTTCTTCTTGTGGCTGTCAAATTTGTATTTATCTAGAGGTAAGGATAATGTTTAAAACAATTTAAAGTAGGCTGCGAGTTGCAATGACTCAGTGCCCAATTAGCAGGAGGTCACAAAAAACCATTCCTTCAACAAACATAATTTCCCCCAAATAAAATGATTTATTTCTTTTCTGTAAACCCTGAGAACAAAACAGGAGCAGTGAAGCCATAACCACAAAAAAGGAATGCCTCACTTCCTCAGCCCGACCAAATAAGTCATCAAGGAACTGTATAGCATGTCTATAAAGTAGCAGAAGACCTGGTGCACTCAGGGATAGTTTAATTTTTTTTTTATATATTTAGTGAGATATAGTCTTGCCATGTTTCCAAGGCTGGTCTCAAACTCGTGAACTCAAGTAATCATCCTACTTCAGAGTGAATAGCTGGGACTATAGACATATGCTAACACTCTTGGCTCACACATTCTTAAATTAAAACCTTCCTGCAATGAGTTAACTTCTGTCTGGAATATAAACCTACACAAATTTCTCCCAAGACCATTGAGGATAGGAAAGGTAATTAGTACATCAGTCACACACGATGATAGTGCTGTGACTACCCAGATGAAGTGTGACAGAGTTCATCCAGGATCTCACCTTCCCTTAGTTGCACTTCAAAACTGTAGCTCTGGTACTGTTCTTCCTTCAGTCACAAGACTAAAAGCAAATGCAATGGTTTCTTTCTGCCTTTTATTGCTCCTGTTCCTTTACAGGTGTCCATGGGCATGCATGCTTTTCTTGGAGGAAACTCACTTAGCTCAGTGTATTTCTATCAGTGATGCCTCATCATGTCTGTTCTGTCAGCACATTTATTCACCTATAAATGCTCACAGCAACTATAGAAACAACAACACCGTTCTCAATTGAAATACTGTCCCGGAAATGTTAGGATGTGTTCTGTAATGGATGAGAGAATGCATGGTTTTGAAAAGTCTAAGGAATGTTGAGTTAAAAATTGATTTAACCATTTTCACGTAGTTCTTTTTATATTTTTTAATTTGTTTGTAATTTATAGATTCACCTTACATCCTGATCATAGCTGCCTCCCTACTCTCCTCTCAGATCCTCCGTCTCACCCTCTTTCCATTATTTTCCCTGCCCTTGTCCTTAGAAAAAGGAAGCCACCCACCAACCCACCCCAGAATATCCAGACTCATCAGGAATGAGCTCTTTCTCATCCACTGAAGCCAGGCAAGGCAGCCCAGTAGGGACAAAGGGATCAAAAGCAGGCAACAGGGTCCATGTCATAGACAGCACCTGCTCAATTTATCCAGGGCTGCTTGCAATGGGACAACTGGGTTCTGGAGGTGCCATATTTCTCTGGCTTTTGTTGATTGTGTTCTTACACTGTTACACCGGCCTTTATACATGATAATCTCTGGCATTGGCTGGTTTTTCTGGTGCCCACTGGGTTTTTCAAAGGTACAGAAAGACCCCTGGGCAGGACTCTGGATATTACTGGAATAGCCCTCTGTGGGACAGTGAGTATGGTTGTGGATCTTCAGGAATAGGCCACCTTTTTCTGCAGGTGCCTGTGTGTTTAGGATTGAGCACTTGAGATTGGACAACCTATCAGGGAACTCATTGCTAGAGAAGACTGATTTTTTTTCTCTTAATAGCCATCAGTTGCCTATAGTTCATCTAGATGTGGGGCTTTGATATTTCCTCCACTCACATGGGAGTGACAACTGGTATTTACAAGGTTTTTTATAACAAAAGAAATTCATTGACACTGCAAAAATTCTTTGAAATATCAAAAAAATAAATAAATATAAATTTAATTGAAACAAAGACATCAGAGTAGAAAAACTAAATAAACACAGGCCAAATGAAATTAAACTTTAAAAAATATATGATATGAAAATACATCCTAGAAATTAAATCCTAAGAAAAAGACACAGTTGTCTCTGAAACCACAAGAGAAAACCAGTTATTTCTGGATCTATAAGTCTACAAAATCAAAATGCAGCATATGCTTTGGAAAACATAACATTTTCTATGGTTTAGTTCTGAGGAATTTTATACCTTTACAGAGGACACCGTGAATGGTGGAGAATACATAGTTTCCCAATCACAGTAGCACACTTAAAAAGCTACCAAGGGTGTGTAAAGTGTGTAGACCCAGGCCCAAACACAAAACTTCTAAGATGATATTTTGACCATGGTCTCTAGATGATTTATCATGTATCCTGAAACAAGCAGAAACCAATAGTTTCTACTTTCAAGTTTCTTTATAATCTCCTACTTGAGTGCCTTTGCCTAAAAGGCTGGCTGTGACTATAGGACAAAACTAATGAGAGGCACTTGGACACACACATCAGCTGATTGGACTAGCCAGCTCCTACCTCTCCCCATACATGAACCAATTTCTGCAATAACTTGTTTTAAATGGACCCATATTAAGATCTGTATGGCACCTTATTTTCTGGAAGTTCTCCTGATATGAGAAGCTCTGTGCATTCATTCTTGGTCACATTTCCTCCCTCCAAATCTCTCTTAAGTCCCAACCTATGAATTAATAATAACTTATCTCTAAAGGAAAACAACAACAACAACTTTTCATGTTATGATTCTTATGGCCATTCCCTTAACTGCACAGCTGACCCTCACAAGGAATCATACTTGACCAATTACTTGAGGTTTTTGTTGTTGTTCTTTGTTTGCTTGTTTTTAAATATATTTTGAATGGCTTCACTACTAAAAAGAAAAAGTTTCTTTCAAATAAATAATATTCCAACCTCCTGTTCTGCAAGCATGTGATTTCATTATCTAATAGAAGTATTCAATAAAGCCAGGGAATATTTACTTGGAAAACACTCAGCTACAGCAAAACATAACTTAGAAATGAGCACTTTCATTTGTAAGCATAGTCTCATCTCTGTAACTCAAAACCATCAACATTAATTGGTGACAGAATTCTCTACTTTTGAAACCTATATAAACAAACACAGATGTCAAACAGGAAATAAATTGATAGGGTACACAAAATTATCTCAGCTGCCTCACAAGGTGACACTGAATATATTAAACAAAAGTTGGAAAGAAAATTTAATTTACAAATCTCACAAGAATCTTAGATTCATGGTGTAACACTTAGTTCTTATGCTATGACTTTCCCGGCAACAAGAAAATACCAACAGAGAGTAATCTTTACAAAATGTTCACACTCTGGCATAAAACAATAAACAGATCAGAATTTCCTAATCAATGTTGGAGGAGATGTCAAAATAAGAGCACAAATTTGCATCCCTTCCCAGGCTGCTAACAATTCCTCAGCTTTGGAGGAAAAAAAAAAAGAGAGAGAGAGAGAGAGAAAGAAACAAGTTTTCTAGAGATCTGTTCAAAACATTGGAGTAAGACCATGATGGTCTCAAAGAATGGCAGGAGATCTCACAGCCCAGGGGCAATGAGTTCCTCTTCACAAATGGCAGTCGTTCGGGTGGGGGGGGATGCTAAAATCCACATGGTTATTGCTTTACTAAGTTATCTTAAGTTCAAAAATCAAAGGGGGAAAAGGCAATGGTGAAAAGAAGAGGGGAAATAAAGTGAGGCTCAATAAGAGGAAGAGCTCTGTAGCCATTAGACACAAGATTGAGTTCCTGACCTCAGGCAAGCTCAGAAAGTGGGCAGTGGACCACTGAATGCTAACACTGAATAGCTGATGCTCTCAAAATGTAATGTGAACCAAAACCACACAGAAAAATGAGAAGCCGGTTGGCTAGATCATAGGCACAGAGTTTCTGATTCCGTAAGCCAAGAGTAATGACCTAGAATCCATATTTTTTACAAATTCCCAGAGAGCATGGTCCCCATAGTGATATTCTGGGTCACAGATTATGGTATAGACGTCACCTGGCTATGCTGACACAGTTATAAAGCTAAAACTGAAGCTGCACTGGGAGTTTGAGGGAAAAAAAACTCTAAATCAGAATTCCCAACTTTTTATATGAAATCAATGGAATTTTAAGTATTAGCAACTCTTTGGTTTTTCAATAAAATAAAATGAATGTACTAAACAATTACATTCCTGGGTCTAAAAAGTCCTTGGGGAATCAGAGTATGAAGCCTCTGGGGTTAGATTCATTCCTCAGGTAGAAAGTTTTGTCTACAAATTTATAGATTGATAATGATCCTCTCAAACTGAAGACTGAGGCCAAAGCATGCTTTATAAAATAAAGAAAGAAAGAAAGAAAGAAAGAAAGAAAGAAAGAAAGAAAGAAAGAAAGAAAGGAAGAAAAGATTTTTAAAAGTGACTACATCAGTTACAAATCTCATAGCTGAAGCAATGTATCTTGGCTCTGGGGTTCAGAAGGGTCTTTTGGCATCAGAGTGAAGGGAGAACATCAGAACATCTGGAGGATGGGAGCATTAGGTAAAAGAGAGATTTTTCACCTCATGCTAGACAGAAACAAAATGTTCCCAAAGAACTCAACGACCTCACTTCCTGAAATCTTTAGTGTCTACCCAACTAGCACCACCAATCAGTACATAAGCCTTTGGAGAATGTTCCACATACAAATTAGAACAGTATCAGTCAGCAAAAAAATATAACAAAATGCCTGATATACATTTTTGGCTAAGTATTTTTTAATTGTTATTTTTCATTAAGAATTTAAGACTTGGGGAGTTTGACCACCCTAAGTTTTGAAGCTCTATTACAACAACTTGTCCTTTTTTTTGTATCAACAGTCTTACTGTTTATTTATTCATTCATTATTCACTTTACTTCCTGGACATAGTCCCCATACCATTCCTCAGGCTAGTGAAGTTTTTATGAACGATTGTTATTTTTACAAATAGCAAAATAAAGGACATATTTTTCCAGGGTAGACACTAGGATGCAAATAAAGTCTTGCAAGTATATATTAGTAGAACCAGCCTAGGCATCCACAATTACTTAATTACACAGTATTAAATGGAAGTATCCCAAGGAATAAGTGGATAGAAAAAACATACAAACCATCCTCCATTCTTTTCCCTCTGAGATACTAGCAAAATCACCGTCCTTCTGCTACTGGGAAGGGGAAACAGGTGAGAGGGGAGCGTTAGAACTACATTTGCCAAAAATAAAAAGTACATCAGTTAGTATCTCCAGTTCTTAGGTCTCCTTTTGACTGAAAGGAAGACTGGAGAGCAAGACCTAGTCTACTTGCTGGTAATTTTATTAGAGAAGATTTGATGAGAGAAACGGCACGCAAAATGTGTACACCAAGGCTGCAGTCATTCCAGTTTCTATTTCCCTCTTGATTTCTCCCAACTACCTTTGTCATTTGCTTCCTGAGGTAGTTAGTGTAAATCAGCATTTTTAAAGCCTCTGAGGTGCTACTAACTTTGATCCAGAAAAGTTTTTGTTGTGGGCACTATGGTGGCATTATAAAATAGCTTGTAACATCTCCATCCTCTCCCTGTGAGATGTTGTGGATGCACCCTGCATGCTGCTGTGACAACCAAAGGTATCCTCAGAAACTACCAAGTAACCCTTGGGGTGAGTGAGCGTGAATCAGCCCTGGACGAAAATGACTTCTCCAATTACAGGGGCAGCAGTTGGAAAAAGAACCATGGAGTCAATGTTGTCTTGTAGTTCTAACCACTCATCTGAGAAGGAAATAAGTGAGAAGCTTCAACTCCAGCTGTCTTTAAGTCTTAGCGTTACAGAGTATAAAGTGGAATCATAAAAAAAAAAAAAAAAAAAAAAAAAAAAAAGTGACCTCTTTGCTCAGGTGCTTTGTATTTGAGAAAGACAAAGACAGTGACAAAAGGGAAATCACGTCTCTGAAATGCTTTCATCTTCAAGCAGACTTCAAGATGATAACCTCATTAAAAAAGGCATTCTCTTCCTCCTTTCCTTCTCTCCTAATTTCTGGTACTCTCTTCCCCTACCCATCCTCCTTAGTGACATGTACCCTTTTGGCTCAATAGATTATTGTGCTCCTCAATAAATTAGTGTAATGAAAACAATATTAAAAGGCACAGCTTTGCTGAGAGCATTTCCAAGGAATAGTATTGAAGAGAGAGTATCTTGAATAAATAGATTGTTGTTTTAAACTGAATTCATGATACTATTAAGTTTTCAACCTCATAGTCTAGAGAGGAGCATTTCAAAGATAAACTATCTTGATATTTTCATTTCAGAGACAGGTAATAAGTGGAACACAACAATTTCCAGGCAACTCCAGACAGGCGTAATCTACTTTATGGAACTCGTCACCGTTCCGAGACCCCTGAAAGAGCTCTGCTTTACAGTCCATGTGAGGTGCTGCACAATTTGTGGTGGTGACGCTGCCTACACGGGAAAGATGGATGGCCTGATTAATAAATTTAGAGGAAGCAGATAAGAAGGGAGGACAAGGTGAAGCACAGAATTCAAATGAAAAGATAAAATAGGTAAAGGGAAACACAGGCAGGTGGGGGCAAAGGGGGCAAAGCCGGTGCAATGTGCCCTTTCCACGTACTGCAGAGGTACACTATTTCTCAGGAAATGTGATTGAGAAAATATGAAATATTTTCTTCCCCCTAAGATATATTGCTTCTCCCTCTCATAGCTTATTTTACAGGGAACAGATGTCCTTAAGATATACAACACGGTTCTTCTCTGACTGCTGCTGGTGAGAGGCATGTCTTTCAGAGCTGGCAACAAGAAAGTGTCTCTGTGCCATGGGAACCCAGTGTGTTAGGAAGGGAGAAGCTGTCCCAACACTCTGGAGTAGATGAGAAAATTGAAGATTAAACAGTGCTGCTTGTGTGCTGGAACTGGTGGTTAATTTAATCAGACATTCCTGTGGTTCGTGGTTTTAATGAGAAAAAAGCAAAGTCTCTTAATAGGGGAACTTGCTTTTAAAAAAAATGTTCACGTATAGGCCAGAAAATGAAGGGAACACGCACTTCATGGAGGCAGAGCCTCAGAGTCTATGATGTTCATGCAGCCTCTGGCAGTACTGAAAAATACAGACTCAGCAGGTTATATATTTATGTGTGTGTGTATGTATATGTATGTATATATGCATATGTGTCCATATACACATATACATATGTAGTATAAATATGTATATTTGTGCATATATATAAGCTAAAAACAATAATCAAGTTTTTAAAAAGAAGCTATCAATGTAAGAGGAAGTGGGGGCACGAGAGACATTGGAGAGATGGCTATGGGAGGGGTTGGAGAGGGGAAAGGAAGGGAAGAAGTGGTATAATCAGGTTTTAGTTAAAGCATATTTGAAAAAAAAAGAATGAAAACACATCCATGCAGTGCTCTGACTGGAAAGGTAGTATGCGACATACTCTTGTGAACTCCTCTATCTGGGTGACCAGCAAGGGCTGTCAGTGATGCACACGATGTGGAGCCACGAGCCCTGAGATGCAGAGCTTGGAAGGCGTAGAAAAGCAACGTCCGTGGTCCCGGCCACCCTGGGCTACAGCCTCTCTCTGCAGTGTTGTTTACTGTTCTCCTGCTCTTCCTCCTCCCCACAGGCTTGGGCCTCTGTCCTGTCAATCAAGACTCCCCAACTTTTGACCCATCACCTCCTGTCATGTATAAGAGGGATGGCACTTGCAATAGAGAACTGTCCGCAGAGCGAAGAGTAAATGCTTCAGTCACATCAGTGCCCCCAGACCCTGTGACGAGCAGATCTCTTCTGACCTGTGTTCCCCGCTGGGGCCTCCCTGCCCTCTGTCCTCCAGTCAAGTCTTAGGAGTCCAAAATAGAAAGGTATCGTTAACAACCAAGTGTTGCTTTGCAGCATTGACATACAATGAAAAGACAACTGATCTGACAACTGGTCCTATCGGGACAAACAAGGATCCCCCCAAGCTGAGTGTCTTAAGTCAGGCCCTTGGCTCAGCTTCAGTTCTCTCTCTTTCCTGAGAAAGCAATGAAATGCAGATTCACTTTGCCCCCATACCCCACAGACAGGCCCAGGAAGCAGGGCTGCCTTTGTAGAGCCATCTACAGAGAGAAAGGCCACACCAGATGAGGATTTTCCTTTAACCAGTCAGATTCCATGTTAAAGTATCTTCCTCTGTATTTTCAGCTGTGGAGCACAATATGGAAGTGTCTTTTTAATAATGATGGTTTCTCAGGTGTCCTGTGACAAATTTACCATTGACTTAAAACTTCAGAAATGAAGATAAAAGATGTCAAGACCAAGTTTATAGGACAAAGTGCTGATAAGTAGCCATGTTTGTTGACTATTAATCAGGGATTTTATTATTATTATTATTATTATTTATTATTATTGTTGTTGTTGTTATTATTATTATTAATTCAGGTTACATCCCAACTGTTATCCCCTCATTTGTATCTTCCCATTCTCACTCTCCCTCCCTTTTTTGCCCTATTCCCCTCCCCTAGACCTCTGACAGAAAGAGACTTCTTCCCCTACCTTATGACCACAGCCTGTCAGGTCTCAGGTTTTTTTTTTTTAAATAAAACTGATAAGCCGCCCCAAACACTCACAGAACTATCGGCCTTCAGACTCACAGGTAACACCAACAATGCAGTCTGGCCCCAACCTTTTTCTTCTAAAATATATAAATTAACAAAAGCTGTTAGGTTTTTTTACATAAGATGACCCAAGTTATATTACCTTCATTTTCTCACTGGTGAGAACCTTGAAAGACCTGACATTTTACCTTACTTGCGGGTTAACAAGTTAGCCTGTCTCATTATTGTGAATGCACACAGAAGATATAAAACTCCTGGGTAATGGCAAAGAACTCTGTTACTCACAGCAGTAAGATCAGCCACAGTGTCAGCGTTCAGTTCCTGTAACATCACCATCATCTCATCAGTCCCCGATGTGCCCTCATATACAGGAATACTTGAAAAGGACAAAGGGAACGAACATACACAGTTGGCTGACTTATAAGAGAGGATCTCTGAGATTAGCAGTTCTAGTTCTTTAAGAGTGGAAATCTACCAAGACCATTCTTTGCTCCAGAAAGATGTTCGTTCACTCATGTCAAGAGAGACATGCTTGATTGACAGAACCAAAGCCAAGGCAGTTAGTACCCCTTCTTGCTAGTCATGCAGAAACTTAGAGAGAATATCTTCTGGCAGTACCCTCTCTATCTATGTTTTCTTTGCTTCTAGAAAAAATTTTTTTCAACAACCTTATTTGTCACTCTGATAAATCTTACTCAACTAAGGCTAGAATCAAACCAACAATTTACTTCATGTAACAATTAACTAAAATTATTATGAACAGGACTCTAGGCAGTGGAATAAGGCTACCCGGCAAGCCTGACCTTAGTCACACGTCCTCATCTTTTTCACAGACCCAAGTAGCTAAAAAGAGCCTACCTTCAAAGTAATATTTCTCTTATGTTTTGGAGGGACTCTCCATTTATTGTGCATTATTAACTACAAGTACAGCATGATATATTTGTAGCTACACAGATTCTACATTGGCCCTTAATGAAGACCATGAATAACTTTGTCATCTACTAATGCAGTACAAGTTGACCTGAAACTGGGGTTTCCCATATCACTGAGGAGAAGCACCCAGTATTTTTCAGAAGTCTCCAGAGAAATAATGAAGATAGGACAAGTATTTTAGGAGGGGCACTGCTTGATAGAGTAATGAGGAGGTTATCAAGACCTATGAGCTACCTGCAAGCTACAGCTCCATGAAAGGGCTACAATTTGTATGCCCAGGAGCTAAGAGAGCCAAGGATTTCAGACTTCAGACCCAATGAAGGGCTGAGAAGCCAGAGCACAGAAGGTGGGAGGAAGCATGTCCCCATGTCAAGCAGTTGGGCAGGGAGCCAACAAATCCATCTATCCTCCCTCTACTCAAACTTCAGTAAGGTCCACCTACATGGAAGAGAACCAGCTGTCTCTTAGGCCAAGTCAAACTCTGCTTTCTTCCATAAGGGCCCTCACAGACACTCACAGAAATAAGGTTTAGCCAATGATGTGGGCATCTGCGAGCCAGTCAATTGGACACATACAACTAACTCTTACGTTCCTGTTACGGGAAACACCTGCTCTGTGAGAAAGCAACAAATTTGTCCATGTTGTCACAAATCCACTGGTCATCCAAGGCAGCCTACCCTAAATGGTGACACTACTCCACTTCCATATATGCCATTAAAACAAAATTACGTACCTGCCTGCCTCAGTTAAGGCAAGTCAATGGAAAGAGCTTAAATAAAACATGATTGACTCAGACAGTGAAAGAGAACAGTGAAAGAGAGCTCATTAGATTAACATGGGTGGAAATGCTTGAGCCTCGGCAGCAGAGCTGACTGCAGAAGCTGTGTAGAGATGCCGAGCACAAGCTCCGATGCTGGTTCTGCAGAGTCAGCAGCCATGAATTACAGCACTTGTGGTTCTTAATTTCCACACAGAAGTAAAAAACTATCCACAGAAGCAACACAGAACAGCAGCTTCAGAACAGAGCTTCTTTCTGTGATGGGAGAAGGGAGGGAAGCAATGAGGAAGCATCTAGATTAGTGATTATTCTGTTTCTTTTAAAGGAGAAACGGGAAGGTCTGAAGTAAATGGATATAATGCAATGCTGTTACCTATTAAGTTGGGTATGGGTGGTTCTTATTATTTTCCATGCTTTCACATGCTTTAAAATCATCTTTAAAACAAAATAGGAATATTTATCTATTCCCAGAAGTCTGTCACGATGAATGCCTCAAGCTTATCTAACCCACTTGAATGTGAAAATCTTTGGGGAGAAAAGGCATAATTTGACTAAAAGGAGATTGTCATAGAATTCATGCTCTCTGGGGGAAATGACACACTGTAGTTCCTCAGATCCATAGTCAACAGGGAATCACCTAATTTCACTTATCTTCAGAAGATGGATTAAAACAACTGCAAAGTCTAACACCTGGGGACTGTACTGTAGGGCCATGGTACCCCTGGAGGTCTTCAAGCACACAAAATAATTAATGGACCAAGATCACCAATAACTAATTTTCTCATCCTATAAGAATGTACTGGGAAATATCTTCATTTAATAGCTAGCTAATTAGAGCCATAGAAGTTAACTATAGAAGTTATAAGTTAAAACCTTATATATAAGTTAACATATAAGTTAAATATATAAGTTAAAAACATTTCTTACATTTTTAACTATCTCAGGCCACAGCTGAAGTAATAATTCAAATAAATAGATACTATCTGTGGTTGTTCAAACCAACTGGATGTCTTCTGAGCACAAGCCAATTTTCTTTCTTTCTTTCTTTTTTTCACATCAATTGTTTTTTTTTAATTTTTTTATTAACTTATTCTTGTTACATCTCAATGTTTATCCCATCCCTTGTATCCTCACATTCTTTCCTCCCTCCCATTTTCCCATTATTCCCCTCCCCTATGACTGTTCCTGAGGGGGATTTCCTCCCCCTGTATCTGCTCGTAGGGTATCAAGTCTCTTCTTGGCAACCTGCTGTCCTTCCTCTCAGTGCCACCAGGTCTCCCCCTCCAGGGGACATGGTCAAATGTGAGGCACCAGAGTATGTGAGAAAGTCATATCCCACTCTCCACTCAACTGTGGAGATTGTTCTGACCATTGGCTAGATCTGGAACACAGGAGACAACTTCCTGAACAGAACACCAACGGCCCAGGCCTTAATGTCAACCATTAATAAATGGGACCTCATGAGGCTGAGAAGCTTCTGTAAGGCAGGAGACACTGTCAAGAGAACAAAGTGACAGCCTACAGACTGGGAAAAGATCTTCACCAACCCTACATCTGACAAAGGTCTAATATCCAAAATATATAAAGAACTCAAGAAATTAAACACCACCAAACCAAATAACCCAATTGCGAAATGAGGCTTGGAACTAAACAGAGAATTCTCAACAGAGGAATATCAAATGGCTGAGAAACACTTAAAGAAATGCTCAACCTCCTTAGTCATCAGGGAAATGCAAATCAAAACAACTCTGAGATTCCATCTTACACCCATCAGAATGGCTAAGATTCAAAATTCAAGTGACACCACATGCTGACAAGGATGTGGGGAGAGAGGAACACTCCTTCATTGCTGGTGGGAATGCAAACTAGGACAGCCACTTTGGAAATCCATCTGGTGCTATCTCAGAAAAATGGGAATAGGGCTTCCTCAAGACCCAGCTTTTCCACTCCTTGGAATATACCCAGAAGATGCTCCAGCACACAACAAGAGCATTTGCTTAACCATGTTCATAGCAGCCTTATTCATAATAGCCAGAACATGGAAACAGCCTAAGTGTCCATCAGTAGAAGAATGGATAAAGAAACTGTGGTACATATACACTATGGAATACTATTCAGCTATTAAAAACAAGGAATTCCCAAAATTTGTGGATAAATGGATTGAGCTAGAAATGATCATAATGAGTGAGTTAACCCAGAAACAGAAAGAGTCAAATGGTATATACTCACTTATATCTGCATACTAGCCCAAGGGACATGTCCCACAAAAGCCTTCACTTACCAGGAAACTGGGACAGAGGGGAGGACATCCTATTGGGACTCTAAATGAGAGAAACATGGGAGAATAGCAAAGAAGAAGGATCCAGAGGGTCCTAGAAACCTACAAGTAGAACATTATGATAGACAGATTTGGGCCTAGGGGTCCCGCTCAAACTAAGGCACTAGCCAAGGACAATACAGGCGGTAAACTTTAAACCCCTACCCAGATCTAGCCAATGGTCAGAACACAAGCCAATTTTCACAAGCTCTTTTGTGGCCCATTCTCTGATCAATTGTGTAGAAAGCTCTCTGTCTTTTAGCCTACTAAAGTTCATATTAAACTTCTTATGTTTCCACCTGTGTGGCTAACAAACATTAGCTGTGCATTTTTTAAAATCAATTGTATATAACTAAGAGCACAGTGAGTCCTATGGATGAGTGGGAGGATAAGGGGACAGGAGCTCCACAAGAAGACCAACAGAGCCAACAAATCTGGCCCCAGGGGAGATTTGTGGAGACTGATGCGCCAAACAAGGACCATGCATGGACAGGATGTAGGCCCTCTCACTCAGATGTAGGCAATAGGCAGCTCAGTCTCCATATGGGTCCCATATTAAGAGAAGCAGGGGCTTTCCCTTCCATGGACTCTGTTGCCTGCACCATGATCACTTCCCCCTGGTGGGGTACCTTACCATGCCACAGAGGAAGAGGATGCAGACAGCCCAGATAGGCTGGGGTCAGTAGATAAGGGAAAAGGGATCCCCCTCTTGGAAGACTAGGGGAGTGGAATAGGGGAAAGGAGAAGGGGAGGAGGGAGGTGGGTGGGACCAGGAGGGTTACCATTGGAATGAAAAGCACATAATTAGAAAAATAAATTAAAATAAAAAATAGGTTTACAGTCTGCATCACATCTAGCATGGTCTTCTCACAGTTAGATAAAGGAAGTAATTTTTGATTAACTATTTCTGCAATATACAGTTCAAGTTTGATTTTCAAATTGAATGATGTTGGCCAAGAGTATTTGTCTAGGTTGGCCATAAGTCCTGTGGGATGCCTGTTATTTTTGTTTGTTAAGTGTGCAAAGTATCTAACTGCCTTTTATTATGTACCTTTATACCCATAGGTTTGTGCAGCTCTTTTTGCAATTGACAGTGGTTAGTACAGAAGACTGATAATTGGTCAAAGTACAGTGAATAATGACTGAGTTCCTAGACCTAACTGGGATATCTATCATATACCTACTCCAAAGGCTTAGGGGCCATTGTAGAAAAAGGGACAGAAAGACTGTGAGAGCCAAAGGTTAGGGAGGAGTGCTGAAAAGGGCATCCTTTATACATGACAAGGCTATTGCACTTATGAACTGGAGTTGAGTACACCAGAAACTACACAAGATCAAGCCTCTCAAGATTCCAGTGTTATTTATGGCTGATTAGTTTCCCATACTCCAATAGGTTACCCTACACTCCAAATGCATAAGCATTGGACCCACTGGCCTCTACTTGGACTCACTGGGCTCTAAAAACACGAGGATAAGAAGTTGAAAAAGGGTCATGTTAGGGAGAAATTTTGGAGAAATATGACCAACATGTATTGTACAAGAAACAATTTCTCAAAAAAGTGAGAAAAGAAAATATATTTTTAAGTAAATAGTGTACCCTTTGGACTGACAGTTACCTTCCAGTCCAGTCTATGGAGGAGACACAATACCAGTCTGTGTCACATGACCAATGCTTCCTGATAAAGCAAACAAATCAATCAGTAAGTGAGCCCAAATGCTGTACATAGTTTAGAGTAGAGAAAAGAATCCTGGTTTAAATATTGAGCCAGGTAGAACTTATACATTTTTGCATCTAATCCTTTAAAAAAAATCTTTCTGTATATTCAAAAGATGGGTGTGAGAAGTTTGTATATTTGTGTGCATGTATGTGGTGATGTATGTGAAGACAGGCTACAGTGCATGTGACAGTACATTGATAATTTCATTTGGTGGTATTTGCCTTCTATCTTATGTGACACAAGGTCTCATATCATTCTCTACTACATATGCCTGGCTAACTCTCCTGTAAGCTTTTCAGGCATTCTCCTGTCTTCTGCCTCCCATCTCATAATAGCAACACTTAGACGGCAGATGTGGGGTGGGGGTAGGTAGGCGCTTCCATGTCCAGCCTTACATGACTTCAGAGGATTTGAACTAAAGTCCTCAAACTTATATAGAAAACACTTTATCCAATAAGCCATCATCACACCAACCCACATCCCTTTCCCTCAGTTGTTTCTAAAATGGCAGTAGACTGATTATTTGCTAACTATGCTTTATCATAACCATTCCTGGCAGAAAGGATGCGAAAATCCTTGCCCAGAAGGGAAAAATGAAGACCAACCAGGTTGTATTCCATCCTGTACCTAAAAAATAATCAAGAGACTGAGACATATAATCAGGATATACCATAATATATTTCCTTAGATACACAATGAAACAGAATTTTTTATGCAAGTACTATTTTAAGGACCTGTGAAGAACACTATTTGTTTGACACAGGATTTCTCCATGTAGTCAGGGCTATCATGGAAATCTCTTTGTAGACCAGGTTGGCCTCAAACTTAAATCCACTCACCTCTGCCTCCCAAGATATGTGATTAAAGGTGTGTACCACCATGCCTGGCTTGGGTCAAGACACTATTATGGGATTATTTGCCCATGTTCCCCCTGTGACTGTGAAATCTGGCCAATGAGACCTCCATTACCACAAGGAAGGCATGAGACAACAGAGGAGTCACAGGAGTCACATTCTGTCCTTCTGAGCTCCAGGCACCTAAACTGCATCAAGGAATGAGATGAAGCAGGAACGATGTGTTCTGAATGAAAGAAAACTGTCCTTCTTCCCACCGCTAAGGCTTCAATTCTTGGTTAAATAAAAGCAGACAGGGTAGAAAAATTAGAGAAAGAACACAAATCCATTAGCCGCTATAGTCAGTGGGGGATAAGGGGAGCGGGACCTTCTACAAGAACATTGGCCCTTCTAAGCTCTGAGAATATTGCAAAGAACCATTAGATAGTATTATGAGGTTGGAGATACTACCCGGAATAGTCATTTTTCCAGAGGAAGCAACAGCAAGAACCCTGTGAAGAAACAGTGATGCTCTGAGTCTGGGGCAGAGAAGGCCTTGTAGGGTCTGTCTACATCACCATCACTCATTGCCAACATTGACCGGAAGCATCACGTGGGTTTTGTCGCACACCAGGCCTCCCACAGCTCAGGTCATAAACCCAGGATGGGAGACACACCCCATTTTTGCCTATTTTAGAGCAGTGAAAATGCTGAAAATAAATTCAAATCTTGAGTGCCCAGCAGGAAAGAGAGAGAGAGAGAGAGAGAGAGAGAGAGAGAGAGAGAGAGAGAGAGAGAGAGAGAGAAATAGTGTAGCAAGAACTCTGGGGTAAGTGACAGGACTGCTTCCTTATGTGACTATTCAGCAATGGTGTTCATTTCTGCCAAGAGCTCAGTAGAGCTAGGAGTGGGTCTCCAAAGAATATACATCCCTTTATTTCCTCCTGTTTGTTGCTAGAGTAACATCAGAATGTGGAGTGGCTACCTAGTAACTTTATACTTACTGACCTATAAGGACAGTAGTAAATATTTCAGGTTTAGTAGGCCACAGACTCTGTTGAAAGTCTTCTATTCTGTCCTCATGACAGAAGCTACATGCAAAACAGGAAGTGATTGAGTCACATTTCCAACCAACATGTATTTACCGAAAGAGACAAGAGCCTGGATTTGTGCTATGGGCCATAATTTACTCATCTCTGGCCTAGAAGATGGGGGAATGTCTTTTAAATCTGTTAAAAGACAATATAGGCCTGAGCTAACATGATAAGTCCAGAAAAATGGCAGGTCTGGAATGGAAAGCTATGGGCTAATGATGGGAGGAGAAGTAGGGAAGACAGGGAAAGAGACTGGATAACAATCTACATGTTATGCTGGAAGAACAAGAAATTATTGATAAACATGGTGCACTGGGGATAGATTGGGAGACCATGAAGAGAAGAAAGTATGAATACCTCACTGTCTCACAAATGGTCATAATGTCTCCACACACAGAGAAGTTAAAGTCAGAAAGACCACAAGGAAAACTGTTACCCCTGCATGTTACAGCTCCAGCTGTATTAAGTATATCCCATGGTCTCTACAAGATGCTCTGACCACAAGAAGTCAAAGCTGAAACTCCTAATTGCCTCCAAACAATTAGTTAAACTTGATGCCCATCATCAGAGTTCTAAACACACATCTACACCTCCCCAGCACCAGACACCAAATACCTAGAAATAGTACCTACACTCCAGAAAGTGCAAGACACTGCACAAATTACCCAACTTCTAGTAATCCTACTGAACACAGTCTCCCCACTCACCCTACCTGCCACACACAAGTCAGTTCTATCATCAATTTGATAACACTACCTTCTCTGGCAGTACAACTTCTGGGGATGCATGGCCAACATCTCACCTTTAGAGCTATAACAATCATGTCACCCTCTCCAGGTGCCCTTGTGTTGGGTTCCACCATTAACAACCTTACGGAAAAAACAAACTCTGCCTTCGTGCTTTGTTAGGTATGGAGACAAGCAGAAGAACCTCTCCTGAGTGGTTTCTCTGCATTTTCTATTTTGTTCTAATGAAGGTACCAAATGCTGCATACACATCACAGCACTTGACCAAACATTTCCAGTTTTCCAAAGCAAAAAACAAACATTTGGAGAGAAAACTGAGAAAGGAGGTTTGCTACTAGCTCTCACAGGATGTCTGTTTGCCAAGTCACTTAAATGATGTTCCTATCATGGGATGATTGTGCATCAATAACCAGCATGCCACATCAAGCAGACTCTCCTTCCTGGAAACCAGAGGGCACTTTGTTAGCCAATGCTGATGCCTATGGCTGTCACATGAAAATCACTAGAAAGGATTCTGAAGCCCCCAGCTGGCAGTGCTGTCCCTATAGGATATTCGTTCCCCAGATGCTAGTGATTGCTGTCTGTAAACCTTGATTCTTGCCATCTGCTCTGCATTGCTCACCCTTCATTTACATTATCAAGGCTGTAAACTAGATTGACATTAACCACTCACTTCTGGATTTTACTTCTGACAATAAATCCCCACATAAGCACAGACTTATGTTTTAAGTGGTTCCTCCCTCTCACTACAGCCACCCCGACTCTGGTTTCTTAAGCATTTTATGACCTCCTCTTCACACTCTGCCTTGCCCACAAGCTTGTGACAACCTACTTTATCCAAATATTTCCTTGATTCATGTTCTAATCCCTTTCTGAACAGCAGCCATCTTAGGGGTTTCTTAATTTCATAGCTACTGTCTCCCAGAAGCCTCATATGATCTGATATCTTCATTAAAATAGCTCTCCAACTACCAATATCTGGAATCTCCTGAAGTCTTTGTCTCAAAAATGAGTGGAAAGACTTTGAACTGTAGAGCCCAGGCCTGACGATTTATTGGCTTAATGATCTTGACCAAAACTTTTCACTCCATGCTTGTCTGAATGTTGGTGCCACCCTGACAATTTCTATTGGAATAAAGACCCAACCACTCTAGGGCTGGGAGGTCAAATTTATGGGCTCATGGAGCCATGGGAAGGGGATCTGCCCTCTTGAATGTAATAAATGCCCCTTTCCTTTCCGTCCCACAGGAACAAAATAAGAGGAAGCCATCTGCAAAGCAGAGGGACCCACAGCAAACAACAAATGTTCTGGCACCTTGACCTTTAACTTGCCCTAGAAAGATGAGCAATAATTATGTCTTGTTTAAGAACTAGCTGTTCCAGACAGGACAGATGGTTTGGAGGTTAAGAGCATTGACTGCTCTTATAGTGGACAAGGATTCCAATTTCCAGCACCCACATGTCAGCTTATAACTCTCTGCAACTTCAGTTCTAAGGCATCAGATGCCTTTGTCTGGCTTCTGTGGACTCCGGGTATGCACATGGTACACAGACATGCATGCAGGCAAACAAATAAAATAAAAAACTAATTTACATTTTTTAAAAAGGGAATTACCTAGGCTTGGGTATTTGTGGGCAGCATAAAAAACAAGCCAGAGCATACTCTAAAGCTTAGCCTCCTCATTTATAAGAGAATTAGGGAAAGGAACCTCCCATGGGGATTAACAGGATCACTCTATGTAGTATAAAGAGCCTAATATGGAAATGTCAGCTTTATGATGATGCCCAACAACTCTCATCAATTGCTCCAATCAGTGTTCATAATGTAACTCATGTTCTAAATCTAAATTATTGGCTTATTTGTCATTTACAAATAGAGCTCTCAATATTGTTTTCTAAAGTATTAATTTATTAATCTGCCCCAGTCATGTGTAAACTTTAAGTAGTTTTCATTATAACAGAAAGGACAGAAAAAGAAGTGGTATCTTTAATATGAAAATACAAGCCAAGCTGATTGAACCAGATATGGAGGCCATTTGTAACAACTACCAGTTGTTATACAAGTGGATCTGACCTCAGGTCACTGGCCCATCCAAGGAAAGTTACCAAGGAAAGTTCCCAGGTCCACGAAGACACAGTCATGGGCCCAAGGTCTAACCACACAACTGGCAGGGCACAGCACCTGCGCTTTATGTTTGAAATGGAACTGTGGGCTATAAAAACCAAGTGTTTGGGTTTTCTAGCCCAGAGAACACCCCAGATCTTCAGCACAAGTGGATCTGACCTCAGGTCATCTGACCAATCCAAGGAAAGCTTCCAGGGCCATGAAGGCTTAAGCTCAAGCTCCTAGGTCTAGCCACATACCCAGCAGGGCACACAGTACCTGAACTCTGTGTCTCAGAAGGAACTGTGGGCTACAAAATACCAGTGTCTAAATCTCTCTGTCAAGAGGAGACAACACTGTGTAGAACATAGGTAGATCTGACCTCAAGTCACCCAGCTGGTCCACAAAAAGTTCTCAGGTTTAATCTCGGGTCACCCACCTGATCCACGTGAAGAGTTCCCTAATCTCCACATGTAAGGGGTCTCAACCTATACCCACTCACATAAGAGCTACACTCAACAGCCAATGAAGGAACTGGAAAGTACCACACAATTCCAAAGACATAAAGATGGCTAAAGGCCAGCATAAAGATATAAACAACAAAAGCTAACATAATATGGCACCCCAAGAACCCAGTTATCCCAAAGAAATCAGCCCTGGAAACTCTAAAATATCTGAAACACAAGATAATGGCCTCAAATCTTTCCTAATGAAGATGATAATGGATGAAAAGAGTAAAATATGTAAACAGACACAGAAAGATATAGCCAAACTGTATGAGGACCTTAGAGAGGCCAAGACAGAGGCCTATGGAGAGGAAATCAAGAAATCACTGGGAGAACTTCAGAAAAAATGCAAATAAATCATGTGAAGGAAATCAATAAAACAATTCAAGATCTGAATATTAAAATGGAGACAATAATAAAAGCACAAGTTGAGAAAAGCCTAGAAAGAGAGAACTTTGAGAAGAAAACAGGAAATGCAGTGGTAAACATCATCACCAGAAAAAAAGAGATGGAAGAAAGAATCTCAGGTGTGATATAATGGAAGAATTTGATACAACCTTCAAAGACAATGTTAAATTTTTAAAAATTCCTGACACAAAGCATCCAAGGACACCATGAAAAGACAAAACAAAAGGATAATAGGAATTAATGAAGGAGAAGATGCCTGGCTCCAAGGCCCAGAAAATATTTTAAACAAAATCATAGAAGAAATTTTCCACAACTTAAAGAATTAGCTGTCTATAAACATGCAAGAGGCTTACATAACTCCAAATAGAGGATACCAGAAAAGAAAAATCTCTTCCCATATAATAATCAAAACATTAAATGTACAGAACAAAGAAAAATATTAAAATCAACAAGGGGAAAATGCCTAGTAACATACAATGGCAAAACTATCAGAATCACACCTGACTTTTCAGCAGAGACCACGAAGGCTAAAAGGGTCTGAAAAGATGTCTTGCAAACAGATGCCAGTCCAGACTACTATACCCAGAAAAAACTTCAATAACAATGATGGAGGAAGCAATATATTTCACAACAAAAACAAATTTGAACAGTACCTACCCACAAATATAGCCCTACAAAAGTTCCTAGAAGGAAAACACCAATCCAAGGAGGCTAACTACACCCAGGATCACATAGGAAATAGAACACTTCAGCAAAACAAAAATTAGACAAACACACTACCACAACCAACATCAAAATAAAAGAACCACTGGTCATTAATCTCTCTCAACTCTCTAATAAAATGACACAGACTAACAGAATGTATACTTAAACAGGAGACAATGTTCTGCTGCATAAAAGAAGCACAGCTCAGCAGAAAAATATAGACATTATCTGAGAGTAAAGTGCTAGAAGAAGGTCTTCCAAGCAAATGGACACAAGAAGCAATCTGGAGTAGCCATTATAATATCTAATAACATAGATTTTCAACCAGACTTAATCAAAAGATCTGAGGAAGAACACTTTATACTCATCAAAGGAAAACTCAACCAAGATGACATCACAATTCTCAACATCTATGCCCCAAATACAAGGACACACACATTTGAAAAGAAATATTAACAAAGCTTAAATCACATATTGATCCCCACACATTAATAGTGAGAGACTTCATCACACCCTTCTCACTAAAGCATAGGTCAATAAAACAGAAGATAATCCAAGAAATAATAGCATTAGCAGATGTCATAAAGCAAATAGACCTACCTGATATTGACTGAACTTTTCTCCAACTACAAAAGATTATACCTTCTCCTCACCACCTCACCAAACCTTTTCCAAAATTGACCATATAGTAGGTCACAAAACAATCTTCAACAGGTACAAGAAGATTGAAATAATACCTTATATCCTATCATACCTCCAGGGACCACAGCTGTATCTCAACAACAGAAATAACAAAATGCCTACACACACTTGGAAACTGACCAGCTCTCCACTAATTGATAACTGAGTGAAAGAAGAAATAATGAAAGAACTTAGGGGCTTCCTAAAATTCAATGCAAATGAAGGTACAACATACCCAAATTTGTGGGACACATTGAAAGCAGTGCTAAGAAAAAAGTCCATAGCACTAAGTGCCTTCATAAAGATATTGGAAATATCTCATACAAACAACTTAATGGCACATCTGGAAGCCCTAGGAAAAAAAGAAGCAGATACACCCAAGAAGAATAGATGGCTGGAAATAATCAAACTCAGGGCTGAAATCACTAAATTAAAAACAAAGAGAACAATTCAAAATGTCAATGAAACCAAGAGCTGGTTTGTTGAGAAAATCTACAAAATAGACAAACCCTTAGCCAAATCTACTAAAATGCAGAGTGACACTATCCAAATCAACAAAATCAGAAATGAAAAAGAAGACATAACAAAAGGCACCAAGGAAATCCAAAAGATGATTAGTTCTTATTTCAAAAGCATATCTGGATAGAATCCTCTTACCAAAGTTAAATAAAGATCAGATAAATAAATAAAATAATCCTATATCTCCTAAGGAAATAGAAGCAGTCATCAAAAGTCTCCCAAACAATAAAAGCCTAGTGCCAGATAGTTTCATCACAGATTTCTACCAGACCTTCAACAAAAGCTAATACCAATACTCTTCAAAATATGCCACAAAATAAATATGGAAGAAACATTACCAAACTCATTCTATGAGGGCCACAGTAACCTTGATACTTAAACCGCACAAAGATCCAACAAATAAATAGAATTCCAGACCAATTTCTCTTAAGAATACTGATGCAAAAATACTTAATAAAATACTCACAAACCGAATCCAAGAACACATCAAAGTTATCATTCGCTATGACCAAGTGGACTTCATCCCATGCATCCAGGGGTGGTTCGTTACGTAGAAATCCATCAATGTAATCCACCAAATAAATAAACAGAAAGAAAAAACACATGATCATCCCCTTAAATGTCAAAAAAGTATTTGACAAACTAAAAACCCCATTTATGTTTAAAGTCTTGGAGAGATCAGATACAAGGCGTATACCTAAACATAATAAAGGTAATATACAGCAAGGCAATAGCCAGCATCAGATTAAATGGAGAGAAACTCAATGAAATTCCACTAAAATCAAGGACTAGGCAAGGCTGCCCACTATCTCCATATCTCTTAAATATAGTACTTGAAGTTTTAGCTAGAGCAATATGACAACAAAAAGAGATCAAGGGGGTCCACATAGGAAATGAGGAAGTCAAATTTTCATTGTTTGCAGATGAAATGATGGTATACATAAGTGAGCCCAAAATTTCCAGGAGAGAACTCCTACAGCTGATAAATACCTTCAGAATCGTGACCTGACAGAAGATTAATTCAAAAACTTCAGTAGCCCTCCAGTATACAAATGACAAATGGGCTGAGAAAGAAATTAGGGCAACTATACTGTTCACAATAGCCACAAGTATCTTGGTATAACTCTAAACAACTAAGTAAAAGAATTTTAGAAAAATAACTTCAAGTCTCTGAAGAAAGAAATTGAAGAAGCTATCAGAAGATGAAAAGGTCCTCTAATCTCATGAACTGGGAGGATCAACATAGTAAAAATGGCCATTTTACCAAAAGCAATCTACAGATTCAATGCAATCCCTATCAAAATACTTATGCAATTCTTTACAGACATTGAAAGATCAATTCTCAACTTCATATGAAAAAGAAAAAAAAAAACAGAAAAAAAAAACCCAACCCTGTTGAATAAAAATTCATCCTGGTGAATCTCTATCCCTGATCTCAAGCTCCACTATGGAGCAACAGTAATAAAAACTGGCGTATAAATGAGCTGTTTGTTCAATGGAATCGAATCTAAGATCACACACGCTGGCAAGGATGTGGAGAGAGAGGAATACTCCTTCATTGCTGGTAGGAATGCAAACTAGTGTAGCCACTTTGAAAATCTATCTGGTGCTACATCAGAAAACTGGGAATAGGGCTTCCTTTAGACCCAGCTATTCCACTCCTTGGAATGTACCCAGAAGATGCTCCAGCACACAACAAGAGCATTTGCTCAACCATGTTCATAGCAGCCTTATTCATAATAGCCAGAACATGGAAACAGCCTAAGTATCCCTCAGTAGAAGAATGGATAAAGAAAATGTGGTACATTTACACTATGGAATATTCCTCAGCTATTAAAAACAAGGAATTCTCAAAATTTGTGGACAAATGGATTGAACTAGAAATGATCATACTGAGGAGTTAACCAGAAACAGAAAGAGTCAAATGGTATATACTCACTTATATCTGGACACTAGCCCAAGGGATATGTCCCATGAAAGTCTTCAATTACCAGGAAAGTAGGACAGAGGGGTGGACATCCTATTGGGACTCTAGGTGAGAGAAGCATGGGAGAATGTAGAAATAGAAGGATCCAGAGGGTCCTAGAAACCTACAAGAAGAATATTATGATGGGCAGATCTGGGCTTAGAGGGCCTGCTCAAACTATGGCACCAGCCAAGGACAATACAAGCAGTAAACTTCAAACCCCTGCCCAGATCTAGCCAAGGGACAGGACATTCTCCACAATTGAGTGGAAAGTGGGGTCTGACATTCACACAAACTCTGGTGCCCCATATTTGACCATATTCCCTGTATGGGGAGGCCTGGTAGCACTCAGAGGAAGGATAACAGGCTACCAAGAAGAGACTTGATACCCTATGAGCATATACAGGGGAAGGAAGTCCCCCTCAGTCACAGTCATAGAGGAGGGGAATAAGGGGAAAATGGGAGGTAGGGAGGAATGGGAGGATGCAAAGGATAGGATAACAATTGTGATGTAATATGAATAAATTAATAAAATATATTTTAAAACCCACGCACCTATGAAAACTTGATTTTTTTTTTTTTTTTTTTTTTTTTTTTTTTTTTTTTTTTAGCAAAAAGCCATATACATACGATGGAAAAAAAAGATAGCACCTTTAATAAATGGTCCTGGTCTAACTGGATGTCTACATATAGAAAAATACAAATAGATACAAAACTAAATCCAATTATATTAAAGATCAGAAAAAGTGAGGAAGAGCCTTGAACTTAATGGCACAGGAGACAACTTCCTGAACAGAACACCATTAACTCATGAAACTGAAAAGCTTCTGTTAGGTAAAGGACACTATCAACAGAGCAGACTGGAATAAGATCGTCACCAACCTTACATCTGACAAAAAGCTAATATCCAAAATATATAAAGAACTTAGGATATTAAACACCACCAAATCAAATAATCTAATTGAAAAATGGAGTACAGAGCTAAACAGAGAATTCTCAGCAGAGGAACAACAAATGGCCAAGAAACATCTAAAGAAATGCTCATCATCCTTAGTTATCAGGGAAATGCAAATCAAAACCACTCTGAGATTCAATCTCACACCTACCAGAATAGGTAAGATCAAAACTTCAAGTTACAGCACATGCTGATGAGGATGTGAAGAAAGGAAAACACTCTTCCATTGCTGGTGGGAGTGCAAACTGGGAAGAGTACAACTACAAGACCAAGCCATACTACTCCCGGGAATATAACAAAGTCTCTCCACCATATAACAAGGACATTTGCTACACCGTGTTCATTGCAGCTTTATTTGTCATAGCCAGAATTTGGAAACAACCTAGATGTCCCTCAACCAAAGAATGGATAAGTAAACTATGGTACATTTATACAATGGAATACTGCTCAGCTATTAAAAACAAGGAAATCATGAAATTTGAAGGCAAATGGATGGAACTAGAAAAAAATCATCCTAAGTGAAGTAACCCAGATCCAGAAAGACACACATGGTATATACACATTTATAAATGGATATTAGCCCAACATAAATGTCTTCTGAGAGACTCCACCCAGTAAGGGATCTGGACAGATGGTGGGACTTGTTGCTGGACTCTGGGGGTATAGAAGAATTGGGGGATAGAAGGGCCAAGAGGGTTCAGGAGCCCCACAAGGAGACCATCAAGGCTGGTTGATCTGGACCCAGAGAGACCTGCACAAACTGTTGCACCAACCAAAGACTATGTATGCAGTAAACCTAGATACTCTGTTTAGATCTAGCCATGGACAACTCATTCTCCACAACTGTAGGGAGAGCAGTGGGGATTGCTGCCCCTGATTTGATCACTTCCCCTTGGTGGGGAGGCCCCATGGGCACACAGGAAAAGAGGAAGCAGGCTATCTGGATGAGACTTGATAGGCTGTGGTCATATATTGGGGAATGAAGTCCCCTTCTGTCAGTTATGTAGTGGAGGGGAATAGGGAGAAAGAGGGAGGGATGGTGGGAACAGGAAAATACAAGCTAAGGGATAGTAATCAGGATGTAATCTGAATAAATTATAATAATTTAAAAAAAAGGATTGGTACCTTTATTATGAAAGGACAAACCAAACTAACTGAACCAGATATAGGGGCCTTTTTGTAACAACTACCAGTTAAAAGCTAATTTCTGAAATCCTGACATGTAATAATACTGCACTTTAATGCCCTCTGGGAGACTCTGTTTTAAATGTACTCACTCAGCACCAGTAAAGATGATAATATGTATCCATTTTCATCACCATAAAAAACACTATCATTTTGGGATGACTTATCGATTTACTCCAGGAGTGAAGGGGATTTAATTTAATCCTATTCATTAATAAGGGCTAATCATTTCCCACCCTGTTTTAGGGCCTCAAGTATTGCCACAAATGAGGGTAGCCTTCTGGGGAACCACACATGGGGGAGGCATTTATGATTAAGCATTTTACTCAAAGCAACTAGCCTCAAGCCTGAAAATTTCTCATCAACGAATCCTCTACTAGGGACCTAATAGCAGAAAAATTAATTTTACCCCACAGACTATTTACTTCCTGGGTTCACTCAGAACTGAGAGACGAAAAAGGAAGAAGGAAGGAATGGACTAGAATAAGTAGAAGTGGGGAGAAAAAGATGAGGAGGAGAGGAGAAAAAGTTTGTTAAAATATACCACAAGATAAATTTCATAGCAATAAATATTTGATGTAGAAAAATTTTAATATTATTAAATGCCTACAAAACAACAAAATGATACAATGTATACTATCCCCTAATAAGGGATAATTATTTGTAGTAATCTTGTTACGTTTCTTCATAAGATTTAGTGCATACATATAAACACACCAATATACTTGGAATTGAATCATTCATATAATTAAGCATATTTAACTTGTACATAGGTTTTAGGGCTTACCTATTTATTGCCTTCCCAAAAGTAAATCTCTCCACTTCATGAAAGTCTCCTAACAGCACACTGTTCTGCTTAATTGAATTATGGGTTAAAGGCTTATGCATAATAGGAGGGAAACTGTGCTATAACATGAACAGGAGCCTTTAAAGATCTTGATCCATTCCTATCCTCCTGATTTCCAGGTAGCTGATGGCTACTTGCAAGATAGAATGGGTCTCATGCCCAGCTATCTGCCCCTAGGTCTTTTCTTTAGTTCTTTCCATTAGCCATGGTTTACAAGTATAAGAATAACTGAGTACTTTATATATACACAAAATAATATATATGTTTTTCATGAGTGATGGATGAATTACAGTAATAATAAACATAATTTTGATTATATGTGACCTTTTGATTAGCAGATAACGATTTTTCTAATGTAACTTCATCGTACATACACAGAAATGTTATATATTATATCATTACTCTACTAACTCAATTATAATATAGACATCTTCCATACTATTAATGTTTATCTATAAGATACTCTTTAATGGCTATATAGTATTCCAACCTACGAGTCTGCCAAATTTAATTCATACTCAATTTATAAATGTCTAATGTTTTTTAAAACCAATGTCTAGTCTCTTATCAAATAGAATATGACATTTTTACATCTGCATTGCAGTGAAAAATCTAGGTTAATTCTGAAAGGTTATCTTAGCGGCAGGGTTCCCTTCACCCTATAACAAGATCTCAAGTGAAGATTCCTATCCCAAGAAAACATAGAAAATTGGGCTTGACATTTTTTTACCAGAAAGTGGTACATTCTCTGCTGCACTGAGTGTTTGTATGTCTGTACCTGTGACCAGCTGTGTGTCTGAGGCCAGTTAGAACAACTTGTGGCATAAGATGGTCATTAACTCTAATGCTGAATGAACAGCTGCTGAGAAAGAACACAGTCACCACAGCTTAAAATGCCACTCTGCACATGACAGAACAGCCACAGAGGAGAAAACGTGTCTTCACAATGAGGACATGCTAATGACTGTGTCATATGGTTGGCTTTGGCACCAATGACAAACCTGATGGCATACCAGAAAAGAAGTCCATAGGAGGAATTATACCAGCAAGGCAAGAGAACAAGGTGCCTCTGCCCTTCTTTCCCCTCCACGGGAACACTGATTCTACAAGACACAGACCAATTCCTTTGTAAGACTTCCAGAGAGGGGCTCCTGGACGTCACAGAAAGCCAAGAAACCAACCATACTGAAGCCATTAGGAAACTGCGTGTCTCTAAGTACTAACTGTCCCTCCAGGAACTCAACATGAAAATGCCCCGCCCTGGAGTGGGCAGAGAAGATTGATGTAAAGACTCCAGGCTCGGATAATTGTTGGGGCTAGTAGAAGGACTGGTTGGTATCTGTCTTATTGGGCTTCACTGCTGATTGGGAAAGCACACCCACCTGAGCCTACTGTGAACAAATCAGTGATTCAGACCAGCATCACTCATGTCATATTTCCTCAATTTAGTAGGAATTAAGGTGAATGTTGATGGTAGGGGAAGGATCACTGGAGGTCAGACTTTGCAATTGTATTTTGCAATTTGCAAATCGATACAGTTTGCAATATGTATCAAATATCCCAATATTTTAGGAGAGCTGAAGGAAATTACTTCAACACAGATATAAAGCCCACTACTGACACCACTCTTAGTGGTACCAAACTGAAACCTTTTACTCTAAAGCCAAAGGCAAGGCAAGGGTGCTCACTCACATTCACCATTTCCATGCAGCATAGTGAAGAATGGCATGGACTAGACAGAGCAATTGGGCGAGAAAGGGAAATACTTAAAAGCATCTGTTCCCAATTCCGAGTATTTGCTCAAAAGAACTGAAAGCAGAACACCTATTCATCTGTGTGTTGCAGCTTGCTCATGATAGTAAAGAGATAGGCACAACCTAAATCTCTACCAAGGACAAATGTATAAAGAAAATATGGATTGCATATAAGGTCTGTTAGTCCTAAACATGAAGGAAATCTTGCTGTCTTCCACGTCGTGGACAGAGCTGAATGACACTGTCCTGAGTGAAATAAGCATTCATGTTTATTACAAATCCGATGTAGTCTAGTTCATGAGAGAAAGTCGGGTGAAGGCTGCGTAGGGAAAAGTTGAAATTTAGAAGTCATCAATCATACAAGACCGGAAATGTGCTGGCTATACATCTACATCTACATATCAACAATACTTATTATAGCCTTAAATTTTAAGAGAAGTCTCATGTATCTCGATGTTGGTATTTACCATACTAAAAGAGAAAGGGGAAATGCTGCTGTCTCCTTGAACACTTTTTGTGTAACATTAAACCAAAAAGTCCGTGGCCTCCATTAGAAAAACATTTAACTTTCCGCTTACACATCTGCAGCTCAACTGGGGAGTTTTGCTGACTTCGGCAAGGATGTCTGCAAGCTGTGCTTAATTCAGGATGGGTCTATATATCACTCAGTTTTCGGAGATGTAGGATTATTTCCTGGTCTCAACAGCATCTGATGTACTTTCTGACACCCCAGTCACCACTGAAGGAAGGGATAGAGTGGTACCAGGGTTCAGGCAGGGTACATACATACTCTTCTATAAAAAATTAGAGGCAGAAAAAGGGATAACAGGAAAGAGAAGAATTATACATGAGCCACTGTTGAAAATGTTACCACTAACACACATCAATTTTAATTCTGATCACAAGGAATCTATTAGACAAACCCAAAATAAGGAAAAAATTTTGTGGTTAACTGGCCCAGAAAATAGCCTCAGACATAACAAACAAACAAACAAAAAGTATAACTCCTGATGACTTTTGGGTCACCAGAGAAAATTAAAATATTTTGTTTAGAGTTTTAAATCTGTACTTCATATAGATTACATAATTGCATATGATTAATAATAATCATTGTAAGAAAGTATCTTCATTACCAGGAAATCAGTGTTACTCTCCATGGGTAAAAATCTTCATGCCTGCAATTTGTTGTCAACTAGTTTATTAAAAAAAAAAAATCTACCTATTTTCACCTAAATAAAGGTAAATTGAAACATGTTAAAATGTACTAACATGAAAGATTAATAAAGGCAAAAGTTATGGATAGCTGCTGTATTATCCTTTCTCCTCTGCTGTACTTTTTTTCAGGTTCTTTTTCAGTGTTAAGAACATAACAAAGAAATGACTGAAAAATAACCTAGATACTAAGATAATTTTCAATAACACGGAGGAAAATCTAGGGGAATTACACAAAATTAAGTAAAGTGGGGCTGTGATGCTTACCTCCCTTGAGGAATGCTTAGTGGCCTCTCCAGTGTGTCTACACTGGTTATATGGTATGTGGCGTACCTGAATGCTCCAAGGTTTGACAGCTGGAGCAGCCTCTGATTTGACAGAGAAATAGAGAAAACTAAAGGCTACAAAAACATTTGCAATCGGATGCTAAGAACCCCAGTCAAGGATGAAAACATCTTTTGAGCTGAAGAAGGCAAGGCTTGGGAGGAGGGTATCCCTCTGCCTCTATTAATTCTGTTTCCAGATACCCAGTAAAGGATCCCTATACACAGCCACGAGCCATCCCAAACTACACTTCCCGAAAATGAAAATCTGTTCTGATATACTCCCTGCCTTTACTTCTCTGAGCAAATACGTCTTAAGTCAACAAGGAGTTCTTCACCAGCTCTCCAGGACACACAACTTGCACTTCTTGTAAATAAATTTGATAAGGCTCATTAAGAATTTTCTCCTTTCAGCCATCAGATTCTCACTCTGCTTCTGATCCCAGAAGAATTCCTCCTGTGGCCCTAGGTCCCTGCTCAGGGAGGAGCAGGTGCAACACAGGAACAAACTTGAACTCGGCTGATATTATTCACATCCCCGGAGTGACAGCTTTCTAATCTGCATACAATGAATTCTGCAAGTTTTCTAAGCCCTGTTCTCTGTTGGGAACTGCAGTCGTTCTTGATGAGGAGGCTGCTCATTAATAGGAAGTAGAAATTAAAGATTTTTGTGTCATTTAATTCCAATTTTACAAAACAGAGAAAGTGTGTTTTCTCAATAAGGACACTTTTGTGGCAGAGACTAAATTTTTACTGCAAAAAGAAAAGTTCCCTTATTTCCTCTTACTTAAGTTCTGGTAGTAATATTGTTTTTAAATGATTCTTTAACACAAACTTAATATGATCTGTGCTTTCAGAGGCAGTAGATGCGTTCAGCCACGCTGTGAGAAATGTCCACGTGGTCAGGGATGATTTTTATTATTGCTACAAGGTGCAGTTTGGAAACTCTGAGCTTCTTCAGTCCTCTATTTCCTTGTTGTTCTCTCAGTCCTGTATTGAACGTCTTCTGCCACATGTCTGCTTGAAGTTTCAAGTAGGTGGTGACAGGGATTCTTACGACCAGTGTTGCTATAGCACTTTTCACAATAGCTTTCTCTCATTTGTGGGTCTGAGACTTTATAAATACAAAAAAATATCACATATGTACAGATGGCATGAAAATAGAAGCCAAACTCTCTGGAGAGCAAATGACAGAAATGAGATGGCAAAGGGAGCAAGGGGAGAAGGGGGCGCTACAGGGGGGCTATGCTCAGAAAAAAAACCAGTGTACAGTTAAGTGAAAAATGGCTTTGTGTAATCTTGTACAACAATAATTACTTTTTATTTTATAAATTTACTTATTTATTAATTTTACATCCTGAGCTTATCCCCTTCCCTCTTCTCTACCCAGTACCACTCCCCCTCTCTCTTTCCCTATCCTATCTGCCCTATTCCTGAGTAAAGTGGAGTCCCCCCTCCCTACCCACCCACTTCAGCTCATCAAGTCACATCAGGACTGAGCTCATCCTCTTTCCCTGGCAAGACAGTCCCACCTGGGGCAAGTGATCAAAAACCAGGCAACAGAGTCCATGTCAGAGAAAACCCCTGCTCCCCTTACTAGGGGACCCACATAAAGTCTGAACTGCCCATAGGCTACATCTGTGTACGGGGCCGAGGTCTAGTCTATTCATGGTACTTGGTTGTTGCTTCAGTCTCCACAAGCCCCTCTGGACCGTGGTTAGTTGACTCTGTTGGTTTTCTTGTGGAGCTTCTGTCACCTCCAGGTCCCTGCCCCGCAACTTTCCTACAGGACTCTTATGCTTTGACCAATATTTGGCTGAGAGTCTCAGCATCTGTTTCAAAAAGCTGCTAGGTGGATCCTTTCAGAAGATAGCTATGCTAGATTCCTGTCTGCAAGATTCCTGTGCTATCTGCACAGCAAAGTGTCTTTAATAGTGTCAGGGATTGCCTCTCTCCCACGGTGTGGGTCTCGGGTTGGACCAGGCACTGGTTGGACATTCCCTCAATCTGCTCTATCTGCTCTATCTGCGTCCCTACATATCTTGTAGGCAGAGTGAATTTTGGGTGGAAATTTTTTGTGGGTGGGTTAGTGTTTTCCCTTCCTCCACTAGGAATCTTGCCCACCTACTACTCTATATATATATAGTGTATGGAAAAACACATTTTACAAACACTATGGTTGAAAATGTGGATTAAAAGGGCAAAGAAAACATTATAACACAACTTTCCCACAAATTTCAGAACTCAGGACAACAACAAAAGTTAAAGAACTTTAAAATTAAGATTTTACCAAAACAAAATAGGTATGTATGACAGTGGGAGAAAGTTTGATGGGGGAGGGTAGTGAGGAGGTGGTGGGATGGTAGGAACATTCAGAATGTGTTACATACAGGTATCAAATTAGAGGAAAATAAATTATTTTAAAAATTGAGAGTTTTACGTTTCAATTTCTAGATAGTACTGCATTTTGAAAACCCCATATATAACAAACCATGCTGAACACATCAAAAGTTATAATTCATAAAGCTGCTTCATAAGTTCAATCCAAACAGAAAGCCATAATTTGAGTGTCTGAGTTTCCTGATTAGAAACTGTTGGTGTTAAAGCCATGGTTGCTTTGAGACTCCTAAAATGTAAGTATGAAGGATGGAAAAAAGTGTTTGCAAAACAAAAGAAGCCTTCAGAAAAATAACTTGCAAAAAGTACAGGGAAAGCATTCCCGTCTTCTACACAGACAATGGGCTGCTGATTTAGAAAATAGAAGTGCAAGAGTAGACAATGACAGATTAAAACTCATTAAAATTAAATCAGCTCCTTGTATATCCTCAGCTAAAAGGAAAATAGCTCTTTTGTAAACACAAGTATGATCTTTCCCCCATTTTATATGCAGTAATCCTGCAAGGTACTTCTCGGTTATTTTAACGTCTATTCCTATTCTTCTAGAGTTATACTCTATACAGGGTTGGGGAAGAATGACAAGGAATCCAGCCATCCAGGACAGGGGAGAAACTTTGCAGAAGAAACTTTATTTGACCATCAGCCACTGGGCTGAAACCAAAGGCGGACAATGCTGTCATTGTGGTCTCTTTGGGGGTTGTCTGTGGAATCCTAATTAACCAATGCTTGTTTTCTTTTCAGATATCAGAAGCAAAAACACAATCTGACTTAAGTTCCCTAGGAATTTGGAAGGGAAATATGAATTTATCTGTGGCATGCATTAGCAGAGACTCCCTGCAGATTCTTCAGGAGTCTGTTGAAGCATCAGTTTAAAACACTTCTTTAAGTTGTGAAATTGAAATGCCAATCAGCAGTGGAACCTCCTAGAAAATACAGGCTTTTGGGGGAAAAATACATTCCAGATGATAAATTCTTGAGGCAAAAATATCCTCTTTGTAAGTCCCTTAGCCAATGGCTGTCTCCACTTGAACTCTGAATTGTTGTTGTTGTTAATTTACCTGTATGTCTAATAATGTTTATTATAGGCCTATAATTATTATTACAGCAGTATAACCCCTTATCAATCAATCAAGACACAGACACCTGCTATATTTTAAAATAGCCTTAGTTAACCTAGGGCAGGGCAGACATTAATCCCCTAAACTACTTCCCATAGTAGTTTAATTTCTATCAATCTACCTCTCATCTATAATCCCATATACTTACTAGTGTTCTTCATCTAGGCCAAATCTCCATCCATGCAGGCCATGTATTTCTCCTCCACCTAACCGATGATGGCTCAGCCTCCTTCTCTTCTCTTCCCCTCTGGTCTCTCGTCTTCCTCAGATTGTCTCTGGCTCCTCATGCCCGGGAACTTTAGTCACACCTATCTCATTTACCCTGCCCAGTTGTGATGGCCTTTTATTGGTCAAACAGGTTAAGCTCTCAGGCAAGGTGGGTCATAGAGACAGCAAGCAGGAATCAGCGTCAAAATATACCAGACCAACCTCCAACACTGTATATATGAGGAGTGGGGGTAGTCCATTCATTGGTCCAATCCAAGATTTGTTACAGAAGCAGTGAACAGGGTAGTCAAGAACATTTAAGAGTTTTCTAGGAACTCTTTTTCTAGACTTAGGAAGAGGTATAAAACTGAACAGCTATTCTTAGTGGAGAAGCATGAGGAGTAAATGTTCACCCCTGCCCTTGGTGTTCAGCCATTAATATCAGTGGTACCCAAGGCATAAGAGGAGAGGATGAGGTCTCCCTTGGTTTTTAATAAAGCATCACATTTGCATGATTTTTTCCTTTTACTGAAAATAAATTCTTTTCTCGTACATTAATCCTGATTATAGTTCTTCCTCCTTCTACTCCTCCCAGTTCCTCCCCAACTCCCCACCCCTCCAGATTCACTCCCTTTCTATCTCTCAGCATAAAAGAAAAGGATTCTAAGAGATAACAACAAAACATGACAAAAATAAAATACAATAAGATGAACAAAAACTATCATATCAAAGTAGGGCATGGCAACCCAACAGGAGTATCTTAGCTAGAGTTTCTAAAACAACCATGACCAAAACCCAAGTTGAGGAGGAAAGGGTTAATTCAGCTTATACTTCCACATTGCTGTTAATCAGGACAGGAACTCAAACAAACAGGATCCTGGAGACAGGGGCTGATGCAGAGGCCATGGAAGGGCACTGCTTACTGGCTTGCTCCCCCTGCCTTGCTCAGCTTGCTTTGTTATAGAATCCAGGATCACCATCCCAGGGATAGCACCATTCACAAAGGGGTGGGTCCACCCCTCCCATATCAATAACTAATTACAAAAATGTCCTACAGCTGGATCTTATGGGGGCCGTTCCTCAGTGGAGGCTCCCTCCACTCAGACAACTCTAGTTTGTGTGTTAGGTTGATGTGAGACTAGCCAGAACATAGAGGGAAAAAAATCTCCAAGAGCAGGCATAAGAGTCAAACATACACTGCTTCTCACAGTCATGAGTCCCACAAAAATACTAAGTGAAAATCTGTAATATATACACAGTGGATCTGGTGCAGACCCATGTCAGCCCTGTGTTTATTGCTTTGGTCTCTGTAAGCTCATTTGGTCCTTGCTTAGTTGATTCAAAGGGCCTTGTTCTCCTGTGTCCTCCATCCCCACTGGCTCTTATAATCACCATACGATTTCCTGAGCTCTAATAGGAGAGGGATTTGATGGAGACTGGCCATTAAGACTCTCTCTATGTACTATCTGGCTCTGGTTCTCTACATCTGTTCCCATCTGCTGCTGGAGGAAGTTTCTCTAATGATGACTGAATAAGGTCCTGATCTATGAGTATAGAAGAACATCATTAGGGAGTTTCTTTATTATTATTATTATTATTTTTACCAGTAGTATTTTGTTTTACCCTGGGTGTCTGGGCTATCTAGTCTCTGGGTGACAAATGTCAGGGATGGGTTCCTCTCTTGGAATGGGCCTTACATCAGAAAAGACAACAGTTGGCTGCTCCTGTAAGTTCTATGTCACCGTTGTCCTTGAATAGCACGCAAGCAGGACAGACTGTAGGTCAAAGGTTTTGTGGGTAGGTTAGTGTCCATGTTTCTCTTTTATTAGTCTCAAGATAACTTTCTCACACCAAAAAGACTAGGTTGAAGGCTCCATGTAGATACAGCTTGAGTTCTCCATGTTCAGGGAGTTCTGTGAATTTTGTCCTCAGCAATGGGACCCTGCTATCAGTTTGTACAGAAAGATTTTTTAAAGTAATCAACATGATGTGGAGAATCTGAATTCAGTGTTTGTTGCTAGATGTTTGTCAGCACCAGTCTTTAAAACCTACACAGTTTGCATAAATTTCTGAAGCCAATACAGATGTGCACACACACTATGAGAATCACAAAATGTAAAACACAGCACGTCCTATGTGCTGTGTTAGTTCCGGGCACCTGCTCATTTGGAAAACATCTGTGCATGGCTGAAACAAACATGCCTTCAACACAGAAGGCCCATAGAAAGTCAGACAGGCTGATGTCTGCTTCTGCCTGTGAGTTATTCTGAGTCAATATCTTGACGTTAACATGCTTTCTCAGACTTCGGTAATTATTCTACTAGGCTTCATCAAGCCGGTTTTCACTTGGGACTCAATTACCATAGGTAATTATTTGTAGGCAAATGTCTGCCCTTCCATTGGGTAGTCACAGCATTGTAGTGTTTCAGAACACAAAACTTGCTATTTGGGGATACACTTGATATGGCATTGCTGAAATAATTACGTTGCTCAAGGATTTTTTTTGTTGGTGTAGTGCTAGTAGGGTTTTCTTTTTATGTATTAAAGTGTCACATTTTCACCACAGACTTTTTGTTCCTAAAAGGTTCTCTACCAAAACAATCTGTGAATTACAATCAAAGGTAATTGGAGTGCGGTGCTCTGTAAGAACATGCTGAAATATGGAGCTATCTCTATGACAGTAACTAGGGAGCCAGGTGTGAAGGCTTCCACACTCTCTCCACATGTAGCGAGACCTTGCTCATACTGTAACTGGAGAAATTCAACTGTGTGCACTGAGCTGCTTATAGTGGAATGGCACACAAAGAGATTAAAAGTAGGAAGCGTTCGGTGCCATTCAAAGTGAATCAAGCCACAAGCCCAAAGCCACAAATCATCAGTGCTAGCTCATCTGTCCTGGCAGTAGCAACAGTAATATTTCATGAAATTTAAAATTACATATAAATATATATTAAATTTTGAAGCTTAAAATATATTTTATTAGAAAATATTAGAAAGCGTAAAAGGTCCTGAAGCACTCTGGCACCTCCTCATGCTTACATTGCCAAACCACAGGAAGTTGATGGAGAAGTTCACAGAACAGAGATGAGTGAGGTCCATGCTTCTTGCCAAAAAGGCAGGTTCTCTGAAGGCCTCCGAGTGTGGCTTTATAGCTGCAGCAAGTCCCAAAAAAGAATTGTCTTCAATGGCTCTCTTGAGATTACTTTTGACAGTGAACATTTTGTTTAAGTCATAGTTCAAATGGCAACCTTGGGACCCACCTCAGGACTCAGTCCCATGGATCCATGATCATTATGACTGACTCCTCCACTTCATCCCTCCTGGATAAAACTGATGGCTCCTCATTGCTCTCTATAGGCCACAGTCTCATAAGCACGGGCCATCTCCTTCATCATATTGTGGACCTTCAGGATCAGGGCGCATATAGTCCTTGGATCAGTCACACTGCTCCCTGCTCTGCCTACACGGAAGTGTGTTTGTGAAGGGAATGAGGGCATAAATGAATAGCTGATATTCATCTTACGTAAACACTTTTCTCTGAAATAATCAAAATCTGTTCTTGTGATGAACAGCTGCCACTCTGGGATTCCAGAGAGCTTGAAGAATGGGGAAGAGAGGAGTTTAAAGTTGACTTCATCTGTTCTAATTTTTTTTTTAAGTAGCCATGGATAGTTACCAAAGATGCCTAAGCAACCTGCTGGGCATGGACACACTTATCTGTAATTGTAGTATCCTAATATCAGAGGATGGAAAGCCGAAACTTCTAGGCTAATCCGGGCTATGTATCAAGACCATGTTTAAGAAAGAAAGGAAGGAAGGAAGGAAGGAAGGAAGGAAGGAAGGAAGGAAGAAAGAATTTAATGATCATCTCAATTTCAACTGGCACACTGCCAGAAATGAACTCTGGAGTACCAAGAAAGGAACTATTCAAAAGCTGTATCTAGATTTGAGCTGGATGAAGGAAAAGATTCAGGATTGCTAAGAGGAGGAGCACAGAAATGGATCAGTGACTCACTCATCACAAGTCCATCATTGCTAAACACCAGTCAAGGCGACCAGAACATTCCTCTGCACTGAGCACTGAAGGTCTATATTTCACTAAAGAAACATTTTCGTTGCTCCAAGCCACAAAACGGCTAACTTCCAGCAGCAAAAGGACCGTGCCCAGAACATTTCCCTGCAGTCTTCTTGCAGACACTAGCAGAAGGATGACATTAGTTCCCAAGTTGGGAAGATGACAGTGGGATTGATACCTAATACAAAATTTCTCAGGACAGAGCTGAGACAGAGAAAGAGCAATGAAATAAAGCCTGTCGCTCCTAAAACAGGTACTTCATAATTACTACCTTAGAGAATTTTTACTTTTAATCAACTTAGCAGCTATGATAATTATAGTGAACTTGTCAAAACTTTCCCATGTTTGTTATTTTCTGACAGGCAGCCATTCCTCCATTTCCTCCTGAAGCCTCGGGGTTGAAATAGGGTAAAGCCCTCATCTTAAAGGCTGAATAAAATATACATTTCAAAGACAGGGTTTTTCTTTTGTTTTGCTTCATCTCTCTGAGACCCATCTTTGTATCCAAGACGTCTGTGAAGCAGAAAAATCATGTGTTCTAGAGGACATTGTTTGCAAACCAAAGAGAATTCAAAATTACAGGTCAGAGTCATTTGCTTGCAGTTATAATGAAAATTCATGGTTAGATTTCAAAGCACTACTTGATCATTAAAGCATTGTTTGTGGCACTTTACCTGAAAAATTAGATAATGGACTCTTAATCCTGCATTTCCAAGCAGTTTTGAAAATAAATAAAAAGCAATAATAAGAAGCGGTAAGATGGCAAGGTTCAGAAGAGAAGGACTAACGCCTTCGGGGTTATTGAAACATCTCCTAAATGGGGAGGATGCACCAGCCAGGGCAGCTGTATTCCACCACAGGACTCAGAATAGGTAAATACTGCCCACTGCATGGGATATGTCCTGTTTTGGATACTGAAATCTAACACTAACTGCAGTGCTTACTCTGGGATGCACTTTACCCTAAAAGGGGTCTCCATTTTACTTATTTATTTTTATTTATTTATTTATTTAGACAGGATTTCTTTGTGTAGCCTTTGTGTAGACCAGGCTCACAGAGATCCACCTGCCCCTGCCTCCCTGAATGCCGGAATTGGAAGCATGCACCACCACCACCTGTGTGCATTAGGTCATAACCCTTGTGATCTCAGATTTATTTTTAAATGTGGAAAGCAGCAGTCACTAAGCTGTAGCTCCAAGAAAACCATGCATGAACAGAAGATGTGAGCAGAGACAGGAGGGCTGCAAAGCTAAATGAGCTATATATATATATCCATATGAATGCACAGTAACTGGCTACCACCATGATCATTAACATGACATAGCCACTTTGGGTTATCAAACTCCAAAGACAAAGAAAAATAGTCCACATGGTGAAGAGGTCAGCCTTGTGCTGTTCCACCATACTATCTCATTTTCAAACCCAACAGAACACTTCCTACAACATAGTAAGGGGCATCTGTGCAAGCAAGAACAATCTCTTACCCGGTCTAGTGCAACCAGCATAGAAGCAACATGCTGGTCTCCTCAAATAAGAATGGATACTGAGGGAAAGAAACTTCTAATCCCCTTACTAAGGAAGTAAAGGGAGAAAATTTAAATGCACGGCAATAAGATCCAGCCGACCAAGTGCTAAATTAAAAAATAAACTCAGTAATGAAAAAGTCATGGTGAAGGAAAAGCACTGTGCAATGCTTTCATTTAAACAGGGAACTCATAATGACCAACAGAGGGAATTATGTCTGCAGAATCAAACACAATGCTACAGCGCCAACAAAGAAAACAATTCAAACCCCAAATCAGGACACACAGAGAAGAGAAGAAAGGAAAAGAAGTGTGTTTGTCATCTCATCTTGCCCAGCAGGCTTCTTCTTCTCCATCTATTCGGGTTGAAATGTGTTATTAAATAAAGTGTCTCTGTGTGTTTGTGTGTGTGTGTGTGTGTGTGTGTGTGTGTGTGTGTGTGTGTTAGTATATATATACTAACTGGCTGAAGAGGGTGTTGGATCCCTTGCAGCAATCCTAAGCCACCCAACAGGGGAGGGAGCTGGGAATACAACTCCAGTTGCTCTGCAAGAACAGCAAGTGCTGTTCATCACTGCACTATCTCTCCAGCCCTGTGACTATAATTCTGTAGAAATCTTTATCCCATTAGTGGATCAATATGGTATCACTTTCTCTTGTGGATGAACAATCACTGGTAATCCCACAAATTTCATTTCAGCTTCATTTTCTTCTAAAATTTAAATGAATCTAATTAAAATTTAGATTTAAAATTCGGAGTATTTGCAGGCTTAATATGATTGCATTGTGTCCATATTTTTAACATATCCCTCCCACCATCTGCCAATCAGCTCTGTATAATTCTACAGAAGATCTGCAGAATGATGCGCATCACACTATTTTTCAGGGTATCAAACTTAGGGTGATTCTTTTGCTTCATATATTGTACTTAATTGTGGCTCTTGACAATGTCTGAGATCCCCAGATGCCTACAAAAACTCTTTACTCTTACACTCAAACCGTCACTTGTTGTAACATCTGTTTTCTTTTTTTTTTTTCCAATTTCCACTTTTTTGTTGATAATATTCATATTACATCTCAATTGTTATCCCATCCCTTGTATCCTCCCATTCCTCCATCCCTCCAGCTTTCACCCTATTCCCCTCCCAATGACTGTGACTGAGGGGGAACTTCTCCCCTGTATATGCTCATACGGAATCAAGTCTCTTCTTCTAACCTCTTTCGTAAGTATATGTAAGGAGTCGATGAAGTGGCCATGTTCACAACTCAGTGTGACCCTTCAAATAGCTCTTTCTGCCTCCTACCTGCTGACCAGAACCAACTTAGAAAGCTTATATTGTGGGTTGCTGATGTGCTGGGTCACATGTATGAGTGAATATGTACAAAAGAGTTACCTCATGGCTGACCATGCAGAAAGAACGCTTGAGCTTCCTAGGGTGGAAGGGCCACCAATCAGTCTGAATTTAGTTCACCATTGAGTCTTACTATCCTAGTTACCATTTTTATGACCATGATCAAACAGCATGACCAAAGCAGCTGATAAAATGAAGCATTTAATCGAGCTCATGTTTTCAGAGAGTTAGAGTCCATGATGGTAGGGCAAAGGCATGGTGGCAGGAGCAGCTGAGAGCTCACATCTTGATCCACAAGAATGATACAAAGACAGAGCATGTTGGAAGGCATGCATCTTTTGAGGTTCAAAGCTCACCCACATTATCAGACTTTCTCCAGCAAAGCCACATTTTCCTAAACTTTCCCAAACAGTTCCACAAACTGGGGCCAAGTATTCACACTGAAGTCTATAAGTGCCATTCTCATTCTGGCCATCACATTCATTTCGTTTGATTAGGTTTTAGAGACAGTTTGTTGAAAGTATTTCATATTGTATAAAAGACTACACATGCCCTGAATTAAAAAGGAAGTTGGTCCCTGGTATCATTACCCTTATTATCCAACGAGATATTTCTTTTGGTTCTAGGGACATCAACTGGACCTAGTCCAGGCTGCCCTCTCTAAACTCAGTTTTATCACCTTTCTAAATCAGTTCTGACACAAAACCGTTTTTTCATAGATTTCAAAAATATGGCCAGTATACCACCCATAGTGTTTTATGACTTGTAATAAGAGATTACTCCTTAGTATCAGCAAATAGAGCTCTGGAAGCCAGAGGCATCATTGTGTCATTGAATAGCAATTCTAGAAGCTAAGAATTTATAGAAAAAGAAAGTTTCCAAAAGCTAGAAGAGTACCAGCAATTCATTTGGCCCAGGCTCTTCTGGGTTAAGGTATCAAATATTTTTCTTAAACTTTTTAATTAAGCTGCAAGATGACAAGTTTTCAAATTTTACTTATCACCACTAAGATAAATGGTTTTCAAATAATCACTGAGGAGAGGGATGTGGGAGGTTAAAATAAACCCTCTCGTTTAGTTCCCGTCACACATCTGCTCCTGAAAAATCTGTTCTGAACTCCAATTTTTTTTTAATTTTCTGAAAGAACAAATTGAAATATCCAAAGGATAAGAGTGCTGTGTGTCTGGATCCTATTTTATTTCTTGTCCTAGTAAGAAATAAAAAGTTCTCCACGATGTGTTTACCAGTTAGTGGACAGACACAAACACTAATTTTGAGGAGAGAGATATCCAGTATCTATTATAATGCATTTAAGGATATGAAAGATGGAGTTTTTTTTTTCAAATCATGTCAATCAAAGATATCTAAAACAATTCTGCTTAATTTTTTCCAAAGTTTTATATCAATTAGCTATTATTCCTAGTGCGTATTGAGCCCCTTCAAAGGTAACCATCCTACACCTCTTATTCTTGACTATCTTATTAATTTTGACATTTTTTCTTTTATATATCAAGGTAGCAATAGCAACACTATCAGACTCATCAAGTAGTGAAAGATTCTTCCAACTTGAAATCTAATTAATTTTTCATGTTCATTATCTTTTAAGAATGTTTCTTACAAAAGGACATTATCGGCTCCTCTTTTCATAATAACTACTGTAGTCATCTTTTTCCTTTTTTTCTTTTTTTCTAATAGGTTAGGATAGACCTTCAATACTTAAACTCGTGGTTCTTTCCAATGACTTTTAAAAGGATAAGTATTAAATGTCATTTGAGATGTATAATGTGTTACAAAAATTAGATCCATTAAAATAAGAACCTCATTAAGGAATAAGTTTCAAGAATTTACAGAAGTACATAGTTACTTTAAGAAGCACTGAGTGGCTCATATGAAACGCACTAATATATGTTGCCCTTATTTTTTAAAACTGGGAGAAAAACTATTTTAATTAAATGTAATACATAGATATAAATATATAACCCATACATTTCTGATTTGCTTCTCAATTACATGGAATACATTACCCTAAGTAAATAATTGAATGTTTTAGGAAATAAGAAATAAATACTGATTAATAAAATCTATTTCATGAACCTAAAGACTTGCTGTATAAAAACAACTAATAAATCAATGTTTTACATAGAAAACATCACCAATTTTAATGCTAACATTTTAACATTAGAGGTAGCATGAAAGTCGGCATTTGTCTTTAGACAACATTTCCTCATACTATACGTAACTAAGAATGCATAAGGAATGCTTTTGACTGTGAAGAATCTCTACATCCATTGCCCGTCAGTCTAGACCCTGATGGTCCAGAGGGACACTGGTTATTAATACTCAAAAATAGGGCATCATTTGTCAACTAAAGAAAATAAGACACCAATGAGATGACTCAGAGGTAAAAAGCACTTAACATATAAGCCTGTTGATCTCAGTCCAATACCCAAAACCCACATAAAGGTGGAAGGAGGGATCTAACACCACAAAGTTATCCTCTGACCGCTACAAATATACCAACAGTTGCACACACAAGTGCACATGCGTGCGTACACACACACACACACACACACACACACACACACACACACCTGATAATAAATAAAAAGTAAAGGAAAAAAGATTATGCATATTGGGATCATCTATTGAAATGAATGGGTTTGAACAGATACAAAGGAAGACCCAGGGAATGGGCACCAGAAGGCAACTTCTCTTCAAACACCAGCATTTTTTCTCTTCAGAGACATTGGTACATTTTATCACAAAGAATTGTGAATCCAGATCATTCCAGCTTTCCTAAGAAGTCACAAATGAAGAGAAGCTCCAGCCCAGGGCTCTGAGGACCTATTAACTATACCACTGCAATATGTGTTGCTTGTGCCATTCGTCTTAAGAGTGGTGTTGAAATGTCAACCCCTGTGTCCTCCTGAAGGAGACTTGCCTGGAGTTCTCTACACACTGGGGGCATATATTCTCACACTTGGGAATCTACAGGACACATTAGCAAGTTAAAACCATAGCTTTTGCCTAATGAGGGGCATTTTTCTCTGTGAAAATCTAGCTAGTTCGTTAACTAGGATCGAAACCATATACTTCATTAGGCACATATCTATTCAACTGGGCTATCCAACCCAAAAAGACATTAAAAATGCGTGTGGCATGCATAGGACAACTCTGAGAATTCATGTAAATATATACCTCCGACATAAAAATGAAGTGGCTAAAGATGCACGAAAAGAGACAGAGGACAACAACCACAACAAAAAGACAAGGCAAGAGGGAAATAGAAAACTGTATTTTTTACCTAAATCAGTCCAATCTGGTTGTTGGAGAGAGACATGGTTTTCTGGTTTATTTTCTTGTCAAACCCTACTGGATAAGTCCCACTCCCCTTCTTCAGAATTCAGACCAAAAAAAAAAAAAGTGGGTTCTGAACATACATGATTCCTTTTTTTTTTTTTTTAAAGCTGACTTAGATCATAATTTGAACGCTTTCTAAAATTATAGGGTTTATGCATTCATCCTGTTTCTAACTACTTTCATTTCAATTTTTCCTCCATCATAGTTAAAAAAATTAAAAAAGTAAGCAAAATTTGGACAAAGAGGCTAAAAGGTGAGCTCTTTTATAGAGATGAATGAGCTAACATCCCCCTGGTCATGACTTCCTGTGCTATACAATTTGAGAAGAGAATAAAATGAGTCTAGTCTTCTAGGACCAAATCTTCAATTATATCCTGAATAAACCCAATCATGACGCCACCATCTTCTCCATTTAGTCCTCAATTAGATATGCAGAGTTTAAATGATCTCCTTTCTTTAGGAACATGAAGCCTCTCTCCCTGTAAGGAATACTATTTCCTGTTGATGTTTTGTTTTGCTTTCTTTGGGGATGCACATTTCTGTGTCTCAGGAAAGTGGTTCTGCTTGCGTGATCATTATCATCATTAAGCATTTATGAAGCACTTTAAACGTATTTACTAGAACTCACGATGTCCCTAGAAGATAGGCTGGTATAATGGACTTCTTATAAATGAGAAAATGGAGGTTACGTAACTGAGCCAAGGTCACATAGATAATTTGGATAAAAGACTCAAAGTCCCTGACTTCCTGTTCAGGATCACAATGAAACTTTTAAACGGCATAATGAGTTACCTGATTTAAAACTTTCTTCCACAACTACTCCTGTTGGCGAGTAATGGGACAGGTGAGTTCAGTGCTGCCCCTGTGGCTGTTGGCACTGTTTTGATGTGTGTAAAAGTGGTTGAATGCCTAGAAAGGAGCAAAATGTGTGGTGATGTTAGGACAATGTCTTTGAAGTTCTCTTTGCCTTTCCTTCTTGGTCAGACAAACATATCTCCAGCTTCGGGCTGGATGCAAGACGGTGTGAAGGGAATAAAGTGCATCATCATTCATGGATAGCCCTATAAAATGGAACAAGCTTCTGGGAAATCTCTCGTGCAATTCTACTTGTAAGACTGTCAGTGGAGGTTCCCAGTATGTGTATCTCTTTGTTCCCAGTCTTTAATGACAAAAACAGAAATCAAGACAACTGTGTCAGTCAACATTGTCTGCCACACTTACTTTCTCAGGTTCCTGCTAAGTATTCAATTATTAAGCATTCCTTGGTTGCACTTTAACTAAAAAGTATTAACAAGCTGAGGAAACCAGACCATTGGTTTTATTTGGGGTGGGGTGCAGTTCAAGACAGAACTTTTCTGTGTAGCCTTGGCTGTCCTAGACTTGCTTTGTAGACCAAGCAGGCCCTGAACTCACAGACATCTGCCTGCCTCTGCCTCGCTGTGTGCTGAGATTACAGGCATGCACCTCCACACCTGGCTTCTTTGTTTTTATTTAGATAAAAAAATGTTTAAGAAAGTGGAATCCTCTAATTTACTTTAATAAGACAAGGGCAATTGTTCAAACACAACCTCCTGTTAATTGTGGTGGCTTATCTGTTGCCTACTTATGTTCTATGGAAGGAAATTTTGAAATGTCTTGCTGTGGTATCAACGTCACACATTTTTTAGCATCTGTGCTTTTTGTTTGTGTGTTTTTAATCACTCCCCAATACATTTGTCTCCTTCATTCACACTTTGTTTATCCCAATCCCATCTTTCAAAGTTTGGTTCTAATCCCAGTTATCTCATGAATGCTCTCCATCCATGGAACTACAGGTTCAATCACTTATTGAACATACCATAAAGTTTCATCTTGCTGAGACATTTATCACTTTCTGTAGGACCATTTACTAATTATGAATAGTTGATAAAAATTTTCCACTCACCCCAACAGAGTTTGACACTCTTTTATATCCATATAGTGTAGCATATATGTTAGAATAGCAGCTAACATCAAGAACTCAGTGTGTCAGTTAAATAATTTACATGTTATCTTAATTATTACAATGAGTCTATGAAGTTAACACTATCATTACTCTCATTTAATGTGTGAAAAATTCAAGTTCAGAGAGGTTAAGACATTCACACAAAGACCCCCGGGTGGTAAATTGTGCAGCTGAGAGACTGATGCAGGCAACCACTCTTAAATATTGATTTAACCATTCTGCAGTGGAAGGAAGGGAAACGGAAGCAATAAGGAAGAGGACCTGGGGCAGGAAGAGAGAAACGCAAGTGGGTAGACATCATGTAAAATGTAATTAGAAAGTAAGAATGATTACACTTCAAGGAAATGAAAATTTTAACACACACATATATACATATATATGTATACGTATACATACATATATATATATATACATACATACACACACACACACACACACACACACACACACACACACACACACACACACACATATATATATATGGCCTGGGAGTCATGAAACCAGTAGGAGCTGGCCCAAAGTAAGAGTGCAGAAATAGCATTAGAGCAGAGATTGAAAGAATGTCCAGCCAATGCCTGGCTCCACCTAAGACCTGCTCTGTGGAGCTAACCCCTGATACTATTAATGATACTCTGCTATACTTGCAGAAGATAACCAAGAATAGTTTTCCTCTAAGAGGCTCTACCTAGCAGCAGATATAAGCAGATACTAAGACTCACAGCCAAACATTAGGCAGAGTGAGGAAGAGCCTTGAAAAAGGGAGGGGAAGGATAGAAGGACACAGGAGACGGAGGGGCCAGACTCCAAAAGAAAACCAGCAGAGTCAACTAACCATGGCCCAGGGGTATATATGGAGCATCAATCAAGGGCCATGCATGGAGTGCACCTAGGCCCTGGACACATAGATACCTGATGGGCAGAATAGTCCTCACATGGGTTCCCAAGTAAGGGGAGCAGGAGCTGTCTCTGACATGGACTCTGTTGCCTGCTTTTCAATCACCATCCTCTGCCAGGGCTGCCTTGCTTGGCATAAGTGAAAGAGAATATGTTCAGCCCTGATATGACTTGATATACTAGGGTGGCTTAGTGAGGGGGCTTTTCCTTCTGATGAATGGGGAGGGGAGATAAGAAGAAGAGAGAGGGAGGCTGTGACCAGGTGGAGAAGAGGTAAGGGACTATGATCAGAATGTAGAGTGAATTTTAAAAATTAAAAAAAAAAAAGAGTGGGGTTGAGGTGTGTCTAAACACTGTAAATCTCATTCTGAGATTGACAGGAGTAGCACCACCCCCACCCCCAACCCAGGGCCTGCATATCACTGCACATGTTCGTTGTCCTGTACTCCCACCATTGACACTACCCACCCCCACTCCCAGGAGATCGTGTAGTTGGGTAGCCAGGTCAAACTTCTCCCCTTATAAGGTAATGTCCACCAGCAACTGGGAATTCCTCCTCATGCAAATAAGGCATCCTCAACACCCTGGCCCTGGCCAATAATGTACATTTACCCTAAAAGCTCCTACCCACCCACCAAAAGTTTAAGTAGCCTTTGTTCCCCCATTAAACAAGCTGTCTCACTGAATCCTGTTTCCTTAGACTCTTTTCTCACTGTGCTCTCTGCCACCCAGGGTCTTTTTCACCTTGCATCCCACTTCCCCTCTGATGATCCACAGGGCTAGATAGGCATGTATATACCAAAGCATACACCATAAAGATATATAAATGGGTATTCAGAATTTTTCAATTAAAATTAAAGGCTATCTTATTTTATTTATTTATTCACATTACATTCTGTTTGTAGCCCCACCCCTCCTAACCTCCCAGTCCCACCTCCCTCTCTCTCTCCCATCCCCTTCTCATATTCCTCAGAAAAGGATAGCCTCCCTTCCCATCCACCCCAGCTCATCAAGTTGTATCAGAACTGAGCATGCCCTCTTCCTCTGTGGCCTGGCAAGGCAGTCCTATCATAGTAAAAATGGCCACCTTACCAAAAGTATTCTACAGATTCAATGCGATCCCCCTCAAAATACCAACACAATTCTTTACAGACCTTGAAAGAACAATTCTAAGCTTCATATGGAAAAGCAAAAACAAAAAACAAAAACAAAAACCGAGAATAGCTAAAAATTATCCTATACAATAAAAGAACTTCTGGAGGTATCTCCATCCTTGACTTCGAGCTATACTACAGAGCAATAGTAATTTTAAAATGGCATGTTACTGGCATAGAAGTAGACTAGTTGATCAATGGAATTGAATCTAAGACCCAAAAATAAACCCACACTCTTATGGACACTTGATTTTTGACAAAAGAGCCAAAACCATACAGGGGAAAAAAGACCATCTTCAACAAATAGTGCTGGTCTAACTGGATTTCTACATGTAGAAAATGCAAATAGATCCATATTTATCACCCTGCACAAAACTCAAGTCCTAGTGGATCAGAGACCTCAACATAAAACCAGATACACAAAATCTATTAGAAGAAAAAGTGAGGAAAACCTTGAACTCATTGGGACAAGAGACAACTTCCTGAGCAGAACACCAACAGCTCAGGCTCTAAGATCAAGAATTAATAAATGGGACCTCATGAAACTGAAAAGCTTCTGTAAGGCCACGGACACTGTCAATAGAATGAAATGGCAGTCTACATATTGGGAAAAGATCTTCACCAATCCTCCATCTGACAAAGGCCTAATATCCAAAATATATAAAGAACTCAAAACATTAAACACCAACAAACAAAATAATTCAATTAAAAGTTCAATTAAAAAACAGGACATGGAGCTAAACATGGAATTCTCAACAGAGGAATCTCAAATGGCAAGGAAGCACTTAAAGAAATGCTCAACAGGGGAATGTAAGTCAAAACTGCTCTGAGCTAGCAACTTCCAAATTGTACAAATTGGCTTAAGACAGTTTACTGTCTGACCAGTCACCCAATACACTTCATAATGTTGGAGCTTCATCTTCAGCTTTCTGGTCTAATATCTCTGCCAGACTTGTTTGCAGGGCAGGAACTATTGAGGACTTGCTTACCCTGACTTGAAGCTGCTAACCCACACTGCTGGTTCACCCAGGAATTTAAGTTTTATTCCTTCTCAAGTCTCTGAGGGGCATTGAAGACAAGATAGTATAGTTTTACAATCAAGTTTATGTGGTTAGGGGACAAGATTGTTTTAGATCAAGATAAAGAAGTTAAGCTATTAGAGATAGGATAGATATTGAATCTCATTCAGAAATTTAGACCCAACAAGACAGGAAAGACACTTACTCCAAACGAGACAAATGCAGATGGCCAAGTCACTATGAATGTAACATGTATAGAACTCATTATTCTCATGATTGTCACATGGTTCTCCCTGCTGTAGTTTGTTTTATACATGTGTAATAAAATAAAGGTATAAAAATTTTAAAAATTGAAAAAACTTCTCTGAGATTCCCTCTTACACTTCTCAGAATGGCTAAGATAAAAAACACAAGTGACAGCACATGCTGGCAAGGGTATGGAGAAGGAAACACTCCTCCATTGCTCTTGAAAGTGCAAACTTTTACAACCACTTTAGAAATCAATCTGGTGCTTTCTCAGAAAATTGAGAATAGTTGTACCTCAAGACACAGCTATACCACTCCTGGGTATATACCTGAAAGGTGTTCCACCATACAAAAAGGACATTTGCTCAACTATGTTCATATCAGCCTTATTCATAATACCCAGAAACTTCAAATGACCTAGATGTCTCTCAATGGAAGAATGGGTAAACTATGATACATTTACACAATGGAATACTACTCAGCTATTAAAAACAAATAAATCATGAAATCTGCAGGCAAATGGGTGGAACTAGAAAAAGAAATCATCCTGAATGAGGTAACCCAGACCCAGAAAGACACATATGACAGGTATCAAGCAGAGTTGTTCCCTGAGAAGCTCTACCCAACAGGGCCTTGAAAAAATATACTGAGACTCACAGCCAAACGTTGGGTGATGCATAGGGAGCCTTGTGGGAAAGTGGGGGGAAGGAGAAAAGGACCTGAAAGTGACAGGAGCTTCACAAGAAAACCAACAGAGCCTACTATCCAGTGCACAGAGAGGTCTGCTGAGACTGAAGCACCAAACAAAGACCTTGCATAAACTGGACCTAGGCCCTATACAAGCTTCATGTGGGTCCCCTAGTAAAGGCTATTTTAGCTCTAGTTACTTAAGATGTCTATCTGTCCCCCAACTCTTCCATAAGACTCCCTGTGCTCCACCCCAAACTTTGGCTGTGAGTCTCAGCATCTGCTTCAGTCCCCGACCAGATGGAGTCTTTCAGAGGACTTCTATGGAGAGTTGGGGGATAGAAGGACCTGGAGGGGACAGACTCTCCACAAGGAGATCAATAGAGGAAACAAATTTGGGTCAGGGCCAGGGGCAGAGGGTGCTCTAAAGAGTGATGCACCAAATGAAGACCACCATGCATGGTGAGGACCTAGACCCCCTGCTTAGATGTACTTGATAGGCAGCACAGACTCCTTGTGGGTCCCATAATATGGGGAGTAGAGGCTACCTCTGACATGGACAAGGGTTCCCATTCATTGATCACTTCCCCCTGGTGAAGTGACCTTGTCAGGCCACAGAAGAGGGGATGCAGGCAGCACACATGATTCTTGATAGGCTAAGGTCAGATGGTAGGAAGGAGGGTTCTCCCTTTCAGAGGACTAGGGAAAGGGGAAGAGGGAATGAGGGAGGGAGAATACAACCAGTAGACTAGTGAGAGGGCTACAATTGGCATGTAAACTGAATAATTTTTCTAAAGATGACTGTCTATATATTTTCTGTCTGCCTCTCCCATTGACATGATGTTCCACAGGTAAAAGGACCATGAGTAATTTTGGAACAACCCTAGGTTAAATAAAGTTTCAAATGCATTGATATAGAGATAACAGAGTTTATTTATGTAATGAACAATGATTTACATGTATGGTTGTCATTTTTAGTCTTCTGACATAGGAGTAGCTTCTAGAAAAACTCTCAGTAGAATGTTCCATACCCATTGTTACAGGTAACATATCCTTACAAATGTGGTCTATAGTGCCCAGTATGAAAAGAACTTTGGTAGTAGATAAGAAATTTAAATATATGGGGCCTGGCTAGTTTCAGGAAAATTCTTCCATGCATCAAATACATGAAATTATGTTGAAGGAATGTGCTTCATTCATTCCTAGTCAGAATACAACTTCTTTCTTTGAAGCAATATTATATCTTATGCAGGCAATGGCACTATAAGGCACCTTGTATTTATTTGTTTTCCTTTAGATGGGAATTGTGCAAAATAGAATTTATCAGCAAGTGTGTATTTGTAAAGAACAATCCTATAATAGTGCTATAAACAATAAGGGTGTCTTTGAGTGGATCCACATGTTTTATGCATTCTAATGTACTTTTCTATGGCACTGTCAATAAAAACTGTAACAGAAAGAAAAATTTCTAAACTATGGGAAGATACGAATTTCCATCAATTGTGCAGATGGAAAAGGTAAACTGTATTTTTCTTTCTCGGTGTATGCAGAGAATTACAAAGTAAATTTGCTGCCAGGAGGCAGAGAAGGGTCACATAACTAGCAATGTGAATTTAAATATAATTAAAGAATCAACAGAAAGCTATGGTGTCATTTCTCTAAATAGTCTGACTGTGACTTTGTCAGCTTTTAAAAATTGTGAATTGTGACTTACTTTCACTTTTATAATTTTATATTGTTTATCTTAAAGCCCTTAAGGGAACCCCAACTATCACTTATGCTCTAGAATTCTTCGTAGAAAGGCTCTGTCCTACAGGAGGGAAGAACTCACTGGCATAACTCACTGGTATCCAGGACCTTCAAAGTGGAGGTGGATGGTATCAGAGTATTTAGTAGAATGATTCTTGAAGATATTAGGTACTTGTCTGCCACGTTTAGTGCAGAGTTCAGCAGACCTACTGCTAAAGGGAAAATACAAAATAAGCATCAAAATTGATGCTGGGGAGCTGATAGGACTGATAGAAAAGGATCCAGCAAAACAAAGTTGCTAGGTGCTTCTTTCCTAAAGTAGAACGACCTGTAAATACCAGGCGCACAAGAGACAAATTACAAGAATAGGATGAGCAAGGACTGCTTGGGAAATGCACAGAAGGAATTTTGTATGCACCCGGTGCAGCACAGATCAACAACACAGTGCTTCTGTCTGAACTCCTCCTCTTTTTCAGAGGTTTGTAAAACCAATTCAAAGAAAGTAGTATCAAGGGGTCAAGGGCACAGCTGGGCTGATCTTGCTGTCCACATTGGCTGGTTGAAGATAGAGCTAAAAAGATATGCGAAATAAAATTAACTAAATATGAGGAAATGGTGGAAACACTGGTCATGCAGAAGAGCCTGAGCTCCACTGTACACCAGGGAGAAGCACCCACATACAGACAGAAATTCTTCGAGCTCCACCACTTGTTATTTTCTGATTCTTTCAACACACAATACTCTAGTTTTGCTTTTACGGTATCCATGAGGCAGGATTCCTGGCAACATAAGCACTTGCAGGCTACTGATTATTCTAATAGAAGCCATAGTGGAAGGAACAAAGATTCTTTAGAAGGACGTGTCAGCTTCATTTAACTCCATTATTCTCACCAAGATATAAAAATAGCATTAAACACTTGTGTTGAGTGTATGTCACGCCAAATATTACGATAAGTACGTTATTCATATGCAATATGCATAGCAACCCTCAGAAATAGATATAAGTATTATTTCAGTTTTATAAATTGAATGGAGTCAAGCCTAGGAAAAAACTTTTACATGTGCTTAAGAGGGTATGTAGCTCAAAGCTACAGCACTTGCCAAGCACACACAAGGTCCTCAGGTTGAGTTTAATTTCAAACAAATTAAAAAAAAAATGTGCTCAAGGTCACTGGAACAGTAATTGGTGAAATTTAAAGTAATTATTCAAAATAAAGTTGAAGTTCTTTAGGCAACATCAAAATATAAGATTATGATAGCATACCCCATAAATATGTACAATTAAAGCAATGTAAAACTTAAAGTTTAAACCCTATATCATGGAGCTGTGGATGGTTCTCAGTAATAGAGCACTGGCCTTGCATGTACAAGTATCCGCCTTCAGTCCCCTACACTCCAAAACATACACATATACACACTGATTTCTAATTAGGATGGAAGCAAATAACCGCTCCTTGTAGTTTTCCTCACTTAAAGCGCCATCAAAAAGATGGCATTCTGACTCTTCATGCTTCTGCCTTTTACATTCACCCAGGTACATCTGTGTCTATAGAGAAGGCATTTTACTGTCTCACTTCTGCAAGCAGAAAATGCTGCAACGGTTTATTTTGAATCCTGTTTCCTTTATGTTTCTTGTCAAAGAGAAACATTCAAATCTTTATACATACATCTTAGTGTTCCAGCAACATCGACATAGACAGTTGTTGTCCGTGTTTCCTATCCCACCTCAGAGAGTGATGAACATGCTTTTCATCAATGAGCACCTGATGACTTTCAGAGTTCTCTTAGAACCTGTATCAAGCCTTTCCTTGTAAACAATTCTTGCTGTCTGAAGATAGCTGTGCTACTATTTCAATCTCAGTATCTTGCCAGTTTAGTGCACTTACACGCTTTTTAAAAATGGCGACACCACTAATTTTTATTGGGAACTAATGGCTCTTGAAATTTTTTGTCTTATCTTAAGCCTGTGTGTTTTATTTAGAAGCCTATAGATTTCTCCCCAACTTTCCTATAACTTAAAATATCAAAAGTTGAAATCATGCTGTTTTTACCACCCAACATGTCAATTATCTATTGAAACCAGAGGCCACTAGAGTTCTCTTTATATGTTCATAACTAAAAATACCCAAATTGCTTTTATATTTTTAACACATAGCATAGAGATTACTATATCCATATGCAAAGAACAGTAGTAACTTACAAGTGAAACAGAAATTAGGAAAGCATAGACATTTTTGTTGTTGTTGTTTTCTTGAGGTCTTACTGTATATACCAGTAACTCACTATATTGGCCAACGTGGCCTCAAACGTGTGGCAATTCTCTTGTCTCTGCCTAAGTCCAGCCATTTGTAAATCATTGAAGCAAACAGTTCTCTGAGATTCTTATGAATATGTATGACTATACTAAATAATGAGTCTTAACATAGGATTAACAAGAAGCATTAGTGTTATTTCAGACATTAACAGTGTGGCTGCTGCTAATTAAAAGTATGATTTATATATAGTCCAGATCATGGATTAAAACAGAGAATGTGGCCTGAAAGGAAAATATTGTATAAACCACTTTACCTTTCCATTTGTAAGACAGTAACAACAATTTGGGATCCTTAAGTTTCGGAGTCCAATAACAACAAATATTGACCCTGAACAATTTAACCTCTGGGACTGAGATAAAAGATAAGACATCTAGCCTCAGTAAATACCAAATATTGTTTGTCAAATGAGAGGTATAACTCCTGTTTATATTATCAGCTTGAAAACTAAAAATGTTTATAAAGAATAACGAATAACCCTATAAGATAGCTCTTTTAGAATAACCTATACACTTCAAATCTATCACATCCAAAACGTGGGTCCAGACTTCATTCCTGTTACTCAAGTCAAAATGGTAGAAAACAAGGCTAAATTCCCTTCTCCTTTGAATTCATATATTTTATTAGAATTATAAATGTCATCAAAAGGCTCTCCTCAATTTTCTCCTGCTTCTGATTCTTACATTTCTGGAATTTGTTGTGGTTGTAGTGATGCCAGGATGGTGATACTATTGTTAAAAGTAGAAACTAATAGAGGGTCATGGCGGCCTAGCCTTAGGAAGCCATTTGCATTGGTCATCCAGACAGTCAGTACTCAAGAAAGAAACTGTTATGAAACCACATGCTTATCCCATTATGTAGGCAGCTGTGTCACTTTCTTCTTATTCACTATGTTCTGCATAGTGAAGGAGGCCTTCACCAAAGTATGAACAAACAGAGCCACAGAACATTAGATTCTCCATGAGTGAAACTGTGAGCCAAACAGATGTCTTATAAATACCCACTGTTGAGCTATTACAGGTAGTCATCATTTCCTAAATGAGAATAAGTAAGAATGACTACTCTTCCTAGTTCTTGACTTTTCCCCTTCAAACCCACTCTCTCCATCATTGGTAGGGTATTTGTACTATTTTTTTTTCCATTGCAGTGATAAAATACTCTGAACAAACGCAACTTAGAGAGGTAAGGGTTTACCTCTGCTTTATAGTCTATCGCTGAAGAAAGTCAGGACAGGAATTCAAGGCAGCAACCTAGAGGCATGAACCAAAGCAGAGATCAATGAGAAATACTGTCTATGGCTTCTCTATGGGTGGGTCATCCTCTGGTCCATTGCTTGTCTTCATCTAGCTTTCTCAGATAATGTAGGCCTACCCACTGAGGGATGGTGACTCCCATAGTGGGCTATGCTCTCCTACATCAATAACAAATGAAGGCAGTCTTTCACAGATATGGTCCCAGGCCAATCTGACTGAGGTAATTTCTTTGATTGATATTCTTCCCAGGTGATTCAAAGGTCTGTCAACTTGATAATAAGAGCAAAGGCAAGCTCTCATTCTCCAGCTTTCACTAATGGCCTTCTCCTGACCCTAGCATCAGTCCTAACCTCTATAAGCACAAAATGGTCCTCCAACCTACTTACTGTGTTTCTGCTTTTTGTTCCTAAAATTTTTTACTTCATACTTAACATACATATTAGCAATATTCCCTATTGAGAATGTCCCTATCTTGTTTTTTTAAAACTAAGTCAATGTTACTTTGTGTAGCTTTAAAGTAGTCTACTACAAAAGCTTCTTAAAGTTGTAATTTCACACACCATTTCCACACAGACAAGTCAGAATTTCAGAAGCATGTATTTTAATATGTTGCTAACTAATCCTAATGCATGCTATAGTTTGGGAACCATCTACGTAGATGATTCTTACTGATTATTTGGAATCAAAATTTAGCACTGTTTCCTACCACAGCACTGAGGTTCACAGCACTGGGTGAGCCAAATACTTTCAGGAAATCCCATAGGATCCTATGCACCATGCTCTGCATGCCAATGGCAATTTTGTGATCAGTTACTTCATCTCAGGAATTGTTTATTCCTGCGGAGCAGAGGTTATCTCTTGGCTTGCCTTTGAGTCCCTCCCACAGTGTCAATTCTAGTAGACAGTCTGTGCAGGGTGTTTATTTTGTGCCATTCCTCGTAGTCCTAATAACTGCAGTAGCCGCAGAAGATAGATACTGCTATTATCCACTCCATTTTGCATATGAAACTGTAATAGAGATCATATAAATGGGCCCAAATAATTCAGCCAATGAGTGTCAGAACTAGGAATCAAAGCTGGGCAGGGCCTGTAGCAGAGCCTTCAGTGCATGTCCTTAGCCCATATAAAGAACTGCAAATGAATGAAGACTTGAATTGTCTGGCACATGATTGCTCAGTAAATGGAGCAACCATTCTCATTATCATCACCGTCAGACTCCCACAAACCAAATTACTTGCCTAAATCTCTGCAATGAGCCCTACTCACTCCCACCTACTCTTTGGCTTAGACAGCCTCTCTTCAATTCTCATAGCACAATGCAGCAGGATTTCATGATGCCTAAAGACAACACCCTCCCTCATACGCACCCCCTGGAAAAGCATTACATCAGCTTCATCTCTTGTTCCCTTTCTCACCATTTAGTGGATCGGGACCCTCGTGTAGCCTAAGATCTGCCACTTCTAATCACACCCTCTTGTAAAACTTTGCCAGTGAATCTATTGCCTTAGCTGTTGCCTTTGTGACAGCATAAGAAAATGATGAAGACTTCCTATTTCGTTTAAAACCACCCAAGACAATCCTCGGTAGCATATTGATGACAGCCTTCCCACTCTATCTGACTATACATGTAGCATCGTGGGTAAGATAAAGTGAATATTTTCACATGCTTGACAGTAATTTTTCACTTTGGTGATATTGTTGGATTGATTGACTTGTGTATCTCCACTAAAAAAAAACTGTATGTTAATGTAAAGCTCATAATTCCTCAGAATGACACCATTTCTTAAAGGAAATCATGTTAAAAATTGGGTCATTAAAGTGGGAACTAACTCACTTTGATGTATATCCTTACAATCAAAAGACGTCTGATCATACTCACACAGAGAGAGAAAACAGTATGAAGAAGTCATGTACAAGACCTTACCAAGGACTCAGAACAAGTCTCCCCCACTGTCCTCAGAAGAAATCATTCCTACCAACACCTGGACCTCAAATATTCAAAAGCTAGGACCGTTGAGACATGTTTCTGTTACTTAAGCCACTTGGTCTTTGGTATAATAATTATTTTTACTTGCAGTTTATCTTTCTGTGATCTAAAACATTAGCACCAACCATAAATGCAAAATATTAAATGGGGAATTTGAGCAAAAACAATTTATGAGTTCTATATTATAGGACATTCTGAGCAGTGTGATACAACTTTGCACATCCCACCAAGAACCTGGCTTATCCCTTTACCCAGTGTGCTCATGCTGTGGACAGTGCCTGCTCAGTAGACTATGGCTGTGCTCACTTGGCTAATCCTTGCTTTACTTAATGATGGTTTCCAAAGCACAAAGGTAGTGATGCAAAAGAGGAACCAGGAGATGAAGCATGAAAAGACAGAGTATCTCTGTTCCTCTACAACAATACTGTAGAACATATTATATAAAAATAAAACATGAGGAATGCAGAGTTTAGTATTATCTGCAGCCCTGGAACAAACCATATGGATGAGAGATTACCATTGCACTTTGTCATAGCAGCATAATGAAACCAAAACAGTTGTTACAGGTGGCAGGGAGTCAAGGCCAGAGGACTTCAGGTTTGTAACCTTTTACTCAAGAATGAAATAAAGGCCCACAAAGATGAAAAAGTAGCAAGAAAACTTTAGAGCAAATCAATTAAAAAAAAGTCAGACTACTTTGCAAGAGAGTTTTGGGTCACACGAATGAAGACTCATAGGTGCCCTGATGATTTCGGGCTTTCTTGTATAGGGTTCAAGAAAAGAAGTTTGGTCTCTGAGGGACATAGCATGAGAAGCTCTCTAGTTTGATTAATATATTTGGATTATGCAAGCCTTTGCTAATTGCAAACGTCTCTCCGCACAACACATCTGATTTTAATTATAAGCATGCTCAATTATGCATAAGATAATAAATAGAGTATTATCCCTAAAAGTTTACTTAGGGACACAGTTTTGTCTAATTCCTCATGCACCCTGAATTCATTTGGAGAATACTGCCTTGTTCCCCTTGTTCCCCGCAGTCAGACATAATTGGATTGTGTTTGAATAGGACCTACATTTGATGGTTGTTAAGGGAAGGAGAGGCTTATTCCACTCTTTGGAGTGGGGAGTGCTTGTAGTCCAATGCAGGTATCCCCCAGATGTCTACCAAATTACCAACAAATTGCTAAATACATTGCTCATAGAAAACTTTGTGCATATAGTTCGTGAACATCCTAGGATGTCAAGTACGTCGTTAGAAGAGAGGTGTATGCATCGGCCAAACCAGGTGAAGTCTTAGGTTGCTAAACAATTCCCTCTGCTTATCCACCGCACAGTCAGTCACATTTCTTCTCTGCAGCCCTTTCACCATTTCTGCAGCCAAGGAAGGACCTTCAGAGGGAAGAAAGAAGGTGAGACATGGAAGATGCCTTGTCAAGCGGAAAGGGGACACAAGAGACGTGGGACAAAACAGAATTGAGAGAAAGAAAAAGACAAATGATAAAAAAAAAAGAAAGAAAGAAAGAAGCAGGAAAAAATTAGAAATACCTCTTGCTGCTATTTCTCCTCACTTCTGTGGAAGCTTGTACTCTTCTTACAGAAACCTGGGGTTGGCCAAGAGCCAAAGCTTGACCTTCTCACTGGAAGGGCAGTAGGCATGGTACTTGCAAAGTAGGCTGTCTAGGTGGATGGAGAGTGATCTTATCCCTGCATTTCTGTAACCCAGGAAGACAGAAGCCTGGGTGATTCTGTAGAAGATATGTGAACACCGGGGGAAGTTGTGGATTAAGCAAGGCCTGGCTGAAGACAGAATCCACGGAGTAGCATCAAACAGATGTAACGATGCCCTTAACTAAAACACTGGCTGCCATAGAACACGCAAGCACAAAGCAGGAAGAGCCACCACCAGTATACAACCACTTGCTTGATCAGTGATCAGAAGGAATAAGCCAGCACAGAAGACAGCAGCTCCGCACTCCCACTGCACCCCACCCCACCCTGTGTGGATGCCCAAGTGTCTTCTTGTACTCATGTGGCATCTTCTGAGGGACACAAGAGAGGCTGCACTCTGTGATAGGAGAAAGTGATGTTCGAATGGCAGATACGTTAACTGTTTGACACACTGTAAAATACATTTACACTATAAGATTCAAAAGGTTTGAAGCTTTTGGGTGAGTGGCAAATGGGAATATTTGCAGCCCTGGATGGGAAGGCTCCCAGGTAAAATAAACTTGGATGTAAAGCAGTTGCTTTTGTATGTTGTATGTTTAAATTATAGAGTAGAATCCCTAAAACAATTGGCTTTCCATATAATCATCAGTGTGGGGTTTTCTGCTGTGTGGAGGACTGCTACAGTAGGCCCTCCAGGGTATTAAAAGATGACAAAGAAGCAAAAGGCTGCCTACCCATAATTCCTGTTTGCTGGGCACCTAAGGCAAAAGATCCCACTGCAAAAAGCAACATTTTTTTTTCCTTTATCCAGCCTGTCCTTCTGCTGTGTAGTGTTGCATTTTAGAGTGCTGGCTCCTTCTTAGAAAGCTTTCAAGAATAGACTAGAAAGAGAAATACGTGTGGTGTTGAGGGAGTCAGTAGGGAGGGCTCAGTCACAGATGGGATAATCTCTGCTTTCAGATCCAATGAGGCTTGAGGTTTACAACAGCGCGTTAACTCCATGTGCAGCCAGCCTGTGTCGCCTAATCTATATTCAGGTAGTGCTTTTGAGCATTATGTAGCTTGAAAACTTGAAGTGAATTTTCTGAGTGGTTAATAAGCTATCTGCACCAGTATTAATGAACAGTGACCTTGCTCTGAAGCATTGTTCCCCAGGTGCATGTCTCTTTATAGACTCTCTAACCCCATAGCATTGGACTCTCTTCTTTCCCGGGAGATCACTGGGCGCCAATGTCTCTACTGCGTAAAATCAAACAGGATGCGTACACTCCCATCCTTCCCATGTCACATCTGAAGGGTGTAGCCAAAGTGCCAGGGTACCTTCATCACTGCACAATGTGTACAGCCTTAAGTGTTTCTGTAGGTGGTGAATTTTTTTTCTTAGAGAAGGGTTCACTATGTGGACCAAGTGAGCTTAAACTTCCCGATCTCTGCTTTCAACCTCCTGAGTTTACAAGCTTGAACCCTGACCCAATTCTGAATATTTTAAAATGACTTACGTCATTCACTGGTTTGTTTGTCATCCATGTACATTCAACATGTCCTATATACTGTCTTAGATGTGAACGATCAATGTGATCGTGAGACTGCCACAAAGAACCTCTGGCTCCTGTAGTATAAAAGTAGTCCACCTCTTGTCCCTTGGATGGGGAGAGGCATCAGCTCACAAAAGGGGATATTTTCAACTGAATTCCCCTGAGATATCTATGCTGAGTTTGGGGCCCATACCCTGAGTAAACCTCGAGACAATAAATAAACACACAAAGCTGTTTTGAGAGTCACAGGGCATTTGTGTTGTAGGTACAGGCTACAGAGAGAGTGGGCATTACCTTCTATTCTTTGTTTTCTATCACACATCATGTGCTAGGTACCACAAAATCTGTGGATTTACTTCCTTTTGAATTCATTCTCATCAAATCATAACTTCTCTCAAGAAAAAATATAATTTGTTATCCACAATTAAGATAACATGTTTAATCTTAATGTCTGGGTTGATTAATGTGTCTAATGGCCACCCACACTGTTGGCCTTCAGTCTAAGGATAACTTATGGGTTCAAATCATTTCAGGAGTGGGAGGCAATCCTCAGTGGCTTATTTACATATTGAGCAAAGATATCCAGTGTTCTTGAGTATTGTCTGTCAGTGCATAGATGTTAGAAAATGAACTAAGGCTGCTGTCATAGACACTGCCTCCAAGAACAGGCATCTCTTAAGCTGTCCCTGAAAGTTAAAATAAAAACAAAATAAAAATTAGAAAGGTATTTCGAGGCTTTAGTTGAACTTATTTGAACACTATTATTTCTCCACTCAAATAGCTCATTAACTAAAAGACTGTAAGCTTTAAATGTCATCTGGGAGAACAGTTATGCAAATATCAGACATGTTACTATTAGCTGCCTCTACCTGTCAAACTCAGAAACTCTGTCACTCATATTTTCTCTCTCATCTATCTCTTTGGCTACTGTGGATGGGTAACAGAGATGAAGGAAGCACCCACATATCACAAGGAGACTACAGAGAAAGTTGGCCTGCACACACAAACTGGTTCTAAGCCATGCCACTTACCTGTAAAGGGCCTCTCTTCCCTCTCTTTCTGCTCCTTCACTACACTTTCTCTTCTGCCCCATTTCTCTTGTTCCAGTAAGACGACAAAGGTAAGAGAATGAATGCAGGATCTTTCACAACAGAAAGGAGATGCACTGAGATCAGCAGATCGAGGATAGGTGATGGGATATGGCAGCTGCTACCTCCAGGTCACCGGGTCTGCATAGGCCTAGCAACAGAACCAACACATCTGCACCTAAAATGAAGCCAAAGCCTGTGTAATTTCCTGAATTTGCTAGTGTGGGTTGGTACCCATGGAGGTAGTTTTCATCTTAAGGGAAAAAAATGTTAGAGAAGAAATATTAGTTTCAACAAATTACTACTCTTTTTATTTCACGAAGCAAGACTCTGTATGTGGTTTATCTTTGAGTAATTCTGTATTAATTTATCTTGCTCAGATGTGTATGCAATAAAATTCTACTACACTTTAGGATTTCCCCCAGCTTAAAGGCATGTTAGAAAGTAAGTCATAGATTAAATGGTTGTGATTTCATTGAAAAAGAAGAATTTTCAATTATTATTTGGTGTTTTGAGGGTATCTTAAGGTTCACCAAAAATAATTTATTCGATCAGCATTTATTGAGTATTTTATACAGTCAGAAAACAGTATACTACATCCTGGAGATACACCAGGGATTGATGTAAAGTAGCTATTCACCTCTCCATCCTTCTAGAGTCATGATCAAGCAGCGAAGAAAGACAATTATACAACTAATATTGATCAGGTGTGATGTGTGTTGTGCTAAGAAAGTGTAGGGATGAATATGTAAAAATGCTAAGAGGAATTATGGTTAAGGAAGCCTCAAAGGAGAAACATCTGAAGTCTGAGTTTTCTAAACACAGCAAAGCATCACTGAAGGTGAGAGGATGGAGCTTGGTCTATTGAACCACCCAGCAAGACTCAACCTAGCTAGATATGGAGAATAAAGGGACAATCACCCCCTAGAGAGGCTGGCGCACCTAGCAAGGTCAGTCTGAGAGGGTTGTCTCTCAGCACAAACAGCAGTCCTCCCACTGGTTCATCCTTTCATGGTTTGTGCCTAAAATCTCATGTCATTCTTTATTTAAGTGTCCTGTATCATTCCTTGATTGCCTTCTTTCTCCATCTTCTTTCTTTCTTTCTTTCTTTCTTTCTTTCTTTCTTTCTTTCTGTCTTTCTTTCTTTCTTTTTAGATTTGGCGGCTTTTCCCCTCCATTAATGTATTATTCATTCACTTTACATACTGATTGCAGCTCCCCTTTTATCAACCCAGTCCCCCTCACACACTCCTCTCCCCATTTTCCCCTCTCCTTTTCAGAGAAGTGGGAGGCCCCTCCATGGGTACCAACCCACACTGGCAGATTAAGTCTCTGCAGGAGTAGGCACATCCTTTCCCACTGAGGCCTGACAATGCAGCCTAGGTAGCAGAACTCGATACCTATCGGGGGGCCTCCCCAATTCCAGTTGCTGAGGGACCCACATGAAGGCCAAGCTGCACATCTGCTACATGTCTACAGGGGCCTAGGACCAGTCCATGCATTTTCTTTGGTTGTTGGTTCATTCTCTGTGAGCCTTCATGGGCCTAACTTAGTTGACTCTATGTGTATTCCTGTAGAATCCTTGACCCCTCTGGCTTCTTCAATCCTTCCTCCAGCACTTCCATAGGACTTCCCAAGCTCTGTCTAATGTTTGGCTGTTTCCATCAGCTGCTGAGTGAAGTCTCTCAGGGCATTATGCTAGGCTCCAATTCTCAACAAAGGAATCTCTAATGGCTGGGAAAAACTTAAAAAAAATGTTCAATGTCCTTAGTCATCAAAGAAATGCAAATCAAAACAACTTAGAGATTCCACCTTACACTCATCAGACTGGCTACGATAAAATACACAAGCGACAACACATGCTGGTGAGGTTATAGAGAAAAAAGAACACTTCTCCATTGCTGGTGGGAGTGCAAACTTGTACAAACACGTTGGAAATCAATCTGGCACTTTCTCAGAAAACTAAGAATAATTCTACAAGACACAGTTCTACCACTCCTGGGCATATACTCAAAAGTTATTGCACCATACCCCAAGGGCACTTGCTTGACTCTGCTCATAGGAGCTTTATTCATAGTATCCAGAAATTGAAAACAACTTAGACGTTCTTCAACTAAAAAATGGATAAAGAAACTGTGGTACATTTACTCAATGGAATACTAATCAGCTATTAAAAACAAGGACATCAAGAAATTTGGAGGGAAATTGATGGAACTAGAAAATATAACCTTGAGTGAAGTAACTCAGACCCAGAAAGACATGTGTGGTATGTACTCACTTATAAATGGGTGTTAGTCATATAGTACAGGATAACTATGCTGCAATGCACAGACCCTAAGAAGCTAAGTATCAAGGAAGGAAGAAGTTAGGATGCTTGATTCTCACTCAGAAGGAAAATAAAATAGGCATTGGAGGTGGACAGAGGGAAGGAACTTGGTTGAAGAGGGGATGGGGAGGACAGCAGGAATGGGGAGTAGGAGTAGGAAGAGGTGAGGGGAAGGCTAGGTGAGAGAATGTCCATCAGAGGTGGGGGACATCTCTGGGATTTGTCAGAAACCTAGCATAGAAGAGGACCCAGGAAGTCTATGGGGGTCACCCTAGCTGAGACTCCTAGCAGTGGGCAATACGGAGCCTGAAGGGACCACCTCCTGTAGCCAGGCAGGACTTCCAGTAGAGGAATAAGGACACCAACCCACCCACAAAACCTTCACCCCACTGCCAGGCACAGTGGCACAAGCAATCCCAGCACTCAGGGAGGCATAGGCAGGAGGATCTCTGTGAGTTCAAAGCCATCTTTGCCTGCAAAGTGAGTCGAGGACAGCTAAGGCTACACAGAGAAACCTTGTCTGGAAAAACAAACCAAACAAAAAGCCCTTCTACTCAAAATCTTAGCACTTTCTTTACTGAGAGGATAATAATGCCCTGTTGAATAACCCAAAATATTTTATGTTTTCATTAAATGTCCTTTCCTTGCTCCTTGTCCAAGACAAAGAACGGTCGATATGAGAAAACTGCTAGAAAGTAAGTGGACATAATTATGAAAGACAACTTCAAATATTATAAGTAATATAAATAGTCCTTGTATATATATATATATATATATATATATATATATATATATATTCTATCATATCCTCCAAAGCTTTGTTATCGAGATGGGGAACGTGATGTAGAGGAAGACCATAGGAAGAATGAGTGAGTGGAGGAATTCTGAAGCTGAATTTGGAGACGGCAAAGCTCAGATTTGTTTCTTCCCTCTCCATTTTCCTTCTCATTAGTTCTAAAACAGTGTTAATAATGGGGTGAGAAGATAGGAAAGTAATGGAGGAGGAAAAGTAAGTTTTCTGTAGGAAAAGTAGCAAAGCAGAAAAGGACAAGGGTGGAGGAAAGACAGAAGGCATTGGGGTGACCTTCCACTGGGCTTGAGAGTGAGGTCAATTGGAAGCATCCCTCCTACCCAGAACAGCAGAGGAGGGAAGAAGCAGGAGCCCAGAGACCCACCTGAACAATTACCAAAAGAAAAGCAGAAAGGAACCAGGTTGATTGGCTGTTGCTTTCAGGAATTGTGAGACATTGACAGAAGAAAATTAGACAAGTCACCAGATCACCTGAAGGAAGGAAACAAAGCCAACACATCAAATTGAAGGGATGCATTGCTAGAAGTTGTGCTGATATGGATCTTTCATTACAACTGGCTGATAATCTCACTCAAACTTACTTAAGCAAATAAAGAGACACCAGCAGGAGGCCACGTTTCCCTGTCTTTCATTCCCCTTATCCCCAGGGCTTTATTCTCAAGTGTTACATGGTATTGAGATGGTCCCTAGCAGCTCCAAGGCTATAATTTCATTGCTTCAAACTCCACTGAGAACAACAAATCTCTTTCCTCGCAGATGATAATACGTGACATGTTTTTACTTGGTGACAGACATGGTCTAAGAGCTGTCTCTCTGTTAGTTCCTCCAATCTGTACAACAGTTAGGCATTAAGCCAAAACATAGAGAAGTGAAACAACCTGTCCAAGTTACTCACCTAGTCAGTAGTGTCACATTCAGATCTAGCTGCCAAGAAGCCTCTGTCTTTTGATGTCTTTTGATGCAGTAGATCAATTCTGTATCTTTGCACCAACCATTTTCAACTTTATGTTCTAGTCATACACCAATTACATGCTACACACCACTGAGATCAAGTTCATAGCCACCCATGTGTTCACAGCAGACAGTGTAGTGTCCTGCAGGGAAACCAATGTGCAACTAGCAGGGAAAAAAGTAAATAGCTAAGTGAGATATCTCCCACTGAGCAGAAACAATGTAGGGCTTGTCCATGCCTCCAACACCACTCCCATCAATTTTCTCTCCACAGAAACACTATGTGTGTTATGTACCAGAAACACACAGTGAACAGTAACTAAGTCACAGATTTCTCACAGAGCTTACACACCAGGGAGCAAATGACACACCACACACAAACATAGATGTTAATAGCTAAAGGCTACGGCTGTTCAGCAATAGGAATGACAAAGGAAAGAGACAGGAATGTCACACAACCTACATGTGATAATTATTAAAGCCTCCTGGAGTGGCTTGGTGCATTTGAGCATGGATCTGAATGAAATGAGGAGGAGACTAGGTGATAGCAATTTTGGAGGAAGATTGGTTGGCAGTGAGAAGAGCAAGTGACAATGGAATGTGCTCCATGTCTCCCAGCATGCCAAGGAGCAAGGAGGCTGGAGGAAATGATGTCAGGAGAGCACCTGCAGGTGACCTCTGCCACCATTGTGTCCCTTCTCTGCAACAGATCACTGGAAGCCTGATCTTTCTTTTTATTTTCAATTTCCCATTTGAAATTCATAGCGGCATCTCCAACCCAACATGTCAAAGTTAAAATCCTCCTCTTTGACTCAGAGTTACCCCTGGTGTGCTCCCATTGGACAGTGAATGCATGACCTTCCGTTCTCCTTGCTCTCCTTGAGCCACGGGCAGCTTCTTTTTCTCATTTACTCACCAAGACTCACTCAAGTGACCTTTAACTGCAACGTGTCTCATGCTTCTCCATTTTAGAAGACACTTCTCACTTCTCACTTGAGGTGGGAGACAGTTGCAACTTTTACTAAACTCATTTCCAAGATGGACATTCCATGGCTGGGAAGTCAATCCTTTAACCAAAGTCTGCACGAGAACCTAGTTAGTGTACAACTAGGAAGATCCCAAAAGATGTTTATGGCCTTACTTCCTGTCTCTAATCAGCTGAGCCAAATCCCTTGTTAATCTGGCGGTCTATCTCCACCTTGCTGTGTGGTTTGACATTTCTCTCCAATTAGGGTGGATAATCTCCAAATGGCTACTTATGAAAATCTTCTCAGTTCTCCAAAAACTTTAGATGCCTGCCTTCGTGTTAGCCTATCCTTATTCCCTCAGTCCATTTTTCTAAGCACGCTTAGCCATGCAGTCTCCTAAATTCTTCTTTCAATTTTGATCCTCAAATCTACAGCTTCTCTACATTTTTCCTTTTTCACTGAACGTTACCAGTGGCTTCTCAGGTTTACAGGTTAATAGAGCACTGTACCCAGTGAGCATTGCCAGCGGGGGCGGGGGGGGGTCTTTCAGAGCAATGGTTGTAGAGCTTAAGAACTCCTAGTTTAGACCACCTTGAGTTAACCCCTCCGCTGAGCCATCATGTTGTGAGTGGCTTGCTATATCTATTGTCAGTTGAGGGATACAGCAAGCAACTCTGACCGAGACTCCATCCTCTGAAGGAGGGACAAGCATGATGAGACCTGATAGGCTGTGGTCAGATGGTAGGGGAAGAGGGCCCCTTCTGTCAGAGGTTTGGGGAAGGGAATAGGGCAGAAGAGGGAGAGAGGGTGGGAACAACAGGGAAGATACAAGTGAAGAGATAGCATTCAATCTGGATGTATTCCGAATAAATTACAATAAATTTTTAAAATACTCTGAGCCAGTGCAGTGGCACACACCTATAATCCCAGCATTTAGGAGGCATAGATAGGTGAATCTCTGTGAGTTCAAGGCCAGCCTGGTCTACAAAGTGAGTCCAGGACAGCCAAGGCTACACAGAGAAACAGTGTCTTGAAAAAAACAAAACAAAAAATCCTCTGCCCTCAGCCCTGGCTTTCCTTTTGTGTAATCTCAGCCCAGAATCTCTTTCTATGTACTCCTTCTGCATAATTTGGTGTCTCAGTCTCAACTTTCACTTCCCATCTCTATCTAATCAGTCATAACACAGACCTTCTGGCCCTATCAGAGACAAGTTAGGAAAGATAAGTTAACTAGAACTGACTGGAAGCATCACACCTCTGATCCCATCACTCAGAAGCCTGAGGCAAGATTGCCATGAGTTCAAAGCCACACTAGGTTATAAAGTGAGACTCAAACTGAAACAAATCCCATCTGGAAGAGTTTGTGTTGTTGTTGATCCATGCTCTTTGCTCTTTCTGGTTGACCCCAACTCTTTTCCTCGTGACCCCTACTTCCCACTCACTCTGTTGGTAAGACAGGGTTCCTTCGCCTTAACTAACAGGAAATGGCCAAGCTCATTGCACCCAATACTGAGCGTTGGCAGCAGTTTACGAGTCGTATCTATGTACAGACCCACGATAGATGCATGTGCACACCAGACAGAGCCACACAGGAGCTGCACTGCATTCTTCTGTGAACAGTCGAGAGCCATGGAGAAAGAGCCTTGTAGTAGCCACAAGGTACAGTGACCCCTGCCTACTTAGGAGGGTGTGACTGACTTGTTTGAATAATTTTGTAGACTAAAAACAAACAGAACCTGCAGAATTCAGAACATAACGGAGGGCAGTGAGTCAGCTGAAGCAGGGAGGGGCTAGCTGAGAGGGAGATGTCACTGATGCTGAGGGAGGATACCTGCAAACAACAGAACAACTCAGAGTTCTGCCTTTGGCCTAGGACATAGCTCTTATACCAAAGCTCTTCCCCATCTCTAAGCTGAATCTCATCTACTTCTCACGCATCCCCTCTGCCTTTGCTAGCTGAGTACCAGTTGTCTCCAACCCCATTCTACTCTAATCACCTCCTGTGCAGGTTCTCACTTTGATCTTCTGTCCATACCCCATCTCCACTGCAGCATGTACTTTACCCAACATCTTCAGTAGACATTTGCGTATCCTTCTCAAAATGCATCAGTGCACAGTTGACGCTCCATACCCACAGACTCTGCATCCATAGAGCCAGCTAGCTGGAGAGGAAAAAGCATATTTGCACTAAATATATACAATGCCATTGCCTTGTTATTATTCCCTAAATAACACAGGGCAACATTTACATTGTATTCAGTATTGTAAGTGCATTGTGTTTGTATTGGATTGGATATTATACGTATCATAGACACAAGTGAATGTATATAAGAAGATGTATGTTATGCAACCACTATGGCTCTTATAGTCTCAGGGTTGGGGGTGAGAAGGGTCCTAGAACCAATCTGCAGAAAACAGAAGAGGATGGCTATATCCCCATCACACATAAAGCACAACAGCATCCCTCACAATGCCCATGGGATCCTATAAGGTGTGCTCTCCAAACCTAGCCCTTTCCAAATTCATTTTTTTCCTGCCTGTTCTTCCCATTGTTCACCTACTAACAGCCACAGCGGCCTTTTCCCTTCCCCCCCCCCAATAAGTCAAGCTTATGCTAATGCAAGACCCTTACTGTTCTCCCTACCTGAAATCACAACCACTCCCCAAGCCCCATATTTACAAAATTACTGCTTCTCATGATTCAGGCCTCAGCTTAAGTGTCACTGCCTGTCCTTGACCACTTTATCTTTCTCCAATGAGTGTATCTCTACCTGATGATATATTATACCAGTTTTTATTTGTGCGGTTTGTAGACCTTGCTAGAATATATAGTACAAGATAGTAGGGGCATTCTCTTTCTGAATTTCTGCTGTGTTCTCAGCATCTGGTACTGTTTAACATACAGTAGATGCCCAGTGAGAATGTGCCATGACAAATGAGTAAATTAATATAAAGGATTAATATAAAAAATGAATATGATAGTTTCACCCATACTCAAATTTTAGCAAGAAAATACAATTTATTCTCATTAGTATTATTAGCATTGTAGGCTGACAGTTCCCTCCTTGTGAGGCTGAACTGGAATCACATTCTAAGGGAAGTCACTTGTGATGAGATTTTTAGCTTCCTGCCTCTTAATGCCAGCCCTCTCACATTGATTATTTCACCTCAGGAGAACAGTAAGCAAACAGTAGGTGCTTAAAAACTAATAAGACTGCTTCCTGTGTGCCAGTCCCTACTCTAAGGACCTTGCATGCCTTAGCCCACTTCACCCTTACTCCAGCTTGTGAAACAACACCAATGGATGTTATTGATATTCGGATTCATAAATAAGGAAACCAAGCACACGGAGTGAGTAAGATGTTTCCCAAAGCAAGATTGGCCGGTGATCTGTTTATCTGCCTTTTTACCTGCCAAAAGTAAATAAATAAAACAAAACTTTCTGGGGGAGAATCTACTGTGTGATTGAGAATCTAAGCAGTCTGCAGTGTAGACTAGCAGCAGGCTGGAGGACTTGGGACGCTAAGGATGAATGACCTTGCTTTTGTTCTTCAGGTGATGAGATGAGTCCTCCAGATTCCTGACGACAATTTGCTTGAAGTCAACTGACTGTGGATGTTACATGCATCCACTAAACACCTTCACGAAAGTGATACTAGCATTTCATTGAAGAATTTCACCTAGAAAATTTGTCGCATTACAATAAGTGACCCAACCAAGATTTGAACCAAGCCTCTGACCCCAAGTATATAATCTTAAACACTGGGAAGCTCTGCCAATATTTGCTGGCTGGATAAAACTCAAAGACCAGAACTCCACTGTGAAAATAGATGGCTACTTTTCCTCTGGAAACAATCGCCTGCCCTCCCTCTCCAACACCTCGATGTGTAACCTGTTGCTAGGCTTTTCTGAGCAGAGCTGTTTAAAATATATTTGAAAAGAGATTTGATGTGTGAAGGTCCCTTGCCTTATAGCCAGAGTTCTCTCCGTGTTTGGGATCTGTAGCAGGGAAAACCCACAAATGGAATTTCAGCACTTCTGAATTCAAATGTCCTGGTTGCTTGACAATAGGATTGGCAGCCTAACAGTTTCCAAACTGACACCAACTTGCTGTCCTGGAGAGAGTGACTAAAAGCAATTTACACCTTACAGAGGGTTGAGAGTGTCTTTTCTTTTCTGCTATAAAGAACACTATAACTGATACCAAGACAGAAAGTCAGTTGGAAAGTCTCCCCTGAGTCCAACTGACTGGAAGGCTGAAGTTTGCACCTCCGTCAGTCAGCTTTCCACCGCACCCTTCTGCCACTTGCCTCCAGGCCATCTGCCTTCCTGGCTTCTCCAACCTAGGACTGTTGCCAGACAGTCCTGAAATACAGGAAACACTCATTTAAACTATAAGGACATGAGATTTTGTTTTCTTTTGCTCAACTTTTAACCAGTCCTAATGCATTTCTTTGTGAACTAATCTAGTGTTAGCAGTTTCTATAGAGTGAATGTTTGAGTAGGGAAGTGAGCAGCTACTGTGCACCTTGCCTTTGTTGTTTCAGGTTGTTGCTCAGTATTTGTCACTCCCTCTAGTGCTAGAGCATGCTACCAAAATTGTATTCTTCAACAAAATGTAAAACAAATTCAGTAAATAGTTACTTCATTTAAAAAATCTCCTGATGTATAAAAAGTTGGGCAGAGCCTTGAAAACGAAGCAAAAGAAAATATATTAAATGTGGAGTTCATGATGTGAGAAGAGCTAAGGATATAGGCATGCCTGAAGGAATAGTATTTTGACTCCACTTAGGTAGTCAGAGCTTATATGCTGGCCTTGAACTTCAAGCTGTGCATCTGCTGAGTGCCTAACAAAATAAAATGCTAATATCATTCTTTATGGGGGAAAGCCAAACAAGAAAAAAAAGATAAATAATTTAAGAAGAAAATGAGTAAAATGACAGAAGCGCTATCTATCTATCTGTCTATCTATCTATCTATCTATTTGCTTGCTCCTGCTCTCTCACTAGCAAATCCATTCCTTCATTGACATTAGAGCCTACTTTTTCTAGACCTTGGCATATGCTAAAGAATAGCTAAGATACCCAGGTTCAGTGACTTAACAACTACTGGATTCTTTGCTCTACTACGCATAGACAGACACAGCTAGACTAGCTGGACTACAACCTATAAGCCATTCTAATAAATCCCAGACAGACAGACAGATGATAGATAGATAGATAGATAGATAGATAGATAGATAGATAGATAGATAGATAGATGATAGACAGATAGATGATAGACAGATGGAAGATGTTCATTCAATCAGTTCTGTTCCTCTAGAGCATCCTGATTAATACAGTGACTGAAAATTCCTCTCTGAACAGATGATATATTTATTTATTTTAAAGATATCGTGTTTGTTTGTTTTTTCGAGACAGGGTTTCTCTATGTAGCCTTGGCTGTCGTGGAATCACTTTGTATACTAGGCTGGCCTCGAACTCACAGCAATCCACCTATCTGTGCCTCCCAAGTGCTGGGATTAAAGGCGTCCTTCTTTTACTTATAATTATGTATGTCTCTCTTTTCAGTTTCATGAGGTCCCATTTATTATTTTTGACAGAATAAAATGAAACAAGATTAAACAAATTATGTATATGTCTGTGAGGACACATGAGTGTAGGTGCCCTTGGAGGCCAGAGGTCTCAGATTTCCCCAGAGCTGGACTTATGGGCAGTTATGAGCCAACTGACGTTTAAGTAGCATTTCAAAGATTTTATTAGTCATTGTCAACCTTAGTTCTCCCCTTTGATCATCTCTCTGCCTCTAGCCCTTCTTCTCTACAAGTCCCCTTCATACTTTCATGTCGTCTTTTGTGTGGCCCACTGAGTTGATTTCATTTCTTGTGCAAGTATGAGGGAAAGTTGCAAGGGACAGGCATTCATCTACTAAAGCAATGGCAGTTTCTTGGTTTTCATAGGTGGCTGCACCTATGGAAAAAATGACATGGGCTCCCCAAGTAATCATGAACTGCCAATGGAGCATCCTGGACCCTTCCCCTACACATGACAAAATGATGAAGGTCGATCTTCTGCAAGTTTTATGCAGGTAATCGCAGCTGCAGTGACTTCACAAATGCAACAGCTGTGCCAAGTCCAGAAGAGTTCTTTTTGCTCCACATTTCCCCATCCTGTAGTCCCTACATATTTTTTCTACCACATCTTCTGGAATGTGCACTAAGAGAATGAATACGGCTACCTCATCTGGAGCCAAGCACTCCAAAAGGATAACATTCTGAGCTTAGGTCTCAGCTTCAAGTAGCAGAGGTTTTGAGCTGCATAATTCAGCCCAAGTAACAACAAAGATAAAATCTCTGAATGTGTGTTCCAACTGTTCAAGGTCTGTGAAAGAAATGCCCAAGAGTATGATAATGATGCCAAAATGAAAGAGCCAGAAGGTTCCAGAGATCACATGCCTTTAAGAGCCGTTGGAAGCCACTGCAAAGTGGGCATTAACAGAAAGTCAGTATGATATGATTTATGCTTTTGAAATACCAGACTGGATGTGAGAAGAGAGTATCTCATGTACCCACTTACGACAAACTTAAGGAGACAAGGAAGGGATGGGTTTCTGTGGCCACCAGGCCAGGTGATGGCTTAGATGAGGTTCCTCATAGGCGGTATAGTGAGGAACTTTGGGAACATCTTAAATATATTAATACTTGGTAATATTAGAGACTCAGTAGTAGCTGAAAGCACATCTCAGACAAAATCCAAACATAGTGATAGACCTGGACACAGGACGGGAGCAGAGCTTCGGTTAATGCTTATTCAGAAAGTGATGCACATATCAAGAAGCTAGGGTGTGCTGGGCTGGAAAAGTGAGGAAATAGGTTGGTGTGTAACACTCACTGAATACCTGGAATGCTGAGCAATGGGTCTCAATGAGCATAGCTACAAGTAAGTCAGAATTTAAGAAAAAATAAACTGGCAAATTCTAGTGGACAAACTTCTTCCTGCCTTAGTAAGCTCAAAAACCAAAGAGACTCAAATTAGCAAATTTCTAAGCCACACATCCAGAACTACCAAAGTCCTATTCGAACTCTTGAAGGGGATTTTTAACTCCTCATTTCTATGAACCTCTGTGATGGGTTGGGAGTTCCTTAATGTTGACAAAGGAAAGAACCTCTTTCTGAAATTCTTGCTGTGATACAAACTCTTAGTTTATATCTTCAGTAACAATGTTGGCTGCCAAAAATAAGGGATTTTTAACTCAATAACTTTACTAAAATACTTAGTGTGCCTAAAATATTTAAGGTTAAATTAGCCCAAGAAATTATCTTCTCTACCCAACATCCACTACTGAAACATTTTCTCCATTTAAGCAATGATTTTCAGAGAGAAACAGGACCTTCTCTGCACCATAAGAGTAACCCAGTGACAAGCCCCATTCTGAACATGACTTTCCAGTGTCATTACCACAGCTACACATTTCCAGAGCCCCACTAGTGGTGTGTGACCTCCAACACCGAGAAATATCCCCACAGAAACAGCTGAGGACCTCAGAGGCACTGGCTCTTAAAGTGTTTGCTTTTAGTCTATTTAAGTTACCACTACGCAATTTCATATCAGGTAGCAGAGTCTAAGGAAAAGAAAGAGAATCAGACAGGTTTTGAGACCAAATTATTGCCTCTCTGACAGATACCACTGTGCCGCTTACAAGCATTTTTCCTATTAAGTTTTAGCTAGTGCAGGGGCTACAGTAAATAACCTTTCATCTGTGGATGCTTTTCAGGGAACAAATAAGCAGTAATGCAAAGTAATCCTGAGGAAGTTTAAAGGGAGATTGCATCACATGAATTTAAAGTAACAGAATAGAAAGGAAAGCACAAAACAGTATACAATTGCTTTCTGGGGGAGCCCTTCTTTCTATATATAATTTGTATGCAAATTTTGCTTATTGTAAATATAATTATGCTGGTGACAATATACACATATGGTATATATGTATATAAAATAGAAAAATAAGCCTTGAAGTTAATTAACACTATCAGAGACATTTAGATGGTTTGGGATATCAATTACTTGAGGCGAAATTTAGTTTTCACTGTTTAATATTTGAAGGTTTCTGTTTCTTTCCAGGGCTAAGTGAAAGAGACGATCTCTTCAGCATTTAATGGTAGATTTGTTGTAAAGTGGTAGTTTCACTCTTTTTAGGCTGAATAAGTTTTCTATGCAATAATAGTCATATTTTGAGGAAAAGTTAGGAAGCCTTATAAGACAGCACATGTAACAGAAAGGCGACCAAAGGAAAAATGCAGTTTGCACTGGTTTGACACAAGTGCATAGCCAGTCAGAGGGGAAAAGCCTGGATTACAACCAAGCCATAACAGATGAATACAAATGAACCCAGGGCTGAGGGGGGTGGGGGAAAGGGTGCCTTGATTTATCAAGCAGTCTTCTGAGAATTGAAATATAGACACACTCAATTATTGCCAGCACACATCCTTGATTAGGCAAATCTGCATGTCAGTCTACCAGAATAGGCAATAGAATCATTTACGTTCATTCGCCCTCAGTTCTGCAAACATAATCATTTTCACATGGAAACTCGGCAATGTCACACCTCACTTCTCAGCAGACTGAAGAACGGTGTGCAGTCCTGAGGTGTTTTGGATCACCTTAGCAATGTGAGTCCCAGTACAGCTCCACTCCCCTTACAGATTGTTATCGAGTACAATTAAAGCTCAGCCGCACTTGTCAAAACAAGATAACAAATCTCACACTGCGGTGCAGTAGACCTAGCTTTCTACTTAATCAGCCTTTGTCACCTGCTCTCAAACTTCACCATTTGAGCCCTTTGCAATGCAATCTCAATATTTATTAGTGGTGTAGTCGTAGTGATCACTCTAATTATAACTTTAAAACTTTATTCTAACAAATAATTAGTACTTAAATGAGTACTTAACAGCTTTATAGGATGTTTAATGAAGCAATAATAATTTATCAGGGATAAGAAATTTTCAGAAAATTGACAGTTTTCTCTGTCCTTTGTCTTTCTGTTTTGGAGCCTTTCGTTGTGATAAAACAAAACCTAAGCCTAATTTAAAATCTAAGATCTGAAGGGAAGATGGGCCACTATAGATGCGAGTCTATACATGTCTACCAACAGACTGAATGCATTGCTTTTGCCTCATTCTCTACTTATCTGGCTTTGTCACCTGTAATGTACACAGCTTATTTGATAGGCTCAAGCCAGCTCCATTCCATGCTTGCTGCTGTTCTTGGTGGTTATCCCCTGTTTCTGGCATCTCCCATTTCTTAGGGTATTCAGGAAACTGAGGCTGCATCTTCACCAATGGCCTCTCCTGGCCTCACTCTCTTCAAAACCTATGATTCTGCCACACAGCATCAAGCTCAGCTTCTCTCCATAACCCCTTTAATCTTACAACTTTCATGCTGCCAAAACCAATACCACAAGGGAGACCCTTCCTGCACTGTCCATATCTTCCATGTGCCTACCCTAAAGAAACACTTTCTAGAAGATTCTGCCTAGATGATGCTGTCCTCTTATTAACCACAACTGAGTTTTCAGCCCCGGCCAGTAAGTATCCCATTGTCCTAGTAAATCAAAGCTTCCAATTCTACAGATTCTTAATTCAAGATACCACAAAAATGGCCCCTAAGGAGTCACCACTCCTCTCTGGAACTTCATAATACAAGCCTCCCTTGTGTACCTTTTTCTGGGCACACTTATCTTCCAAGTTCCCACAGAAGACCCATTGAGCTCTGAACACCAGTGGCTTTTCCAACCCCAAAGCCCCAAAATCTTCTACTTTCTCCCCTAAAACAATCCAAGGCATAAAATCCACATGGTGGGGTTCATCTCAGCAATGCCTCACTCTCAACGCCAAGTTCTGTCCTACTCTGGTTTCTGTGATAAAGACCACAAAAAAGAAAAACCAAACATGAAAAGGGTTTGGTGCATTTTTACAACCTACACTCCAACTGTTGCAGGAAGTTAAGACAGGAACTTGGGGGCAGGCAGGAACTTAAAGTAGAAACCACAAAGGAATTCTTGCTTTCTATGGGTTGCTCAGACACCTTTTCTATGTAGCACAGGCCAAGTTGTCTAAGCATGATAAACCCCATGGTGGGCTACATGATGGAGGGGGCTACATCATGAACAGTTGAGAAAATGTCTCAAATACATGACTGCAGATCAACCTGACCTATGCAATTCCTCAATTGAGGTTTCCTCATTCCAGGGACTCAGGGTTGCAACAAGTTGGCAACTAAAGATACATATATATAGTAATTATATATCCCCTATAGAGAATTTTCAATGATATAACTCAAAGGTACATATCCTTCAATCATGTTAATGCCTAATTTAAAGCAGCTTTCAGGTTAGCCAATGTATTCAGCTAGAAACCCAAATAAAGAGACACAGCTCAGTGTGGTTTTTCAAAGCTAAGCCAGAGAGCTCACATATCACTTCTGATCAGTGTTCAGAATTCATCAGCAAAAGAAATGAATATGACAAAGCCTGTTTTACAATCGATGGCAGAAAAGCATTATTGTCGCGTGCTTAAGAAAGTGAAGAACTAACCTATCCATGGATGGAAAGCTCTAATAACTCTGAAATCTCAATATGCAGAAAATTCACCAAAAGACCACCTAAAGTCGGGCCTCTTTACAGTCCCAGGAGGGAATTCAAATTTAATGAATTCATCTTTCATTCTGTGGTCCTCCTCTCCACAGAGAAGACTTAGTTCTACTACTGAGGTAATAACTTTATAAAACAATCAGTGTCACATATGGAAAAAACCTGAAGTGGTCAGTTACCAAGTAAATAAAGGAAAAGTGGAAGAAAATCTTGTTTCTGAAGAAAAGTCAAAAATATTCACCTTTCCCTTTGGTTTTCCCCCTTACACATTAATCAATTCACAGCAACTCTTACGGGAGAGAAATGGGTTCTCACCCCACCAGGACATTGTAGAAGGAGATGGTTCCCAGAGACCTCACCCAGCTGGAACAGCAAAGGAGAGCCTCATACTCAGAAATGATACATGTTTTTGACTGTGCCACAAAAATGAGTCCTGCTATGTTCTTATTAAGTGAAAACATTTGTCCCTGGTATTTTGACATAGTTATTCTGAAACCATTGTTTTATCTAGAATGACATAATTAACAAATTTGATACAAACATTTTTTATATAAAGTCAGTCTTATCAAAGACAAGAGTAATATTTTATTGCTTATATTGGGCATGATAGACATTTCCAGCTTTCCTAAGCCCTCCCTCATCATCAAGCTACATTCAGGAAATAAAGTCACAAAGAAAATCCTTTGTTGGTATGTTATGTTTGTTATAGGATAATATACAGAATTGTATCATTGGCCCTTATCTTACTGAATGACTCTCATCTTTAACATCAGTTCTTAGATTCCACTCAGAACCTTTCCCAGACCTGGCCCCTTATGAGTATTATCCAGCTTTAACATTTACAATTCTCCAAAGTAACTTAGGACATACCTTTATTTAAGTTTTTGCCACATTGGAGATTTAGTTAAATATTAATAACACTTGGTACTCAAAGACCAAAGTGAATGTGTATTATTTGGCATGGCTATGGCTGTGTCATGGACCTCAATGCTCAAGTCATAGAATAATAAAACTTGCACTGGGTCAGTGAAGTAAAGCTTTCCTCTGGTCCATGTGCAAATGTTGAAATGTCCACCATAGCTTGATTCCCCTGGATGTTTTACAGCATGAAAAACAGACACTGCTTCCACCAACGGTAGCAAAACCTGACTCCTTATATAACTGTCTGTAATAACCCCACCTCTTCATGCAGCTGTATGTCATAACTCCACCTCTCTGTTTAACTATAAACAGTCTGAATGTTCAGGGTGTGTGGCTTCTCCATCAGCGAACCCAGACTGCTCAATCCCAGATTTTCTCTGTGTGTCTATTGTTTCTTCAATGTCTGTTCTTTATCCCCTCATGACCCTACTTAGGTCAATCTCCGAAGCTGTGCAGAGTGAAGCAGAATCCATCAGGAAAGAGAATGGTTCCTGTCAGGTGCCTAAGAATGGTATTCATTTTGCATTCTCTATCTATCTTCAAGGCTTTTCTATTACTCTGTGACAATGACCACTTGGCTTTTCCCTCACTTGGAATTCTTTATAGCCTTTGTCTCTTCCCACATTGAACTTTGCATAGCACATTGACTACTTTCCCAATGAGGATGCCCTTCCCAATTCTGGTTGCATAATCAATAAATGTCTCCAACTGAGTCATTTATTATTAACTATCATTGACTTATTACAAACTTCTTTAGGGCAATGTGCAGATAATAGAATTTGGCAATGTTCTTAATTGTTTATGTATATCTAGTGAGTATATACATTCACAGCTAGTGTATGGATAGATAGATCAGGAGTGTAGTAGACTATTTCAGCCAATTTTAAGTCAAATGTCCTCATTCAAGTTAGTTGTCTTCTATGATCATGAATGCATATTATATTTGATAATAAAAGCATGGTGTTTTTACTTTTTAAAAAGTTTGTAGCAGGTATCACACATGAGGGAATGCTTATAGGTAACTATGAAGATACCTTCAAAATATTACTTAATATGCAATAGAATTAAAAGTAAGAAATGAAACATCAGTAGAACATACACCAGAAATGAAACATACAGTGCATCTGTACACACTATTCATTATACTGTATAAATGGGAAAAAAATCTTTATTTCACATTAAAAATATCTCAAAGTCAAAATTTTCCTCAAGATGTCAAGAGATTTTTTTTTTTAAGTTTACATATTTTTTTTTTATTTGGTTGCAGAATACACCCAATTGGTATATGCCTTTGGACATATATACATATATCTGAAAATGGCGCTTATAAAAATTAATGAAATCCATCAGTTGCCTTTTCATACAAGGAGTTAGCAAGTTTGCTATGAAGAACAACACCATATATTTCTAAGGTTATATTTCTAAATAGAAATATCCTCATCTACTTCAAATCTTCTGTCTGTGGACTAGCCCCACCATCCAAAGACACAGATTCTGGCATAGTGCGCATAGAGTGTATCAGCCGTGGAAGAGGCAAAGTAAGGAGTGTTGGAAATAGTTGCTTGACTAGTTCGTGGATTTCAGGGACAGGAAAGCTAATGTAGAATATCTAGAAGATAACTCCCCCAAAACATTATCTACTCTTAAATACGAATATTCTTTAGAAGTAAGACTTGGGCTTAGCATTTAGGAAGATTTAAAAGCAGAATCTATGGGTGAAGTTTAGGCGTGAATTCTCAAAGTCGATTTTATTTTATTTTATTTTTTGTATAAAGCTTTGCTCAAGACATTCTATATAAGTTGTGTGCATATGTTGAGCGTGAGCTGGTCTAAACAGAGAATGAATGGTCTTCTATGGTGACAGTGAAGAGATGGCTGCTTGACTTACACCCTAGAGGGCAAGAAGAAAAGTCTAGTGATTACCTTGTTTTTAGCATGCACATTCGCTTTTCTCAATTCTCAGTGAAAAACAGGCAAGACCAGGATACTGTGTTTCAGACTGAGTGTGAACAGTAAGCATTCTAAATACCTGTCCCAGTGCATCTGTCAATCTGAGAGCAGCTCCTCTAACACGTACAATAAGGCTTCCTTCTCAACTATGAGCAATGCAGAGTTCTCTGTGTGCTAGGTAGACACACAAATGATAAACCCTTAGTTGCTTTTAGCCAGGCATGCTCCTCTCTGCCGGCACTCTCTTGTCTGTCTTTCTCTGAACCATACAGGAACATACCAAAAAAAGAAGAACTGGCATTGGTAACAAGTAGACTGGGTCTTGAAGGAAAAGAAAAGGTAAAAGAAAATCTGGAATTGGCTACATTCATTGGCAGCACAGGGCATCTTGTGTCCATAGTGACAGAAGCAAGAAAAAGGATGACCCATAAGTATGGAGCCTCTGCCAAATATGGGCCCTCATCCAGAGCCAGGCAGTGTCAGAGAATGCCTACTCCCAAATTTTGGCCTTGGGGTCTGGGCTACATATGATACAGGTAAATCTGATAAGTAGGTTTGGCCTCAGTCACTTATTATCCATATATGATTTTTGTCCTGTTAGAGAATTCCCAACCTCTCCATTTTCCACCCTACTGATTAAATCATGCCAACTCTTTGCAGTTTTATCAATTCTTTGATTGGGCAATATATCAAAAGGAAGAAAAGTGATAATAAATAAAGTAGTAAATGTCTCTAAGTATTGCCAGGTATTGTTCGATGGACTTATGCATCCTAATTCTATGAAGAGGTCAGGGATGGCACTAAGAACAGGCATCTCTAGCATTCTGATTTCTGCAGGTCAGGTCACATTATCATTTCTCTCTTTGGAGCTGAAGTAAACAGGATCATATTCTGGTCATTGTCACTGCCTGGCCAGAAAACTGGAACTCTGCAATTCTATTTATCACCAGAAAAAAGATAAACAATTTTAGGAATATTATTTTTTATTCCTACTTTTCAGGGATTAACACAATCATTGTCACAATAACAAAAATAGGTATCATTCACTCACTTTGGAAATGGGAAAATTGACTTCATAACACATTAAATTTGAAAACTACAGGTTGAGCAGAAGTGAGCATGGGACAATAAATTATCAGGGTGGGGGATGGAAGAGTACACAGTACTATTGAAGCAGGTAGAAGCTTTCTTGTGAGTCCAGGAAAGCAGGAGGAGCCAGCATTGCTGACTCTGGAGGGGCTGGCAGGGTTCAAGCCTATGTAGACTTTATGGTTTACAAAAGAACATCATTAGAGGAGTGAAGCATACTTCTCAGGGTGTCTGTGAGGGCATTTCAGCAGAGGATTACATTATAAAATGTCTAGTCTAATGGTTGGTTTAAGCACCTGGTGGATTTATGCTGTAAGTAATGGGTGGTGAAAAGCTACATGGCAGGGTCTAGCTGGAAGAAAAAGATCAACTTTGGAGAATGCCCTGTCCATTAGCTAGATCTGAGTAGGGGTTTGATGTTCACTGCATGTATTGTCCTTGGCTGGTGATATAGTTTGAGCGGGACCCTCAGGCCCAGATCTGCCCATCATAATGTCCTTCTTGTAGGTTTCTAGGACCCTCTAGATCCTTCTATTTCCCCATTCTCCCATGCTTCTCTCACACAGAGTCCCAATAGGATGTCCTCCCCTTGGTCTCACTTTCCTGGTAAGCGAAGACTTTCATGGGACATGCCTCTTGGGCTAGTGTCCAGATATAAGTGAGTATATGCCATTTGACTCTTTCTGCTTCTGGGTTAACTCATTCATTATGATCATTTCTAATTCAATTCATTTGTCCACAAATTTCAGGAATTCCTTGTTTTCTTAACAAATATATTTTATTAAAAACTTAGTAACAGAGAGTACTTCACTTATAAGCCAACTAACCTAAACAATAGGAAAAGCAGATTAAAGAATACAATAATGAAACCATAAGGATATCAGTTCTGAGGAACAATTCTCCTGGCGTAGACAGCAGGATTTCTTCTGCTGGAACTTGGAGTAACCAGAACCCGGAGCCTCAGCCAGAGCCTGGAGCCCCAAGCCTTCCTTCACGTGGTTCTCTCTAGGAGCGTCATAAAGTGGAGCAACGAATAGCCAAAACTATCCCAAGTTTCCAAAGGCCTCACCTCTTATTTTTGGCTCACATTTTTTTTAATTTTTTTTATTAATTTATTCTTGTTACATCTCAATGTTTATCCCATCCCTTGTATCCTCCCATTCTTCTTTCCCTCCCATTTTCCCATTATTCCCCTCCCCTATGACTGTTCCTGAGGGGGATTACCTCCCCCTGTATATGCTCGTAGGGTATCAAGTCTCTTCTTGGCAACCTGCTGTCCTTCCTCTGAGTGCCACCAGGTCTCCCCCTCCAAGGGACATGGTCAAATGTAGAAATGATCATAATGAGTGAGTTAACCCAGAAGCAGAAAGAATCAAATGGTATATACTCACTTATATCTGCATACTAGCCTAAGGGGCATGTCCCACGAAAGCCTTCCCTTACCAGGAAACTGGGACAGAGGGGAGAACATCCTATTGAGACTCTAAATGAGAGAACCATTGGCTCACATTTATACCTCCTCTCAGCATTTGTTCGAGGATGTTTTTCAGCTGCTTAATAACCAATCTGCCCCACATGGTGGTTTGACTTCTAAGAGGATAAACATCACCTGCTCTCTCACAAGTCTTTTCTCATCCCCTACTTGTGGTCTAAACAAAAAATATGTTTATCTCTCCTTCAGGACTCTTCCTGTATCTCTTTCTGTGGTTATCTCCAATGATATAAAAAGGTCTGTCCTCACCACTATGGTGGGCTAAATACTCTGTAACAGAAGCCAAAATAAATAGGTCCTTTCGTACATTGTTTATGTCAGGTACTGTGGTTGTGGTGATGAAAAGTACCACAGACTCAGACTTACATTATCCTGATGGTGAAAGGAAGCCACAGTAAGTGTCTAAGGAATAGAACTCATCAATTTTACATTCTTCAAAGATCTCTGCATCTGTAGTGAGGAAAACTGACCAGAAAGAAGAAGGATAGTTATGAAAAGACAGTCCAGAGGCCTAGGAAAAAATGTAAGGAGGTGACTGGCAGTGTCTGGGACATGGAGGCAGGAGGAAAAAGGGAGGGAGGCAGTGGATGAAAGAGAAAGAGAAATGAGCACATTCAAGTTCAAAATATTGTTACAAAGGCAACACATGAGACATCCTCTGTTCATAACACAGCAAAATTTGGGAATTGAATAGAACCACAGGAGCCCTCAGTTTGCTTCCTTCAGAGACCCCCCCCCCCAGTACCCTTAAGATCAGCTCTAGAGTGGCTTCCAAGACCTGGGCCCTAGGCCTGGTCTCCTCACACTAGTCTTGGGCTCTCTCTTCGTTTCACAAGCCGGGCTTCTGCTTAAGCACTCTTGTGGCAACTTACCTTTTGACTGCATGATTCCTCCTCAGGGCAGGCTCCCTACCCTCCCCAGTGGAAGTCAGTACCACACTGCTATTCACTGAGCACCCAGCTTTTCCCTTTTTCACATCTCGGAAATTGATCAGTTTTTCTGTTTTCCACTTTTTACTTTTTTCTATGCCATGAGGAATGCAAGGTCCCCAGGAGAGCAGGAAGACAATCAGTATTGATTCTATGTCTCAGTGTCTGCACTAGCATAAACAGATCTGTAATAAACACACTCTGGAAGCTAGGAACACCCCAGATCTCAGGCAAACACAGTAGTGTCTGTGATGGTGAGAGCCAAGGACCGTTTTGGGTGGCAAAGACTATGTTACATCAGCCTTATCACCATTTCTCCTTTCTTCTTCACCGCCCTCCTGAGACTGTTTCCAAGAAGGAACATAGTTAAGAGGCACTGGCCTACAAACTGCCAAACCACCTGAATAGTTGCTAACTGGTCTTTTCTGGAGTTATTTTGCCACACCCATATTTTGTAGTCATTTCTTTGACATTGCCAGCACAACAAAAGAGCACAGTATTTAATCATATGAGCAAAACCTGCAGAAGGCCAAACTGAGCTACATTTTTATTCGTGAAAATATTTTCAAGGTTTAGAGGATAGACCATAGTTGCATATATACATGCATGTGTATACAGTTTTAGTGTTAGCTTTCACATTGTAGAGCAACTTTTGTTTGCAATCTTGATACCAGTGCTTAATGTTTGTCATTCTCTACAGAAGTCAGGCTTTAGAAAATTGTATAATCCTTATATTTTAAATCAGGAAATTGAAGCAGAGAGAGATTCCTTTTCCAAGAAAGAGTGGTTTTTATGGCTGAGTCCATTTCAAATTCAGACCTTATCCCAGGCTTCAACACTCTACTAATGAACTGTGTGGTATTTTCATTTCCGTTTGATTATGTGAGTATTCACCAAGCCACCAGCACCACATAAGATCAGTATCCAAGCTATAAAGGCTTTTTCAAATTGCTAACACTAGACATAGTTCAGACTTTAAGTACCAGGAAGCAACTGGGAACAGCTGCTTTTGAATCAGACATAAATCTAAGCAATGCTGCAGTATAGCAAAACGGGGGGGAAAAAGACCTTGTCTCATTAAATAGCTAACAGGAGAGTTTATCTGATAGTAAAATCTTGGCAGAACATAAAATACCTGTTTACTGCCAAATTCTAGTCACACAACATTAAGGTTACCTATTTAAACACAGTGCTGGCTGCTGATCAGATACAATTCTACTGAGGAGTTTCCTTTATGCGTTACTATTGCCTTTAGTGTGGGAGAAAACACTATTGCCAAGGCAATGGCAACCCAACCTCAAGAAGGTTTGTAGATAAAAATTAATCCCTCTAATTGTGCCCTGAGGTAAAAAACGTGACTAATGGAGGCCACCGAGAAAAGGGACAGCCAACCCTGCCAGGCTGTGGCAGCCAGAGCTTTGGAATGCTTTCCCAAGGTTGCTTCTTAATACAGTGCAGAGATGAAGTCCCTTCTGAGCGCTAGAAGCAGAAACTACACAAGCATGGAATGGGTTTTTTTTCCCTTTATCCTTTCTTTATGACACTCCCCCAATTATCATATTTGAGTGTCTCAGGATTGTTATAGAGTGACCACCTAAAACAAAAAAGGATTTTTTTCCTTTGACATACCTAGTAATCTCAAAAAAAAATCTGAAGGAAAATGAAAACCCATGAGACATTTTTAATAAAGTAGCACACATTTCCCACATAAATGTTGCTTGGAAACTGCCATGAAAATAACCCATTAAGTAAAATATTCCAAAATCGAATCTAATAAAGCTAGATAGAAAAATCTATTCTTCTGCTTTGGAATAGAATGTATAATAAAACTAGGGAAGTGTTCGCATTGCATTAAACTTCCAAGCCTGGTGCAAAGCAGAGTCCTTTCAGAAAGCAGAGAGAAAGAAACGGGAGAATAAAATGGGGATGGCTTTCTAGCATGGCCACAATTAATAGATCTGCCATCAAGTAAAAGAATAAGAAAATCAATTCAGTTAGAAAGATGCCAGGACAGAATAGTTACTCATGGCTAATTACTTTTTAACAGATGATGACAATGGGTGAGTTTTCACGGATATTGATGAAGGAAAACCTTGGGGAAATCATTCGCAAAGGTTAGCAAGGATATGAATTATTCTCTGCTATATTGGAAGGCAAAGAAGAGGAAAGAATAGGTAAAGTACTAGTACAGCCTAATGAAGGTCATGAAGACAATGAAGTTGATGCTACACGTTACTATTTTCTAAAACCCATGACTGCAGTCAGTATCTCATAGTGAATTATTTCTCAGAAAATACGGTTTGTTATTAAATGTTTAGCGTCTGACCAGACAAATTACTTTAAATACTTTTATTCAGTAGTGCATTATGAAAGGTATATAGACATGGTTCTTCCACCTGTGAATCCAGAATTCTTAAAGAGGTAAAAGGTGACCCAGCTGTGAAGAGCACATTTTGGAAGACCCAGGTTTGAGTTCTAGTACCCATACCAGGTGACTCACAAGTATCTGTAACTAAAATCTCCAAAATGATTCAAAGCTTTTGGCTTCATTGGGCTCCGACACACACACACACACACACACACACACACACACACACACACACACACACACACTTCAAAATAATAAAAATTAGCATAATTCTTTTAGTATTTGAGTGTGGGCTCTTGGCCTTGGACTTAAGGAAAAATGATTTGTGACACATGCTCAGAAAGTTCCTTCACAAGAACAAAAGCTCTTGTTGTTTTCCCAAAGCCACCCTGACTACTGGTTAATTATGATTTATATTCCTGACTTATGACAAAATAGCACATATATTTGTAAGAAAATGAACAATGGTGTGGCTGGCTCATTCCCTTTCATTATCAAGACTCCCTACTTAGAAACTGTTTTCTTTGATATGGTAACAAGGGTCATTTACCATACACCAGAATATTCAGCAGCCTATATTAAAATACTTGGTTCATCCTAGAAACCTACAAGAAGAACATTATGATGGACAGATCTGGGCCCAGGGGCCTGCTCAAACTATGGCACCAGCCAAGAACAATACGTCCAGTAAACTTTGAACCCCTACTCAGATCTAGCCAATGGACAGAGCATTCTCCACAGTTGAGTGGAGAGTCGGGACTGACTTTCACAGGATCTCTTATGCCCCATATTTGACCATGTCCCCTAGATGGGGAGACCTGGTGGCACTCAGAGGAAGGATAGCAGGCTACCAAGAAGAGACTTGATACCCTATGAGCATATGCAGCGGGAGGAGGTCCCCCTCAGTCACAGTCATAGGGGAGAGGAGTAAGAAAAAAAATGGGAGGGAGGGAGGAATGGGAGGATAGAAGGGATGGGATAACAATTGACATATAATATGAATAAATTAATAAAATATTTTAAAGAAGAAATTTCAGAAGGAAAAATACTTGGTTCACAATGCACATATGTGTTTGTATGTACACGCATATGTGTGTGCTCCTAAATACATATAAATGCTCAGTCTGTATAATTTTACCTGTATCTATATGATCTCAAGGTGACCACTTGTTTTTAATTGTGAAACATATATTTCTGAAGAATAAGTTTTTCTAACTCCTCCTAACATATCTCTTACAGACCTATATGTACTTTGCAACATAGATACCACAAATAATTCATATTGTGTCATCCAGTGTGGGTTGGAAGAAGCACTCAAATTAAGCTCACCATCCTCCTGTCCTGCGCAGTGTCACAGTTGGCATTCTCTTGTTACCCTATATGACTGAATCTTTAATAATTTTATAATTTGCAAACTTTCTGACATAAGGCCAACTCATGAACATTTTTATGTCCTTAAATGGTTAGCAGGTAATAAAATGGTATGTTTTGATTCATGAACAGATAATTGTAAGTGGATTTAAATTTTAAAAGTTCCTAAAGGATTCATAGCTGTGTTGGTGTTTTCCTCTTTGGTGTCATGCAGCGTACCATCCAATGCCATGAACACTAGTCAGTCCTGGTGAAGGCTCCAGATAGGCACTACCTTGCCTCCTCCATGTTCAATGAGTTACTGTATGTCAGTTTGTGGAGAGCCACCAATAGCCTGGACAATAGCCTGAATACTTTAGAGGTTTCCAAGGCTTTTTGGCCAATATCTCAATTAAATATAACCTATTTCTGGCACTGATACTTCATCAAATTTCATTTGGTGTCAAGATACATCTCTTTGGGACTTTTTCCTCCCCCATTATTTCGTGATTTCATTTATATTTCTTTCACATGTGTATATATTTTAAGAAGCTGCTTCTACGATAGTAGATTTCTGTATGATACCCCAGATTTTACATGAGTAAATTAGGCTGCAAGCAGATAGTATTCTTGTAATCTGCTAGGTGGAGTTCTCTTAGCCACAAAGTGTATATAAAAAAATCAACCTCGTGCTATCACTGGATTAATCTTAGTTAATTTAGTACCTTGAGGAAACATTTGTCTTTATTAGTATAATTATTTTTGGGTTTTTTTTATTTAAACTATTTTTTTTTATTAATTTATTCTTGTTACATCTCAATGTTTATCCCATCCCTTGTATCCTCCCATTCCCCCCCCCCCCATTTTCCCATTATTCCCCTCCCCTATGACTGTTCCTGAGGGGGATTACCTCCCCCTATATATTCTCATAGGGTATCAAGTCTCTTCTTAGCTACCTGCTGTCCTTCCTCTGAGTGCCACCAGGTCTCCCCCTCCAGGGGACATGGTCAAATGTGAGGCACCATAGTACGTGAGAAAGTCATATCACACTCTCCACTCAACTGTGGAGAATATTCTGACCATTGGCTAGATCTGGGAAGGGGTTTAAAGTTTACCTCCTGTATTGTCCTTGGCTGGTGCCTTAGTTTGAGCGGGAAGTATAATTATTTTTGAACTTACAAATTCGAGTCAAGAAAATGGCATCTACATGATCTCGCTATTCTTATTAAGAATGTTTACAGAGTCAGTGTTGGAGTCCTTACCTAGTATGTGGAAGGTACCATCTCAGCACAACACACACACACACACACACACACACACACACACACACACACACACACACACTGCTTCTCAGCAAAGAGCTGAAAGCAGAAGCTGGATATGAAGACTCTCAATAAACATAACTGTAGTAGAACCACTCCATCCTTCCTCTTGAAATACACACAGAAAATCATGGAAAACATGAAGAGACTGGTGAAGAAGGTTCAGATTGTAACTTCCACAACCCTTCATCTGCAGCATGATGGGAGAGCTAAGATCACATGCTAGGTTTCAGGAAGTCTTTTGGCAAACATGCATTAGCCACTTCTTTCTTTCAACTTGAGATGCGTTGGACAGAGTGTTGCTTTATAAAAAGGACATTTGAATTCAATACAAAGGGATAAAACCTTCTCTTACCATCTTAGCAGAGTTAAGCTAATACACAGATCTTCGTTGTCCCAAGTGGCTTTGCCATGTCTGTTAGTCCTTATGATAAATATATCCAACAACTTTTGTGAAAATGTATTCTCATCAGCTACAGGCATTGAGTTTCCAACTACTTGGAGTGGTCACAGGAACTGCTCAGACTCTCCTCTGAATAATGGAATGTTATCTCTAATTGTGCTTCCTAAATAATACCCTAAGATTATGAGAGGGTTGCATCATGTGTGCTTTAACTTGATTTGACTACCATTCATGAGCATCTAGAGGGCTCTTAAAAATACAATAAACTTTTAGCTAAAATCCCATGAAAACTCAGATAAGAGGAAATTGCCTATCTTCAGATCCTCTTTGGAGAATGTTTTTTAGAGAATTTGAAAAGGGACATTGATGGATTCCTGCAGTCGAAAATTTAAGAAGTAGTAATATCTGAGCTGAGCAGAAAGAAAATGAAAGATGCTGAAGTGTTCTCAGTGTATTCTGCTGATACTTTAACTTCTCCACTTCAGTAATTGGATTGGGATTTCATTACAAGAAGTTTGTACCCAGTCACATCAACTGCATCCTTGACAGAGAGTGGTGGAGACTGAGTGTACCTGTTCTGACCGTTACCATCATGTCTCCAGGGAAACAGTTCATGAAAGCCATCAAAGCTGAACAAGACGTGGAGAAAAGTATACACATATGGCACTTAGAGCAAGCTTAAGACTCCAGAGCCCTTGAAGCTTCAATACAAATAAAATAATTCATACAATTCTGAGTAAACAATTATGTGGAGGGGGGAACCTTAGTCTTTGAAGATTTTAAAGTTTTAATGCCAACAACAGCCCATCTTCCTTGAAAATTATTATTTATATTCCACACTTTTCCAGTGTGCAGAAGGTCAATATGAATGTCAGAATTCATACAATTCAAAATTGAGCTCAGGTTTAGATTAGCTGTAGACTCAGGTACTTCTTTAGAAATAACTGTTACTGTAACTCTTTCACATTTCTATTTTGGTCTCCCAAAATGTGTCATATAAAAATAAGTTGTATATGATGATAATAGTCTAGCTTTGGTCTCTATAAGTAGGGTATTTTTCATCTCATTCAGGACTGTCTTCAAACTCTGTATTCTCTCATTGTGTTATGATCAGTAGTATATGGGGAAGGAGTCTATGTTAGTTGTATCTAGATTGTTTTGTTTTTAATTTTTTATTATTTTTATTATTTTTCTTTTTTTACATATGTATTTACATTATTACACATATATACAATAAACTACCTACATCAAGAAGAACCACAAAACTATCAGGAATTATATAAATGTTACGTTCATAGTGGTTTGGCTATTTGTATTTGGCACCCTTGAAGAAAACATCTTTCCTATCTTGGAGGGTCTAAAATTCTGAATGTAAATCAATATCTATCATATCTCATCTCTATCAACTTAAAATATCTATCTAGACCTGAAAATACCTTAACCCCTACACAATTAAGATTAATTGTAAGCCAAACTATCTGGTCTTCAACCCCATCAGAGACTTAAGAAGGAATAAAATTAATTACCTGGCTATACAGGAATTGCAGATTAGCAGCTTCCCAACTGAGAAAATGACAGAGACAGTGTGCTGCCTGAACAGTCATCCAAAAGTCTTTATAACATTGGAGCATCATCTTCAGCTTTCTAGCTTAATATATCTGACAGACATATTTGTGAGGCAGGAACTATTAAGGACTTGCTTACCCTGTCTTGGCAGAGTTTGGCTCAACAGACTTTAACAACTGCAGAACAAGCAGGTAACTTATATTGCTAATCCCACTACATGCGAATAGCTCTGAAACTGCCTGAGACATGAATGGCTATGTATAGACAATGCTTCTTGTTGGTTACAGAATCTCTGTGATTTATTATTAGGTGCCATTTTTCATATGGCATTTATGAAGATTTACAGATGTCTTTCTTCTGCTCATACAAAGAGCAGAGAATCAGCCTTAATTGTTCTGTGCATTGCACACACCTCATACATCAAGATTATTTTGATTCAATTTGATTTTGATCTTTTTTCCTAAGTGTTCTAGTCCTTGCTCTAACTCGGTGAGAGAGAGGAAGCCTCCAGCTTTATAATTTCTGCTGAAATAGAGAGTTCCTTAAATGCATGCTGTGGTTGTAAAGAGGATATTAGGAGAACCACAGCAGTGGAAGCCTACCTCCTTTACAACTAGACATTGTCTGCCATTCTGTCCTTGGTGCTTAGTGCAGTTGATGATTTCCAGCCTTGTCACCGTTAGCCAGCCACACCTAATTTGCACTTCCTAATGTGACTTTCTACATGAGATGATTCAACCCAGATCAGGTGCCACCAGCAGAGCTCTAGGACCCCAGAGTCAAGTAAGGTCAGGAGCAGTTTCCAATCCCCAGATAATAGATGGCCCTGATAATTCATTCATAATAGTTCTCTACCTTACCACTATCTCCCCATTCACAGCTGATGCTTTGATCTCCTGTGTAAGATAAGGAAAGCAGGGGTTTCTTTGTTCATCAAAGATGGGAAGGACTCGGCATAGATCAGAGTGAGAAGGAGACCAGTAGGTCTCTGGAACTGTGAGCATGCAGTACATTCCTTCTCTGACATCCAGACATTTTAGATTATACATTCAGTCCATTCTTTTCTTAGCCTACTATGTTTCTGGGAGAAAAAAAAAGCCAGACCTTTGACTCCAGTAGTCAAGGAAGTATTATGTTCTATAAGAGCAGAAAAACTTTGATACTAGGCAGTTTCAGAGGCATCCAAGAGATTCCTCAAAACAATATAATTGACTGCCATTTCCCATGGTTGCCTCCCACAGTTTGAAGGAAAGGCCCTATTCTGAAGACACCACAATTTGGAGACAGGACTTGGAGAAACTAAGATTGACCTGGACACTAGTTCTCTGAGAACTGACTGTCATAATTTGGAAAGGCACTATTCAACCTGCCAAGGGAGCAGAGAAATCAGTCATTTGAGCTATCCACAATGGTGATGGAATGATGGTAAGATGTCCACAATGCTCCAAGAGTGACACTTTTGTCTTGAGAGCACTCATTGTCAAACTGGACCAAGGCCTGGTCATAAGAAGGGAATTTGTGCCTGATATTATGAAGCTACCTGTAAACTAAAGCAGAGGAAGTAACAGGCCGTAAAGGAGAACAAAGTATTGCCATTTTCCTAAACCAGCATAATGTCTTGACTGTATTCTAAATATTTAGTCTTATACCCGCTGATAAGTGTACCTCTTATCCTTCATTATAAAACTTCATTTTGCAGCAGATGAAGACTATTTATAGAGGTCCAGTACTGGTCAAAATGTAGACAATAAGTGACTGTGTGGTGCCAAAATCCAACTAATACATCTACAATTTAGTCCCTACATCTAAGGTTCAGTGGAAAATACCAAAGAATAGGGAGAAAGATTGCAAGCCAGAGGCTCAGAATGACTGCTGTTTAAAAACAGTTTCCCGAGACATGACAGGGAAAATGTACGCAGTAACTCTCAAAAGTAAGATTGCCTTAACAAGGCCAGCATAAAGAAATCACCACTTGACAGACAGATGTTCCACATGGCCCTAACTCTAAGTAAGAAGCTAGGTGGCCAATGACTTCTGAGAAAAGGAGAGTCGATTTTCTCCAGGCATGAGTTCCCCATTGTCCAATGCCAAGTGGCCAGCCCTGGACACATACACATAACAACAAAACTAAATGGACTCCGTGAGCCGTATAAACACCGTTACATACACATATAACAATCATAATGAAAATATCACGAATTTGGGAGAGAGGACATGGGAAAAATTTGATGAGGAAGAGGAGGCAGCAGTGATATAGATGCAATGCTCATGTATGGTGTTCTCAAAAAATTCACCAGAAAAGATAAAGAAGAATTCACACACAGTAATAATAACAACAGTAATAATAACAATAGTAATAATAGTAATAGTTTGCAAATACAAAATGAGGTGTTTTGAAAGAGAAGACTCAATAAGAATAAGAAAATACAACACTTTAGTAAGTATTCATGGCTAATCCCAAAGACCTGCATATGAGAACCTTCTTTTTGCTCTTCCTAGCTGTAGATCTGGGCTGTCACTACCAACAAGGCTGTTATTCCTGCCCTTCCTCTCACTCATCTCTTTTCCATTTTCATGTAATTGAGCTTCAAGAAAATTACCTCTTCCACTAATAAGATGCCTGGCTAGCTGAGAGATTTCACTGACGCTTATGAGTCTTTAGTGGAATATTTCATTAAACACTTGCACAGTCCGGTGGATGACTAAAAGAGAAAATGAACCCAGTTATATCTGGCATAATAATAAAAATAAGACCCTTTGCACAATCTTCAGTATCTTTTTTCCAAGACTTTCTTGTGTTTTACATACATTCCTTAATCACAACTTAAAAATACATTTTATTATCATTCCCTCACCGCTGCTCTTTAAAATGCACCTAGGTTTGCAAGATAGACAAAATATAGGCTACAAATTACTTCTAATGGTTAAAATTCAATTGCATTGATGAAATTATAGGAAAAAGCTCATTTTCTGGTGCTGTCTTTGGGTTTTTAGAAATCCTGGTTGCTGGCTTACTCACTAATTTGGTAATTTGCAATGGGTTCCCCAGTCATTAGTGCAAATTAGGGAGGTTTAGCTATAATGTGAATATTAATATCTTCATTTGGAACCATTCCACATGCCGTCTTCTGGTTTCTAAGGACAAGTTGCTATTTTAAACCTCAGAGAAAAAGCTATATGAAATATGTGAATATGATGTTTATGAAAAGCTATTTGATAACAATACATCATTTTTCATCCTCTATGGATCAAATGTCAGTGGCTTTGATAATATTGTGTTTCAAAAGCCTCAAATACTGACAGACAACCTGAAGTACATATTGTGCTATATTAAAGAAATATTGGTCCTTGGCTAGAAAGGATTTTCTAGTCCCAACTAAGCAATAACCACTTGATCACAGAACTTTCCCACATCTGAGCTCCTGATGGGAGAGTTTGTGCCTCTCATTTGAAGGTCCCAAGACCTCTGCTTAACATTGCACCCAGTCACTGGGGCTGTGTGCCTTCAGATGATGGCATCTGAGGCACACTGGAGAAGTGTTACCCTCTGTCCATGACCCTCTGACAACCTTTTTATGTCTACCAAGTTGTTACCATGGCACTGCTTGCCTTCATAATTCTCCCTGACAACCACTCTCCCTGGATGCCTGCTTTTACCACAGTACTAGAGATCTCCACCGTATATCTTTTGCTAATAGTAACAACATTGATATTTTCCCTGCAAATACACCAAAACTGCCAATTTACCACCGTTCTATGAATAATGTTCTTAGGTTTTGGACTTAGTCTGTGTCGTACCTCGACTCAGGCATCAGAGAATTTCAAGGGTGTCTTTCTACTTCTTTCCTCAACGTGGCATTATTTAAATTTAACGGTTGCCATCAATCTGTGTGGAGGCAAGGATGATCACATGAAACAGAATCCTTAAGAAAATGGGAGATGAATTTGCCAGGTGAGACTTCCAATCATGAAAGTGAGATGGTGTGAAAAAGCAAAACTCCTTCTTTTTCTAGAACATTTTGGCTCACACTTGTGGTTCTACTGTTCCTAGCAGAATCGTGTGAGCTTGGGATTTGAAGCTATGCTCTGACACACATAGATGAATAAAATGGGAATAAATCAGAATGCCACACAGGACTACCAAAGTACGAGAAAGCAATGTAGCCATAGCACCGAACCTGACACACACCTGAGCTAAGGGGATGATAAAATCCTCTGTTGAAATCACTGCAGAAATCACTGTTTAAACGTCTCAAAATCGGTGTCCAGCCACGCCCTCACTAGGGCTCTGGTGTTCACCAACAGTGAAGCAGCCATTGACCAGGGAATCCAAGAGTGATTCTTTCGGTTTGTTTGGTTTGGTTTGGTTTGGTTCATTTTGTTTTTCAAGACAGGGTTTCTCTGTGTAGCCTTGACTGTCCTAGACTCACTTTGTAGGCCAAGCTGGCCTTGAACTCAGAGATCCGTCTGCCTCTCCCTCCCAAGCGCTAGGATTACAGGTGTGTGCCCATCTCCAAGAGTAATTCTGATTGCTGGGACATGATGTGGATGAGGGAGACCTAGAGACAAACTAACAATATTTTTGAAAAAACAAGATGATGGTGTATGCGGAATTCTAAGAGGAAAATATAAAGGTTGGGGTGCATACAGATCAGAAGAAGAATAGGTGATGCTCTGATTATTTTTTGTTGCTGACTCAACGCACCTGAGAAGAGGGAGTCTAAACTGAAGACTTGCTACATCAGACTGGCCTGTGAACATGTCTGCTGGCCTTTGCTTGATGACTGATTGATGTAAGAGGGCTCAGGCCACTGTGAGCAAAACCATCCCCCATGCAGGTGCACCTTGGCTGTCTATGAAAGGTAGCTGAGCACACCATAAAGAGAAAGCCAGTCAGCAATGTTTCCCAGTGGACTTTGCTTTGATTCTTGCCTTGAGTATTCCTGTCTTGGCTGCATTTAATGATAGACTATTATCTGTAAACCAAAAACGTCTTTCCTTCCCCCTTCTTTTTGTCAGAGTTTACTTATAGCAACAGAAATCAAACTTAAACTGGTGGAAAGTAGGTGGCAGTCTTCCTGAGCTTCAAACACAAGGGCTTATTTTGAGTTCATCTTCGGAGCTAGCAGCCATGCTCTAGGATAGGTGGGGCAGGTGAAACAGACACATAGGGATACACAGCAGAGAGCAAAGATAAACATCTTGTCAGCCTAATTGGAATAGTTTAAACTGTCACATAAGCACCACTCTAATACTACGCTAGAAAATGAAAGCCTTTAAAGTCTCTCTAACCAGCAGACCATGTGTTTCTGTGCAACACTTCTATTTCTTGAAGAAAAAAAAAATCAAACATCTGCTTCTGAAAGTCACACTCCCTCCTGTGTAGAGGCAGCATCTGTGTGCACTTGACCTGTGCAGCAAAATGACCCTGTAGGGGCAACAGGACTCTGTCAAGTGTCCCTCAGAATCACCTCTGTGTGCCTTTTCCAGCTGTTATCAATCTGTAAGCAGCATTTATGGGGTACTTGGCCAATGAAGTGCTGTCTCAAGACTGCAGGCAGCTGTGGTAATCCATATGGGAGTCTTTCCAAGAGAGAGCTGGACAGATCTCCTTGACACAATACAAGGGACACCCTTCTCTCTGTTGAGGCCTTCCTCCCAGTGGGATCTCTTACATGTACATCACAACGTCCCTGCAGAGGCCATCAGAAGCCCCTGCAAATCTTCACACCTTTAGCAAAATGTGCCTTCTCTTCTGAGTCCTCCCACCTGTTCTAGAAATCTGTGGAACTCATTCTCTGCCAGTGACCACAGCTTTTTCTGCTGTTCAGTGTGCACCCACTTCAAACCTTCATTTCCAGTATAGGATATAGGTAAGTTTAAGGGCATAGTCTGGGGAAGAAAACAAAAAAGTAAAGGCAGAAAGAAGTGAGGAAGTGTACTTCAAAACATACCACAATGAAGCTAAACTGTCTATTTATTTGAATCAAATGCTATGGATTTTTAAGCATGATGCTTGACAGTAAACTGTCATCAAAGCAACAGACTCATCATAAAAATATTAAGGGTATATAAATCCCACTGACTGCTTATCATTAACTTCATGGGTTGTGATAGGAAATGCCTAGCTATAATTTATATTTCACTAATAAGGTCCATTTTAATGTGTAGCTGTCAAGTCTATTACTCACCTTTCCCCAGTTTTATAGTTTTCTGGACAGCACTGAAATTGAATGTTAAAAGTGTGGCTTCAAGCACTCTCTTCTGCTCTACTTTCTCATTCCTGCATATTGCAATATGCCTCCCTTTCAGTCAGGACTCAACAGCAAGATTGTTTTCCAAAAGGTACACTGAGAGACAGAGGGAGATTTTCTTTTTAAGAGACAAGATGAGACTTGGTACTGTTTTCTCACTTCAAAATCTGAAACAAATCGATATGGATAACAGGGGTGAATTTTGAGGGATTTCAATTTCTCAAGGATTTTTATTTGTTTAGGACTTTTTTGGGGGCCATATGTGATAAAACATGTCAGTAAGTTTCTACTATGTAGCAGGCAAAAGGGCAGACATCTCCACATACATGCTTTATCTTTGGGTCAGATCAGGTGACTCCACAGAGTTTAATGTATTTGATGCTTGTCCATTTACAATATCCTAGAAATTCAATGAAAAGATGGAAGTATTTGGTCCCTCAGATGATGTCTAAATGGAGAAATATAACTGAGGAAGAGAAGTATTGGTAAACATACCAGAATAAATACAGTGTTTAAACACCGGCACACTGTAGGGCCCATACCATTGCCATCCAAAGCACTGAAAAGGGTTAAACAGATATCGCCTTCTGTTTGGGGAATATGGAGCAGCATGTTACCAATGTACCAGTTCACACCTTCTTGAAGCTTCCAAAGCATTGAGGAACAGAGAGTAGCCACTTCCAAAATGCTCCAAGCTCATATGTTAGGCATGGCAAATGTTCAGATTTGCCAAAATATTAACCCAGTGAAGAATAAGTTCACAAATTCTTCTCTTCACAATTGTGATCAGAGGATTCCAGATGTACGAAATCTAAAACACCTGCTGAGCTGCATGCTCCCTGCCTGGATATCTGGCTTGTCTGCGGATATTTCCCCCTGATGACCTTAGCACCTGAGTATTATGAAGCCGCATGATTCCTGAGCTGCTCCTCACACAGATGACGGTGCACTGTGGGAATGACAGCATCGAGATGCAATGTCCTTATGGAGCAGAGGCATTCTTAGGAGTCGGTGGCATCCAATTCTGTTCTTCATAAAACTAATTATACCAGTCAGAGGACCAGTGCATGAGAACTATGTTATAGTAAATTCCAGTGCAATGAGTAAGAAGTTCTCCATTATCCAACTAAGTCACTCACATCAAATTTGAAACCAACGATGGTGAAGAAAATCGCCATCAGTGCCATTGATATTTAATGTTCCTACCACCACGTCTTTTGAATTCCACTATAACTCCCCAGAAGCCACTAACCCTTTTGGGAACCACCTCTCTCCAGCTGGAAATCTTAGCGTTCCTAGTGGAGTTCAGTCTTAATACTTTTTCTACTATTTTAAGGCTCTAAAATTATTTCACCCCTCAAGATCTGCCCAACTTCTCCTTTTCCATCCTAGGCAGCCACCCAGCACTCAGCTTCTCACTCCTCTGTCTGTGCTATACCTCTTTATCTTCCCCGTTTCTTTTAGAGTCCCAGCAGTCTTTCTATCAGTGAGATGACCTTAGCACCAGTCGTTAGTCAGCCTCGAGCATCACTAGATGTGTATTGTGGAAAAGGAAGCCCCTTAACCTCCCTGCTTCTCCATCCCCACTGGTAAAGCGAACTTGTGGATCCGGTGCAGCAAACACCATGCAGGTGCACTCAACAGTTCACAGCCAAGCTCAGCAGTGATCTCAGGGCTCTCCTAGTCACGCTTGGTGTGTTCCCTTTGGCACTCTGAGCTTTGATACTGGCTTAGAGGAGGGTGTAGCCAGGCTACTGAGGACATATAATTGTAAACCTCCAACTGCCATTTGTTATGATTCCTACCATGATAGCCATCTATGAAGTTTAAAGAATTCCTTTTTTCCAGCATCTAAGGTCTTCAGATCTGACTGACCTGTCTGCCTGTCCTATTCAGCATCCTTTCAACAAACCCTCCTTCCATGCTTATTTCCAATAATGTTTAAATAACTACACTTTTTTCCATTTCCGGACCTTGATATAATTTTTCACCTTCTGAAGCACATTTCCCCTGCCCTCCGCCATTTCTTCCTCTTATTTGATGCTTCAAATTTCTAACTGTGCTCTAATTACCAATTTCAAACTCTACCTATGAAAGAAGTTTCCCTTCTACCTCCCCTGAAAATTGTGACTCTCATATATCAACACACATAGCACTGATGTGTGTTTACTTGCAAGCCTAGCATCCACTAAATTTTAAACCCCTTAAAGGAACTATGTTCCGATCCTGTCTCCAAGATGTGCTCAGGGCTGGGTACAGGATATCTACTCAGTGAATATTGCAACAATCAATAGGTGTTATCACTCTTTTTTACAAGACCTCTCCAGAAACTTCCAAAAGAAGCAACTATTTTTTCAATTTTGAAGCTACATAAATACGGTGCTGATCTCGTACATTTTTTTTCCAGCACCATGTCTATAACGAGAGCCGAATAACAATTTGCTCAAATCATCCCAGGCCAAAAACAACTTCATCTAGAAACTTATCAAAATTGACCACATCTGTGAAGTCACCTAACCCCTCAAAATCATAGAGGATCAAACCGTGCATCTATCTAATTCACATTCATTGGAGTCACTGACTCTGCCAAGTAGGTAGTAGAGGTAAAAGATGAAGATACCAATTCGGTGGCCCAAGGGATCAATGAGCATTACATGATAAAAACTCTACTGTTTAATGTCTGGCCACATTCCTAATTTCATCCAGATATTGCACTAAAGTGAGAAAGCACACACCATAAATCCATCTCCATGGGTGGAAAAAAATTCAATGCATATATATCATGGATGAAGAAGTGATTGTATGTCTCCCTATATGGGCGTGTGTGTGTGTGTGTGTGTGTGTGTGTGTGTGTGTGTGTGTGTGTGTGTGTGTGTTTTCAACTAAATGCTTCTAGACAGTTTAATATGGCCAGCAGTGTACTCTGAACTAAATACACGTACAATAGGAGTGCACAAAGAAGAATGCAACTGTCTCCCGAATGTAAGTACACATCCTCATTATCCTGAACCAATGAGAGTGCGCAGCACCACAAATGCTAACATAATGCAGCCCCACAGAGTACTCGCAAAATCTCCAGACAAGCTAAGCCAAGAAAAGCAATTTTTATTTTTTGCTGATAAATGGTTTAATCAAACCTAACAGATGAGGCAATATATTTTGAGAACATTGTGTTGTTCCGATCATGAGGTCAGTGATTTTCTCTGGTGCAAACACATTACCGTGTAGCTGTGTGTTGTGGGAGTAAGCTAGTGAGGAGGGATAACATAGATTTTTCTGCAATAGATTGTGTAGCGTTTTCTATCCAGAAATTATTTATATCCAAAAGTTCTATAAAAGGAAAAAGGCATCAAAATGGATAGGTTTCCTGTGATTGTACAGGAAGAAAATAAACCAGCAGTATAACATTATTCTTCACAGTAAACCAAAGCAAAACAAAACAAAACAAAAAATAAGATTAAAGTAATGAGGGAGTGGAAGCTGTACTTTAACATCTTTCAAATTCTAACTCATCCGGTCTAACGTATAAATTTAACTCTGGCTAACACCACAAAAAAAAATAATGGTAATATGGTCCAAGTACTGTCACGTAATTTGTGTAAGTTAATTCTGCAAAAGACAGGACATTGCCTTACATTGTTTTTCATAGCAAGCTTGCTCTGTGTCCCCACCAGGATGCTCAAGCATCCACAGCTACAGGTCATGTGCTTACAGGTCTACCTCATGTTTCTGCACAGCCCTGCTTATATTCTTGAAATTGCACACTTCTAAAACCATCCTGACAATGACTTGCCAATGAACAACCTTAGCCTCTGCTCGTATAATATTGTTATGGGATAATAACAGCTCCTCATAGTTCCTTAGCAAATTACCTTCCTACACACCATCATTTTGAATGTCTGACAATCATGTAGGCAAGCATACATCCCAGTTTTCTGATGGAAACACTGAGGCTCAGTGTCTTCAAAGCTTCCCTGAGGTCAGCTAGCTCTAGGAAATTCCTACCTTTATTCCTCAGTTTTCCTATGACATTTGCAGGATTCCTGAAGTACTCATGGCTACCCAGAGAGAGCTGGACTCGAGTGTGTGCACCCCAGCTTATTTCCTAGGACTACAATATGAAGTTCTATCTTCTCATTGAGTTGAAAATTGGCGTGGTCTCAGGGAGTTCCTCTGTTCATGTTTTCTTCGTGACCCACTGCACTGTACCCCACTGGAAGTCCTGAAGGTTCTATGACTGAGGAGGGTAGAAATACCAAGAACAAAAAAGGCCCCAATTGCTCCCATTTGCCCAATTACCCAGGACTGTGGGATGTCTCAGCATGTAATACTTTCAAGGACTAAAATAAGGCTGTCCTGTGGAGCAGGGTTTTAACTGCAAAAGCTAGGACATTTCCAGGTAAACCAGAGCACCCTGAGTTTTAAGATGTTAGGTAAGCATCTTCAGAAACAAGAATTTAGTTCACCAAAGGCAATGTTCTCACTAACAAAAGTGCACCAAGGAATTGAAAAACCGAACATAGATAGAGCAGTTTCATTGTGAGGAAATTTAGTTCAGCCGCCCTTTGTTGAGTAGTTGTCTTTTTTGGCATTAGTAATTGTATTTAATTCACCTTCGTTTGTTAGCATTCTAAGTAGTATATAAAAATTAAAAACCAAATTAATATTTTGAGACCCCAATTTGTGATAGGAATCATCAATTACACAAGATTGACAGACCTTTGCCCATTTGTTTTGCCAGCCTTGCTCAGAATCTAGCTGTCACTTGTCCATTCTTGACTGTCTCTTAATCTAGTCTAACCTTTATGAAATAGGGACAAAAAGTACCAACCTCAGTATTATGAGGTTTAAGAGACTCCTGCCTTTTGCTAGAGCTCCTTTCCAAGTCCTGGGCTGAGAATCCAGCATATCTGTAAAGCAAGCACGCAAATGTAAAGACCAAGTGAGGGCCTGGATGGTAAGGTGCATGGGCTTGTGACTACCACTAGCAGCATCCAGCCTCAGGATCTCAAGACTTCTGAGCTCACTTCCTCCATGGATGGTTACAAGGTACCTCTACCTTGACTGGAGTCTCTCAGTTCCCCTTGCCATACCTGGAACTGTATGAGGGGTACAACAGAAGCCAAAGACAGAGTGACCAGTCCCAGTGGGGGACAAACACTGGAGAAGCAACTGTAAAGTTAGTGGCATTTGGTCTTGGGAAAGAGAGGTAAGGCCTGGAAAAAGGATAGCATCTGGAAGGTGAATGAAAGCCCCAGATCTCAACATAAGTTGTGATCAGGCTTGAAGAGGTGGTCAGCAGGCATGCCCAGGTACTGGGCCTGCTTCTCAGTCATCTTGGTCAGCTTCACATTCAGCTTGCCCAGTGTGCATCAGCCACTGCCTCCTCCAGCTTTTTAGGCAGGACATAAATCCCAACAGGGTATTTATCTATTGTGTCCACTGGTCAATCTGTGCCGTCACCTGGTTTGTGAAGGAGTTGCTCACCGCAAAGCTGGGATGGCCCATGGCGCAACCCAGGTTGACCAGCTAGCCTTCAGCCAGCAAGATGATACGGCACCCATTCTTTAGCCAGGAGTTGTCCACCCAGGCCTTGATGGTCACCTTCTCCACAGCACTCTCGTTGAGCCACTTGACATCAATCTCCACACAGACATGTCAAGTGTTACACACAACGGCATCATCCTTCATTTCTTCAAAGTGCCAGCCAAGGATAATATCAACCCAGCATACAATAGTAACAAAGATGTTGCCCTCTTTACAGGCTTCATCCCTGGTGGTCACATCATCGCCCTCCAAGGCAGCTTGCAGTGCATTGGTGAGTCAATCTCAGTGATGATGATTCTTGCACCAACCCCACCCCCCCCCCACAGAGCCTAAGCACAACCTGTGGCCACATCAACATGACCGGCTACCACCACCACCTTCCCACAATCATTATACCTATGGTTTGTTTGATGCCATCTGTGAGGGACTCCCAGTAGCCACAGAGGTTGTCAAACTTGCTCTTGGTGACAGAATTGTTAACATTGATGGCAGACACCTCCAGTATCCCACTATCCATCATCTTGTAGAAGTTGTGGATCTCAGTTTATGGTCTTCTCAGAGATGCCTATGATGCCTGACAGAAGCGTGGTTATTTGGTGTGGATGAGGTTAATAAAGCCACCACCATCACCCAGAAGCATATTGAGGTGTCAATCCTTGAAGTGCAATGTCTGCTCGATGTACCATAGATTCTCCTCATCTGTTTCACCCTTCAGTAATTGTCTTATTTTGTTACTTATTTATCCTAAGTGTTAGATATTTCATACTTTCTGATAAAAGACAGAGATGTACCAGAGAATATGTTATTAAGAAAGCCTGACTTACCAGACTGGAGGAGACATGTCTCAGAGATTAAAAGAAGTGGCTGTTCCTTCAGAAAACTCAAATTTGGGTCTGAGTATCCACATTGAGCAGCTCACAGACATCTGTAAATCCATCTCCAGGGCATCTGAAATTCTGTTCTGGCCCATGGTAAACACATGGGCACACATACACATAAGGAAAAATAAAATGAAAGGGGGCCTGACAGCACACACCTTCAAGCCCAGAACTTCAGAGGCAGCAGCAGATATATTTCTGTGAATTTGAAGCCAACATCATCCTTATAGTGACTTCCAGAACAGCCAGGGCTACATAATGATACCTTGTCTCAAACAAAACAAAACAAAACACAAACTGAGAATGAGAGACAGAGAGAGACAGAGACAGAATTTGCCATGAAGCCAAAAGGGCAACAACAACAATGTAACAATGGGGAATCTATATCTTAGTGTGAAAAACAAAAAAACAAAAAACAAAGGACAAGGAAATTACCTGTCTGTTGTCCATGTATATTTTGGAAGGGAAGAGAAAGAAATAGACAGAAGGGACTTTTGAAAGAAGCTTTAACTGGTGGAACTTAGCTGAACACACAGAGTAAAAGGGATAAGACTTGAGTTAGACTGGAACAGAATACTCCCACCTAGGGTAACAAGAGCCACAGGGGCTAAAAGGAAGGAAGGAATTCTATGATGTACTCACGGTCTTGCATCAGAGAATCCTGAAGTGGTTATGTTAGTAGGTAAACAAAATGAACTTGGAAGAGGGGAGAATAATACTGGAATCTACCAGGACCAGATCAGTTGTTGAAAAGAAGGTAGGAGATGATGGTGATGTGTATCAAAGTAGAGCCAGTGAAGATTGAAAAAAAAATACACATATTTAAAGATTAAAGGTGGCACAACTGAAAGGGCATAGAAATGGGTTGAATATAAGATATGAGGTAAATAGGGAATCCAGAAAGCCAATGAAAATTATATATAGCATATATATGTATGTGTCTGTGTACACACATATGAGTTATATTTCCCCTTCTGAAAGAGTTCTGTACATACAAATACCATGCATACAAATTTCAATTTTTGTCTGACTCATTGAGATTCTATGACCATCCTCAACTATTCCTCTTCAAAATATCCAGATAATATGCAACTATACATGCATAGACTAAAGCAATGTCTTATATAGTTAGGTCCCCAGCAAAAATGTTATAACTTCATTCTTTTATCTATCAGTGAACATCTATTATTATTTTCTCCCTGCCAGTGTTGGTCTAGACATTGATAACAAAAAAGATGAATGAATCGGAAAGAGATCTTGTCCTTAAATAGTCTTCAGCATAGAAGAGTAGAAAAACAATAGAAGAGGGAGGAGGGAGGGAGGGGACAGGAAGAGAGGAAGGAAGGAAGGGAGGGAGGGAGGGAGGAAGGAAGGAAATTACAGCCTAATATGATCAAGGAAATGCACCATCAAGGAGGAGCACATACAGGGAGCACTAATGCAGGGAGTGGGGAGACTGGTTCTCCAGTGCCTCTAAAGCATATTTTCCTCAGGCCTCTCCTAGGAGTGGCTGTGTTCCTTCATCTTACCTTACTCCCCCTTTTCATGGAGTTTTCTACAGCAAAAGACTGTTTCTTATTTATAACAGAACCTTGCACAGTAGGTGCTCAGTGAGATGGATGGCTGAATAGATGGATGGATGGTGGGTGAAATGAGTAGGATAAAAATGGATATTGACCTGACCTCAAAGGATTGAGGAAGAATGGCCATCAATTCATGGAAATCACCAGGTAAATAGTGCTTTATGGTGAAAAGGATTTATTGAGAAGGCACTGGATTAAATGGACCATTGGTTCAATTTTGTTTTGTGGAGTTTGACCCTTATCAGTTGATTCTTGTTGTTTAGTATTTATTGAGCCAGATTTTCTCTGCTCTTAAGCTACTCCCCAGGAGAAGGTTAGGCACTTCTGGAAAGTGCATTAACTCTTTCAAGCCACCAGGGTGCTATTCAGTGAATTACTTTTCAGTAATTAAAGATGCTGTAACACAAAAACACAATGTGCTGGGAAATGGAGAGCTAATCTCTCTGCCTGCCTTCCCTAGCTGCCTATTTCTGATTACTGAAGAGATAGGGTGCAAATATGGGTGGATTACACAATGACAGTCGGCCTGGTTTCACATAAGAGCCTGCAGTATTCTCTTCCTAAAGCCTATGCATTTCTCACATTAGAGAACAAAGATTAGCGGGATCAAGTGACTAAACCACTTAACGACTTTAATCCTTATTCCTGCACAAATTCACTCTGTGCTTTTATACTTATCTCCTTCAAATTCTTCACTTTTCTCCACCCCTCTCAGTGCATTTGTAGGATGATAATAGCTGTTGTGCACACCACACAACCAATATCTCTAATCTTTTCTCTTCTAATTTATACATATATATTCTTTTAATATATAATTTTCTCTTCATACATACATATATATACAGAGAGAGAGACAGAGACAGAGACAGAGAGAGGGAGGGAGGGAGAGCTGGGTTTGAATAACTGCTTGTCTTTTCCTGATGTCAATGGAGAAACTTGACATCACTCATTAAGCAGAGCCATCCAGTCTCCTCTCCTTTCCTTGGCCCTCAAAAGCCAGCTGTATTCATTTTCCAGTTTCAAAAATCTTTGCAGCTAGTTTGCATCTTTAATTACTCTGGGCATGGGGCTTGTTTTATATGACTTATAACAAGCAGTTTTGCCCTTAGTTCATTTAAGTAAAATCATCCCTGGTTTGAGCCAAGACATATTCAATATACAATTACCTGGTGGGTCAAGGCTCTGCCATTTTGTCATTTTTACTGGCATTTTCTCCATTATTGCTAAGTACTGAGCAGTAGAAGCTGTCAGAGCCACATGGCTGGTCTGAAACTTAATTTTCCTAAATTGCACAATTCCTCAGAAACAGCTAACCCCCCCTAGGCACAGTCCCTTGACAAGGGGCAAACAGGGTTAAATTTCAAACTGAGTTATACAGAGAGCAATGGGAGGAAGGAAGCAATTAAGCAGAACTTGGGTGTGCTGGGGAATGAGACTTTTAGAGACAATGCAGAATTCTCTGTGAAAGTCACTGCTTGAAAGCCTTTGAGTGGTAAGTAGTTTTAAATCATGTAGTGGTATGGCAAAGAGAATCAGTCAAGGCAAGGACAAGAGAACTGAATATTATATAAAAGACAAGGTTCTACACATTATTATGTGCATTATTTCATTAACTCTGATAATAAGCCTTTAAGATAGATATTGTGTGTATATACATATATATATATATGAAAACCCAGGTAGAACATTTAGCAGACTAAGTCAGGATAACATAGCTAGCAAGTGGGGCAGTTTCATTCAAGCATAGCTTTTCTGAATCTGTGCATAATGATCTTTGCACTCACCCACTCTTGAAGTACTTTAAAAGCAGTTTTCTTGGAGCAAAGGACGAGTAGTCTAACATTATAGTCTCTCTGATTCAAAGAACCGAGAAGTGAGAGAGGAATACAAAATGCCCAGAATTAACCTCTGCTGCCTCTAACCCATTATCCGCAGAGCTACTCATCCGCTTCCTGCCGTGGCTCCAGGTGATCTCAGAGAAGCATCCCCTTGGTCCCTTCCTATTCCGGGTAACATCCTAACTCCCCCACACTTCCTTCTCATGAAGAGAAGCCCTTTGAAGTCCAATAAGCTACCCGGTCTCTACCACCAGGAGAATCTGAGAAAACACAAATCAGCTTAGCCTCATGCTGTGCTTTAGCCTCAAAGACAGACTGCAGCAGCTTCTAAAAGAAAAAGAGCAGAACAAGACTACTGATTATCTCAAGTCAGGGTGTCTGAGTAATCAAACCAAACCTGGGAGAACATTAAAATGTAAATGAAAATGCTAATTGTTTACGGATAACCTAACAATTTTTTTTTTCTGACCTCGCTCTTCTCTTTCTCTCCTCTTTCACCACTTCTCACCCTCTTTCTGGCACATACACCACTGTATTGCAAAGGCTTGAGAGTGCTTCGGCTGTGTTTTATTACCTTGACATTAGGTATTTCTGTTTTCAGTGGCGTGGGGTTGGAACTGTAGACCATGGATTCATAGCCCCTTGTAACCCACTGGAATGTATAGACTGACTAAACATTTCTCTATTCCTCTTTAGAAGACATCGCTTACTCGGGATGCGAGAAAAACACGGGTGCACATAATTCTGCACCATGGCTAGTAGCCACAAGTTGTCTCACCATCCATTCCCTTGCATGAGGCCTGTTCTACCTTGGTAAACACCTTGACCAAAAGCAACATGGAAAGGAAAGATTTTTCATCTTGCATTTTTACAGTCCACTATCATGGTAGAAAACCAAAGCAGGAACTTGGAACAGAAACCACGGAGGAACACTGCTTACTGGCTTCTCTCTGGCTATAAGAAAGCCCAGCAGTCTTTCTTATACAACCCAGGACCAGCATGGCACTGCCCACAACAGGATGAAGCTTTCTATAATGATCGGCAATTTAAAAAAAAATGCTCCCACATGGATCTGGACAGGGGGGCAGGAGAGAGCTGTACAAACTACTGCACCAACCAAAGACAATGCATGCAGTAGCCTAGACTCCCTGTTCAGATCAAGCCAATGGACAGCTCATTCTCCATGGTTATGTGGGTGAGAGCAAGGACTCCCTCTCATATGAACTCTGGTGCCCTCAATTTGCTCACTTCCCCTTGGTGGGGAGACCTGGCAGTGCACAAAAATGCTCCCACAGACATGCCCATAGACCAATGGGATCCAGGCCCCCCATTTGAGACTACCTCTGACATCCAAATGAGAATCAACTCTGTGCTGTCAAGTTGACAGCTGAAGCTAGCCAGGAGGGTGCCACAACCTGACTTTACTTTATAGGAGCAATGAGTCAACCCATTCATCCACTGTGTTCACTGAGGAATTCACCACATGAAAGCTGAGGTGTGGCTTCTGTCTCAGCTTCTCGGGAGAAATCTTGAAAGTCTTGCAATTGCCCCATGATAGAAGTGTCTGTTTTTCATGATGGGACCTCAGACCATGCATGAGAGTCTGAGCTAAAGAGATGGTAGAAGATGCGATCGACCACAGAGGGATACTTATGACAGGAGCCAGTTATACCAGAAAGAAAAGCTGTGTGATTAGAGAATTAAAGGTTTGGGACATGGGAAGAATTGTGGAGTTCTAGGGAAAGGAGAAAGATCATAGATGGCAGCAGAAACTCAATCCATCATGCAGGTCAAACAAAACTTTAAATGTTGCTATACATTGAAACTGGGATACATTTCCTGGGCTGCAGCATTCTGAATTGCCACCTACTATGACAGTCCCAGACTCTATTCCATGTGGCCCTTTCTTTGTCTATCCCTGATCTGGTTCTTTATGCTATAAGAAAGCAATTCTTGTAGGTATTATGTACTTGTAGCTATTATAAGTTCTTGGACTTGACCTTCAAAATCATTGAACCCGAAAGACTCCATGGACCCAAATTTGTGGCTGGTTGGTTTGGAATGAGGTCTGCCCTCAAGGATGTTAAGAGAGCCTGAGTAGTAGGGAGGACCCTGTCCTGAAACTTGAGATTTCCTGAACATAATTTAAATCTACTCCTCTGTGTCTTTTCTCCCTTTTCCATTTCTGCTTCATCACAACACTATTTAGTGCCTGAAATGTGTCACTTCCACACTTGTTCTAGAGGCCAAAGATAAGAACCTTTTATTTATGGATTGTTTCTGCATCTGACAAAAGAATATGGTTTGTGTGCTGGTGCCTGCATGGAGTCTTCATTCCTAGTTCTAGTCCCTTTGGTGAGGAAAAATACTCTGCAGGCTATTCAAAGAGAAACCTGGACACCAATTCAGCCGGAGGAAAAAAAAAAAAAAAAAAAAAAAGCTATGGCTTACATCCTGCCTTCAAAATGTGCTAGGGTAATGGTGGCAAAGAATGTGTGGGAGTGGCCAACCAATGTCTGGTTTAACTTGAGGCCAATGACATGAGAAGGAACCCATGTCCTACACTTCCTGGATGGCCAAGAACAGCAGACTGGACAGCCCAGAGACCTAGGGTAGGACCCAACAAGAATAAATAAATAAATAAATAAATAAATAAATAAATAAATAGTATTTCTAATGGTATTCTGTTATACTCACAGAGTGGTGTCTTGTCCAGTAGTCATTAGAGAGGCTCTCTCTGGCAGTCTATGAAGCCAATGAAGAGACCCCCTAACCAGACCTTCTGTGGCGAAGAGTCTAAATCTGAGGTCTCCATCAGATCCATGAAGAAGAGGGGAATGAAAAACTGTAGGAGTCAGAGGGAATGGAGGACACCAGGAGAACATGGCTCACTGAATCAACCAAAGAGGACTCACATGAGCTCACAGAGACTGAAACAGCAAGGATAGGGCCTGCATGCATCTGCACCAGGCCATCTATATATGTGTTGTGGTTGTGAACTTGGTGTGTTTGTAGGACTCCTAACAGCAGGAGCAGGTCTGCCTCCGACTCTTTTGCCTGACCTTGGGGCTGTTTTCCTCCTATTGTGTTGGCTTGTCCAGCCTCAATATGAGGGCTTTCTCTTGTCTTATTGTGTCTTGTTTTGTCCTATTTGATATTTTTCCTTTTTTTTAATTTAATTTTTTTTATTAATTTATTCTTGTTACATCTCAATGTTTATCCCATCCCTTATATCTTTTTTTTTTTTTTTTTTTTTTTTTTTTTTTCCCTGTTGGAGGTCTGGTCCCTTCTGAAGAGAAACAGAAGGGGAAGGGGTCTGCAGAAGAGGCAAAGTGGGGAGAATCTGGGAGGCGTGGAGGGAGCAGAAAATGTAGCCTGGATATATTGTATGAGAAAAGAATCTGTTCTCAATAAGAAAGAAAGAAAAAAAGAAAGTGATTAGACGGCTCAAGTAATGATGGATGATTTTCTTTGCCAACACATCAGGAAGCTTCTGCTAACGTGAGATGTCCCTGAGTGAAAGAGAAGCAGGGTCAGAGTTTTACAAGGTGAGAGGAGAGGAGTTGATCTCCTGAAGTCCTAAGGAGGTGGAGGTAGCAGCTCCAAAACTCCAAATTAGAATGTCACTCAACCGTTGATACAGCCACATCCCTCAAAGTAGCACATGGCTGTCAAAGGATGGTTTTTGCAGACTTTGTGATTTGTAGGCTTGTTAGGCTCTGAAGATCAGGGCCACAGCACAAATGAAGGTCTGGAGAGAACAGGGATACGGTCAAAGTCAAAAGGAACTGGGCACCTTTTTCATATTTGCTGTAATCTTTTCAAATTCTGTGCAGCAGGTGTCTACATCCAGACACTTAATAGACGAAATCCTCTGGGCCCTTTGCAGCTCACTCCTCATGCCAGCAAGTATAGACTCATTGGTATTGCAGCATAGGACTAGGACATCCCTCATGAGACTGAGAGAGGGCCCACCCAGCACACCTGTGTGGCACATAAAAAGATGTATGACTGGTCTTCTGGGACACACAGTTGTGACATAGAGTGCCTTGGAGCCTTAGAACTGTGCCTGTCAGATGCCAGGCATTCTAACCATTGGGACAGTGGTTTTGCTTCTCTCTCTCTCTCTCTCTCTCTCTCTCTCTCTCTCTCTCTCTCTCTCTCTCTCCCCCCCCCCCCGTATTTCTTTCCCTGTATTTCAGGGGGCTGGTGGCTATCACAATGGCAAGAATACTACTCACCGTCACCCTGCACCTCCTCTAGTCTCCAGTGCCCTCAAGGCAACTTCCTCTCCCTGGACAATCAGGGCAGGCATGCTTACTGAGTTGTCAGGGGATCGTGGAGTGCTAAGCACCCTTGAACATCCCTAAATACTTGTTCTCCTTGGTTTCCTTTCTTTTTGTGAGAAACAATCAACCCCCTATGCACCATGTCAGATTCATCTTCCATATAGGAAAATGGGAGAACGGAGGAAATTTTAAGTCTTTGTAAAGCAAGATTGAAAGGAATTAACCAAAAGCTTGGTATTCTCAAATGCTACATGGAATCTCAAATGTCTGTATTGCTACTGCGCCTTTCCTAGTGCGGTAGAAAAGTCCTTGGAGCAAAGGTCAAATGACCTTGAGTTCAGCTTCACGCTCCCCTAATTAGCAGTGTGACCCCTGTCAGGTCTTATGGCCTCTGTAGCTCTGGGCTTCGCTTCTATGAAATGTACAAATGACCTTTGAGGCCCTTTGCAGCTCAGAGTTTTCCTGATAAAGAAAATGCAGAGGCAGACACACGTCCCCAGGGAGGAGGACAAAGGACCAGAAGTCCAACATGAAAGGATGAGCAGGAGAAAGGTGGCCCTTGATGTGTGGCTGCCGGAAAAGAGAATCAAATCTGCTTTTGTTCATAAGGGACTGCCATGTCTGGAAGTGACCCTGAACACTTCGGCACCAAAAAATACATTAAATATCTGAGAACTGCTATTATTTTAAGTGGTAAAATAAGCACTACACTAGAGTGCAGATTAAATTCAAACCCTGATTGGTTATGCTGTCCTTGACGGTGATCTGTTAAGCAGTGCTTGAGTAGGCATGACCAGCACAGAGAAAGAAAGAAGAAATAGAGAAATGGAGCAGGATAAATCTAGAGAGGTCATTTCAACAGTGGGAGGGAAGTTAATTTGAGATGATTGTATTAAAATTAATTAGCCTTCTTCATTTACATTCTAAAATATATCTGGCAGATATAAAAATTGCATGAACTACATAACTTGATATTCCAGTTACAACTATAACTATAACAGCACTAAAGATGCCCCCAAAATGGGGGTGGAAGTTGTTTTGTGCTGGTTTTGTGTGCTTTTGTTTTTTTATTCTTGTAGTGTCCTACTTGAACTAAAGGTCCAAGTTGTGTGGTTAGCAAAGCCCTTGTAGATTAAACTGATATTTTTGTTCCTTACAATAAAAGCAACAAGAACATAAAACCTGGCTGGTTGCTGGTGGCACATGTCTTTAGTCCCAGCACTTGAGAGGCAGAGGCAGGCAGAAGGAACTCTCTACTCTCTGGGTTCGAGGCCAGCCTGGTCTACAAAGTAGGTCCACGACAGTCAGTACTGTTACACAGAGAAACATTGTGGAGAGATAGAGAGAGAGAGAGAGAGAGAGAGAGAGAGAGAGAGAGAGAGAGAGAGAGAGAGAGAGAGAGAGAGAGAGAGAGAGAGAGAGAGAGAGAGAGAGAGAGAGGAAAAATACAAAACTCTTAAAGTATAAGGAGCAAAGCAGAAGGAAGATTATGAATACTTAATGCCAAAGATGCCCAATACTTCTAAACAAGAGAGGATTATTGAGATCCATGCAATCTCCCCCTCTCCACATGGGAACTCAGCAGTGGGAATCCTACTCTGCACAGGCACCCATTTCTTCATGGAGTTTGCATCCAAGCATCTCCTTTCTTTCCACTTGTAATTCCTTTATGCCTACGTACCATATAGAATCACTTTTAAGTGGTACATCTACTTTAACAAATATTCTCTACTTAAGGTTTGGTTATATTTAACTTTTGGTTCCAAAGTGGGGTAGCAGTTATTTGACAAAAACACTTTTCTATCTTGTGGAGATGAAAAGAAATAGAAACTGTAGGGGTTCCTGCCCTCCTCAAGAGCAATGTTGAAGGGACAACAGGAATGCAAAGTAGGGAAGAATTCAGTGAACCCAGGAGCTGGAGAAGGCATATTTGTAGAAGGAAAAAGGTGTGTGTGAGTGTGAGTGTGTGTGTGTGTGTGTGTGTGTGTGTGTGTGTATGTGTGTGTGTGTGTGTGTGTGTGTGTGTGTGTGTGTGTGTGTGTGTGTGTGCACGCACATTTTAAGACAGGGTGGCTGGCTTCAAACTCATGATGCACTTCCCTTAGCCCACCGTGTGATGGACTATGGCCATGCACCACTACTCTTAGCATTACAAGCTCTTTAAGACTCTTTGCTTAGATGTCCCCACTGCTACAATAGGGGTACCAATGTTATGGAAGACACCAAGCATTCTCTGCTGAGATTTGAGGACCACTCCACAAAAAGGAGCCCATACCTAGTGCTTTAAACACAGGCAAGGACGTAGGTCCTAAGGGAGCACATATTAATTACTGTTGCTTAGCTAAATTGAGATGGGGTCAAAATGGTTTCAGAATATTCACCTTTGTTACTCTAATGCTTAATCAGAGAGCTTCTCCTTTCAAAGAATGACAGTGAAGCCAGAGAGTCTTGTTGATTTAAAGGTCTGTGAATAAGAGGCAATTGAGGGCTCAGCCCTAAACAAGTCATTTGTACTACCCCCTGTGAGTATCGGAGAGAAAACACAGAAGAGGGCACAGAAATAATACGAAAGACAGAACACAAGAAGAATGGTTGCCAAATGCTGTCATTGAGCATGACAAAGCCTTTGCAATCAAGAATCTATGACAGCTCAGATTAGCTACACTGGGCCTTCAGAAAGCTGCCTCTTCCCCACTCAAGATGGGGAAGGAACTCAAGGGTCCCCACTTCCCCCCATTGAACTATTGGCAACTAATGGATTCTGGAGGGCTTGGAGTCATTGTATTCAGTTGTTCACCAGGTTTCTTTGTATAATTCCAAACCCATGGTTGCATAGTTAAGCTCAATGGATCACAAAACAAAGCAAAATGATAATTAGCATCAGAAAGGGACCTGTAGGGAGAGGGAGAAATCCATGGGGTAAAGGGGTTGGGCTGTGAAGGTAATCAGAGTGCATTGTACACCTACAAAATTATTGAATAGAAATAATAATAATAATAATAATAATAATAAACACAAAAGCATATGATCTCTTGGAAGGATGAAGCTGAAAATTAGGGGGAAAATCTCCGTTAGAGTCATGATCCACAGGCAAAGATCATAAGGCACAAGATACACTACTGAAGGCTAAGTGCATATACATCATGTACCAACCGTTCTTCCTGCTGGTTGATATCTCACACAAAAGCAAAGCACAGGAAGGCCCTCCCTTTGGCACACACGTTTCCCCCTGTCTCTCAGCGGTGCAACTTGCCAGGTATCAAAGGTCCTGCCAGTAACAGAGGCACGGCAGACCTAAAAGGACGACAACAAAGAACAAGAATAAAACATGATGTTTCTGCAAGCCAGACAGAGCAGCTTTCCCTAGAAGCCACAGGACTGCTGAGAGGCATTAGAGAACTTTAAAAATCAGGTTGACACTTGCTATTTAGGATTGCAATAGAAAGCCCATTATATTAGTTGTTAACATTCTGAATAATGCTTAAAAACAGTAATCTATATATAATTTATCTTCTAATATAGCACCATTATTTCTGGAGAGCTTGCAGCAAGACTGAAATGGCCTTATTCCAACTACCAAAATCAATTCTTTTGTACAGATTTGATATAGGCAGCCTGTGTACCATTTGAAAAAGCTCACCGACCTGTGAAGCCTGGCATTTGCACCATAGAATGTAGACTTTATTTGATGAAATTATTGAACACTGTACTTATCCCATGGAAGGTTTGAAAGCAATTGTACGTAACTCCCACTTTATGTCTTTAGGAAGAAGTTTTGGATACAGAGCGAATCACATCACTCATGCTCTGAAATCGGGAAAGACTCAGACAGTCTAGACTGCACTTAATGAAAACTATAAGTTAATTTTGAGTGTGAGGCTGGAGTTTCATTGCCAAGTTGAAATTATGGAGATTATTTTTAAAAGGCCCCAGAAGTGAGAAAAAAAATCATAATGTGATATCTAAACATTAGTCTATTTTCTTCACTAGATTGCTAATTAAAAGTTTATTTTTGTATACTCTGATCTTAAAATTCAGAGGAAATGAATGATGCACAAAGTCAACCTGCTGTATTAAGTGAGGATAATAAGGAGTAGGAACACCCACCCTTCTTAATAACTGCTTCCACCATCGCCCAAACACAAATGACTCTCTCAATTTTTTGATTTTACATTGCAAGCAATCATGAACATTGACTTATAAGAGTAAAACAAAAGCAATTCAAACCTGTCAGATGTGCTTTATTCATTGAGCATAGAGAGGACCATGCTGTTGCTATTCAACAGTGGCTAGAAGAACCATTCAGGGACTATTACTTAATAGCCTGAGACGTGGGTGGGAACTACAGAGGGAAGAGTCAAACTTTTTGAAATTATTCTAATAGTCTGTTGTTGTTTTGTTTTGTTTCTGGTTTCTGAGACAGGGTTTCTCTCTGTTGTCCTGTATTTTCTGGCACTTGCTCTGTAGACCAGCTGGCCTTGAAGTCAGACATCCAAGTGTTGGGATAAAAAGTGTGTGCCACCACTGCCCGGCTTATTCTGATATTCTTTATCGGGTGGACATAGTTTTCTTAAGGGCATTCTTCTAGTTCATAAAGTTGATCAAAATGATAAAGCAGACACTTGTGCTTCGGATAAATAGTAAGCTTTCAATTCAACCGACCACTGTAGAATTTTAACAGCACTCAATAAAATCCATTGTCATTTCTGAAATTGTGATTTTTGTTTCTGCCAATCTTCACCTTGAATAACCTGTTTCTTTAAGTGTAGGTTGGTTGCCAATAGGAGCCTTAGTCATTGTTGTACAGTTCATAAACCTGCATAGGAGGATATATACATACTGTGTGGTACAGCAGAATGATGATCTATGTGAGGAAGAAATTAAGGAGACACTTTAAGACAGACACTCTAAAATCAGGGCAGATAATCCTTTATTATCCCCCTCTAACATAGACGTGTACAGTTGCCGTGTAGAGGCAGACTCTCTTAGACCGGCATTCTGGACCATGGAAGCTGTTAGCCAGCTGCAAGCATCAACCTGACAAGAGAAACCATGTGGTCATAGCCTAGTGCTATAAAGCATAAATACAGAAGTAACTGTTTTCCAAAGCCATGGTTTCTAGGTGACTGCTAATGATTTGGCTTCCTGTGTAGCTTGCCCACAAGGTAACATAAAATAATAAAGCCAATTTGAAAGCACAGGCTACTTGACATCGTGGATATCAACATAAATTGCAAATGCTAGCCATTGCTTGCTGCTCACTGTATACCACATCCTTGTAAGTGCGGCACTAGCTCTTCTGTTCCCACCACAGGACAGGAACAGTTATTTATTCAAAGTTATACCATTTGTAGAGAGGCCAGCGATTGACCCTAGGAAATCAGCATTTAGCCTGTAAACTCTTCACTCCTATGCCCTCACTAAGTCTGATTTTAATCATTGGAACTGTTGGGGTTGCCATTAAACATATTGTCATTTATGACGTACTTATAAGGTCAAGTATTCAACAATAATAGTCTACACAAGGCCTATGCAAATGCATTAGTATGAAAAACACTTGCTTTGCCTATGAAAGAGGTCAATCACTAGAACCTATATTTTAAAAGTAAAGCAAAAGTCTGGGCACTGTGGTACACACTTGGCAAGTTCCTGGGCAATGAAGGTTTCTGTCACAAAGGAAAGTAGATGGTACCTGAAGAGGAATTAGACCCAATACTGACCTGTGACCCCCATACTCATAGACACACACACACCACCACCACCACCACCACCACCACCACCACCACCACCACCACCACCACCACCATCCACCACCACCACCACCACCACCACCACCCCACCACCACCACACCATCACCAACCACCACCACCACCACCACCACCAACCACCACCACCATCACCACACCACCACCACCACACCATCAGCACCACCACCACCACCACCACCACCACCACCACCACCACCACCACCACCACCACCACCACCACCACCACCACCACCACCACCATCACCACCCACCACACTACCACCACCAGCACCACCACCACCAACCACCACCACCACCGCACCACCACACCACCACCTACCCACCACCACCACCACCACCACCACCACCACCACCCACAACCACACCACCAGCCACCACCACCACCACCAGCACCACCACACCACCATCACCACCACCACCACCACCACCAGCACCACCACCACACACCACCGACCCCCATCACCACCACCACCACCACCACCACCACCACCTACCACACCAATCACCACCACCACCACCACCTACCACCACCCACCACCACCATCACCACCCACCACCACACCACCACCACCACCACCACCACAACCACCACCACAACCACCACCCCACCACCAACAGCACCACCACCACCATCACCACCACCACCACCACCACCACCATCATCACCACACCACCATCACCACCACCACAACCACCACCACCACCACCACCACCACCACCACCAACCCCACCACCACCACTCACCACCACCACCATCACCACACCCACCACCACCACCACCACCATCACCACCACCACCACTCACCACCACCATCAAGCACCACCACCACCACCACCACCACACCATCACCCACCACCACCACCACCACCACCATCATCACCACCACCACCATCACCACCACCACCACCACCACCACCACCATGGAAACTCAATTTTTACACAGTGCTATTTCAGTGCAATCTTACTTTTAAATTGAGGACCTGAGGAAATTAACTACATTCTGTTGGGGTTTTGTTCAAATATTTTGTCATTCAAGGAAGAAAGTGCAGCCCTTATATCACTGGGAGTCCATGAATTTGGATTTCCCGTGTGTATTCAATTCAGGAAATCAGTAGCCGGACTCCTCTGTGTGCAAACCAAACCTCCAGAGTCTGTTTTGAAGCCTTTCAAATAGCATTCAGTTGCGGAGAGTTGAAAACACCATCCTGGACATGATAGGAATTCACAACAAGATCAATGGTTCCAACACAGGGTCCTGATTTTTACTTGAAAAAAAAGATTTGAAATTTCCCTCCCCTTTCACTGTTATTTCTTGTCCCTTTATCTGACCTCAAGCAACTCCATCTATGTCTTGGCTGGCTCTCTAGGGTGTCTTGATGGTACACAAGTATGTGCCTCTACTTCTTGCATCATAGTTAGGAGATTAAAGAATATATATCTGAACATACAGTATGGCATGATGTTATGTGTTAGATAGGTACTCACTGGTTTGAGGCCAGATGTTTGGTTGGTTGGTTTTATTTTTTTCCCTTGGGGCATGTTTTATTTTGTTTGTGAAACTGGAGATTGAACCCAGGGTGTCCTACATGCTAGACACAAGCTCTACCACTGAGGTAACAGCCTCATCCCTCTATTTTGAATAGCTTTTTAAACATGAGACTACATTACTATTCTTTAAAATATATGTTTGATCAAATTTGATTGACACAGTTCAAACATTTCCTAAAATATATTTCATAAGGCATCAGTTGTATGAGATATTAAAAGACCTAATGCAAAAACAAAACATAAAAAGACCTCCTTCTTTCTACAGTAAGAAAAGAACTAGAAGATACTAGTTACAAATTCTAGTTAAACATGTGTCTTCACCATGTGGCTTCTGAGAATCTTTAGTTTATTTGTTATCTGCCATGTATTGAGATTCTCGTAACAATCAGGCCCATTCTTATTTCTTAATGGTAAAGAATTCTTCTGGTTTTTCTCCCCAACTCATATTTTAATAAAATATAGAAATGTTGATTTACTGGGAAAAGCAAAATAAAAACATCATATGTATATAAAATATGAAATTTCCTTTTTAATATCAGGTTTATTTAATAAATATAAAATTGTGTCAAATTCTTCCTCAAGAGTCTCTGATTTTTTTCACATATCTCATCAGGGTCAGGCCAAACAATATGATGTGTCTAGTTGGTATGGGAGTGTCTTTCCAAGAGGCGTATGTGCTGGGAACTTAGTCCCAGCTGGTGATGCTGTTTGGGGAGATCCTGGAATGATTAGGAGGTTGGACTGGGCTGGAGGAAGTAAGTCACTAGAGAAGGGTCCTTTCTCTTTGTTTCCTCTCTGTCCTGAGCTGGATAGCCACCTGTTCTGTATATTCCCTCCACCATGACACTCAGCTTCACCACAGGCCCAAAGTAATACAGCCAGCCATCCACCCCTATGAGTGAAAACACATCTTTCCTCTCTTAGGATGTTTATGTCAGGTACTTTATCACAGTAATGCAAAAGTAACTAAGACACCAGTGTTCAGAGAGAACAGGTTGGAGAATGCTGCCTTGTTTGCAAAATGTTTTATTACATTCTTCCAAGTTTATTTGCCTTCAGACGAAAATACTATGAATTAATTACCAAAGAACAAAGCTGAATCCTTTTAAGACTAAAGGATGAGGAAGAGTTATATGAAAGGCACCTGGGATTAATGTCAATGGAAGATGCTACAGGGTAGGAAGGAAAAGGAAGATGGCCTCATGGCCCTTGTTTTCTGTGGATGTCTTCAATGCTCAGAAAAAGAAAGGGATAGTTTAAAAAAAGGGGGAATGTGTAACACCTGCTTGTATTAGATTTTTAGTTAAATAAATCCTATCATTAATAAGCATGCAATCCTGGCCTATACGTAAAATGCATCCAGTAAAATCCCACAGAGGTCATATGAATCTCAAGCTACATCTTTTTTTTCAGTCACTTTGGATTAATGAATCTTATCTTTTAGTTAATTAATATGTACCTAATAATGTCTCAAATTCTATGATGTTCAGATTCTGATCCTATTTTCTAATATAAAAGTAAAAAAAAATTAGGAGTTGGTGGTATTTGCCTAAAGTTTTGTTCCTCCAAAGAAATGCTAAATTATAAAACTATAAATCATGGTTTTAAGAAATGTGCCCTTGGTTAGAAAAAAAAGATTAATGAGAATTCTTCTCAAAATGGAAGAATTGTAGAAAACAAAAGGAAATAAATTCCATTGACTTTGTATTTGACACTGTTGTTGAAACCTAAATCAAATTTCTTGAACATAGTTTTGGATATTAAAATGAAACCTTCTTAAGGCATAATGTGCTCACCAGAACTGAAATGCAAAGAAAGAATGTTTTCGTTTGCCCTTCACTCTTTCACAGTGCTTTTTGCAAAAGGTAGAAACTTAAATTATATTTCCGTAAGCATATTGTGGTACACAATATTATACTGTAGAGTGACTGGGTCAATCTGCTTTGGTTAGTATCCATTAAAAATAAAGAAAACATTATTAAAGTCCATATGAATGAATATAAGCCAGATATAGCACTACAGGTAGCTAGGGTCAATAGTAATAGTAATAAGTTATTACTTATTCTTTCACCACAGTCTCTTAAGTAGGCTAAAATTCAGAGCCAATAGGAGAGGAGAGGTATTATTACGGAGACCATCTCTACTTATCCAGGGAACTCATAAGTAAAATGTTGTTGGTTTCAGCTGACCTTTTCTCTTCTGTACTCTTCTTACTTTGGCTAATGTCCCATTTTAACACCTGAAAAGGTCATTGTCTTACTGCAGTCAGATGTGTGAGAATTGATAATGATGATGGAAGTTTTTGTCTTCCCCATATAATCATAGTAGGCCACAGATTGTTTGACATTACCATGTAAGCGGAGTCAATGCTGTAGAAAGATTTTACAAATGTCACTTGAGGAGTTGCAAAATGTCCACTTTGTCCTCCGAATTTCTCTCCCAGTGAAAGCTACATCACCCGTCAATTTGGAGCTTGGGATTGTTGTTTGAATAAAGATTCAATGTCCTTATGATAAATGCATCTTCATCAATTTCATGGTGGTGATGGTAGCTTTAAATGCGTGAGCCTGGATGGGTAGGGGATCAGAAAGAAAGAGAGATCTATGCTAAGGGAGCACTACTTAGAAAGAGCAAGAGAGTACTGAATAGCAAGAAAGGCCAATGGGAAAATAAGTCCAGAGAGGCTTCAGCATCATCTTGAGGGAAGGTAGAAGCCAAAGATATTGTCAAACACCTGCAGTTTGACAGGCAATACATGCAAGGAAACAGACCACTAGACTGATGTGATAGATGCTTTACTGGAGACAGCATGCTAAATCATCATCAAGATGGATCTTGATGATGCAGATAAAAACTGCCATAGAGCCAAACTGTTAATATACTAAATCCAAACTACCTTGTAATTAGATATACTGTTCTCACTTGACAAGGGAATTGCTCCATATTTACATGGTACTCTTGCCCTTTCTACATGTACCCGGAAGAGTTTGTTATAGCCAAGACACTAGAGAAAAGTTCCTATGGATTCCCAGGACATCACTGCTGTAACTGTCGTAAGACCCTATGGCTTGTCCTCACCCTTCACTAGTCAATGTTTTTGCATCACTTTGAGTACATCAACCTATAGGAAATGCATATAATTTAAGGATTAAAGACGTGGTTATCAGAGCCCATGCCCATATCCTAGGACTTGGCCTGTGTAGACACAGGGTGCCCCTGGTTCTCCCTGGTGGCCCCCTCAGCCTTTTATTATAGCCTATCTCCAGTTCTCTGTGACTCCATTGAGCCACAGAACCTCTCTCCACCAGGGACTGGAAGCTGCCACAGTAGACTGAGACCCAGGTGTGGGGATAATCGTTTCCCTCCCTATCCTCCAGTCATGTCCATTCAGACTTATCCTTAGTCCTACTGCAAGTGTGCACAGAAGCCTCTCCTTTCGGTCCACACCCATCCCCTAAGACGAGGCCTTTTAATGCAGACTCAGGGTTCCCCAAATTCTTCCCCTGCTCAGCCTTTTATTCCAGCACATCTCTATTCCTTTACGACTCTCCACCACCATGCAGAAGATCTCTCGTCTAGGGATCCCACACATAACACACTGAATCCAAGGGCCCTACAGCCACCCCACTTGTCTAGGACCTAGATTTAAAAAATGCAACCTAAGAATGGAACACCCACCAAACAAACACAAGGCCAGATATCTACGATAAAAAGCACCTCAAAACCTCATAACTCCGGATGCTCGAGTCCCAGTGCAAAAACACAGTCATAAGCAACCTAATCACTCCACCTCCTCCAGAAGCCAGGAATTGTATTAGGCCTGAAACAAACAACTCAACCTAAGTACAAGGCAAGGACATCAAAATAGCAATTATGTACATGCTACAGATCTTAAAATGACACAAATAAATGTTTTGATTAAGATGATGAGAACTCAAACAGTTGAACGCAATAAAAAAAAACCATTCAAGACATTAAAGTTGAATTTAACAAAAAGTAGAATCACAAAAAAAAGTGCAAAACTGAAATAAAATTAGAAATGAAAAACTTAGGATGTTAAATAAAAGCCTCAGAGATAGTTCTCAGCAACAGATTAAAATACATGAAAGAAAGAATTTCAGGTCCTGAAAACAAAGTAAAAGAAATAGCTCAGTCAAAGAAAATGTTAAATTAAAAAAAGAAAAGAAAACTAGGCATAAAACATCCAGGAAATATGGGACACTATGAAAAGTTTAAACCTATGAATAATATGTACAAAGGAAGGAGAAAAATCCCAGGTCAGTGGTACATAAGCAAAATGATAGAAGAAATTTTCCCCAGAAATGTCTATCAAGGTACAAAAGGCATGGCAAAACCCAAATAGACAAGACTCTAGAAAAGAAACTTCCCATGATACCTAACAACCAAAATACTAAATGAGTGGGACAAAAAAAAGAGTATTAAATTATTCAATGGAAATATACATATAAAGGTAGACCCCTTAGACTAACACCTGACTTTTCAATAAAGACTCTAAAAGCCAAATGGGTATGGACAAGTGTTTTACACAATCTCAGAGACTACATATTTCAACATGGATTTCTTTATTCAAAAATCTTTTTTTTCCATTCTTTAATTTTATTAATTTATTCATATTACATCTCGATTGTTAGCCCTTCCCCTGTTTCCTCCCATTCTTCCCTCCCTCCCATTTCTCTCCTTCTCCCCTCCCCTATGTCTGTGACTGAGGGAGACCTCCTCCCCCTATATATGCTCTTAGAATATCAAGTCTCTTCTTGGTACCTTGCTATCCTTCCTCTGAGTGCCACCAGGTCTCCCCATCCAGGGGACATGGTCAGAAAAGGGGCACCAGAGTTCCTGTGAGAGTCAGATCTCACTCTCCACTCAATGGTGAAGAATATCCTGTTTGTCGGCTAGGTCTTTGTAGGGGTTCGAAGCTTACTGCCTATATTCTCCTTGGCTGGTGCCTTAGTTTGAGGAGGACCCCAGGATCCAGATCTGCCTGTCATAAAGTTCTTCTTGTAGGTTTCCAGGACCCTGTGGGTCCTTCTATTTCCCCTTTCTTCCATGCTACTCTTGCCTAAAGTCTCAATCAGATGTCCTCTCCTCTGACCCACTTTCTTGGTAAGTAAAGATTTTCATGGTATGTATCCCTTGGACTAGTGTTTTGATATAAGTGAGTATATACCGTTTGTCTCTTTTTTGCTTCTGGGTGAACTCACTCATTATGATAATTTCTAGATCAATCCATTTGTCCACAAATTTTGGGAATTCCTCATTTTTAATAGCTGAGTAGTATTCCATCGTGTAAATATACCACAGTTTCTTAGTCCATTCTTCTACTGAGAGACACTTAGGCTGTTTTCATGTTCTGGCTATTATCAACATGGATTTCTATATCCAGCAAAACTACCAATCATAATCAATGAAGAAAGATAAACATTTCTTAATTAAAACAAATTTAGGCAATTTCTGTCAACCAATTTAGCACTATAAAAGGCAATAAAACAATCGTACTCAACCTGTGAGTCATGACACCAGAAGAGCCACATATCAACTATCTTGCATATCAGATATTTATATTATGATTCATAACAGCAGGAAATTACAGTTATGAAATAGCAACAAAAATTTTTATGGTTAGAAGTCACCACAACATGAAGAACTATATTAAAAGGTGGCAACATTAGGAAGTTTTAAAAAAACACTTTTAAAAAAATAAGGAAACTTTAGGCTGTAAAAAATAATAATAAATAATATTTATACCCAAGGGAATGCAATAAATAATTTCAGAGCAGTTAGTCAAAAGAGGGTTGGAGGAGTCTTCACACCATAACAGCAAAACAACAAGCATTAATAAACTGCTTATTTATAACTCTCAACATCAATGGTCTCAATTCCCCAACAATAAGATACAGGTTAATAAACTGTATTTTAAAAAAAACAGTGTCTATCTTTATTCTGCAACCAACAAACACATATCACCACCAAAGACAGACACCATCTGAGGACATAGGAATGAGAAAAGGTATTCTAAGCCAATGGACCCAAGAATCAAGCATGTGTAGCTATTTTGATATCTGACAAAACGGAGTTCAAGCCAAACCTAATCAGAAGAGCACTAAATACTGAAGAAGGAAGTCCACAAAGAATATATTACAACTATAAATGTTTAGGCACTAAGTACAAGGATTCGTAAAAGAAGCATGGGTAAAATCATAAGCTAAAATAACATATTGACCAGATGTGATATTTGTAGTGAGCATTTTGGTGTCTTTAAAAACTCAGTTGTTAGTTAAAAATATTTTTGTTTTAATCTCGGGTATAGGATATGGGGTTGTTTCAGACTGTCCACAGCAGCAGACTATTTGCATTGTGCATGCTCTGGCAGGGGCATGATTCTCCCAGCAGAAGATAGTTTAATAATGGGGACTCTAGAGAGGGTATAAAAAGACCAGAGCCCCAGGAGAAAAGGCACAGCTGTTCCTCCTGCTGATTCCTCTTCCTGCTGCTGTTGTTACTGGTGGAAAGAAAAGAGACAAGACAAAAAAAGTAGAAACAAGGCTCCAACTAGGTATCTTATGCCACCAACTAAAACCTCCATTGCCAAGAAGAGGTAACATCTTGTTGGGTTGTTGACCAAGCGCATCCCATAGAAAGCCCTGCCCAAAACATCATAGGCTTTTCCCAAAGCTATTGGTGACTCTCTATAATTTGATGGCAAGGCCCTTACTTATGTCACTGAACAAGGAGAAATCAAGCTAGTACCCAACTAGAAGCTTTACCCCTACTGACTAGAATTCTTGGTGATAGAAGGTACTTGGCACATTTCCAAAGGAGAAACTTTTACCTAACATGTGACCTACAATAGTCACCCGCCTGTAAGTTATACTGATGTAACAGTAGCATAAATGTTATGGGACTAACCACTCACTGTTTGATTGGATTTAAAGCCTATTCCATGAGATTGAACTTATATGTGACACTGATAAAGTGACTAATAACCTAATACTAGATAGGTCATGAGGTCCAAGGGGAAACCTTTTACTATTATTCTGCTGAAAGAACATAGCAAACAAATGACTTTCAGTGATATGCTGCCTTGCCCATAGATCAGTGCCTTACTCAACTGCTCATCAGAGAAGCTTTTTTTTTTTTCTTTTGACAGTACATGGTAATTAAACAAAGACCCAGAACTGGACAACATGAAGACAGTGAGAAGCTTTGGAATACTCGGCCCTAAATGGATGTCTTTGGCAAACCTTTTACCTCAAGGCTCAGAGGTTTATGCTGAAGAGGAGGCATCAAGATTATTATAGCCAGAGGTAGGAGATAACTCCAAGGAAACAACAGACATGACAGGGCTTATACACACATAAACTCACAGAGACAGTGACAGTATACACAAGCCCTGAAGAGGACCAAACCAGACACAATCCCATCACTCAGAAGGCAAAGTGAACATAAAGTCCATCTGTAACCAAGAAGCTAACTGCCATTTATAACCTGATGGGGAAGGAAAAGTCAAGTTTTCTCCAGTGGAATGTCGACGAGAATACCAATTGCACTCTAGGCCAGTCCATGCCCAGGGGTAGCTCTCCAGTGCAAAAGCTTCATGATTTGATGGGGTAGTATGTTTTTGTAAACCACTTTACAACCTAATCTCTGCCCCCTCCCCTCTCTCCTCCCAGTCCTGCCCTCATGCTCACCTCCCAAACTCGAAGATTTTTGTGTGTATGCTTTTTGGTTTGGGTTGTGGTGGTGGTGGTGGTAATATTATTTTTCTTTTCCTCTGTTTTTATTTTCATTTTTGTTCTTTTGTCTATTTTGTTTTGTTTTGCCTTTGAGAGAGAAGGGGGGTGGGTGGGGGACTAGAAGTTGTGTTGAGAAGAGAAGTCAGGGGAATCTGGAAGGAATTAGGAAAAGGGACAGAATATGATCACAATACATTTTATAAAAAATAATTTCAATGATGTTTTTCAAAAGAAATAGCTATCAGGAAAGATAGTCCTGAAGAAATAACAATAAAATTGGATAAATGTTGTATACAGAAGAACATTTATGAAAACCTAAAAATAAGAGTAAAAAAAAAGCACTCTAGAAGTAGCAGAAATCCAGTACAATGGCCACGAATAAAAATGCGGGTCAGACCCCAAGGCTCTCTTGGGACATATTACAAGTTGAAGCTTTTGAAGACTGAAAGGCTTCAACCACTGTGGTCCTGGTGGTCTCCACCTTAGCTAGTCATGGAGTGTTAAGTCCTTGCTCAGGACTGAACGAGTCTCAAGTAAGCTCCATTCCCATGGCTCCCTCTTGACAGTAGTTGGCGAATGTTGACTGTCAGCTGCATCCAGCATGCCCACACTATTCTCATTAGTTTATTCATATTAAGTCATTTAACACTCACAGCAAACCTGTAAATTAGATAATTATCTAATAATTATATAATATGCAATAAACAATTATCTCCACTTCATAGATGAGGAAGCTAAGAGTCAGATAAATTTAGTTACCATGCCAGCAAGCCACAGAGCTAGCTCCTTAATTTTACAATGTAAAGAAACTAATGTAATTTCAAATTAGGTATAGCAATTCAGAAGTGCCAGTATTTTTCTGATAGCTAGAGCTAGATTTCCACATAGTGTATCTATCCAGATTAATAATGAGTGAGCAGAAACCCAAGGGTCAATTATATGAATTTGAGTCTACAAACACATCATGTTGGGTCAGTGAGTCTCAGTGCTATTCATGAGCCTCGCACATCATAAATACATCATGTACAGAAAATAGAGAGAAACACAATAGCCAGCCAATGATTGGCGTTATAAAGCACAAACCTGGGACTTGGAGAATAGGTGTAGAAGAAAGGGGTGAAATATTTATAGATTTCAACTTCACATTTACCAATGAACACCAAGCATGAGTGATTCAAACATCCTTGGTGGGCACCACATTGGGGAAGATACAAAAATGTAAGAATATTGCCTCTAAAAATGGGAGAGATGTTTCCTACTCCTCAGGAATTTTAAATCTTCTGGCAGAAAGTAAAAGTAATGTCTAAATAAATATAACATAAGACATAAAATAAATGCTCTGAGCATATATAAATGAAACCCAGAGACCCCCTCCAAAGGTCAAAATCAGTAAAATTGGGAGGACAATTAAAAGTCATTGATAGGATCCTGAAGAATGAGCCAGGGAAAGACTTTTTGGGGAAAAATAGAGAAAACCTAGTCAAACTGGAGTAGCAAATATATATATTTATAATTTTATAATTGGTGTGTCTAAAATTATGGGGTTTATTTTCAATGGATATGTTACATGACAAAGAAAAAGCAAGGGCATAAAATGAGGTGTCATCTGGATACAGCGACGGTACACTGGGAGCAGCTGAAATGCCAGATAAAGGCATTCTGACTCCATTCATATGTGCCAAGGAATCAAGGTTAGGGGTGGTGAGGGAGGTGTAGGTTGTTGGTCAAAGTATGACTGCCAATATAACGTTTTGAAAATCTTAATCACAGAGATAGAGCTGAGAATAAAATAGGCAAAGGAAATATACAGGAAGGTCCTGCATTAGTCTATGAAGAAGAACTAGCGTAGTGGGTGTAAATATTAAAATGTATACGAGTGGAAAGGAGAAAAACAATAAAGTAAACACATGCCTTGGGCAAACATGTGGTGAGTGAGGTCCAGAGCCAACGTCTGACCAAGAGGTAAACAACTCTATTAGTGGCCCGTGAAGCCAGGGAAAGGTAGCAATGTTAACAGAATGTCTTATCCCTACAAAGAAAACATAGAGCAGAATAGGGTGGGGGCCCAGAATCTACTTTTAACCATGTACAGCTTGGTAGCTAACTAGCCCACAGGAGCAAATTCTCAATTCTGACCTAGGCACTTATCTTTTTTATGGTGTCCATTGCTGTGATGACATACCATGACCAAAAAGCAAATTAGAGAAGAAAAGCTTATTTGGATTACACTTTCAAGTCAAGACAGGAACTCAAACAGGGTAGGAAGCTGATGCAGAAGCCACGAGCTGTGCTGCTTACTAGGTGGCTCTTCGTTGCTTGCTTAGCCTGAATTCTTATGGAGTCTAAGACCACCTGCCTAGGGATGGCACCACCTACATTGGGCTGTGCTTTCTCCATCAATTACTAATTCATGTGGGTCCACTAATAAGGAGAGCAGAGGCTGTCTCTGACATGAACTCTTTTGTCTGCTTTTCAATCACTTCCCCCTGACAGGGCTGCCTTAGCAGGCTACAGAAAAAGAGGACACCTGATACAACTTGATGAGCTGGCGTGGGTGAGTATTTCTGAGGAATGGGTGAGGGGGACAGGGATGGAGGGAGCTATGACATGGCTATAAAGTTAATTAATTAATTAAGAAGAACTAAAAATCTAAAGAAAGGGAAGAGAGAGAGAGAGAGAGAGAGAGAGAGAGAGAGAGAGAGAGAGAGAGAGAGAGAGAATATGTCTTACAGGCTTGCCTACAATTCAGTCATATGGAGTCATTTTCTTAATTAAGGTTCCCTCCTTTCAGATGGCTTTAGCTTGTGTCAAGTTGACATAAAACTAACCAGTACACTACTTAAACATACCCAATAACCCATGAAGATAAACTGTCAAAGGCCAGCTTTGACACCACGGGGTAAACTGAGTCAAGGCATAGCTTGGCAGCTTGCTGATCGCCCAGCAGACCTCCTCTGAGGGTAACTTTCCAGGCCAGAACTGATTGTTCATGGTGGTGGGCAAGAGCTAGTAGCTTCCTGGCGGGAATTCCACCTGAATGTGGCAACTGAGGGGCGGGGCTGGCGACTAGAGCTGATGACTCTTAGAAGGGGCTCCTACTGGTGGTGGCAAGCCTCTAAAAAAGAAATAAAAGAGAGAAACACACACACACACACACACACACACACACACACACACACACACACACTTACACTTGATGATGAGGTAAGACATATTCTAGCTTCTTCCAAGCTTCTTTAACTTCATACATACATACATACATACGTACGTACATACATACGTACATACGTACACACACACACACACACACACACACACACACACACACACACACACACTCACATTCACATATTGGGTGGATGGAGCAAACTCCAAAGAGCGAGTTCCAACCCAACCTTACACACGTACATGTACACATGCATACATCTTTGCAGATGGAAGAAGATTTCAACCTCTCCAGCTACTACTGTACATATGCATATATACACTTGGTGGATATAACACACTCTGAAGAGTGAGTTCCAACCTCTTTTATTATTTCTCCCATACCTTATACATCCCAGCAAGATCTTTCAAGCAGAATAAAAATCACAATGTGGTTACATTCTATTTTTCTTTAAATGAACAATTACAATGAGCATGAGTAAGAAAGACATGTCCCCCAATACCCTCACATGATCAAATATCTTACATATTAAGGTGAGGAACAAATATGAAAAACAAATTATTCCCAAGAACCTATATACAATTCTAACTAAGAAACTTGTTATATATTAACAAAGTGTGAGCAAGCGAGGTAATTTCTCACCCAGCTTTTCTTTGCCAGCAGGCTGCAATTTGCAGTTACAAAAAAGGAATCAATTATCTTAAAAAGTAATCTTATAAAAATATTAAAAGAATCACAAACTAAAACTTTTATATAGAAAAACAATAAGCCATTTCTACTTCAAGTCCTCAAGGTGCACATCTACTCATTAATAATTTTTATTAAATAATATCAGGAAGCTGAGGGCATAAATGAGCATAAGATAACTAATTGCTGTCTCAGTCCCCAGCCCAGCTTGAAAGAGTCACATCTGCCAGTGCTATTCTGGGCTATTGCTCTTGCTCTCCTACCTCAAAAAGTCTCTAGCTTTACTATTAAGAGTGTATTTTGAGCCTGGTGCCATGGTGCACCAGCACTCAGGGAGGCAGAGGCAGGCAGATCCCTGTGCATTCAAAACTAGCCTGCTCTACAAAGTGAGTCCAGGAAAGCCACGGCTACACAGAGAAACCCTATTTCCAACCACCACCACGCCACACACAAAAGAGTGTACTTTTCTTAACTTCAGATTCTTTTTTAATATTCTCTACATTAGAGCCACTAGCAAAAACATCTTATCCTGACCTTACTAAACAATTTATTTTTCCCTGAGATTTTCTGCATTAGAGACTCTAGCAAAAATATCTTTACCTAATCTTGCTAAACAATCTATTTTTCCAAATTCTTTCTAAAGGTAGTGGTCACTACTAGCAATCAACAGCTCTAAGTTCTTTTCAAGGGTGGTGGTTGAATCATTAATCTGTTCCAGCAGCAATGCCTGAAAGAGATCGAGCATTGTTACTGTGACTGCCAGTGACGCTGCCCAGTGAGGGGCTGGAATTCCCCTAGAGCCCTCATACAACTCATATATTATAAAGGATGTGGGGACCACAAGGTCAACAAGCAGAGCTACGCTCCGTAACAGCATAAAGTCCTCAGGACATGTAGTTCTCGGGACTCTGCCACTCCAAGATACAACCACTGTGGTTATGCTAACAGGTGGGCCACATTCCATGAGCTCTAGAGCTGTTTTGCTGTCCCTCCTCCATGACCCCCAACAATCAACATCTGAGGATGTGTTCTAGACTACATGTTATAGATGATTCCCTATATAATTAAAAGCCTATAACTGAGGTAGCGAATGTTAGCTGTAAAGAATGCTATACGGTAATTGCTACTATAAGCAGAGAACTGAAGCTGCCTGAAATCTGATAACGCTGAGACATATGCGACACCATATACAACACTGGAACCATATGTATGCAAGGATATGTGAGTGAATGTGTGAGAATGTGTGTATGTGTGTGTGTGTGTGTGTGTGTGCATGTGTGTCTTTTTTCTCTTGACCTTAAAAAAGCAAGGGTATGAGATTCCAGTTATCTTCATAAAATTTTTAGGAGAGAATTTCATAGGAATTTCTAGTACCCTTACTTAAGAAGCTAAGAGGCAGCACTGGGCTCATAGGCTCCTGCCTTTCTCTTCAGTCCTGCAACCAGTACTGGAAGCCTTTAGAAGAAGGGTAAGAGAATCAAGTATGAGTCATGCTGCCGGAATATAAGAAACAGCTTATATTTTAAGGCAATATACATTACATAACAGTTTCTTGTTATTTGGGATATTAATTGAATAGTTTATCCCTGCAGAAAAAAAAAAACATAAATAAGAACTGAGCGAGGTGCAGAATCTACTGATAGCTGTCTGTGCTGCGGTTGGTGCCTACCTATCCTATGGAAGCAGCTCCAAACTAAGCAGAAAGGCACACATCATAGCAGCACAGGAAGCAGGAGAGCAAAAGGAGCCTCGTAGTCTGCCATGAGAAAAATCTATTCCCACACTTCTAGATTTTCTTTCAATGTGCTGCTGTGATTTTCTTCAGAGTGACTCAGTGAAAGGGCTGCATATGCAGGGGAGGAGGAATAAGCTTTCTCTAGAAATGCTCATTTTAAACAAGGTAGCACCCATAGAGGTGTTCGTCATATTATTTCATTGACTTTGTACCTGTTTGGGTTTCTGGAACAAAATAGTTCATTTTTCACTGAGAATGTATTCCTTCCAAGAGTCCTGGGATGTAATGGTGCCCCCATTCTGAAGGCAGAAGAAAAAATCCTCTGGGATAGCCAGCATTTCCAAGAGTTGCTGTTTCCCGAGGCAGCTGTGGATGTGCCTACCCTCAAAGGGGACTTGTGAGGACAGACAGAGTCCACACCTTTACCCCCTACAATCTCAAAAAGGATCACGATGAAGTAACCAGAAGGCTACACAAAGAAAAGCAGTCCCAGAAGACCATCAGGGACAGCAGGCCTGCTTTTATAAATTAGGGGAGGTTGCCGAAATCACCAGGCTCATACTGAGGCAAAGGCTGAAGGGATGTCTCAGTGGAAGCCGGAACCACTTTCTTCCCATTGTGAGCCTTGGGGAGACCTTGACTCTGAACTTTCTGTAAAGACAGAGTAGAATGTCATACTGAGTGATTAAAAGCCAGTACAGCACACTGTTTCTGATACGCTAAGAGGAGAGGTAAGGACTCTAGGGGCACACTCTCTTAAGAAGCTGAGCAAAGCTTTGGGAAGGACTGAGGCAGACACACATAGCCCACAGACACTGGATTCGTCGTCATCCTTTGAAATAACAAAATTTTGGAAAAAGCAAACCTACAGAAAGCACAAGGAGCCCGTGATGCTACATAGGTCAGAAGATATATTAGCAAGAGAGACGCCCCTCAGATGTTCAAACTTAGAGCAGGATCTAGGCCAAAAACTGGAGACATCATCCCAAGGGATATAAAGATAATTTAAGAAATAAAGGGTAACCTTTAAGCTATAAATAGGAAATAGAGAGAGAGTTTTGGGAAGAAAGATCAGGAAGAGGATAATACCTATGTGCACACATGCACACACACATGTGCATACACCCACCCCACACATATATACACCCACACACACACATATACATACACATATACATATGCACACATATGTACCCCCATACATACGTATACATGCACACATATGCATACATATACATACATTCATATTGCACATATATTAAAATCACAGAGAACTCAAAACACTGATCCTCAGAATGAAAACTACAATGGAAGACATGCATAGAAGGCACTAGTAGAACACTTCCAATACATAGATGAAAATGACAAAGAGATAAAAACCCTAGTCTGAGACACCAAGTTCCCAAAGGAAAAACTAAGGAAGATGAAAGACAGAAAGTAATTTTTAGAAAATAAAAATAAAATACTTTCCAAGGCTAAAATAAAAATCCTCATTGAAACAGCCTACTGAGCTGAAAATTTTAAAACTGCTCTTTAAAAAAATAACCCATTGCTTATATGTGACATATCAAGAGATAGATGATGAAGTTGTTATTTGAAATCATTCAGAGAAGCAAGACCAAAAAGTGTTAGAGCATTTTGTGCTGAAGTCTTGCCATAGGAAGTGGACAAATGCCCAAAACCAGCCAAAAACCAATGAAATCATCAGTATCAGAAAGCAATGGAAACTCAGGCATTCCGAAGACCTGTGACAATATTGCAGTGTTACAGGTCTCTGGTTAGGCTACCATGCCAGGCACGACAGGGGAAGAAGGCAGAAGAAGCTCAAAAGCAGGTCCAGTGAGACACAAGACCAGCAGGTGCTTCCCCAGCAGTCAGCACCAGCCTTGCCACAATGGAGTAGATAGTTCCACAGCCAGGAAAAAGGCGAAAGTCCTGGAAGTTCTGTGCATTCCTCGGGAGCCCTTCTTTGGCCAGAATGAGTCAGAGATGGTCGTAGTGGAGTGAGAAAGCAAGCCAAACATTACTTGTGAATCAGTGATTTAAAAGCTCTGGGCAACAGGGAGAGGTCTTGAGGGTGACTGTGTCTGATTTGCTAGAGCTAAGGGTGCCAGGATACTTAATCTACATACAGTGCCTCATTTACAGTCAGTAACATGGGGCCCTATCACAAGTAGAAAACAGTACTTAAGTATCCTATGGGTGAGGTGATAATTTCTAGGACTATGTGATACCTATTACAAAATCTGTGGTTACCATATCAGGTGGAGTGAGAACCCCACTAAAAATGAGAGTCCTTCTTCATAGACAGAGCGTGAAATGGCTATTTGGAGAAGTCAGACTTCAATCTTATCCAGCAAAATCCTAGAAATGTAGTCAGAACTACAATGGCCAATAGCTATGTACTGATATCACAAACAGTTCAGGCAGATATTTTCTAGAGTACTTTGGTCATTTCACTAATAATTTGCATGTATTATGTGAATAAAATAAATTATACTTAGAAAATAAAAATGTACATTTTGACTAATAGCAAACACCATGATAAATAGCATAAATCTATAAAACATGTTATGTCAGCCTATTAGTGAACAGAGAAAATATACATCTGCAGATAAAAACAGGTAATAGATTAAAATATACAGATCTCCTATCACTAAGAAGAAAAAAATACATGTAAATAAGCAAAAACTCTAGTGAAATTATATACCACATGAGGAAGACAACAATTAGCAGCCTGTAAAATATGAATGTTTAATTACTAAGATATATCTGAAACAAGACTGCCAGCCTTGGACAATAAACGGTTTAGAGGCACAATCTGAAATGTTAGTGGGAAGAGGAAAACATAGTAATATTAATGTCAACATACTTGATTTTTCCAACACTACAGCTATTGATTATTTCCTCTGGCACATTATCTGGAAACAACCATTTGTCTGATATAATTTTATTTCAGTTATTATTCCCAGCAGCTACTTTTTCAAATAGCAAGTGCAAAATCAACCAGATTTGAAAAGTTGTGGAAAGGTTTCTTCCAGTAGGAAAAAAAAAACAAAACAAAACAAAAAAACAAAAAAAAAACCTCAAAATAAAAATACATATAGGAAGCTCCATTTGGTCAAACAAAGCCATTGACTTCAGAAATTCATACTTCAGAATTGAATTGGTGTTTGAGCATCTCTGAGTCCATCTCAGATGGTAACCCTAAGTCCACATATGCAGTTCCTAGCAACCTTGAGAGATGACATGCTGAGACTTATGACAGACACCTGAAAAGGTATTCCATTTATCTGGGACTACCAGCTTTCACTGACATCTGAGGCATCTTTGGGAAGATAAATGCTTTATGTGAGATGCTGATGGCATGGGGCTGATAGGGAAGACCGATCTAGACACACCATCACTCTGTCGTCAGGACATCAGAACCTTACTGATCCCAAAGCCCTGAACTGCCTGCCTTCTGCCTTTTCTTCTCCCCAGCTGTAGGATCTCCGGTGGCCAGTGGCCTGCCATATAAACTGGCAAGATCATTCTTCTTAGTGGACACTCTTTACTTTAAATGAGAAACTGAGAACAACTTACCAACTACATGGTTTTGAGCACATGTTATTTTCTTGAGGATTCATATCCTCATGCCTATTAAGGAGAATGTCGGTCTAGGTAATGCCTTCTCACTCCCAGGCTGCCCACACTGCTTCTTTGCTACTGATTTTAATAACAGAATCGCACCATAATGAAACCCTTTAACATATGGTAATTTAATTGTGGAAACCCTGTCTGTTTCAACAAAAGCCTTCCATAAGTAGCTTTAAAGATTAAGTTATGGGAGGCAACACTTCTGCCATCTCCCAGTGGATGTGTACTACATTGCATTACATCCCTGCCATTCTACACTGGCACAAAGGCAGGCTCAGATCTCCTTAGCTCAGCTCTGAAATTAAAATTTAGGTTTATAAACCCATGAATCATTCTGTACAGTTGAGGGAGTCAGCTTTCAACCAGCTCTAGAACTTAATAATCTAGCTGTGTTGAGAATCACAGAAAAGGGAATAAGAGCTTCTTCAAACAGATATAATGATAGACATAATAATTATGCACTCACAATAGCCAAAATGTATTAAGCTTCAAATGTTTGTTAGAAACTATTACCGAGTAATCAACTTTATCCTGCTAAGTCTCTGGAGCAAGAGCCATCATTGTCTCAGACAGTCAAGGAACGACATGGGTACCATCTTCATTTTCTATGGCAGCCATAACAAATTGCCCCAAGCTGGGGAAGTTGGCAACAAAAATTTCCTGTTTTAGTTCTGGACCCTAGAAGCCTGAGATCAAACTACTGATGGGCTGCTTCCTTCTTAGAGCTGGGAGGGTGAATATGCTTCTTGCTTTCTCCTAGGGCTTTGCTGGCCATCTTTGATGCTCCTTGGATTGTAAAGGCATCACCTGAATCCCTGCCTCTATCATCACCTGTAGCTCTCCTTCTGTGCATGTCTGTGTCCAAGTTTCTACTTTTTAGAAGGACATTAATCATGATGGGCTGGAGTGTACATTAATGATCTGTACTTAATTAATTATACCCACAGTAGCCTCTTTTCCAAAAAAAAAAAAAAAGGACAAAATTGTAGGTTTGGGTTAGAATTTTAATACATAATTTTTAACAAACACAATTTAAGCATAGATGTCCTCTGAGAGACTCCACCCAGAGGGGTTCAGGACAAATGCTGGGACTTACTGATGGACTCTGGGCAGAGCACTGAGAGCTATGTGGAAGAGTGGGAAGATGGAAGGACCCAGAGAGTTCAGGATACCATCAAGGCCTGAGGATCTGTACACCAACCAAGGACAATGCATGCAGTAAATCTAGACCCCCATGTTCGGATCTAGCCAATGAACAACTCATTCTCCGTGGTTGTGGGGAGAGCGGGGACTGCCTCTGACATGAGCTCTGGCTTCCCTGATTTGATCGCTTCCCCTTGGTGGGGAGGCCTGGTGACACACAGAGGAAGGGGAAGCAGGCTATCCAGATGAGACCTAATAGGCTATGGTCATATGGTAGGGAAGGAGATCCCCTTCTGTCAGAGGTCTAGGGGAGGGGAATAGGGTTGAAGAAGGAGAGAAGATGAGAAAGAGAAGATACACGTGAGGGGATAACAACCAGGGCATAATCTTAGGAAGTTATAAATTTAAATCTTTTTAAAAAGTCGTTTTGATGACAATATCCTTGCCAGGCCCCTGATTCTCCTTCATATGCTTTTTGTAGGACCTGCCCCTTATACTATAAGAACTAAGGGATAATTGTTTCCTATTTACACTCTAGACTAGTGGCTCTCAAACTTCCTAATGCTGTGACCCTCTAATAGAGTTCCCTATGTTGTGGTGACCCTCAGCCATAAAATTATTTTTGTTGTTACTTCCTGTAACAACAGGCCTCCATGTTATCACAACTAATTGTGATAGCCTCCCTTTTGGTGAGAAAAGAAAACTATGTTTCTGTCATTTCCAATGCATCACAGGAGCCTGGAGCAGTGTTGTCTTATGCTGCTTTCTGAAATTACCAGGACTTGTTATGGCAACTCCCTTCTCCTGTAAGAACTAACAGATAATTGCTTCCTATCTATACTCTAGACCAGTGATTCTCAACCTTCCTAATGCTATGACACTTTAATACAGTTCATCGTGTATGGTGGCCCCTAATATAAAAAAGCTGCTTCATAACTATAAATGTGATATTGTTATAAATCATAACATAAATATCTGTGATTTCTGATGATCTTATGTGACCCCTGGGAAAGGGTCATTCTAACCTCAAAGGGATCACGACCCAAAGGTTGAGAACCACTGTTATAGGCCTACAAATCCCAAGTGAACAGAGTCCCTGTGGCTCCCAGTGATCTAGCCTAACACCTAGAAACTCTGTTCTGCTTATAGTAGCCAGAGAGTGACAATCTTCTTTGAAACTGAGGTAGAGGTTTATAACTTGCAGAAAATTCTGGGATTCCAATAGTTAGCAGACAACAGTCTCCATTGTACGTTATCCCTACTATGGAATGGGATGCAGTCTGGTATTCTATATCATTCGTGGGCTTGTACCTTTGAATACAGAGTATCTGAAGGGCTTGTTCATGGGAAGTCCAGTTACAGGTACAGTGTATCTGAAGAGCTCTTTCAGGAGGTAATCCCCCTCAGGAACAGTCATAAGGGAGGGGAATAAGGGTAAAATGGGAGGGAGGGAAGAATGGGAGGATACAAAGGATGGGATAACCATTGAGATGTAACAAGAATAAATTAATAAAAAATTTTTTTAAAAAATAATTAAGAAAAAAGATTCAACATCAACTACACAGCATAATGCATCAGTTGATTCATGAATAAGAGATTGACTCTTAGGTTCAAATGTGGGCTAGACTTGGAGGGTAGGGACGAAGAGGAAGGAAACTAAGACCAGAAGGAAAAGACATAAAAGAAATGAGAACTCAATGCACTTATTGCCATCTCCCATATTCTAGCCATCCAGTAATTGTATGCTTCTTGATATGAATAGTGAGACTTCAAATAGCCTCTCAAGCAACCGCAAGTTATTACCTTCATTAGCCACCTTCACATCATCACATCAATTGCCATGCCTTCCTTTCGGTGAGAAAAGAATGCTATAATGTTTCTGTCATTTCCAATGCATCACAACAGCCTGTGGCAGTGTTGTCTTGTGCTGCATTTTGAATTACTAGGACTGGTTATCATTTTAAGAAAGGAACAGCGTTACTCATAATTATTGTTCGGTCTTTTATGCAATGCGTCATGACATAGCATAAGTAACCACCCCCACCCCCCAAAAGAAAATTATCAGAGTGTACTGGGACTCTTTCAGAAGTGATGAAATTGGTTCATACAGGCTTAGTATGCTTAAAGGTTTTGCTCAAAATTGTCCAAAACACTGTGATCCTTGGAAAGGCTCAAAGTCATTGATTCCCAGGCCAGTTCCAGAAACATTGCTCAGGCCCTCCATGACCCATGTGGGGATTCAGTGTGCTTGCCTTCAGCTTCGTGATGTACTTCCCTACTGTGTACCATGAGTTTAGTTCCACTTGCTAATTTTTAAGAACAGATTGTTTAAATGGTTGATGCCTTATGATTATAATTGGGCAGGGCACCTTATTAATTAGGTGATCACAGTGTAATTTATTACCATAGGAGCACTGGGTGTTTCCTTTACTTATAATTGCTCTGAGCATACCCAGGGAATCAAAATTGAAGGGGCTGAAGATTTACTAGCCCTGCCTGGGGGGAGAGAATGTAATAATCCCTTCTTGCTAACTCAAACCAATCTTCTAGATAGAACAGGGGACTGGGGAAGGACAGAAGCTGACACAGCACACAGCTCTACCTGAAATACCAACCCCCCAGCCCCTGCCTCAGCCCCAATAGACTCAAGGACTCAAGGAACAGCTAGTGTTAGAAGTAATTGCCTTGCAGCTCTAATTGACTTCAGAGGGGTCTTGGGAGGTGGAGGTAAAACAAGGTTCCTAGCAACTTTTCATTACGCCTGGGAAAGACGACTAAGCAGATTCAGATCCTAAAAACCAAGCAAGTTTTATGTAGGCTTTAGTGTTTTTTAATTGAAGAGGTGACTTCTCTACTCAAAGGATTAGAGTGGGAGAGTTGGTGCTTGTCTTCCCTCTCTGGCCGTCAAAGTAGACTCAAGATGAGTGCAGAACAGAGATTTGGATGGAGAGAGCAGTCAAGTGCTTACAGGAGAGCAAAGCAAAATGGGCATGGAAGGAGGCCAGGGGAAAACTTGGGTGGCTAGTTTACATGAAGTTTGAAGGGAGGGTGTTCTTATATTTTGGTTATTTTGGTTTGTTTATGTTTGGTTGGCTAAATTCAAACTATTTCCTACACTGCAACTTTGTCACTGTGGCTGCCTTCTACATTTACTGACCTGGGGGATATCTAGCATATGAAGTCAGACCATACCAATATCTGTTTGACCTATACATTTTTCTAGTTTCTCTGTGTGATTGTTTTCTAGAAGGCTGTTGAAAACATGCTCTTATGGTTCTCAGCATGTGGAACAGTCTTATTTGCGTAGTAAAACCATAACTTCCTAAACATTTTTGGCTGACTGCTTAGGCTAAACCTTCAGTTGAACACTTTTATTTACAGGTGTTCAAAAGGACCTCACTGGAGAAAGGTTAAAAGGTTAGAGATTTATAGTCAAGGAGATAAAACCAAATTCACATCTTAGATCTATACAGTACTGTCTATATAAGTTTGAGGAAATAACAATTAAGACCATAAGTATTAAATCTCACAATTTGGAAAGAATTACAAAGAATTAAAATGATGTGGTGCAGCGATCTAATAGCTGTGGTCCTAGCGATGGCTCCTGTCTCAGAAGCCAAACATAAATGGACCATGTACAGTACAGATGAAGCGTGAGAGGCCTCTGCCAGTTTAGGGATGATCATAGGGCTCCTGGGTTGCAGCACTAACATTTTATAATATTTGTAATGTTAGTCTTGTCCTAGTTGCTCTACCAACACTTTTTGTGCTGGGGGATTATAAGTACCACATCTATCAATTCTCATGCCACAGAATTTCATCATCATCTACTACAAAGCGCTACAGCAGAGTTGAACTGGGCTCTTGGCAGACTCACTCACTTCCGATGACTAAGACCGGTGTCAGAAATGCTACCTGGCTATCCTCACAGTAAACAGTACATCACTCACAGGACAAGCTTATGTGCTTGGTCCCCTCTTCACCTTTAATTCCTTAATCCTCAGACATTCCACCTGCAGCACCTAGCTTCCCTCAAATTCTCAGGATTCGTAATTCTAATATAAAGGAAAAAGGGCTTCCGTGTACCCATTTACCTGACTCTGGTCCTACCTCGGTTCATTCTTTGTTTTCATAGGCCCTCCTACTACAGTGATGGTTCTTTGTGTCTATGAATAACTTCTAAAGGAGCTTTGAATGTCGTGATTTGGATCCAAGGAAAAAAGTTAGAACAACCAATATGGAACTAAAGTCAGGTTCTGGGTGATGGAAACTATTGTTACCCTAAATTCTCCAACAACAAGGTAGGAAGAGAGATGGGGAATCAGAGAAAATGAGAACAGTGGAGGCTGTGGATCTTTTTCCACAAGGGTTTCCCTCTCAGCTTTGTCTTAATGCATATGTCAGAAATGATTAGGAAGAATTATCCAAAGGGATCCTTGTCTCAATTTATGTACGGTGTTTTCTAGTGTTTGCCAGAGTCTGCTTTCCAAAACCATTACAAAATTCATGTTGTTTGGGTTTATTTGATAGTTTCTAAATTAGTTATAGCTCATAAGACTCCACAACTTCTTAAATCTGTTATCCATTACTTAATTTTGCTGCTGTCTCCTCCTCTAGAGTTGCTCAGTCCTGTGATGCATGGGTGTGCACTGGAAACATGGTTATAGAGTACAGAGAGGCTTCGGAGATTAAGAAGCAAGTGGAAGACAATGAGATTTCAGATGAGATTGGAAATTAGATAGAAAGCTGGTGAGAGAAAGTTGATGAAAGGAAGCCAGGGGCCAATGAAGGAGATCACTCAGAAAAGAGTTTGGGTAAGACAGAAGAGAAATTTAAGTATGTGCAGAAGCAAGAAATAGAAAAAAAAAATCCAAAGTTCTCCAGTCTCGTCTTCTAAATTGGCTTCCAACTTTGTGATTTTTTTTCAAAGCAAGTTAATATGCAAACCCTTCTGTCCTCTTATTTAGTGAAAACATTTCTATTGAATACCTGCCATGTGCCAGTCAATTCTGAGTGTTAGGAATACAGCAGTGACTAAAATAAATGATATTTTATTCTCATGGTACTTAGAATTCTGGAGTAAAAGCAAACAATGATAAATAAATGCGAAGAAGAATAATGACAGGCACTGTGAGGAGAAACAAGGCAGGGTGTGGGGTTACAACGTGATAAATGGTGCTAATTTCAGTAAGATGCCCCAGAAGCCCTTTCTGGAAAACTGGAACCTATGAGGGACCCTCAGATAAGAAAGCTTTGGGGAGTTTCCCAAGCTGAAGGGTGGATGAAGTTCAGGAGCTCTGAGGAGAAGCTGTATTGCAGGCTAGAACAGGAAGTGCTAATAAGAATCTAGCAAGGAGAGATGTAAACAGGAGATTAAGAGTCAGTAGAATTTGGGCCCTGTGAATTGTGGTAAGACAGTGATTCCAGTCCTAGCTGGTGCTGAGAAGATCCAATGTGCTTGCTGTAGCAGCTTTCCCATATTTTTGCAGTTGAGGAGAGAACTTTAACTTGAATTCAGAATTCCTTTCCTCCAACCCACAAGGGTTAGCAGATAGAAAGAGATGGTGGTTGAGAATGCAACCAGAGGGCTGGAGAGATGGCTCAGTGGTTAAGAGCACTGACTGCTCTTCCAGAGATCCTGAGTTCAATTCCCAGCACCCACATAGTGGCTCACAACTATCTATAATGAGATCTGGTGTCCTCTTCTGGCGTGCAGGTATACATGCAGGCAGAGCACTGTATACATAGTAAATAAATATTTTTTTAAAAATGAGAGAATGCAACCAGATAAATTTGAACCAAGATGTAAAGATACATAATAACTCAAAGGAAACATGAATATTTATGTCTGCCCCATTGCCACTATTTTGTAGATTCTCCCACTAATAAATTACTCCTTTAAATGACCCCGGCTAAGTTTACATACAGTCCTCTGAAAGTTCCATGGACCTTCAAAATCTCCCCTCCCCATACTGCTCAGTCATCTATGGCTCTGGCGAGGCTATGCACTCTTCTCGTAGAAAAGGAACTCGGCTATTCTTGCAGACAAAGCCTAGCCGAGATTTCCTCTGAGAGGCTCCACCCAGCAGCAGTTCGAAACATGCTGAGACTCACAGCCAAACATTGAGCAAAGCATAGATAGCCTTGTGGGAAAAAAGGGGTTGCGGGGAGAATAAAAGGACCTAGATATGATAGGGCCTCCATGAGAAGATCAATGGAACTAACTAAACAGGGCCCAGAGGGGTTTGCAGAGATTGAAACACCAACCTTGCATGGACTGGACCTAGGCCCCCTACAAAAATATAGCCCATAGGCAGCTCAAGCTTCATGTGGGTCCCCTAGAAAGAGTAGTAGGGCCTGTCTCTAACATGGACTTGGATGCCTGGGGGGGGGGGGTTGTTGTTGTTGTTGTTTGTTTGTTTGTTTTTTGTTTTTTATCACTTCCCTCTGGCAGGACTGCCTTGCCAGGCCACACGGGGAGGGGACCTGCTCAGTCCTGATGTGGTTTGATGAGCTGGGGTGGGTGGACAGAGAAGGAGGCTCCCCTTTTTCTGAGGAATAAGGGTGAGCAGGAGGGGAAGAGGGAAGGAAAATGGGACTGGGAAGAGAGGAGTGAGGACGCTATGACTAGGATGTAAAGTGAATAAATTGAATTAATTAATTAAAAGAAAGAAAACCTCATGGCCTACCCAAAGATCTACCCCACCTATGAACTGCTGGAGCATGTGAAGGGACCAGCCCTGCAGATTCAAAGCTGCAGGATCTCCATGACACAGGGCAACAACAGGGTATCTGAGGGGAGTCCCAGTGAGGAGTCAGCATTGAGAGTGTAGCAGAAGCCAGAGGTCTCGAACCAGACCAATGACTTATTGCAAAGAACATTTGTAAGCAAAGAAGTGTGGACAAAAGGGAAAGGGGTATAAGGTGGGACTAACCGTGACACACTAAAGCTTCCACAATGAGATTATTTTTTTCATGGGATGGTGAAGAATTTCCATTCTTATTTCTACTAAACGTACTGCTTCCTTGTAGGAAAATTAAGGTGACGATATTTTCCCTGCTTCACAATTGCTGTTTTCTAAACCCCTTCTTGTGATCTTGGCCTTCTGCCTGCTGAGTTCTAGAGGCCTTGACAACTACAAGTTCCTAGACCCTTTTCTCTCAGTTTTAACTGTGTGGCACACCCCACTTCCACAGGCACATGGCCATCCCCAGAGTGTGGCGCACCCCATCTCCACAGGCACATAGCCGTCCCCAGAGTGTGGCGTACCCCACCTCCACAGGCACATAGCCATCCCCAGAGTGTGGCACACCCCACATCCACAGGCACATGGCCGTCCCCAGTGTGTGGCACTGTTAAAGTAAGTGATTTTGATAGGGAACATATACAACTTCTATGCTTATAATTAATTCACATATAATTTATTTTTAATTTTGTGATTATACTTATGTACAGAAAACTTAGCAGTGTACATTTAACCCAGTTTATTGGCAAATTCTTTTGCCTTTGCCTTTTCCAGCTTGGCAGTTCAAGCCACAGATTTAGGACCCAGGATGTTGCCTCTCCAGTGGCAACGGATCTCATCGTATCTCTCATCATAATTGGTCCTAATAGCTTCCAGCAGATTAGCCAAGCACCCTTGTCTTCTGAGTTAACCTCTGTGAAGGCAACAATGGTGCAAGTCTTCCTGTGGACCAGGGGCCTCAGCCTGGCCTTTCCCTTGATGATGCAGTAGGGACCCCCATCTTTCGACACAGGGCAGGTAGAAAGACTACCAGCTCATTGGGGTCTACATCATGGGCAATCACCAGCTGAGCCTTCTTGTTCTCCACCAAGGTGGTGACTGTATTGACCCCTGCTCAAAGGACAGGTGGCCTCTTAGTTGGGACATCCCCTTTCCCAGCAGCTTTCTTCTTAGCATGGGCCAGTAGTGTCTGCTTCTTCTGCTTTGTCTCTGGTCTGTACCTGTTGGCAAGCTTAAACAACTGGGTAGCTGTTTGCCAGTCCAGGGCCTGAGTGAGTTGGTTAATGGTAAGAGGTACTTTGAGCTGCTTATAGAGAATGGCCTTGATGTAGTGAGGCCATTTAACAAAGCAAGTGAGATCTCTTTGAGGCTGGATGTCCTGCTCGATGCCGAAATTCTTGGTCCTCTTCTCAAACAAAGGATTGACCACCTTTTTGGCCTCTTGTTTCTTCACTACTGCAGGGGTCGGGGCCACTTTCTTCCCCTTGGCCTGCTTTCCCTTGGACATCTTTCTGGGCTGGATGAGAGAGTCACATATAATATGTAACAATTTAAAAAACATTAGGGCCAGTGACATGGCCTGCAAGATAGATGATCCAGCTTAAAGCTCTGCAGACTTGGGGAAGGAGAGATAACTTCTGAAAGTTGTCTTCTGCACATAAGCCCTGACACACAAATAATATAACAAATTTTGAAAACTTAAATTAAGCCAGAAAATAAATTTAAAATAAGAATAAGCCTAATTTAATCATTTTTACCATAATCTAAATATTAACCTGAGAATTAATTCTTTATTATTATTATAATTTATTCACATTACATCCCAATTGTAATCCCCTGGCTCTTATCTTCCTGTTCCCACTGTCCCTCCTTTTTCCATTCTATTACCCTCTCCTAGACTTCTGACAGGTGGGGTCCTCCTCTCCCACTGTCTGACTATAGCCTATCAGGTCTTATCTGGATAGCCTGCATCGCTTTCCTCTGTGTTCCCACAGGGCCTTAAGGGGCAGAGATCTTGTCAGAGGCAATCCCACCCCCTCTCCCACCCATCATGTGGAGAATGAACATCTGATCAAGGAGTCTAGGTCCTCTGCTTGCAATTTCCTTGGCTGGTGCATCAATTTGTGCAGGCCCCCTGGGTCCAGATCCGCCAGGGCAGGTACAAAGGGAGAATGGGATGAGTGAGATTGGGGAGCATGATAGGAAATTCACAATGAATGGATAAAGAGTTAGAAAAAAGAAAAACCTCACTAAGTGGTTGTTATTTAAAAAAAAAAAAAAGGAACAACAAAAAAAAAAAGACCACAACTGTAAGAACCGGAGCCAAGACTGTTGTAGTGGAGGAGACTAAACTCGGCTACTCTGAAACAAAAGGCAAAAGGATTTTTCCTCCAATAGTTTATGTATTTATTCACTTTACATCCTGATCACAGCAACCTCCTCCTCTCCTCTTAGTTCCCACCATCACACACCCATTTCCCTGATTTTTCCTTCCTTTTCTCTTCTGAGAAGGGAGAAGACCCCTATGGGTACCAGCCTGCCTGGGCACATTAAGTCCCTGCAGAACTAGGTGCATCCTCTCCCTCTGAGGCCAGACAAGGCAGCCCAGTTACAGGAATGGGATCCAAAGGTAGGCATCAGAGTCAGAGAGGGCCCTGCTCCAGTGGTTGGGGGACACACATGAAGGCCAAGCTGCACATCTGCTACTTATGTGCAGAGGCTTAGGACCAGTCCATGTATGCTCTTTGGTTGATTGTTCAGTCTCTGTGATTCCCCCATGGGCCCAGGTTAGTTGGCTCTATAGGTCTTCTTGTGGTGTCCTTGACTCCCTCTCCTTCAATCATCCCCCAACTCTTCCATAGGACTCCCTGAGCACTGTCAAATGTTTTGCTGTGTTAAGTGAAGCCTCTCAGAGGAGTTAAGCTAGGCTCCTGTCTACAAGCAAAGCAGAGTGACAGTAATAGTGTCAGGGTTTGATTCTCTCCCATGGTATGGGTCTTAAGTAGGGCCAGTCTTTAGTTGGCCATTCCCTCAATCTTTGCTCTGTCTTTGTCCCTACACATCTTGTAGGCAGGACAAAACTTGAGTCCAAGGTTTTGGGGGTGGGTTGTTGTCCTTATCCCTCCACTGGAAGTCCTGTCTGGCTACAGGCTCCATATTCCCTGTTGCTAGGAATCTCAGCTAGGGTGTCCCCCATAGAGTTCCTGGGTCACCTCCTATCCCAGATCTCTGGCACCCTAACTCTGATTTCCTTTCTCCCACCTGGCCTTCTCTTCCCTGCTCTCCCTACTCCTAATCTACCCTCCTCATTACCTCCCCTATCCAGTTCCCTCCCTCCCTCCATCTCCAATGCCTATTTTATTTCCCCTTCTAAGTGAGATTCAAATATCCTCCCTCCCATGAGCCCTTTTTGTTATTTAGCATCTTTGGGTCTAGGGATTGTAGCATGGGTATCCTGTACTTTATGGCTAATATTCATTTATAAGTGAGTAGATACCATATGTGTCTTTCTGGGTCTGGGTTACCTCACTTGGGATGGTATTTTCTAGTTCTATCCATTTTCACTCTAAAAAAATGTTCACTGTCCATAGCCATCAAGGAAACGCAAAAAAAACAAAACAAAACAAAACAAAACCCAAAACCTCTGAGATTCCATTATACACCCAGCAGAATGGCAAGGAACAGCACATGTTGGCAAGGTTGTAGAGAAAGGGGAACATTCATCTATTGATGGTGGGAGTGCAAACTTGTACAACCACTTTGAAAATCAATCTGTCAGTTTCTCAGAAAATTTGAAATAGTTCTTCCCCAAGAGCATATACCCGAAAGATGCTCCATTGTACAAAAAGACATTTGCTCAACTATGTTCATAGAAGCTTTATTCATAGTAGTCAGAACCTGGGAACAACCTAGATATCCTTCAACTGAGGAATGAGGAGAGAGGTGGTACTTATACACAATGGATTATGACTCAGCTATTAAAAACAAGGTCAGAAGGATTTTTAAGCACATGGGTGGCCCCTCAGAAGTAGTGGAAGCCCTTAGCAGGCAGGTTAGCCTGTAGATTGTGTCAATAACATTACTTAAATGCTAGTGAAAGTTAGGTTCCTACCTTGCCCTACAGAGCAGAGAGAGGGGACATGACTTTCTTAATTACATTTCAAAGGAATGGCTCTAAGACCCTCTTTCTCAAAAGATTTACATTCCAGAGAAGAAGAGGAAGAGTTAAAATTACAACCTGGGAGAGGACTCTGCAGAGCAGTTAAGGAACATTCAAGGATTTCTTGGTCAACAGCAGGTAAGCCTCAAAGCCCACAGACAGACACACTCAACAAGGACTCTCCTAGCCCAGATGACAGCATAAAGGCTCAGTGACATGGGGCTCACTGAGAAAAAGTGGCTAGGCCACCAAGGGGTCTTGTGGAGTATCCCTCCACACCCTAGACCATTAAACTCTTGCCTATTGCCAGTGCTGGCATCTATTGCTACCACACCAGGGGCTGCCTTTCAGAGAGGGCAGCCAGCTCAGTCTACCGCTCTGGCTCCAGAGTCTACCATCACATTACAGATCAATAACTGGAATAAGTGCTGTGAAAGAAATTCTTGTATTTGTTTTTCCTCCAAGATGTAATTGCCAAATAATTTATCTGTTCCCTCTTCATTCATGACCTTCTTAGTTGTTCATGTTCTAGTTCTCTTACTTACCCTATTGTACTTATTAAGAATACTTTCTAACTTAAAGAAGAGTTATGTTGGTTGTACCAGAAGCACCCAGAGCTAACCCCTGCATGCACAGTACATATTAACACCTCACAGGACTATGACACACTGGCCAGCTAACTACTTGATGTTGGTACATTGTTACTTTCACACTTCAGATATCTACAGCTTTTACTTGCGTCATTTTCCTGTCGTAGGATCTCATGTGACTCAGTCACTTCAGGCTGCTGTAACTAAAATCCCACAGAATGGACATTTATAAAATTAGCACAAGTGTGTTTCTCTCAGTTTTGGAAGCCCAGGTTTAGCACATGCGTGAGGCTGCATGATTGATGGTTTATTTCACTGTAAGGTCACATGCTGGAATCACTCCTCTCTTAGGGAAACAAGATGAAGAGTCTATGCTCCTGACTAATTTTCCCCCTAGTTCCTTGTGGGGAGCTGCCCTTAGCGGCTCTTGGCTTAAAACATTGGGCAATTCCACCTTGTCTGTAGATTCCATTTTCTATACCTCTGCCTGGCACGTAGCAGGCTAAGGTCTGCCCAGGCCACTCCACCCGGACCCTGGGAACTGCTGCCTGACACATAGCAGGCTCCTCCGGATCCTGGGAGGCTGCTTGCTTATCTTGCTTCCTTAGCTGTGTTCCCTCAGAGCTCAATCCCTAATCTTGGAGTTCTTCCTACCAAGGACAGATGGCTGAATATCTGCCGTTAGGTTCCCACAGCAACCCTGCCCTTGCCCTAGATATTGCCTATGTAAACCCTGTAAGAATTCTCAATAAACGGGGCTTGATCAGTGTTCAGACTTGCCCTCATTTCTTCGTGTCTCCTGTCCTTTATTTTCACTTCGGCACCCCCTCCCAGGTTCCGTTTGAAGACACCACGGGCCGGGGCAGTTCCTACATTCTGATCACATTTAAAAACTGCGTTTCCTTTTCATTTATTCCTATAATCTGGAAGAATATCATAAAATAGTCCCTAATGTTACTGATCTGTTAGTGATGTGCCAAAGAGAATGCATCACCAAAGTTCTGGAGGCAAAAGGACAACTGCGTAATATAAAGCTAATCCTGACTGCTGTTTATAGAGGTAGAAAGAACGGGTATGAAGATAATCTTGACAGGCAAGCCTGCTAGAGAAGGTCAAGGTCAAATGCTCATAAAAACTGGAAATGATGACTCCTGTACTTAAGAGAATAAGGTAGGAGAATTGCCATGAATCCAAGGCTAGGGTAGGTACATAGGAGTTCCAGAACAGACTGAACCCTATTTTAAAGTGAAAATGAAAAAGGTACTGGTAAAGATAAAAATGCAAAAGAGGTAGTATTAAATGTGAATTCAACATCTCGTTCCTTTGACGCAGAAAGTGATTTCTTATTGTGAAGTTAAGACGAATAATCAAACCTGGGAAAAGGTAGATGTGTACTCAGAACTGTTAAGTGTGAGGGGAAGGTACAACTAGTTTGGCTTGTCAATAATAAAATCTTCTGAGTCTCACCTGTGGCAAGGCTGCAAAGTTCTATATAATTTAACTTTCCCATCTTAACTTTGGATTGCTTGTCCTGTCTAAATCTCCCTGGAAATTTTCTCATCAAACAATCCACTGAAGGGACAACCATCCATTTCTGTTATGGTGAAAATTAAAGTGATGCTCTTTACCACCTCAGATCACTCATGGCTTAACTGGGAGATGGCCACATTGAACATTGGATTTCAGCACTGTCATAAAGCATTCCTGTCAGAAGCAAAAGACAGCAGGTACTCATGTCACACTGTTAACATTTTCTGATAAGAATTTAAAATAGTATCCATTCTCAAAGCTAACCCATTCTTATGGTTTGGGGTAGGGAAGGTATTGGGAGCAACTTAGCTCTTTATTTCTTTAGGAGCCATAACCTTCTATCCATAAACTAGAAGAAAACTCTCCAGTCATAATCCCAAGGATTTTGGAGATAGGACTTACAAATAAAGATGACTGTGAAGGTAAGGAAGAGTAGGACCTCTGAGGTTAACAAATTAGGGTCAAGACCATATATACTTAATGTAGAATTTAATTGATTACTGTCCAATATAAACAGGTGATGCTGACTGCCTCTTCCCTCACAGGCAGATCTGAGCACTCACTAGTCTTTAAAAAGTGTTGTGTTTAATGCCATAGTAACACGGAGCTTGAATTTTTCTTCCTATCAATGTTGATATCTTAGACATGTGTGTACAGAAACACTCTCATTTGTAATTATCTTGATCCTTCTGTTTAATTTAGTTGGGTGCATCAAGTTTTGTGACATCACTATTTCATCAAAATGACAAGAAATGTCAAGTTGTGGGTTGTAACATCACCAAAGGAATCAGACAGCAGACAGGCTTAATTTACAAATAAATTTTATTTATAGCAAAACAGAAAGAAGAAATACAATGGAAAAAAATCAAGAAAGGTGAAGGCTATTCTGAAAAGATTTTGAGTTGACCCAAAGTCTAACTTCTGTTTACTTGAAGATTCTGCAAATTCATAAAGTTTTGCAAAAGACCATTTAAAATCTCAAGCTTGAGAATGACAAACTAGTAAAGTACTAAAACCAGAACAGAGTTTTGAAGTCATACAATCAGAATTTGCAATTTTATGGGTGAAAAAGGAGAGGCCCTGGAAGGCTTTGTAACTGTCCCAGGATCACACAGTAAACAGAGCCAGACCAGAGGCCAGCATTCCTGCTGGCCTATCCTACGCATGCTTTGCAAACTTGCTTCATCTGCGTATGCAAGCACTCCCACGTACTAGAGAGCCTGGATCATGCTGGTAATTTGGTGGAAGGGCTAATAAAACCAAGACTAAATAAAGAGCCATTTGTTATTGTGGGTCTTTTAAGATAGAGATGTTTTCACACCTGCCTTCTCCACATGTTCTGTAATAAGTTTTCATAGTGCTAAGTTTGCATATCGGTACGATAGACCTTCATAGAAAATGCATCATATCTAAAAGTGACTTGGGTGGTTGTCTCAAAAGAATAATTTAGAAATTTTGACCTACAATTTCCCAGAATTAAATTGTCCCTTTCTCAACCTGGATTTTGATGAGCTTGTTTTAATGTTCAATCTCTTCCAAGAACTGTAATGATGTTCTCTGCAAATCTTCAGGTGCTGGTGGATGCTCAGATCATGGCAACTCACTGCCTGGTGTTCTTTCAGGGAAAGAAAGGGGTCCAAATGGTTGGAAGACTCACTCTGTACTCTGATATAGTCCTTTTCCTTCTATGTAAATAAAACAGATAATAATGGATAGATACCCTACTCCTGTTTTCCTGACTTATGATAATGTCAATACTTCTGATACTGAAGGCAGAAACCACGAGTGAATCTTCACCTTCTTCCTTCCCTGTACTCTTGCACATGAAATCTTCCCCTTCTTCCCGGTACACTTTCACATAATGAGCAGCCCTCTGTCCCACAGTAAAAAGTCTCTCCTTCCTCAGTCTCCTTCACTCATTCCCAGCATAAGCACACTCCATGGGGGGATGATCCAAGAAGACTTTTGTGTCCATACAGATCCCAAAGTCAGCCTCCACAGACACAGAAGCCCCAAGTGTTCACAAGCATCTAAGTGCCAAGTGGTTTCCTAAGCACTTGGGTACTACAGCACTTCCATTATGTGCATATGCTGTCTATAGACCCAGCTTCTCAGGTCTCTGCTACTTTTCAATTTTTCTTTGAAAAGACCTAATTGGGAAATAGAAGAATCCGGAGGGTCCTAGAATCCTACAAGAAGAGCATTAAGATAGGCGGATCTGGGCCCAGGGATCCTGTTCAAACTGTGGCACCAGCCAAGGACAATACGTGCAGTAAACATTGAACTTCTACCCAGATCTACTCAATAGACAGGACATTCTCCACAGCTGAGTGGAGACTGGGGACTGACTTTCTTTCTTTCTTTTCTTTTTTTTTTTTTAATCAATTTATTCTTGTTACATCTCAATGGTTATCCCATTTCTTGTATCCTCCCATTCTTCCCTCTCTCCCATTTTCCCCTTATTCCCCTCCCCTATGACTGTTCCCGAGGGGGATTTCCTCCCCCTGGATATGCTCATAGGGTATCAAGTCTCTTCTTGGTAACCTGCTATCCTTTCTCTGAGTGCCACCAGGTCTCCCCCTCCAGTGGACATAGTCAAATATGAGGCACCAGAGTTCGTGTGAAAGTCATACCCCACTCTCCACTCAACTGTGGAGAATGTTCTGTCCATTGGCTAGATCTGGGTAGGGGTTTAAATTTTACTGCCTGTATTGTCCTTGGCTGGTGCCTTAGTTTGAGTGGGACCCCTGGGCCCAAATCTGCCTATCATAATGTTCTACTTGTAGGTTTCTAGGACCCTCTGGATCCTTCTACTTTGCTATTCTCCCATGCTTCTCTCATCTAGAGTCCCAATAGGATGTCCTCCACTCTGTCCCAGTTTCCTGATAAGTGAAGGCTTTCGTGGGACATGCCCCTTGGGCTAATATGCAGATATAAGTGAGTACCATTTGAGTCTTTCTGCTTCTGGGTTAACTCACTCATTATGATCATTTCTAGCTCAATCCATTTGTCCGCAAATTTCAGGAATTCCTTGTTTTTGATAGCTGAGTAGTATTCCATAATGTATATGTACCACAGTTTCTTTATCCATTTTTCTACTGAGGGACACTTAGGCTGTTTCCCATATTCTGGCTATTGTGAGTAAGGCTGCTATGAACATGGTTGAGCACTGGTTCCCCATATTTGACCACATCCCCCGGATAGGGAGACCTGGTGGCACTCAGAGGAAGGATAGCCAGCTACCAAGAAGAGACTTGATACCCTATGAGCACATACAGGGGGAGGATGTCCCCCTCAGTCACAGTCATAGGGGAGGGGAGTAGAGGGAAGGCAGGAGGGAGGGAGGAATGGGAGGACACAAGGGATTAGATAACAATTGCGATGTAATATGAATATATATATATATATATATATATATATATATATATATATATATATATATATATATATATATATATATATATATATGACCTAAAATCCAGGCCTTTAATTAAAACTCCCATTTTTCCTCTTAGGTTGAAGCTTACCCCACCTTTCCTTCTAGATTCTAGCTTGCCCTGATCAATCTATCCTTCTCAAACCATGTTTTTGAGAAACTTAATTTTTCTCTTTTAACCTATCAACCTACTTTTCATTTGCATCATTAGTAAAACTTTACTGCCTTATATTTCATCTGTGATTTACTGTTTCACTTCCTTGTCGGTATGACTGATGTGATTCACACTCCTTGTCAGTTTGGAAATGTATTTCTCAGAGTTGAAATCCTCAAGTGCTGGATCATAAAAGTTACCAAGGAGCCACAGTAGTAGCACGGGCTGTGTTGGATGCTGTGCATACAGCTGCATTTATTGATGGAAAGATACTTGTTAGGAGCTTATATGCTTCCCACATGTTCTAAAACTTCAAAATCTTAGAACTTGTTAATTTTCTCTACAAATGAGTGGTATACAATTCTATCTCCTACACACCCCCAGAAAAACAAAAGCAGATGAAGCCCAATATTTGGGGGACTATCATCTTTAAAGACAGAATAGATGTCTAATTCCATTTCAGTGGTGAGAAAACATCGACAGTAAATATTCAGAAATGAGTGAAATGGGTCAGGAAAGTAGTGGTAGTCATTCTTGCTGATCAACAGATGTTGCCTATTTTCTGCTGAGCAAATGATCCGATTCTATTTTCTGCTACTTCCAATACTGCATATGCCCATGTATCTTTAATAAGATGTTACTTCTCTCAAAGGAAAGTTTGAGGAGCTATGGTATGGGTGTACCACTTCTTTCTTCTTCTATGGGTACTGGCCATGTTTTAAAGGATGGCTCTTTCTAAGAATGATAGTGCAGGTAAACCAGCCAGACTTTGTGATGTCAGCAAGAAGCAAACCTCATTGATCTAAGCCACCTAGATTCTGACAAGTACAGTGTACTTTGAATGAATTAGGAAAAGCATATTGTTAATAATATATTATTATTTTCCTTTAAAGCGAAGCTAGGAAATAGACTCAAAGGAAAATCAGAAATAACGGGGAGGGTCCACCTTAAGTAAAAGCTTTTATTTCATTTCTTTTTACAAGTGGAAGAGCTGACTGACTATTGACAGATCAATTAGCACTACAAGAGGGGTGAACACTTAGCATAGAGAGGAAGGAATTAAACCATAAAATATCAAGAATGTTTGATCTATTCAACAGGAGATGCTATCTAGACACTCTTCTCTTAGAGTCTGAGAATACTAAATAAAAAGGAAAATAGCTTTATTCCCTCGAATGGATAAGCTTAGACTGAGATACAACACACAGACTTGAGGGTACAGAGATTTGCATAGCATTGAGTTCCCATCTAAACAAAGAAATCCTGAATCCATCTCTTTATGGCATCAAAACACATACTTTTAACTTTATAGAATAAAAACATGTTGATGCTGTTAAAGGTCCCTTTACACCATAAGCTTCAAATAGAGCTAGAAATAATCATTGTGGAGCAGGGAAGGGAAGAGAAGACCAAAGAGAAGCTGTCCTTGTCCCTTTCCTTCTGCAAGTGCCACCTTGCCAGTGGGTGTGTGGTCACAGACACTGACTGCCTCTATGGTACATTTCATGGCAGCAGCTTGCAAAGGGTGGATGGCTACCTTTTATAGCCAAGCTGTTTCTAGGATAGCTTTAAACAAATGACTGCCTCGGGTGCACCTTTAAAAGCAAGTTCGTAAATGCAGAAGGACACTGGCTAGGACCCCAACATTAGCTTCTATTCTGTTTATAAGCCTTCATGAATATATAATGTGAATTTTGCTGAAGCTTTAACAATGATTTTGTTGTTATGAACTGCTCAGATATCCTCATGTACTTTTCACCAGAATAAGCTTAGCACAATTATGAGATGAGTGGATTGCTAAAGCCCAACAACACAGCTAATGAAATTGTCATCAGTGTGAGCAGTGAGTGTCAGCTCTATCTCCAGACTCCGTGGTTAGCATTCAGACAGAGAGCAAGTGCAAAGGGAGTCTGTTCTATTTGAAGTGCTGAGCAGTGGTCTGCCCAGCCTGAGCACACACATCAATCCAGACTCCCAGGGAGACAAATGGAAATTCAAAGCAAGTATTCAATCACCATGAGAAAGCACAGCCTGAGAATGTGAGTGGCAGGAGAGGCTGGGGTTCCAGAGACAGCTCTGTGACTGAGCAGCTGTGTGACTTTGAAAAGGTTATACAGTTTTTCTGGGCTGGCTTCCTTTTCAGAAAAACAAGGTGACTGAACTAGAGTCCTAAGGTCTCCTTCCTTGGTAACACCATGTGTGATGCTCTTGAGTAAGGCTGTAATGGAAAAACGTTGAAATGGCTATGGCTGTAGATTTAACTGAGAGCCCTCTCCTAAAGGAGCTTCATAACATTAGCATAAGCAAAAGACTTATTTCCTACTCCTTGGAATCTTGAAGTTTGGAAAAATAGACATTGGAATCAAGAGTAGCGTGAATATCCCAAAGTTATTTGGCTTTGCTGAGTCTCATGGCTTCAGACATGATTGTTCATCTAAAAGAATGACTCAGTATTTTCGTGACGAGGACCCCAAAGCATTTGTTTCTATTCAACGGCACTACCTGCCCCTATCTATTCTTCAACTTCTACTGATTCTAAGATGATTAAAATCCTCTAGCATAATCCTGATGTTTCTTCAAGCTCCAACTGCCCTTGTCACCTTAGCCATCTCAGTTCTGTCCTCACTTTTGACCCAGATTTTAAACTCTCCTGAGTTAATGGTGGCTTTATGTAGATCAATCCCTTTGGTAGTAATTCTTTCTCATGGCCAATAGGTTTCTCTCAAGTGATAGACCGATGTGACTATGGACTGATGTAAATCATGAGACAGACCTTCTGCTCTAACCTGATACGTGCCAAGGAAATGGACCTCTAGAGTTAAAGTTTTTCATCAGTAGGAAGTACCCCTGACTGTCCCTCAAAGTGGAATTTATCCCCTTAGCTTTTTCTTATGGTAATGTCTCATGGCTTATTCTTATCCTTTCCAGAAAACCTTGTCCAGAACTTTGAGAGTGGCTTTTCTCCCCTATCTTCTGTGTAAGACCCTTGAACCTCAAATCCAGATTCTGTCTTATAACTCAAAAGATTATATAATTTTTACCACCTTAGGTACAACCTCAGAGTTTCTGGGTTGAGTAAGTCATTGCATATTGCCAAAGCTTTCATTTAAAAAACACAAGCAAACAGAAAATTAACAATGCAAATAGGTAATACAAAGAACCAGGTGTGTGGAAGAGATTTTAAACATCATTATCATTTGGCAAATACAAAACCACTTTAAAGCTAAAACGGCCTATTTATCTTTACAACTAGGTCACTGAAGAGGATGCTAAGAAAATGTGTATTTCTAGAACTTTTTAGAAATAGGGATAGTTTAATTTTATACCAATCCTAGGAGATAGTCATCATTGTCACAACATTATAGATTAATAAATAAAGATTGAAGAAATGTAAATATCTTTCAAATCACCTAGTAGCAGAATGTTTGAACAGTGGATCTTGCAGCCTTGTAAAACCACTATCTTAAGTCTGAGCCATAAGCAACTTGAATCAGATCTACCCGGTTCACCTCTCAAAATGTGGGTTGATGGGTACCATCCAGCATTGTAGAGACAGCATCTCCAGGAGAGGCTCCTGGTTGACAATCTCTGCCGGAGATTCATATACACTAAAGTTTATTTATCAGCTTCCTGTAGCACTCTGGCACTCTCCAAAATCAAAGGCAGTGCCTCATAAATCTTCTATGTATTCCTGGAAGTGTCAAACACAGAATTAGGCACCTGGAAGGTGACTAATTAAACCCATGTAGAAACAAAATCATTCAAATGTAACCTTTTTCCTGAACTGAGCAACAGTGTCTATGTAAAGGTTAAGGAAGCAAGAGACAGCCCACAAACACAAGGCTGCAGAACCAAGGCCAAAGTGGGACAGATGCAAGGAAAAAATTCAAGGAAATCCTCCAGTCTTTCTTGCTGTGATTCCTTCCATCTCTTTGGGGTGTGGTAGTATTTTGCTTTCTAAGTCCAAAGCTGGGCTTGAAACTCTTTCAAAAAATCTTAATAAAAATTCTTAAATGCTATACATGTGTACAAAGACAATATTTAGAGAAAATACAAATAAAATAAACACAACCATCTCTAGGATTCCTATCTTATGACTCATTTGGCTTTGAGTCTTCACAATACACAGTTACTGTAAAGAACTTACTGAGCTCAAAATCTCTTCCCTGTTTGAGAGAAACTTCATCTCTGTCCTGAAGGATGCACTGGCATCACATTTAAAAAAAGCCTGCCCTCCTCCCTGTTCCTACTTTCTGTATAAAGTGTTAAAACTAAGTTTTTGCAAAAGAAATATTCCTTTTTACAGATAATAGGAAGGCTAGAATGCAGTTTAATCGAGAAGGGAAAGGAACAAATGTCAACCTGCTAAGGAAAGGATGCAAAAGCCCATTATTGGCCCAGCCCTGGAAAACAAGAAACTTACAAGAGGGATGCACTGACTTTTCCTGGAGAGCAGTCTTGAAGTGCACATGTCTGCACGGCCTTAGAAATATATTCAATTAAATTTCTCACTGATTATTTATTGATTTTGCATTTTCCTGCCCTGCCACCGTCCAAGCAATTTTCGAACCATTCTCAAAATACCTCTTCAGCTTCTGAGGAAAAGGCTGATACAAACCAAGAATTCCCAAACAAGAGCTGAAATACAAAGCTAATTATTTCAGGCATGCCTCTGCTTCTGCAGCAGGTCTTTATGGGTTCAAGAGACTTCGTGGGCTTGTTACAGAGGCCAGATTTCAATTTGGGTAATTAGACTTTGCCCTACCCTTGAGAGTTATAGCCTGACATAGTTTCCTTGCTTTTCTTCCTGGGTCTCTCTATGTTTTTCAAAACTACTTCGTTCCTCTGCACTCTACTAACCCTTTCAAGGAGCTGGCTTTCACTTCCTATTCCTGGGTGTCTCCCATCCATGGGATCAGAAACAACTGCCTTGAATCCTTCAGGACCGTTGCTAATGCACCCCGACCCAAAAACCTCTTTTCAGTTTGTTCCTCAATAGAGTTCACTGTGGCATTTTTTTGGTACCCTTGCATATTTGTCTCTTATTAGAACAGTGATTTTTTTTTCTAGCCCATATCAGAGCTGGCATTGGGCATGTCTCTTGTTCCAGTGAATGCAATCCCCTTAAGATAAAAAATACTTCTTACTTCTCTCAACCCCGCCCCAACCCACCTATAGGATAAGTACAAGTTTGAAAAATAACTGACCATCCTTAAAACTAACAATACTTAAAACATTGTATGTACTAGGCAATACAAATAACCTAATGTCATTAAATCCTGAAAATAACAACTATCCTAATTTTACAGCTAAAAGAAAAGAGATTGGATATTGAGTGAGATGCATCAGGCCTTTTGAGGTTGCTATGCTGCAAAGTCTGGAGCAGAGATGACTTGCCAGGGTGCTGAAACCCCAGTACTCCTTTCATAGCCCAATACCACTTCCCTGGCCTTAGCCAGAACCTAGCCTATCATGAATAGTCAAGGTTCATGGATCAGGAAGTTAAAGCTTTTATATAACCCCTCTTGTCTTCACAACTGACCATTTGTGGTGGTTGGGAGTCCCTTCTTATAGGTTCACCCATAAGCGATCACAGCTTTGAGAGAGCCCTATTTACCTCCACACAGACAGCAACAACAACAACAACAAAACTCCTTATTTGATTTTTCTTCACGGCAATACAGGGAAATAAAAGTAGCAGGCCAATTTTCCCCACTTTGGCATCATATGAATTGATTCTTTCACCTACTTTTAGACTTTGCAAAGCAAAACACAATCTAAGTCAGAATAAACAATAGAGAATTCATTGTGTGAGAAATAATGTATACTCTCACAACCAGCATGGTATCTGCCCAGTCATGAATATGGATGAGCCTCCCAAACATAGCCTATACCACTGTTGTAGGTACAATATTCTACTGAAAGAAAGCTTTCTCTACAAGCTGGTATCTCTAAAATTGGCCTCTGTTTCAGTAATGTTTTCTGTCCCAACCACACTAACATGCCCATGCCCCTTCATTTTTAACCATCTATCAAGTGAGGAATAATAGCCTAACTACAGTCATATTTATAAACATAAGGGCTGGGAGCACTTGCCTAGCATGCACAAGGCCCTAGATTGTATTGCCAGTACTGCCATTAAAAATATAGAATGTAATTTTATTTTGCCTATAATTATAGCAGCGAAGAAAATAACATGTACCAAAAACATAGGAGCCAAGAGTTCACCGTAGGACCAATTCGCACAGCCTTTACTTCCTGGATTGCACTAGAAGTTAGCATGGAGTCTTTGTTCCAACTTATCTGAAGACCAGATACATGATTAAAATTCTTTACTTCTTTTGCACTCACATCTTTTCTATCTAGGGCTTTTATTATATATCACCTATATGGACCATATTATTGAGTAGTATCTTTGGAATCATTTCCCTTCTTATCGTAAAATCTACTCTCAAAGTAAAATGTCAAAGGTCCACTATGTTGGAGAAAACCGTGTAAGTAACAGAACAAGACTCCTTTAGCTTACATGCTGGTGCCAGCCTTCCCCTGAGACTCCCCTCTGGACACGTATACAGTAGACAAAGAAGAGACTGACCATTCTAAGTTGGTGAGGGGGAAAAAAAGGTGACAAAAAGTTAACAGAGTAGACTTGGTTGTCACATGCTCTCTTCAGATATTACCTGCATTGATATTTTTAAAGATATTTTTGTGTCTGGAAATCATTAGATCCAAATCAATTTGGAGGCATTAAAATCCATAACCCAAACCAAGTGTTTCTGTGATCCCTTTCTTTTATTCTTCTTTCATTGTTTCTGTGAAGTATGGAATGTTGAGGTCGTTTTCTGGATTTTTCCATTGGAGCCATGTAGTAGAGGAGAAAGTCATAGAACAAGCCCTGATCACCTGAGATGAGTGGGCAAGAGACAAAGGAAGCAATTTGGTGCCAGGCTATAAATCAGAAAAAAAAAAAGGCAGATCATAGGGTAGGCAGAATCTTTGCATTTGGAATGGCCTACTATTGCCCCCTTCTGCTTTTGATGGCTGGGTGGAATTTTCTGGGAAGGGGATTTGGCAGAAAGAGTATATTTTATCCCAAAGTAAATACTTGGAAGAGTGAAAGGCCTCATTTGAACAATGATAGTTGCAGGTAAAATGACAAATTAAATTTATGCCTACCCCCAAAATTGGCATTGGTGATTAACATATTAATAATGACACAGATGTTGTTATGACTCTAAGGCAGATATCATATATCTGACCAAAGCAAAGACTGTTTCAATTTAATAATACAATAAATTACATGTTTATGTATCTATTCATAACAATTCTCAGATGAGCTGACTACTTTTGATAAATTAGTTTAAATTAGGAATTGATTTACATCACATGAGTCGATACATCAGACGATAACCTATAGAAGCTTCCACAGAGCTAATTTTCTGGATTTTGTGATAACTTTCAGAGCCTTCCTTCTCTCACTCTCCTTACCCACATTGCAGAACATAGAGAGGGCTTCTCAGTTCCACCTGACTTTTGACTGATGGACTGGCTAGCAGACAAATGTACAGAGTAGTCCTCCCACTGAGAAAATCCTAACTATATAGGCATCTTCACAGTGTGGAATGCAGGAAAGGTTAGGGCATATATATCTGGGTGATTTGAGAGTTGATCCCTTCTCCCCAGTTAGCCAAGGAGGCTTCAGAAATTTCATGACTGTGAACTTAGAAAGGTGAGAAGTGACAATGCTTCCCACGGTAGAATGATTGTCAATATTTAATATTGGTTCATATAATTATTAAGGAGGCAGTAATTCCTAACCTGCTATTATATAAATAAAAGACACAGAAACCTGTTAGATTTTTGGTAAGCCTTAATGCACCGAGGCCGTGCAGATGTGAACTCTCTGAGCTATCTTGTCTGCTTCCCAGACAAAACCCTCATAAAAACCTGCACGTTTTCCATTTGGGCTACTGCTCTCCATCACACCAATCCTCAGGGTAAGCTGTTCTCTGCTATGTGCTTCTAGTTCACAATAACCCATGGCAACCTGTTGTCCTTTCTCACTTTGTGAGCCTTCTGCCACCCGCAAGCCTGCCAGCACTGGCTCTGCCTACCTCTCTTCTGCCCAATCCAGGCTGTCAGTGACTTTAATTAGCCAATCAGAGATAATTTGGGAAGCAAAACATGTGCATTTGGATATGTGAGAATTTGTCCATAGAACAGTAAGGATCTTGAGGGGCAAGTAACTAACATTTGAATATATAGTACCTCTAGATCGACCCCAACATCCTACAGTGGAGCTATTTGGAAGAAAAATTTAGATAAAGATGAAAGAGACCTTTAGAAGGCCGTCATGAAAGTTTAACCTATGCTGCTCTCTTTAGAGGGTAGTCCTTACACTACAATGTCCACACACGACATCACACTGAAGTTCGGGATCTGATTCAGTCAGCATAGGACAGGAGCATATCTCAACCAATTAATAAGCTAAGATGATGTCATGATTGATAAACTAATCAGAAAAATAACTTACTTGGTCTTTATCCTGATTCTGTCACTTAATAGCTCAGTTTCTTCATTTAAAGAGCCAATTCCGAGGAGATCCAAGATGGCGGCGAGCAGTGTGGACCGCGTTTGGAGGCTCCAGTGAACAATTCAGGGAATTGCACAGATTTCTGAGCCAGGAACACCGAGGTCCGAACATCACGGCAGCGGGAGTGCTCCACGGTTCGGAGGGACCAGGGTGCGGAGGACCTGCGTGCCCCTGCACACGGGAGGAGCGTGGTTTTCTTCTGATCGGAGCGGCAGCAGCAGAGGCAGCAGCACCAGCGGCACCAGCAGCGGCGGCTGAGGTTTGCAGCTCATAGCCTTCCGGTGGAGGCGATTGGTGTGGTGGCTGGTGGGAGTTGCTGCGGGAGAGGGGACTCAGGGCAGGATTTGGGTCGCGTGGAGCCTTTGGACCCAGACTGGACTCGGCGGACAGTTCGCCCCCAGAGTCCTGGGTATTGGCCCGGGCCCAGCAAGCAATTCTGCCTGAGGCACTAACTCAGCGTGGCCATAGCTCCCCTGCTGTGGCACAGGCTTAGTTGAGCTCGCTGCTCCACACTAGGCAGCACCTCAGCTCAGCGGCAGCTCCCCTGCGGTGACACAGTCCGGGCGGAGCACTTGTTCCACCACTGGCGCTAACTCAGAGCAGCCGCAGTTCTCCTGCTGTGGCGCAGGCTTGGTGACGTGCTCAGTTCCATCCTAGGCACCACCTCAGCTCAGCGGCAGCTCCCCTGCGGTGACACAGCCCGGGCGGAGCACTTGTTCCACCACTGGCGCTAACTCAGAGCAGCCGCAGTCTCCTGCTGTGGCGCAGGCTTGGTGACGTGCTCAGTTCCATCCTAGGCACCACCTCAGCTCAGCGGCAGCTCCCCTGCGGTGACACAGTCTGGGCGGAGCACTTGTTCCACCACTGGCGCTAACTCAGAGCAGCCGCAGTTCTCCTGCTGTGGCACAGGCTTGGTGACGTGCTCAGTTCCATCCTAGGCACCACCTCAGCTCAGCGGCAGCTCCCCTGCGGTGACACAGTCTGGGCGGAGCACTTGTTCCACCACTGGCGCTAACTCAGAGCAGCCGCAGTTCTCCTGCTGTGGCGCAGGCTTGGTGACGTGCTCGGTTCCATCCTAGGCACCACCTCAGCTCAGCGGCAGCTCCCCTGCGGTGACACAGCCCGGGCGGAGCACTTGTTCCACCACTGGCGCTAACTCAGAGCAGCCGCAGTTCTCCTGCTGTGGCGCAGGCTTGGTGACGTGCTCAGTTCCATCCTAGGCACCACCTCAGCTCAGCGGCAGCTCCCCTGCGGTGACACAGGCTGGGCGGAGCACTTGTTCCACCACTGGCGCTAACTCAGAGCAGCCGCAGTTCTCCTGCTGTGGCGCAGGCTTGGTGACGTGCTCAGTTCCATCCTAGGCACCACCTCAGCTCAGCGGCAGCTCCCCTGCGGTGACACAGTGCGGGCAGAGCACTTGTTCCACCACTGGCGCTAACTCAGAGCAGCCGCAGTTCTCCTGCTGTGGCACAGGCTGGACAGAGCTCTCGGTTCCACCAGCTCTAAGACTCTGGTTGGACACAGTGTGCAGTTTGAATCCAGAATTCCTGGCTGAGATTGGTGGTCAGCTCGGGCCCTGAGTCAATAACTGACCACAGCACGCACTTTGGGCCAAAAGGCCCTAGTGGAGCTTGGTGCGTAGTCCCAGCCCAAAATTCTGGCTGGACCCTGCATTTTGGGCCCAAAATCCCTAGCTGAGCTTGGCAGACGGTTCAGGCCCTGAGAATCTAGCTGAGTTCTGCCCGTGGTTCGGTCCCAGTGCTCCTGGCTGGACTTGGCAGGGAACACAGAAGGCTGTGGATACCTTGGCCTGACCCAACGCTCATTCAGAGACCCAGAACAATTGCAGGATCCACAGCAGAGGGGTACTGAGGATCACTGGCTGTGAGAGACCAGAACAACAGGGCTAACCTCCTAACATCCACACCAGTGAAGCTTTGAGCTCGCAGCCTAGGGAAATCGTAAGAAAACAAGTGAATCTATCGTCAGACACCCTCCATTCAACTCTGGAAGCTACCCAACAAAAACAAAGACGGCAAGATGTCTAAAGGACAACGAAAAAGCATACGCAAAAAACCCCAAAACAACATGGCATCTCCAGTTTCCAGCTATCCCAAAGAAAACCACCCAGAGAACTCAAATACAACGGAAATACAAGAAAATGACCTCAAATCCTTAGTGATGAGGATGATAATGGAGGAAACAAATAAAATTCGTAATCAAATGCAGGAAGACGCAGACAAACAGGTGAGAGACATAAAAGAAGCACATAGAGTGGAACTGGAAAAATTGCAGGAAAATGCAAACAACCAGATGAAAGAAATAAGTAAAACGGTTCAAGCTCTGAAGACCTATAAAGAGGCAATGGAAGAAACTCAGGAATATACAAAAATCAGATGAAAGAAATCAAAAAATCAGTTCAAGATCTGAAAATGAAAATGGATTCAATGATAAACACACAGACAGAAGAAAAAAGAGAACGTGAGACCTCAGAGAAGAAGGCGAGCAACACAGAGGTGAGCTTTTCTAACAGAATCCAAGAGATGGAAGAACGAATCTCAGGGCTAGAAGATACAATCACAGATATTGAATCAACCATTAAAGAAAATGCCAAATCTGGAAAACTCCTGACACAAAACATCCAAGAAATTAAGGACACCATGAAAAGAAGAAATTTGCGGATAATAGGCATTGAAGAAAGAGAAGACTTCAGACTCCAGGGCCCAGAAACTATTCTCAACAAAATCATAGAAGAAAATTTCCCCAATCTAAAGAAAGAGATGCCTATAAACATACAAGAGGCCTACAGAACACCAAATAGAATTGACCAGAAAGAAAAACTGCCCGCCACATAATAATCAAAACACAAAACATGCAGAACAAAGAAAAAATATTAAAAGCTGCAAGGGAAAAGGGCCAAATAACATTTAATGGTAAACCTATCAGAATTACACCTGACTTCTCAGCAGAGACCATAAAAGCCAGAAGGGCCTGGACAGAGATCCTGCAAACCCTAAGAGAACACAGATGCCAGGCCAGACTACTTTACCCAGCAAAATTATCAATAACCATTGATGGAGAAAACAAAAATATTCCATGACAAAAACAAATTCAAACAGTACCTATCCACAAACCCAGCTTTACAGAAGGTACTAGAAGGAAAACTCCATCCCAAAGGGTCAAGCTACAACCAAAACTACCCAGGAAATAGATAACTATCCCATGGCAAAAACACAACTACACAAACACTCGACTGGAAACAACATCAAAATTAAGACTCTTAACAGTCATTGGTCATTAATATCTCTCAACATTAATGGCCTCAATTCTCCAATAAAAAGACACAGACTAACTGAATGGGTACATAAACAAGATCCAACATTCTTCTACATTCAAGAAACACATCTCACCCATAATGAAAGGCATTACCTCAGGGTAAAAGGTTGGAAAAAAATATTCCAAGCAAATGGTCACAAGAAGCAAGCAGGTGTAGCCATTTTAGTATCGAACAAAATAGACTTTCAACCAAAATTAATCAAAAGGGATGAGGAAGGACACTTCATACTCATCAAAGGTAAAGTCAACCAAGATGACATCACAATTCTGAACATCTATGCTCCCAATACAAGGGCACCCACATATGTAAAAGATCTCCTAAAAAAGCTTAAACCACACATCGATCCCCACACAATAATAGTGGGAGACTTCAACACCCCACTCTCACTGAAGGATAAGTCATTGAAACAGAAACTAAGCCGAGAAATAACATCATTAACCAATGCCATGGGTCAAATAGATCTAACAGATATCTATAGAACCTTTCACCCAAACAAGAAAGATTACACCTTCTTCTCTGCACCCCATGGAACCTTCTCCAAAATTGATCACATCGTAGGTCACAAAGCAAGCCTCAACAGATACAAGAGGATTGAAATAATACCTTGTATCCTATCAGATCACCATGCTCTTAGGCTGCAATTCAACAACAACAGAAATAACAAAAAGCCTACACGTTTGTGGAAACTAAACAACTCTCTGCTAAATGACACCTGGGTCAGGGAAGAAATAAAGAAAGAAATCAAGGAGTTTCTGAAATTCAATGAAAATGAAGAAACAACATACCCAAATTTGTGGGATACATTGAAAGCAGTGCTAAGAGGAAAATTCATAGCACTAAGTGCCTTTAAAAAGAAATTGGAAACATCGCACATAAGCATCTTAACAACACAACTGGAAGCCCTAGAAAAAAAAGAAGCAGAAACACCCAAGAGGAGTAGATGCCTGGAAATAATCAAACTCAGGGCTGAAATTAACAAATTAGAAACTAAGAAAACAGTCCAAAGAATCAACAAAACCAAAAGCTGGTTCTTTGAGAAAATCAACAAGATAGACAGACCATTAGCCAAACTAACTAAAAGGCGGAGAGACAGTATTGAAATCAACAAAATCAGAAATGAAAAGGGAGACATAACAACAGACACTGAAGAAATTCAAAGAATCATAAGATCCTACTTTGAAGGCATATACGCCACAAAATTTGAAAATCTAAGGGAAATGGACGATTTTCTTGATCAAGTTCACTTGCCAAAGTTGAATGAAGAACAGATAAACAAGTTAAATAGTCCCATTTCCCCTACAGAAATAGAAGCAATCATCGATGGTCTCCCAACCAAAAAAAGCCCAGGGACAGATGGTTTCAGTGCAGAATTCTACCAGACCTTCAAGGGTGAGCTAATACCGATACTCTTCAAGCTACTCCAAAAGATAGAAATGGATGGAAAATTACCAAATTCATTCTATGAGGCCATAGTCTCATTGATACCTAAACCTCACAAAGACTCAACAAAGAAAGAGAATTTCAGACCAATTTCTCTTATGAACATAGATGCAAAAATACTAAATAAAATACTTGCAAAACGAATACAGGAGCACATCAAAGATATCATTCATCATGACCAAGTAGGCTTCATTCCAGGCATGCAGGGATGGTTTAATATACGGAAATCCATCAATGTAATCCACCATATAAACAAACTGAAAATAAAAAACCACATGATCATCTCCTTGGATGCAGAGAAAGCATTTGATAAAATTCAACACCCATTCATGTTTAAAGTTTTAGAGAGATCGGGGATACAAGGCACTTTCCTCAACATAATAAAGGCTATATACAGCAAGCCAATAGCCAAAATCAAAGTAAATGGTGAGATACTCAAGGAAATTCCTCTCAAATCGGGAACAAGGCAAGGCTGCCCACTCTCTCCATATCTCTTCAATATAGTACTCGAAGTGCTAGCCAGAGCAATAAGACAACAAAAGGAGATCAAGGGTATCCAAATGGGAAAGGAGGAAGTCAAATTATCCCTCTTTGCAGATGATATGATAGTGTACATAAGTGACCCTCAAAACTCCACCAGAGAACTCCTAAAGCTGATAAACACCTTCAGTAAATTGGCTGGATACAAAATTAACTCAAAAAAGTCTGTAGCCTTCCTATACACAAATGACAAGCTTGCAGAGGAAGAAATTAGGAAAACCACACCCTTCACATTAGCCACAAGCAATATAAAATATCTAGGAGTTACCCTAACTAAGCAAGTGAAGGACTTGTATGAAAAAAATTTCAAAACTCTGAAGAAAGAGATTGAAGATGACCTGAGAAGATGGCGTGATCTTCCTTGCTCATGGATCGGGAGAATTAACATAGTAAAAATGGCCATCCTACCAAAAGCAATCTACAGATTCAATGCAATCCCTATTAAAATAACTACACAATTTTTTAAAGACATTGAAAGTTCAATTCTGAACTTCATATGGAAAAACAAAAAACCCAGAATAGCTAAAACAATCTTGTACAATAAAAGGTGCTCCGGAGGAATCTCCATACCTGATCTCAAACTGTACTATAAAGCAATAGTACTTAAAACAGCATGGTACTGGCACAGCAACAGGCTGGTTGATCAGTGGAATCGAATCGAAGACCCAGATATGAATCCACACACATATGGTCACTTGATTTTTGACAAAGAAGCCAAATCCATTCAATGGAAAAAGGATAGCATCTTCAACAAATGGTGCTGGTCTAACTGGAGGTCTATGTGTAAAAAAATGCAACTGGACCCTTATTTGTCACCTTGCACAAAACTCAAATCCAAGTGGATTAAAGACCTCAACATAAAACCAGAGACACTAAGCCACTTAGAAGAAAAAGTGGGAAAGAACCTGGTACATATTGGCACAGGAGACAACTTCCTGAACAGAACACCAACGGCCCAGGCCTTAATGTCAACCATTAATAAATGGGACCTCATGAGGCTGAGAAGCTTCTGTAAGGCAGGAGACACTGTCAAGAGAACAAAGCGACAGCCTACAGACTGGGAAAAAATCTTCACCAACCCTACATCTGACAAAGGTCTAATATCCAAAATATATAAAGAACTCAAGAAATTAAACACCACCAAACCGAATAACCCAATTGAGAAATGGGGCTTGGAACTAAACAGAGAATTCTCAACAGAGGAGTATCAAATGGCTGAGAAACACTTAAAGAAATGCTCAACCTCCTTAGTCATCAGGGAAATGCAAATCAAAACAACTCTGAGATTCCATCTTACACCCATCAGAATGGCTAAGATCAAAAATTCAAGCGACACCACATGCTGGCGAGGATGTGGGGAGAGAGGAACACTCCTTCATTGCTGGTGGGAATGCAAACTAGTACAGCCACTTTGGAAATCTATCTGGTGCTATCTCAGAAAAATGGGAATAGGGCTTCCTCAAGACCCAGCTATTCTACTCCTTGGAATATACCCAGAAGATGCTGTAGCACACAACAAGAAAATTTGCTCAACCATGTTCATAGCAGCCTTATTCATAATAGCCAGAACATGGAAACAGCCTAAGTGTCCCTCAGTAGAAGAGTGGATAAAGAAACTGTGGTACATATACACTATGGAATACTACTCAGCTATTAAAAACAAGGAATTCCCGAAATTTGTGGATAAATGGATTGAGCTAGAAATGATCATAATGAGTGAGTTAACCCAGAAGCAGAAAGAATCAAATGGTATATACTCACTTATATCTGCATACTAGCCCAAGGGGCATGTCCCACAAAAGCCTTCACTTACCAGGAAACTGGGACAGAGGGGAAGGCATCCTATTGGGACTCTAGATGAGAGACGCATGGGAGAACAGCAAAATAAAAGGATCCAGAGGGTCCTAGAAACCTACAAGTAGAACAATATGATAGGCAGATTTGGGCCCAGGGGTCCCGCTCAAACTAAGGCACCAGCCAAGGACAATACAGGAGGTAAACTTTAAACCCCTTCCCAGACTAGCCAATGGTCAGAATATTCTCCACAGTTGAGTGGAGAGTGTGATATGACTTTCTCACGTGTTCTGGTGCCTCACATTTGACCATGTCCCCTGGAGGGGGAGACCTGGTAGCACTCAGAGGAAGGACAGCAAGTAGCCAAGAAGAGACTTGATACCCTATGAGAATATATAGGGGGACGTAATCCCCCTCAGGAACAGTCATAGGGGAAGGGAATAATGGGAAAATGGGGGGGGGGGGAGGAATGGGAGGATACAAGGGATGGGATAAACATTGAGATGTAACAAGAATAAATTAATAAAAAAAAAAAAAAAAAGAGCCAATTCCTCAACTTTAAGTAAGCCTAATACAGTGCACCTTATCGGGATGCTGATAACATTAAATGAATTGAGACACCTGATGTTCTTTAAAGAAACTGCACAAAGTAGGCTGTGGGGTGTAGGTGTGGCTCCCCCCTGTGACCTCAACCACACTTAGGTAACTGGAGACATTTTCAATGGCTCAAGGATCAGCCAGCCTCTGTGAAGGAAGTTCCGAACAACTGTGGTCCCCTCCACACAAAGGCTTCAATGACCCCAAAATGCACTGATCCAGGGAGACCAGAGTCAGTTTTTTCTGGCAGTAAGAGCCCTTCCGAGAACACATGCGTTGTGCTCTGATCAACAGTTTGGAATCAAAAGCAACAGCAACTAGTAACATGAAAAACAGTTCAATAATGAAGCGCTGTGTGCATAAAGCCGTTTCTATCAATAGCTTTTAGAAAATTTTTTTTTTTTTGGTTTGTTTGGTTTTTTAATACAAATGCCTTCCACTTTTAAGTCATTTGAGAGCTTTAGTTCTATTATCTCAATGGAACCTGAAAAGACCCTTAGGAGTGGCAGCGATAATCCTTGCTCACAACCAGAGAAACTGTTCTGCAAGTTACCCACAGTAGTTACTCCAGAAAGACACCAGGCAGCCTGTCCCTTCTGGGCTCTGATGCTTTTCTGAGTAAGATGTGACTCATCTGAATCCAACAAATACTTAAAAAGCCTTCTACATGAACAAGCCCTGCAGCAGAAGGAAAATAGCATGCTAGAGACTTTATAATCCGCAGAAATCTTTGCTTGCATCTGTTGCACATCTTTAATTTTACAGATCAGACTACTAAGGACAATGAAACAGAAGGACTTATCCAAGTCTCCCTGTTAACTCTGGTCCATTGGAACGTTCCGTCCATCCTGAGGAGCAGTCTTTAATAGTCCACGCACCCAGGTGCCCAAGGTTATCATGTCTGTTCGACATTCTTTCTGACCTGACATAATTACCATTAATTAATCTAGGACTGTAAGAGTCTTACATTTTATCAACATGTGAAATTCGAGGATTATGATTACTAGGAAGAGGTAATCCTCAGTTGTCTGTGCCCTCTTTAAGTCCAGTGCTCTTGCCTGACTATGGAAAGGAAGATAGGACTGGCTTTGAAACATTTCAAATGTGAACTGGTTGGGAAGAATCATCCGCCATCTTCCAAATAATGAAGGAGGCGAGCCCCAGCCCGTCTGAACTCCACCACTGTCATGTCTTTAATCACAGCTTAACTGAATGAACTGCAAATAAAAAGGGAAAAAGAAAACATTAAATATGAAAGGCCAACTTACTAGCCTATATTTTTAGTTCAAGTGACAGCTTTTAAATTACAAAGGTAAAAACCTTTTGTTAAATCGGATTTTAAATATGCTATTTATCAAACTAGTACCTTTTTATGATGCTTAAACTACTGTTTTAAATCGTGGAAAGTAGGAATAGTGAGTGGTGGTATTATTCTTCATTTCTAACACACACACACATACACACACACACACACACACACACACACACACACACACACACACACACCTTTGCATGGAAAGGCTGTTTTGTTAGGACACAATCTGGACTGCTCTAAGCAGAACTCTTAGAAATACACATTTTCATTCTCGTCACAATACTGTTAGATCACTTTCTAACTCCAGAGCTCTTATCGTGTCACAGGAAAGGGGGAAATTATTCCAGGAGCAATTATAGAATTTCATGGCTGAAGGGTGCCCAGAGGACTAAAGGATACTGTATCTGGACTGAGGTCCAAAAGGCACACTGACTCTCTGCATGTCTTCTCCACCTCAGAGCCTGCCCTAAATGATTCTTACTCTCTTTAGGACAGTGAATGATTTTGTATCCTGTTACAATTCCCCCTCTTCAAATAAACAGATAAACAAACAACCCACACCCCTCCCCCAAATCTGCTTAGGGTTGTGTGAGTGCATATCTTGTAAACAGCCAGTACTTCCTGGTTTCCATCCCCCAGATCTGTTCTCCTCTTCCAACCAGAGGTAACAGTGTGACTTACAGGACGATCTTGAGAACTTGTAGATCTTGAGAACTTGTAGATACTTTACCAACAGAACCAACATCCTAACACCTTTTGCTTTTCTTGTTCTCAAGAAAAGAATTACATCATATGCTGTTGAGGTTTGTGTTGTATGGAAATGAATACACAGGAGCCATAATTATGGGCCACACAATGATATTCTGGTCTATACGACAGTGGTGCCGCACGATTCAAATGGCACCGGGAAGCTCTTTGCACCATCGATAGCACAGCTGCTGTAAGTTCGCAGCACAGAGCGTTGCAAACATGTTTACAGCAATACCGATAGACACAAATAACTGTAGTGCCTACTGCTCATGCAAAAGTATGTCACATATGGCTATATCCGGTGCAAATTGGTTGATAACGGCGACAAAGGACCGTGTTACTGGTTTGTGTGTTTAATGTAGTAGTATTTACCATCATCTTTGAGTGCTCCCAGTTATTCAAGCAAAGGGTTACTGTAAAGCAGTTTGTCATGTTACCTAGGCAGCACCCTCACACATCCAGGGTTTCACACAGCTGCTGACTGCATCAAGATGCCACATTAAGTGACTGAAGTTATGCCACCGAGGTCTGTGTGAGTCCGGGCTGTAACATTAACATAACTATGAATCAATGGCAGTAATTAATTTCTCAGCCCACGTTCAAACAGTACATGATTTTTAGTCTCATCTGAAAAGAAGGCACAATGGATCCTCTCCTGTGAAAACAACTCTTCCCCTCCTCTCTATGATTATGTCTTAAAAAAAAAAAAAAAACTGCATCAATCTTTCTTAAGCAAAGAAGAGAAGAAACTCTGATTTCAAAAGCATTTTCTTTTCAGCTGTAGAATCTGCCTCGGCATATAAATAGCTATGGCTGATAGGAAGTGAGTTGAAACTGCTATCAAGCAGGGAGAACAGCATCCCATGGGACTCTCTGGCCAGGTTGTACCTCAGATCTTTTAGGGACCCCTGAGCAGCCCACCGTCCCATCAGCTGTCTGAGGGCCTCCACACTTACCTTTCTAATGGAAGATAAGTGCGTTGGTATGGAGTTTTCTTAATCCTGTCCACAGAACCTAACATGCAAACAAGGTGTCCATTCTAGTTGACCTTTAGGGACTGCCACCCTAAGCCTCTGACCACACTCAGCCTAGAGTGGCAGCGAAAAGTGCCACATATAACCACATCCCTCAATCAAATGTTTACTTTCCTAAAAATGGACTGACACCAGTAGATTATTATTAATGAAATAAAAAATATATTCACATTTGCTAATTATTTTTACTCACTTATGGTTTAAAAAAAGAGAGAGAGAGAAGAGAAGAGAGAGACTGAGCTTTAAACCCTATAATTTGGTGACCAATTAGTCTTTGATTTACGGTGATATGCTTAGAGAGTATTTTTTTTTAATATTAAAAAAGGCTTGCAGCTGAAAATTTACATTTAAAAAGTAATTAATGCCAATTCAATGAAGAAATCTTCAGTTTTCTACAGAATTACATTGAACTTCAAACCCTTCACGAGTCAAGCAAGGCTTGATCATCAGTTAAGAGACGCTTCTCCAGTGTTCTGCTAGACAGCGTGCACAGGGTGCCCTACCCCAGGTGAACTTCTCACAGACCCCTTCTCATGTTCCTACTCAGCTCTGTGACCTGCCTGGGAAGAGCTAGTCCTTCGCATTCCAAGTAGGTGCCTCTTAGGAATAAGCCAACTAGGACCAGGATGGCTGACCCAGCATCAACTGCTAATCTACTGTGTCAACAGATATTCCCTCCTTCCCTTTCTCCCCCCTCAGGCTCTTTGAGCTTCTATGGGTGAACTCACACATGCTTCTTGCTCTCCAAATCACCCCCTCTTTAGTTAGGAGAGTGAAGGAATCAGAGTGGTTTAGGTTCCCATTATCACTGTTGTCTAAGAGCTTCAGTTGCTCTCATTTGGCGTCTCCAAGGTTTTTTCCCTAACTAGAACAGAGTATTTTCTTTTTTTAGTCTAAGTATCACTGAGCCTAAGAGACATCCCCCCCCTTTTTTTTAACAGTATCTTTGTGGCTTTTTCTCCTTTTTAAAATTTTATTTTTGACACATTCATACATGTATGCAAGAAAATATGATCAAATCTACCCTTCACTTCCCTCCTCCAATCCTCCTATGTTCTTCCAAGCATACGTCCATCCTAGCTTCATATACATATATGATAGATATATATACGTATTTACATATGTGTATTTATAAGTCTAGTTAATGGTACCTGTATGTGCATGGGTGTGTCCTTATGTCTTTTATATTAACAAAACCTGAAACAAAATTTACTGAAAGATTTTATTAAAATGTAAATAATTTAGGATGGGATAGGTGTTAGTGTTTACTGGTAGTTTAAGATATCAGTGATTCACAATCTCTCACTCTGTCACTGTACCATTCGGCCATGAGCATGCCTCTGCCTCTTATAGTTCTCACATCTGTGGGCCCCACTTGGAAGATATAGAGTGATAGTCAGGGATCTCTAATGCATGAGGTATATAATAGATTCAAGAATAAATGACAGACCTCACCTCTGGTTCCTATGTGGTTTTGGTCAATACCAAAATTCCAAAATAAATATAATTTAATCATTGATTATCCCCATTCACCATGGGTTTGTTCAATGCTCTGTACTAAGACTGTAGTGTGCACATACATACGCCATTTCCATATACTAAGCAATCACTCTGTGCCAGGTATTTTACATACATAATATTCAAGCTTCCCAACAAGGACTTTCTTACTATGCCAATTATTTTTTTCAAAACAGAGTTTCTCTGTATAACAACCCTGGCTGTCCTGGACTTACTCTGTAGACCAGGCTGGCCTCGAACTCACAGGGATCTCTCTGCCTGCCTCTGCCTCCCGAGTGCTGGAGAAATGTGGTGCTGAAAGAAACTACATGTCTACTGTCATTAGCAAGTAAGTGTCAAAACTCAAATTCAAACCAGTGCTATGAAACTATAAACTACTCTAAAGGAGATTTGGAAATGGGATGCACACAGCAGACATCAGAGATGTAATGGAGTATAGTGTTGCCCTCAGCATCTTCACTTGGCAGCTATTTTCTGGGTCTGTCAATAGATAATGAAGACCCTGGTCACTGAAATGTGCATACCTTGTAAAATAGGAAAGAACTGACGCTAGTACATGGACAGAATTTCTCCTGTCTGCACACTTTCCTCTGACCCAGCTCACAAGAACTTGAGGTTCCACAGTTCACCCTCTGTCACAGGTTCCAGCTCCTGTCCTTTACTTGTTAGGCTGGGAGGCAGAGCAATATCCTCTATAATATGAGCTCTCAACACCTTCAAATCAAGACATTGCTTCAAGACCTGAGATCTGTAGAATATCACCGTTTCTAGACTCATACATTGCCATGCCAACAAACTCCTCTTCAATCCAACAGTCTCAGGATATAGGGAACCCATAACAAGCCCTTAATGTCTAAGTGACTCCAGTCCTTCAGCCCTTCTCGTGGTGACCCTACCTATAAAATGGAACTCCCTCATCAATTTGCTCTATTAAGTCTGATTAACATCAACTTCCCAACCTACACCTGGAAATACCTGCTCAGCACGGTGACATGATGGATAACTAAGTAGTCTATTTTAGTCTTTTGAGTCATTTTTCCCAGAAGCTGAAGTATTTTTCCCTGATGCTCAGGATACCTGGAACCTTGCCACATGAGAACAGACCTTCTGATCTTACCTATCTCATACATATCAAATCCTTGAATTTCATGGTTCTGCCTCAATGGTGGAGACAGCCCAGAGCCACCAATGGGTGTGTGACATCAGACATGTCCTTGGACATTCTATCAGCTCTCTTTAAATTATACTGGATAGTTACCTAAAAAGTTTCTCTCCCAGAGCCACCACACATGCTTGACTTTGAAGCTTATCCAATAATGTAAGGCAATCCTTATCTGAAAAAGCTTTGATTCTCCCATCACAAGCTGAGATACTTTTTCCACAATGACATGGAAAGGAAACAGCATTTCCCCTCTTGAAGTAGACTGCCACTCACCAAATAGCTTGTTATTAAGGAGAGCCATTCAAATGTCCCTACAACCTGATCATTTCATTTGATTGGTCTAATTTAATACTAAGTGACCCTCCAGGTATCTAGGGGCATGCCTTGAACTATCAAGGTTCTTAGTGGTTTTATTTCTGTGATTGCAGCCACTGTATAAGTACATCGAGAGGCCAGCCAAGAACACTTTAGGTGAGGAGGACTCAAGCCACAGGGCTCTGCATCGAGGGTGGGAACATAGAAATAGACAGAGAACATCCTCCAAGCAATTGCAGTATGCAAGGATATTAATGGCAGCATCTACAGTGCAAGCTTCGACTCTATGGGAAGCAGAAACTGTTAAGATGACTGTTTCTTTAGCCGTTTTACCCTCTGTTAAAAATAAATCCCCAGCATAGCACCACACACCATCAAAATCTGATTTTTTCAGCCTCTGTAAGTCTCAAAGACAGGAGCCTGACTACGGGGGCTGACTTTCAGATATGTGGTGCACTCGACTCGAACAGCCTTCTCCCAAAGATGAAGGCTGCCTCCCACACAGCCTTCCTAATGAGTGATACTACCAGCACTGCTAACTATGCCACATCATTAATTGCTCAATCTAAATTAATCAGATATCCTAACGTTATTACTCTTGTTTTTTTTTTTTCAAAGGCTTTTGTTAGAATAGTCTAAAATAATCAGGTCTCTGTTAATGAGTGTAATACCAATATTCTATTTCTAGATACTGCCCAACACCTTCTAAACTAACCCAAAGCTTAAAGTGTCCACAGGCAAAGGGATATAGAACTGAGTTTTTGCCTTGGCTATATTCACTATAGATATTTAACCTGGTTCAACTAGACTTGAGCAATATTTTTTCCCACAAGTAGGAATTCAAAATTTATAATGACACTGGCTGGCAATGCTTGCCTAGTTTCATATTCTCTTAGCACCCCTGAATGACAATGCCAAAGAAACACAGTCTCTTTTTTAAAATCCCTTTGTTGCCTCTGTGCCGGCTAAAATCATATATATTGCAAAATGTCTTCTCCCAAGAAGATACTGAGTGTGAGAGTCTGAAGACAAGGATTAATTTTCAGCCTTAACTGATACCTGATACCAGATTCAGGAATTGGCCAAGTAGCCAGGCAGCAGCCCATACCCATAAATCCAAGCACTCACTAGGGAAGCACAAGTAGGATGCTTGTTGCAAGTTTGAGGTTAACCTGCTCTGTGTAATATGCTCCAGGTTACTCATGGCTACACAGCAGGACCCTATCTCATAAAAACAAGTAGGCAGAACAGCTGATCTTCTCCTTAGTGTGATGCGAGGAAAGCCAAGCAAGACTCTCCAGTCAGCATAATCTTTCTTGTTGTTAAGATGGCCCCCCCCAAGTTATATAATCACTATGCATACATTATGAAGGTGTGTTGGTATTTTAGACATAGAAGGTTGGACAAAAAGTGAACTGGGGAGATTCAAAGACCTCATTTCAAATTTCAGGCCTTTCGCCCCAGCTGGGTGGAACTGGCAACCTTTGGCCATGCAAGTGGTACTCAACTTTGCATACACAGAACACATCAGTACAGACTTCATGTCAAAAACTCTCACAAGCATATTGCATTTATAAGCCTATAGCCAAGCCCATGAAATGTAATGAACGACCCTTAAATGTTATATCTTTTGTTTTATGGATGTTAAATTACTGTTATTATTACAAATAGGTCAAAGCAAGGAAAGAGATAAATGTTCGAGGAGAAATTGGGGATAGGGGCAAAGGGATATATTTATCCCTAGGTGCATTAAGTATGTACAGCTTTTTTCCCCCATGTCATTCTTCATGTAGTGTTCAGACCAGGTTCCTGAACATCCTGTTTGCAAGTGGCATGGCTTTCCACACACTTGTGTTTCTCGGGCCAAAGGAAATTATTCGGTGACACCCAAGCTCAAAACAGTAGGACAGGACTCCCTAACCCAGTTCTAGAAAATAACCAGATGTATGCGAGGAGCAGAACTATTGACATAGATGCTCCTTCTTCCCTAGTGCTTGATTATAAGCTAGCACCTCTTTACTTTATTGTGGCAAATGGTTCTTGTCAAAGAACAAACCCTTCCCTGTGAGTTGCCTCTGGGACTAAGGCAAGTGCCCTTCTTTCTCCAATTTAGAGGCTTCACGTACCCCGTGGCAGCTCCTCTGGCTATTGCATTTGCAACCAATATGAAACCACCATGTCTGTTTCCTGGGCGATGTTGTTGTAGCTCCAATTCTTCACCTCCAATCTTGGGTTAGTGTCTGGGAGTTTATTCTAAGGGAATACCTGCTTTCCAGTTGTCTTTGGCCTGAGGCAGTATAGATGGGCTTGCTGTCTTTCCTCCTGCAGGGACTACACATTTGTGGTGGGGTGCCTGGGTGGCAGGACGGTGGGACAGCAGGATGGCAGCTTGGAATCATTCTTCTGAGTGACAGCTCTCCGTGACTCTCTGTACTCCAATGTGTGAGGGAGCAGCTGTTCACACCAGAGTGAGAAGATATTGAAAGGGGGGGGGGCTCCTTTTTCCCAAATTTGGATGAAGTATAACCAAACTCTAAGGCCTTTGATGATCTAGTCATCCTTTGCACTCATCTCTCAGAGAGACTAAGAATGTTCTTGTTCCTAGGTCCCCAGGATCACCACAGTGTACTGAGTACATCATTGTGTTCTCTCATACTGTACTCTGAGAACACCAAGTTGCCCGCTCAGAATCAGCTAATGAGATGAAGTTCTACAGAACTTCAAGTTCTGAGGCCTCTAGGGATGAAAGCACTTAGACAAGCTGACTTTTTTTATTGTAGATTCCTAACTCAGAATGTAATTTGCTGGAGTTTTCCTCTCTGCTAACAACTTAAAATTTGGAACAGGAGCCTACACAGAGGTAACTAAATCACACCAACAGGAGTCCCTCAAGTAGCATGCTGCCAGGGAATACCATAGGCTCACTTAAGCCAACTGATTGGAAAACTGAAATATTTCCCAGACACTTCAAGCAGACTCACAGAGCATCGATTCCAATAGATCTGTTTGGCTAGATTGGAGCTTACAGGATTATTAGGACCACTGCAGATAATGAGCCTCATGCCTTGCAAGTTAGTGTCTACCAAAGCACTTTCTGAGTCCTTCTCTACTCCTCTGATCAGAAAATGTCTTTGGAGGTAACTCGATTCAGACACCATGATGGAGGAATCTGCAAAACTGAATACAAAATGCCATATGTCGTAGAATGAGCCAATGCTGTGCAAGAACCAAAGTACAATCTAAGTCCAAAATATTATGCCAATCAAAAGCCAGTCGCATGAGGACATATGAAAGAATGAATGATAGAGAGGGAGGGAGGGAGGGAGGGAGGGAGGGAGGGAAGGAGCCCAAAAGGTTGTGTGGTTGAATTAGTAAGTAAACCTCACACACACAGATGGACAGTTGAAATGTCAGAAAAGGAAATGAATCTCTAACATGCCCTTCCCACAAAAAAAAAAAAAAAAATGCAAACTGAGCTGTGGCAAATGCCACAATCCATCCCTCCTCCCTCTCTTGCCTTTTGCAAAGATTTCTGATGCTAAAGCCAAGGAAAATCCAGCAACACTTCTTAAATAAAACTGAAATCCCGTGGCTCAGCCCTGACCTAAGCTCTGCTTACTGAAGTTTACATATGCAGAACGGTCTTGGACTAAGGATGTGATTCCAAGTACAAAAGAAGGGGAGACACAGCCAGCCTGTGGCCAGAGCTCTGGGTCTCATGTGTGACCTGGCACTGGCTTCATTTCCTGCTTTCTTTGGGAGAGTGATTTAGCCTTAGCTCTTCCCAAGGGCTCCTGGAGCAGAGATAAAGATTATCTCTCTTCCTGCCTATTTCTCCTTCAGTTCTAAGCTATATATCTGGGGTCTGAGACATGTGTGCCCTCGTCCTAGATATTGAATTCTGGACTCACCTTATATATCACTCACTTGCTGCATTTCCTCTCCATTTTTCCTTCTCTTTTCTTCCCTTCTTGTCCCCTCATCCATTTTAGAGAGGCTGCCAGGCCATTTTCAGACTGGAAAACAATGAATCTCATTCGAGCTCGGGAGCCTACTCTCCTGGAATATTTAAATGAGATAAATGATGCCGGTGTGAACAGCGGTTCCCTCACACATTGGAGTGCAGAGAGTAGCATAGAGCTGTCACTCAGAAGAATGACTCCAAGCTGCCACCCTGCTGTCCTACCGTCCTGCCACCCAGGCACCTTACCACAAACATGTAGTCCCTGCAGGAGGGAAGACAGCAAGCCCATTTATACTACCTCAGGCCAAAGCCAGCTGGAAAGCAGGTATTCCCTTAAAATAAACTCCCAGACACTAACCCCGAGGTTGGAGGTGAAGAATTGGAGCTACAACAGCATCTCCCATGAAACAGGACGTGGTGGCTTCATATTGGTTGCAAATGCAACAGCCAGAGGAGCTGCACGGGGTACGTGATCCCTCTAAATTGGACTATTGTGTTCAAGCTGTCATTTTTCATTTTTAAAACTAGGATCCCTTCAAGTAATCAGTAACCTTGAAGAGAACTGAACTCTCCAGCACAGGTCTGCAGAAAGTCCTCTGAGAGACTAGAAAAGTTGGTGGAGAAAATATAAACATCAGTGCCCACGCTGCCCCCTCTGCCTCCTCCGCATCCCTTGCTATCTCCTTCTATCTTCGCCTTGAACATTTCACAAAGTTTAGACGGGTTTAGGTTATCACTCAAACGCTGTGACTCAAACTCGGGGAAATTGTTCCTGTAATGGAGTTCTCAATTTATTGGTCAATTTCACCTTGATTTTGTGTCACTGTTAGTTTTGCTAGCTCTTCACCTTGTATTACATGCTCTTAAAAAATGTGATACATTTTCAAATATTTTAAATATCACAGATAATTTGATTCAGTTCATAATCTTCTTCTAGAAAAATAAATAAAAATACATTAAAAAGAAAAAAAACGACATTGTTCATCAGCCTTGCTTTCTCATAAATAGCTAAAATCTGCCACCTTCTGGACTTTGAGCAAAGGTTAAGACAAGCTGGCTTAATGTTTCTGAGCCAAAGGCTGGATTTTCTTCACCTATGCGGTGACACTGCCATCTTGTGGCCGTTTGTTAGACTCCCCATTCCACAGAAACAGGAAAGAAAGGGAACAAATGCTCACTTAAAGCAGTTCACTCAAAATAACAAAAATTAAAAAGGAATTTGCGTGAAGTGTACAATAGCTCATCTCAAAAGTTATAATTCATGAAATAAAAGAACATACGGGATGTTTATGTTCACATTGACACAACCTCCTGTAGGAAAAAAAAATGTGTTTTTATTTCCAAAGACAATAATAATTAGATAATGCCCACATTAGCACCCCAACAACTTCATCCTCTGTCTAAAGGAAGCTGGGAAGCGGGGCTGTTCCTCACTGTTGTGATATCCTTGGTCTAAGGAGTCGGCCAAATCATATTGGTTGCCTGGTAGTTTTAATGCTGCAATGAAAATATGATCGATATGTTTCCACTTTTAGGATTTCTAGGCGCTGCACTCCAAGCCATCCTAGAATTTTTTTCTGTGGCTGGGAGAGTCCATTTTGAAGGGCTGTCTTCATGGTCATTACCTAGTCATCTGCAGGAATCCAGCTGCTGCTGCTGTGGAGAGCAGAGCAGCCTCTGTGGATAATGCTTCCCGGGTGTCCTTTCATTGCTTTCTTCTTGTGCATGTTTTGAACTCTCCCTAGCGTTTTCCTTTGGGAAAAGGAAGAGTCTTGGGTCATCTTTCCCGTGGCCCCCATCTCCCCAGGGTCAGCAACACTCCAGCAATGTGCTCGAGTCCCACCGTTGTCAGGAATTTGATAAACTATCTCAGCTGCTGTAAATCTGCTTCGTGCTGAAAACACAGCAAAGCGTACACTGTATATCTGCAATCTGGTACCAAATTTTGTCTCAGAAGATCAAAATCAGCTTAAAGCTTCTACCGATAGAGGAAAGGGAGAGACTTATCCTTCATTCTTTCTCTTTCTTTCATTCAGGGCAGCTATCTCACCTCAGCATGCAGAGGAGCCCTGAACAATCATCTCCTTTGTTCTGCCCTGTGATCATGTGATGCTGGCACAGAGTGACTCACCCTTGTGTGTAACAAGGCAGCCTGAGGTCACTGTGGACCCCATACCAGCAGCCTTGGAGAAAGAAATCTTGCTTCTGATGCTGTCCCATCTCCCATTGTTTAATATTATGCTTATTCATATGCTATTTGTTTTGTGGGTAGGAGGGCTGGAGTTACATGTAAAAACTAAATTGGGTCTGGCCACCCCAGTGTAAGAAACACTGAAGCCAGACTCAAGCTCCACAGCATTTTAAAATATGAGTCACAGAGCATTGGTCTGGCCCAACCATGCAATTCATCTGGGACCTAACAAAGGATTTCAGCAATGCTTCTGGCTGGGATATGATTATCCGAGACCTCTCAGGGCTGCTATTGATCACAGAGCTGGAGCTACTTCCAGGTGTTAACTTCCCTCTCTCTCTCCCCGTTCTCAGTATGCTTTGCAGGTGTGCTGCCCTGGAGCAGTTCTGGGATCAGATCTGAAGAGGAATAAAAGTGTCAGGGGGATGCAGAAGGGCGCTGTGGCTAGACCAGCAGCCCGAGGCTCTACTGACCTTTTGGCTGCACACAGATGAGGTTTCTGCATGCTTCTACTTGCTGGGGTTTTCCCCACAAGAGGCTCTGACGGCCCAACCCCTGAGGCCATAAGTAAATCCTCAGCAAACCCCTTTCTTTCTCCTCCTCCTCCAAATGGAGAGGTAAAGGAGGTGTGGGACATTCTTGGATTTTGCTAAGGGTAGTTGCTACTCTAGCTACTAACTATTGGTTAAATTAATTGTAGAAAGGGATGACGATGACGGGGACTCAGGAAGAAGGAGTACATGTGTTAGTGCTAAACATAGACCTATTATGGTTAACTAAACATCAAGAACCAAAACCATTTCTTGGATTCAAGGAGCTCTCAAGCTAGAAGGCAAAAATCTATGCACACATGCGCGCGCTCGCGCGCGCGCGCACACACACACACACACACACACACACACTCAAAAACAAACAAAACCTGTGGAACACTTTGGTACTGGGAAAGAACAAGAAAAGAGTTAATGGCGGGAAGAAAGCGTAACTCATTTTCTGGGAAGGGTCAGAGAAAACCCACACAGAGAAGATGCCAGGAGGGCCTCATATAATTAAAAAAAGAGGGGAAGAGGGAATATACCAATGCAGGGAAAATGGCCTAAGCAGAAGGGGTGCCATCAGAGGCCTTGTATAAGACCAGGACACTGAGGCAGACTATTTCCTGAGTGAAGGTGAGGTACAGGAGCTACAGGCATCAGATATTCTCTCCCATTTGGACACGGTTGTCCTAGCAAGCAGTGTCACACGAGGGAGCTGGTAGAATTCTTCAGGCAGGGATGTATTTTAGAGACTATCTCTGGCAGTAGTGATGAGAGGCGGTCCAGGGGGAGGTAAAAGAGGGTAGAGACATGAAAAGCAGGTAAAAGGCTATTTCAGTGTTCAAATGAACAACAACAAAACCCTCCACTTCGGGCAGAGAATTAGAAATGATAGAAGAGGGCTGGAGAGATGGCTCAGTGGTTAAGAGCGCCGCCTGCTCTTCCAGAGGTCCTGGGTTCAATTCCCAGCAACCACACGGAGGCTCACAACTATCTATAATGTGAGCTGATGCCCTCTTCTGCAGATAAAGCACTCATATGCAATAAATAAAATAAATAAGTCTTTAAAAAATAAACTTTAAAAAAAAAGAAAAAAGAAATGATAGAAGAATCTAAAACAGAATTGAAAGAATAGGGTTGGAGATGAGGCTAATGGCAAGATGACTTATGTAGGTGATGTAGCGGGGACCAGTCATCTGGGTTGTAGCATAACAAAGAACAAAGAACGGGGATGAGAAGTGCTGGCAGGATGGGATAAACCGATAATTAGCAGCACACATTAATTAGCAGCACACACACACACACACACACACACACACACACACACACACACACGAGGTGGGGGTTGCGGGGTGGAGAAGCCAGGAAATGCCTGTAGGTGTGCAGATGAATGGTGGTAATTACCACAGCAAAAGTTGGGTATTTAGTGACCAGTAAAGAATGGTTTTTTCCCTAGACGCCGAAGCTGGTGTTATTTTAAGGTCCTCCTCCCGTCTTCCAGGATGACATAGATGCTGTACATTTCCAGGACTTGCTCCAGGACCATCCTATGCATATACTAAGAGTCTGTCTCTCCTACCATTAGTGCATGACATCTCTCCAAAAGCCACCAGTGCTAGGGCTTTGTAGTGAATGAGCACCGATGACCACCAAGAGTCTTCTCACCACTGTAGGTTTTGAGGGTAAGCTTTCTTAGCACTTCTGCTCCAGGCCATGAAACACAACCCACCGCTGGATATGTGCATAATTTTCCTTGTTTTTCATAGATGCTCTCACAGGAACATCAAAAAAAAAAAAAAAAAAAAAAAAGCATTGCATCCCCATTCCTATTTTAGAGGTGGGTAACTGGTGCCTGGAATTAAGGAGATCCCATGCTTAGAACCTTCCTATCAGAGAACACATTATCACTGGCTTTCTGTTACTTACCAGGCAGATTTCCAGATGCTAGATATTGAGACATGAACAAAGCAGACAAATAGCCTGCCACCCCTCCCGGAGTTCACATTCTATGTGAGACTTACAAGCCACACACATAGATGCAGACATAACCAGATAAGATCATCTCCAGTAATGATAAGGCTCTTTTCCGAATAACTCCTTGTGCAGCTTTTGGGCTCTGTGGAATGTGAGCTGTGAAACTCTGCGATCAGCAACACAAACCCCTGATTGTTAAGAAGGCAGCACAACCCACACAGCAGGTCTGTCTGCCGTGTTTGTGCTGCGCCTTCCCACCAAGTGCTGGAAATGTGTTAAATAATCATTGCCATTCCACTGCAAGTACATTTCTCTTTTATTTTAATCCTATTATAGAATTTTTTGATGGCAACCTGCTGTTAGAGTACATCTAACTATGTTAAAGCTCCCCAGGCCCTGAGCATGAAAGAACCTCTTCAGAACACACGCCAGGACAGGTGTACCTTGTTAGCATAGAAATGAAAATAAAAGACAGTGCTCTGGGGCAAGAAGGAGGACCGTGGGCATTCTGATGCCATTGCTTAGGAGGTAATCTCTCCTACATAATTTGGGGGCAGCAGCTTGATAGAGGGATGGGTCCTTTTCTGTGCCTGGTGCTTGAGGCTTAAGAGCTGAAAACTAGAGCTAAGCGCGCAACCCTTAGCACACAGGTCACCTCTGCGGTTCTGATGCTCCAGACACTTCTTGAGATGAGAATATCAGTGGTCTGTGTAGCCTACATGTCTGTCGTTGCCAACACTGGAGATGTTTTAGTATGACATCAAAACAAATACTGTTCAAGTGCACGGGAGGGTGGGTCTTTCTCCACCTGCAATCACTCAAATGGAGAGAAGTCTGGCCTGGCACAAATAACTTCCTTGGACATGCTGAGCTCATTTTCTTGAAATAAAGTTATGGTTATGGGATGCCATACAAGAACTTGTATCTTAGCGAATCATTTCACTCTAAACAAATGGCAAAATGTGCTTATTGGAAAAACTGGCCATAAAAATTAGAAAATAGGCATGGTATCCTAGACCCTTACGCCAAGCTAATATATAATGGATGCTGCAAACAGACCTAATACCTGAAATCCACTTTGATAATCTACGTCACTCTTGTTTGTGCCGGTGGCACTGGCACGTGTCTTCCAAAATGCCAGATCCTGAGAAAATTGCAAGTAAGTTCTCGTATAAGGATTCCATGTCTTTCTTTTGATCTTCCTGACCCACAGAGCAAGAAACAATGTTTTTTCTCAATGTATGTTCCGGAGTTAACATAAAGAGCAGACAGTATATTAGTAACACTGTCTAAACGCTGCTTATGTATTCATTGCCTGGGAGCAAGAGTGGTAGCAAGGAGATAAAACCAGGTTATTTTAATGATAGTTTAGTCAAATGTGAGGGAAGAATGGAAAGAAGGAAGGAAGGAAGGAAGGAAGGAAGGAAGGAAGGAAGGAAGGAAGGAAGGAAGGAAGGGGAGGAGGAGATGGTAGAGGGGAGAAAGAGAGAGAGAGAGAGAGAGGGATGGAGGGAGGGAGGGAGGGAGGAGAGAGAGACTTGAGGCATCATTGCTGATATGGGAGTGTGAGACACAAGTCACCCTTTTCCTTCAATACTGTAGAAAATTATACTGAGTAAATTTTTCAACTTGGGGTGATATTTAAAATGCTTTATTTAACTACTAGCCATGCCTGAACTCTTCTGAGTAGACTCTTTCTGTGCCAGTGTGTTTATCATGCTCACAGCCAAGCACCCCCTACCTCGATCCACATGGTGCTCCCTTGTGAAGGAAGCAACTCTCCGCTCAAAACCAATTGTTACTAAGTGTGTTCTATGGATGTCTGACATCCTGGGAATAAAGGCTAGCATCTTAGATTGAAATGATGTGGCACTGCCCTCACAGAGCCTAGAGTCCAACAAAGAATATAAAACATAGATGAAACAATTTTTTTGTATGTGATAGAGTTTCTCTGTGTAGCTTTGGCTGTCCTGGACTCACTTCATAGACCAGGCTGGCCCCAAACTCAGGGAGATATGCTTGCACCTTCCTCCCGAGTGCTAGGACTACAGGCGCATGCCACACTGCATGGCAATATTGAACATCTTAAAAGGAGTCTGTGCAAAGAGTTGCATCTGTCACTGTTTTTGTTTTATCCTAGTCCCAGATGACAGTTGTAGGGCAGGGCAAAGTCCCACTGTTGAGTACTGAGCAAAGGAAGCACTCCTCACTATCCTTGCACAGAGGGTGCCGGAAAGGTACCATGGAGGAAGGCGTGTTTTAAATAAGACTTGAAGAGCAAATGGCATTTAGAGACAAAGCATCAGAAAAGGGGAACAACAACAGTGATACCTCAAAGGCAAAAAAAAAAAAAAAAAAAAAGGCAAGGAGAAGTGCTTCAGCATGTCAGTATCACAGGACTGCAGCAGCTCAGTGTAAGAGACACAACTAGAGGAGTAGACAGGAGCCAGATCATAACAAGCCATGAATGCCAGAGGAAGAAAATTGGATGGGATCCTGTAGGCGTTGGAGCACATTCAAAAATTATTTCAGCAGGAAAGTAGCATGAAAAGAGCCTCCTCATCAATTAACTCGACAACACTTTAACCTTAGCAGGTAATAGTAGTAGCGAGCTGGCCCCTGGATGCCAAGCTCAGCTGTAAAGGTCAGGTACTGGGTTGTGTGTGCCTCTTGCACCTGAGCCTGAGGAAATAACTACTTATTCCGACTGTCAGTCACTGGCTTGCTGGAGGCACCCTCTGTGCAAGGAGAGTAAGGAGTGCTTCCCTTGCTCAGTACTTAACAGTGGGACTTTGCTCTGCCCCACAGCTGTCATCTGGGACTAGGACAAAACAAAAAGCCTTGGGAGCTACAAGAGAGCAGACTTTGGACACTATCACATTTGCTGTATGTTTCTGTGAGCGTGGCTGACAAAGTTCGTGGTCAGTGTTGGTTTTTCTGCATGAGATAGAAAACAGGTCTGTTGATTTTATGTTTTATGGCTGATCGATGGGGTCAGAGTGAGGCTTTTGAGACATGCTGAGTGGGAAAAGCTGTGATGCTTTTGATGGCTTCATTTTGTGTGTGTGTGTATGTCTGCTTCTGGGAAGAAGGGAGGTCAAGGTGACTTCCTCTTTCAGACTCCCCGGCTCAGGCAGTGTCTCTGAAGAGGCAATGCTGTGGGTGGTTCCAGCCAAGCAGAGCAAGGAGAGGTGACATTTAAGGGCTTTTGAAGAAACGCTGCATCTTTTGGCTAAGGGACCCCAACTGCACCTGCATTTCTGCAGGCTCTTCACTTGCTTTTTTTATCCTCCCAAGCTGCATGTAGATTTGCTGAAAGGTGGAAAATATGCATAGCCCTTAGGCATTAGAGAAGACAGCAAGGACAGGGAAAGAATCTGCTGAGAACTCAGGAGACTCAGGTGCCCTGTGACCAGGCACGTGGAATGCCAGCCCCAATGGTGGAGCCTTCAATCAGGCTTCTCCCCCTCTTTATATATAATAACAGCTGCCAATTATTAAACACATCCAGTACTAATGTTTACCGGTTGTATGTATGATACATAACCCTTATAAAAACCTCTAAGAAAGTCACTGTTGCAGAAGAAAGTTCTCAAGGGGTAAGAAGCCAGCAAAATGCTGTGCAGAAATATGCAGTAGAAAAGCTTTGAGCCCCCAAATCTTACGTTCTTAGCTATTTGCTGTGGTGTAGTCCCTTTGCCTTACTTTGCTCACTTTCATATTGTAACTCCGGGGCCTTAGGAGAGATCTCAGTAAAAGTGCTGGCCTTGCAAACCCAGGGACCCAAATCATATTCCCAGAACTCTTGTTTTTTTTTTGTTTTGTTTTTTTTTTTTTTAACAAAAAGAAAGGGGCTCTGGAGACAGCTCAACAGATTAAAAAAAAAAAACCTCATGGTGTTAGCATGAGGACCTGGACTCAAATCCCCAGAATCCACATAAAATTCAGACAAGTGGTACACATCTGTAACCTCAGTGCTTTCTTGACAAGCTGAGAGCTGGAGAGCAGAGAATCTCTGGTCACAGGTCAGCTGGCCTCCTATGCAGCAGAAAATGAAAGAACCTACCTCAAACAAGGTGGAAAGGGAGAGCTAAAATCCAAGACTATCCTTTACCCTCATTCTCATATTCACACACACACACACACACACACACACACACACACACACACACACACACACACAAATGCACATCAAGCTACACAACATGGTAAACAGGCTGAGCAAATAGAAAATAGCTCTGCCATAATGTTCTCTCTAGCCAGTGACATGGTGAAGGAAGATGTGGATACGCTTTCAAAAGCCAAAACAATGAAACAGAAGTATAGAAAGAGCATTTTTTTTTTTTTTACTGTGTCACCCAGCACCCATCAGGGAAGCAGAGAAACAGAAGGGGCTGCCCATAGAACCACGGGAATCATTCCACTAGGGAGGAAGATTAACCGGCCTTTTTCAAAAAAGCAAAGAGAGACAGAGACATGTGCAGAGGCACAGCTGCTCAATTCACTTATGCAGGAGAAGCAGTTCCCGACCCAGCAACCCCTTTCCTCTCTTCTACCAATTTAAGCTTTTCCTCCAATGTTCATCTTTTCGTGGTTTACATGTAAAAGCAGCACCATGTGGCCATCATTAAAAATACCGTGACTAGAGGCTGCAGTGAGACACTGATTGTCCTATTAAGCAACAGATTTCATAAACAAATGCAGTTCGTTCTACCCGCTGTCCGACATCGCGGTCTGAGGAGCACTGCTGAAAACAATTTATCTGCAAGCATTCTACTTCAAGTTTTAGACTGCAAAAAGAGCCCTGCTAAGTCACAACAAAATAGATGTGCAAGCGGTTTGCTACAGGCATTCAGGGGTTAATGAGCCCCCCCCATCTACCATCCACGCCCCGACTGGGAAACCCTCTGAGGGTCCCTGTTACTGTTAAACCTCCATGGCTACAAAGTCACCAGTGCAACCAACCGGAGCTGTGGCCTCCCGAGAAATGACAGATTTAAAGGAAGAAATACTGTGCACTTGCTGGAGGCAAGTTATTTTAATATAATGCCGAGATGACAGCTCTCCACATTTAATCATCAAACTCCTGATTTTTTTGCCACGACATTAGAATTTCTCACAATTGAAGGAAAAATGTTTCTTTTCCATCCATGCCTGACAGTTGCATATTTGCAAGGAATGTCTGTAAACTTTTCCAATTATTTTTAATAAAATGTAAATTATTGTCTACATAAGCTCTCTTTTCCGTCAGCCGCCACCCAGAGTGAAGAGAAGCAGTTGCTAATGCTCCTGGGCCAGGCTTCTGTGCCTTTGTCATCTTCCTCATAGTAATAACTTACCACTTAGAAGGCTGCTTCTGTCTTTGTCACCTATATTATGACCATTTCCTTTTTAATAGTGTCTGTAATCAGTACCTGTCAGAGAAGCTGTGCATTTGATTATCTATGCCTCAAGTGGGCTGACACAGCTTGGCTGGCTCCCAGTCAGGAACACACACACATCTCAAGGTTTGGAAGCCATTAAAATGGACATTTACATAAGGTCCCCTAAGATAAGTCTGCCCTATCCTCACTCTTGTTTCCCTGTAACAGATCAGAGGCTGACAAATAAAGATATTTTATATCTCAGTTAAAGATACATGCCAGGTATGGTGGCACACAACTTTAATCCCAGGACCTGGCAGGCAGAGACGAGTATCTCTCTGTGAGTTCAAAGGCAGCCTGGTCTACACGGAAAGTTCCAGGACAGCCAGAGCTACATATAGAGACCCTGCCTCTAAAAACAAACAACAAAGAAGGGACAAGGGTCTCCGTCTGCAGACAAAGGCAATACACATGGGAAATATGGAAGGGATCAAGAGAAGTCTCTGTGAGGGGGGGAAAAAAACAGTTCGGTGTCACTTCCAGGACGTACACCCAAAATACAAGGTTCTCCATTTCCTCCTTCAGGAAGCCGTCAATAAGTGTCTGTTGTCTTAGAGCCCTATGGATGCAAAAATAAATAATGCATCTATATTTATTATTGATTATGTTGGTCATTCTCAAGAGAAGTTAAGAAGGTAATGAGATAAATGGATGAGGAAGTGAACAATTTGGGAGTTTGAGGACAACGTGAAAGGCATCACAATCCTGGTAAGCTCTGAGTGCCTCAGAAATATTTCTGTGAGTGAGTCACCCTGGAGTTAGGGAGGAACTCTGGGAGGATAAATCTGGGTGCTTAGTAAAAGAAGGGATAAAGGTCTCTGCCTACAGACAGAACTGCACAAGCAAAGGCAAGAGGCATGGAAAAAATAGGAAGTCTCAGGAGCAGTCTCTGTGATGGGAAAGTGGGTGCAGGTCCATGAGGATGTAGTGTCTGTCAAGCCCTGGATTTGCATTCACAGGTGAGTAAACTAGACGTGATGGTACATGCCTTCATTCCAAACACTTGGGAGGTGAAGGTAAGAGAATCATAAAATTAAGGTCATCTTCAACCACAGAGTTGTACTAAAACCTGTGATACATGAGATACATCTTTTTTTAAATATAAAAATAAAATTGAAAGGAAGATGAGTCAGAATATAGATGGATTTTGTGGCTCTCTGGCTACTGTAGGTATGCTGCAATGTATGTTGGTGTTACAGGGGGCCCATCAGAAGTGATCAGTTAAATACAGTTTATAGCCAATTGAAAGCTTTTTTCCCCCAGCTGACTGACTACATTTAGGTATTCAGGACCCAAGTTTAGAGTCACGTGTTTAGAGTAAAGGGTTTTTGAAGTAAAAAAACAAACAACAACAACAACAAAACAAAAAACAAAAAAAAAAAATCTTGGTATCTCACTCAGCAGCCCCAGGGGGAGGGGAGTGGGTTACATAAGGAACCCGTTTAACAAAAGTCACTATAAGCAGTTAGCTGAAGGAGGAGCTTGGTTAGTTGGAGATGGAGGTTCTGCACAAGCAGGCAATTTAACAGATGCTAAGATAAGCTAGCTGGGGCATCTTGACCTTGAGTTCCTAGAACAGAATTAGGTAATTTCCCTCAGGGCATCTTCATCAAGGAGATCAAATTCTAGTCCAACCTAAAATGTACAAGATGGAGGAACCTCGGCACTGTCTTGCCTTGTCACATTGGAGTGGATTCTTAAATGCCATCCACCCTTCTCAATTTTCCCTAAAGAAAATATATAGCTTCTTAGGACCATACGAACTCCCTGGGTGAATTTTTCACTACTTACAGGAAGAAAACAGTCAGGGAGCCTTCCAAAGGACAATGCCGCCCCAAGACTAAATAAATCACAACTGGCCCTGAGTAATAAAGAAAGAACTTGGCTCTTGGAAGAGGAACTTAGAGAACACAGCCTATTCCAAGACTCCAGTTAAATAATTCCTCACCTGCCTATTAGCACCTGGCCCACCTTCATGCACAGCCTTTTCTATAGGGTTTTCTCCTAGGTGCACCTTATTAACTGGAGTGTGGGTCTCAGAGAGAACCAGACTATCATTAATTGCCCTTCCCTGTCACCTGAAAAGAGAAGTGCTGATCTTCATTCTCCTGGAAACATGATGGATCACAGCCACAGGAATCAGGGTGGACGTGCCTTGAGAGCTGCCACTTCTTTCTCATCTCATTTGCACCTATTTCTGAAGTGCAAATCTTGGGCCCCACAACTGGTCCTCCGGATAATAGCAAGAGGCCTTTTTGCAGACCTGGATTGGCTTCTGGGTTGTACGATGGGTAAATAATTAGTGCTTCTATCTAATAATCTCCAATAATCTGTGTTCCAAAGCGTCACTCACCAGAAATAAAATAAATTAAGAATGACCCTATCCCATCAAGGAAAAGCCTGGAGAGACTAGCACCCAGGATCCGTGGATTCCTCCGTCCAACACAGAGCACTTATGCCAGCACCATGGACAGCGTCAATGGCCCCGCTCCCCTATGCTGCCTTCTCAGCTGACTGCTTTGTAAAGGTATTGTTCCCAGCAAAAAGAAAAGAAAAAGAAGAAGAAGAAGAAAAAAAAAAAAAACCACGGAAGCTTGTTCCTTAGCCAAGTGTGTGATCCAATTTTGCAGCCACTAGCACCTGTGCTATCTTTGCAACCTTGCTTCCTTCTCTTTTAATGTGCTAAATTGAGATACAAATGCAGCTAAACCGGATTCAAATTCTTTACAAGCTATACACTTCAAAAGGAAAAGGAGGGAAAAACTCTTGAAAATACTATTTATTCTACCACTGTTCAGTGTAACCACTGCCATACCATCTCTCCACAGGTCCCAAATGAAAAATTTTGAGGGCTATTGAACACACCGCAAGTTTTCAGAGCAGATCGGTGGAAAGTTACTTAGCACAGTTGTCTCTGTAATTGTGACACATTAGAGAAGTGTGTGATGTTCTGAGGCCCTCAGCCTTGCACATGCCTGGGTGGTGGAATAGCTGGGGGTTAGGATTCTGCACCACAAACCATTAACACCAGCGGGGAGATGGCTGTTTGACAGCTACATCCCCAGCTGGGTTCTGTAGCTTAATCCTATTTGGTTTAATGGATTTGTTTCCTGAATCAGATGGTCACAAATAGAAAGGGGATAAAAACTGTACCAAAGTGATGCCTTTGAACTGACCTGGTGTGCCTATTCAGTAGGCTGTCTTCTGAGAGAGAGAGAGAGAGAGAGAGAGAGAGAGAGAGAGAGAGGAGAGAGAGAGAGAGAGAGAGAGAGAGAGAGAGACCATACTTCTGAAGTGCTTCACTACAGGGTATGAAATTCCTCCAGGGTCCTTGGCCCCAACCAGCCAGTTTCCTGCCTACCATCTTCATTACCTCCTTCATCCATACCCATTTGTGAACTAAAACATCATGATCCAATCATCAAAGCCTCTGGGCATAAAAGAGACTTAAAGGTTTTTAACATACATTTCTGCATTCAGCTTTTCATTCAGCTACACATATACAAATGGCCTTGTGTTTTTTAGTTTGCTTGCTGAAAGGCCTGGGATGGAATAACAAAACATGAGCATAACCCAACATGCCCTGTGTGCTGGAAGATAATTAGTACACAACCCATCACTGCCCTTTTCTTCAGAACAGCCCTGTGAAGTACCTGTGATTATTACACCCAGTGTGCAGTTAGCCAACTGCGGAAGATAAACAAAATTATTAAGTAGGTATTAAGGATTGTCAGGTTGTATATATTACTATAATGCCACAGTAGCAGACAGAGAAGGACTGGAAAATCCCTATGGATTAGCAGAACTCCATCTTTAGAATTAGAAAGAACTGGGTTAAAATCCCAGCTTCATCGTTTGCTAGCTGTGAAACCTCATGTCATTTTCTTAATGTGTCTGGGACTTAAGATGATTGTTTTTAGAATGGAATATGGAAAACACTATGACAGACAGTAGGAAGTGGAACCATCACCTCAACATATCGTCGCCTTTCTTTCCCTGCCCATCCACCCCAGTTACACACCTCATAAGCCACATAGTTTCTGGTGACTAGCTGTGACAATTTGTTATCATTCTTCTGGCAGTTTTAGATTTCATTATGTTGATAGGTAAATTAGGTTTTTAGGTCAATATTCTTCTGGTCATTCCTCCCCCCAAAACTATACCAAGCAAGGTCTCATAATACCAAAACACAAAGATTGCTTGTTTGTGAATAAAAGTTATTTATTAAAAATGCCTTAATTAACCAGAGCCAAATAATGGAATAATTTAGCTACAAATTATTCTCCCTCAGTGTATAAAATTATGAATTAAGAATATAAACGTCGTGGTTTTGTTCTTATAAGTTTTGTGTTCTTATTCTTTGACAGTTTCATATGCATAATATACTGAGCTTTTGGTCCTTTTTAATGCATCTCCATTACCATTTTCAACCACACCCCTCTGAAACTCTTCTTCTCAACCATCCCCCTCCCACTTTATGTTTCTAAACTCACTGAGTTTACTTTGGACTTTTACATGAGCATGAGAGGAGGTGTTTACTAGAACAGGAACAACATCTCAGTGTTAACCATTAACTTCCATAGTCCATCAGTGAAATGGTACCCAATGCACGATGGAACAGTGATGGGGCCAATCTTGCACAGGCCTCATGCAGGTAACCACAACTGCAGTGAGTTCATGAGTGCAGTGGCCTTCTCATACCCAGAAAACAGTGTTTCACTGGATTCCTCCATCTCTGGCTTTCACATTCTTTTTCCCTTTGTCATATGTTCTCTGAGTCTTCAAGTAGGTGACCCAGATGTCCCTTTCATGGCTAAGCACTCCAGTCACCTGATCCCCACACTCTTACCAGTTGTGAGGCTCTATATTAAACCTTGCCTGCTGCAAAAAGATGAAGCCTCAGAGCAGCATTGTCTATATGTATAAGCTAAAGCATTTTGAAGTCAGGTTGACAAGTGTCCATTTAGCAAGACAACGGTAGTAGATTCTCTCCTACACTTTAACCTTTCCAGGCATAGGTCCTGATCACATTTACATTATAGGACATCATTTCCTGCTTGTGAAACAAGCCTGAAATCTACTCATGAAGAGGCTACTTACTCCCCTGCCCCTTGCCCCACATGATACTCATGCCATTATTTTACCAGTGCCCATCTTGCCAGACATGCTGTTATTACAACTCCTGTAACCCCAAGTTAGGTAGGACCATTCACATATTTTTTCTCCCCCAGCATTTTGCTTATCACCTCCTGGCATCAAGAAAGCTAGCCAGCAGGGAGGAGACTTCTAGCTCAGATTCAGCCTGATTTGTCAATGTCCCACAACAAAAGTAATCTTCATCAATAGGGTCCTGTGATCTAGAGGAACACATCTTAAAGTAGAATGTGCTTCCTAGCAGAGTAATGAGCCCTTATCACTGGATATATTCAAGCAATTCTAGATAACCAGCCGTGAGGATCATTGTAAAGGGGATTAATGCAGGGGCCGGGGAGTTCATGAGATCAGTGATTTTCAAACTGCTTTTAGCAGCAGAACATAAAAAAAAAAAAAAAAAAAAAAAAAAAAAAAAAAAAAAAAGGCAATATCAGAGGTACAGGAGGTGAAGAGAGGCAGGATGCTCAGATCTATCTATGAGGCCCTAAGGAATTTTTGTGAAGTCTTAGGTCTCCACTAAACTGTTTATTAAAACCAATGACCACTTTTCTTTGCTTTTAAAAATTATTTTTGAGATATAATTTCATAGTTTCTCCCCTCTCTTTTATCCCTTCAAGCCATCTCATATACATCCCATTCCTCTCTCAATTCATGGCTTCTTTGTTTTTTATTATTTTTACAAATGTGTAAATATATAAATACAACCTTCTCGTTCTGTATAATGTTGTGCATACGTATGATTTCAGGGACGACCGTTTGGTATTGGATAGCCAATTGATGCACTGTTCTTCCTCTCCTGAGAAGACTATTTCTTCTGATCTCAGCATTCCTTAGTCACCTGTAGTTCTTTACTTAGGGATGATGTCCAGATTCCCTGTCTATATTAACACGTCTATCAGTGTCATCCTGTCATCCTTGGTCAGCTCACATTTAGGCAGTCATGTGGGGACTTTAGGGATGTTATCATACAGTGTTTGGCAGTGTAAGCTTGGAGAAATATACCCTGTGACTCACAGTTACATACATTTGGTAGCCTAAATAGGGTGAATCAGAATTGATTGCATTGTAGCCACAGTTGTTATCTTGGAAACAAGGGGGAATGCCTCTGAGAGGCTAGGAATGGTGTTAAAGAGAGAATGTGAGCAATACCATCATACTGTAACTTCCACACAGGAGAGGGGGAGCAGTCACTTACTAAGAACTACTGCTTGAGTCCAAGCCTTTACATTCAGAGGCCTAAATAGGCCAGCAGTTAAAGAAGTTGAAAAATGGAATGCAGAGGCTATTTTTTTTTTTTTTTTTTTTTGGCAATAAACATCTACAACTAAATTTTGTAGTGTGCACTCCATAGGAAAGTGATGGCCTTGAGTCTGGCTGCTCATAACACTGGGCGATAAGAGAGGAAAATCCACAGAAACTCATGCTTCAGGTTTAGATTGTGTACAACTACCAACAGATAAACCTAGATTCTCCTGCACGTGTAAATTATCTCTTTCTTATACAGGGGGCTCCTCATTGCTCCCAAGCCAGGAAACACTGTGGGTTTTGTAGTTCCAACTCCTCAACTTGAACTACATAATCTAGTGAGTTTAAATCATAATAAATGTAATAGGGTAGCATGCAGTGCATATGGATATGTGTGTGTATGTCTGCATGTGTGTGTGTCTGTCTCTGTGTATGTGTGTCTTTGTGTGTGTGTGTGTGTGTGTGTGTGTGTGTGTGTGTGTGTGTGTGTGCGCGCGCGCATCACAAAATCATAGGAAAGGCAGCCAAACACATCAACTAACTATTCTACCATGAGCTTTTAGAAGTTATTCTCAAGAAATCTCAGCCCAAAACTGGGTCACAAAAAGAGTTGCTGCCATAACAGTTCACTTCTGAACCCTATAGACTCTGTCACAGCTGTGACAGCAAAATGAGTGAGCCTTTGATTTAAAAAAAACCTACATATGTATGCACCTGATTAGTAGCACTTTGCCATGGGAAGAGCCCCAGCTGCAAGAAAGTTTGGGAAATGTGATTATTAGAACAATCGCATCTTCTTAAAGACAGGAAAGCAGTTCTAGAAGAGAGGATAAAGTGGATATTAGAACGAACTAATTTTTGGAGTCTTTAACTAAAATAAAGCAAAAGAAGAAGGGTAAGAAGACTGAGTACAGTTCTCTTAGCCACATTTATATATGTCAGTTGAATGTCAGTTTGTGACAAGGGGTTAGAATTAAGGCAAGATCATATTAGTGATTGCATCCAATCTTGTTATTGCTCAAATTTTGATCCTAAGCTAAGAATTTCTCTATAGAATACAGGCATCTTAATTCTCATCTGGTTCCTTTTCTGCCATCATAGGATTCTTATTTGGCAGTGTCTTCCAGATGGAGGCATGATGGTGAATCTGATAAGAAGGGGCTTAAGAGTCAGAAAGTCTATGATCCGAGTCACAGCTTCAGAACTTTGAGAAAACCTCTGGCATTTGTATTTTCTCTTGTGCTGCTGCCAACCATGCCAGGTCACTGTGATTGTCGAGTGGGATCACGTCAATTGTTTAGGAACTGCTCAGAAAGAGCAAATCCTCAGTAACTAGTTGTTTCCCTCCACTGTTGCTTTTATCAGTTAATGAGGATTCCTAAGCAGTTATATAGAAGTTTTGTGGCTCCATGTAAATCAGTCTAATAATCAGCATTTCTGGGAAATGATACCCCAATTACACCTCTCTGCAGGAGAATGTGTTCCCATTGTCCAAGTGAATACCTTAAGGTAGTTTAAGATCTTTAGACAACAGAAGATTACTTGTAACCTTTTGTATAATATTTACTAAAGTGTCAAGTGTAAACCACTGGTAAACATATGCTTCACAAACACAAGTCCCTGGATTTGATATCTGGTGGTAGTAGTAGTAGTAGTAATGTATTGTTTAATGAATTTATTTTATCATTATTGCTATTACTATGATTATTTTTATTGCAGCAAAACAATCTTACTAGAATTTAGTAGTAATTCCAACAAAAGCTTTAGTCCCCAGAGAAGCACACAAGCACACAGCAGGACAAAGTAGAATTACAAGAGCTTATACTGTGAACTTAAACCCATGCAAGATCAAGGGAGAGGGATAAAAAGAACAAGAGCAAGCAGAGCTTTCAGGCCATAGTGCACACCTGAATCCTGAGACAGGAAATGGAGAGGAAGAGGATGGGGGAAAGAGAGCAACACAGACCATGGTACCATCCTGGCATACCTTGGCCCACAGAAAAGCCAGAGTAGACAGTTCTTGTTAGAAGGATACTTCCTGTTGGGTGTGACTAGCCTTTGGCAAGATTAGAACCTGTTGTTCTCCCTCAACTGAGGGTCACCTAAGAAGTTGGTCCTAGTTTTCCAAGACGAGTTGGATTCTGTTGGCACCAATACCGGAAACTGGCTACATTGCTAGCAGCTAAAGGTAAAGTCTTTCTTGAAGGGTGATCCAAGTAGCCCACCTCCATGATGGATAACTTAAGAGCAAATGAAAACTACACAAATGCCCCTTAGACAAACACTAATATATGAAGCTTACCACATAATAACTGAAGATTGAGAATAGCTGGTTGTTTTCCCATCTAATAAATATTAGGTTTATTCCGTATCATGCTGTTGTCTTGGAACTGACTATGGTATTATGTCATATGTTTGATCTCATATGTGGGGTCAAGATGTTCGTGTGTGTGTGTGAGTGAGTGAGTGTGTGTGTGTGAGTGAGTGTGTGTGTGTATGTGAGTGAGTGAGTGTGTGTGTGTATGTGTGAGTGAGTGAGTGTGTGTGTGTGTGTGTGTGCGCGCACGCGCGTGCATACATGACATGAAAACAGAAGGATGGGAACCAGCAAGAAGGGAAATTAGAAAGGATAATAGAGAGAGAGCAAATGGTATACACACATGAAAATGTCATAATGAAACCTATTATTCTATATACTAACTGAAATCCGATTTAAATAAATTATGAACAATCCCTGCTCTTGTGAAGCTTACATTTTGTAAGGAAGAAGCAGAAAAGCAAATGAAAAGTTATGATACAGTGATGTGGTAAGCAGGGCTTGCCACCCACATCCTGGCAAATGTGTTCAATTACATAACTTTAAATTGGGTGAGAAAGTCTTCTGGAAGAGGGGATTATCCATGCAAAGACATCAACATGCATATTCTTGGAGAGGCTTGTTTGAGGCATAAGCAACAGCTAGCATAAATTCCCAAAATGAGAACTAACGTGGATGGAGATCTAAAGATTATGGATTCAAGAAGACAGAGGAGCTGAAATTAAAACCAAACACAGCATCTAGACTGTTGGCTTCAATAACAAGGAAGGTAGTGGCTCTAGGAACTCACCACTTAGAACACAGGGAGTTGCCTGTCAATTAGCTAAGGGATATATTTTTAATACAAGAAGTGACATGATAAATATTTGGAGGGAGAGGCACATTTGGAACATTGCAATGTGCTCCAGACCCCCTTTCTCTTTATACCCCTCTCACTCCAGGTGAAAGAAAGGAGACATAACATAACAAAGAAGCCATAAGAGAAGCCACTGGTGCATAAAGACTGGCACATCCAGATCACAGCATCTCCAAGAAGCTCTGATTGAAAAAAAAAAAAAAGGTAGAGAGAGCCGCTGCAGTAAAGGAGCAAAGGTCAAGTGTGTACAGGTAGGCAGGCTATATGGAAAGGAAAATACTGCTTGTAATTGCTGCAAGAATGGGTTTGGAGCAGGCTTTTGAAATGTAGAAGCCCCACTGACATGAAAGTCAAGGAAATCTATCTTGGTGGCTGCTGTAGCCTGTTTGAAGTTGTTCATAACTAAGTCAATCCAGCTAATAATGACACTTCTCTATTCAACTCTTTTCCAAGGTATAAGTTTCTTAATTCCCATGTGCTTGGGTTCCTCATCACAGAGGATTATGAATTCTGATCCTCTTACATTTGGAACTTCAGTGAAGTCTTCCCAGGTGTCAACCCCTTTAACCCAGCACAGATTTTATGCCTTTCAGATTAACTTTGGTGATAAATCTGATTTCAAAGAACACTGAACCCAAGCACCTGGTAATGTATTTCAGTACTTTTACTAATAGCTTTAGAGAGCTTATTAATTTATATTTCACTGTATATTAAGACATCCTCCTTCAGTTCACCTGCCTCATTGTGAGAACATTTTTCATATTTCAGATCAGGACACCAAACACTAGAACTAAATGGATGATATCATTTTAAATATTATGCAGATACCCACGCAGGTCAGGTATTTTAATATTTTCATGTCTCTAATTTATTTCTGTACTTGTTGAATGTGGCTTCTCATGTGTCCTTTTAAGTACCTTCTTAGTTTTAATGACATTTTAGAAAATTATTTGAGTATGTTCTGTGTGAAGTTTTTTGTATAATAAGAAAAGGCCATGAGGTAATGAAGTAGAAACTATGCTGCTGTGGTATTTCTAACACGATAAGGCCCAGAACCCTGCCATCAGTATGATCACTCACCTCAGAGAAACCAGTTAACCCCCATGGAAAATGAGACTGTTGATGCTCATCTCATCTTCTGCCACTCAACTCTCCCAAGACAAGTTTCATTACCCCACTTCTTTCATGCTCTTCATCTGACCTGTCTCCAGTTTCTCTTGATACCATATGTTTTCGGCCCCATCCCCATCACTTTCTCCCTAATAATCTCTTTCCCAACTCCCTCCTCTGCCATCCTTTCCATTTTATCCTTCATCCTAATACCACTTACAGCTCTTCATAATCTTCCCACCATAGAATCTACAGGACTTGATAATACAATTTACCAAACAATAAGAGACTTTCAAAGCTCATTAGCTGGACCAAAGTTGAAAATCGTACATACAAGGGAAGAGACAGAGAACCTTAGGCCAACTGTCAATTTCTTCCTAGGGATTTGGGTTTTTATTTAATTGACAAAAGCAAAAGGAAGAAAATGGTTCACTGGTATTGGTACCTCTACAATAGTGGAAGAAATAAAGCCAGAAGAAACAGAATAGCAAGCGTTGGATAACTCTGAATGTATTGAAGAAAGATTTTTGGAAGCAAGGCGAAGGGTATCCAGAAAAATCTGCAAGATCATAATGAAAGAAATGCAACTTCGTGGATCTATCTTTCTCTGTGTGTATGTATGACTCCCTGTCTCCCTGTCTCTCTGTCTCCATCTCTCCTGTATCTCTCTCTCTCTCTCTTCATATACTCCTCTTGCATCTCTCTCTCTCTCTCTCTCTCTCTCTCTCTCTCTCTCTCTCTCTCTCTCTCTCAGAATATAACCTGACTATATTGCTCCATTCCCAATCTCATACCATGAGATGGACTTGGCACTTGGAGAGTGGAAGCTGGCCACCAGCCAAGTTCCCTGACACAGGTGGTGGATGTTCTTAGGGTGTGCACAGTCAGCAGTAAAAAGCTCAAAGAATCTCAGGCAAAGTATCAGAGCAGAGAAACAGGAAAAACTTATCCTGAGTCTAGTTGAGACACACAGCTGCAAAGAAAGTGCAGTTCCAGATATTCCTACAAGAGACTTAGGCTAAAGGTTCTGTGGAGGGCTGGCTAAAATAGAACATTCTTAGTACCAACATGACTCACCAGTGCATAAGGCCTGAGAAAGTCTCATGTGAACATCATCTCTGTAGATATAGTAGATACATACATGTCCTCATTATACTGTCAGCATGGATAGGTTTTATTATATGCAGACAGGGCAAAGAGAGGCATGACCACCTGATCCTTCTGGTCTTCTGTTCTTCTCCTAAACACAGACTCAGTTAGACCTTTCTTTCTTCTCTTGGCTTTTATACTCGTGGCAGACTTACTCTGATGTGTACAGTGATTATTCCAGTCTTTCATTATGGGTTTGCCTGTACACATCCAAAACTTCTAATTAAAAAGGGAATGGATGAAAACAACCCAAGTGAAAATGGATGGTGACTAGTTAATTAACATGCAACAGATATATACAATAGATTGTTATTTCACAATAAAAATAAAGGGAATTCTAGCACATGCTACAATGTGAATGAGTGTTGAAACAGTTTTACCAAGTGAAATATACCAGTCATGAAAATCATACTGTTCACTTTGCATATGGCATATCTAGCATAGCCAGCCTTATAGGGACAAAGTAAAGGAAGGAGACTATGGAGCCATGGGGTGGGCTCAGTCTCAGTTTTGCCAGATGAAGAGTTCCCATAGTGGTTGCAATAATGTACTTGGTGCTACTGAAATACATGCTTAAGAATAGTTATAACAATTAAATTTAAAACAAAAACACATGTATCAACTACCAAAAAAGAGAGTTCAAGAAGAAAGCCTAACTCTGAAACTACAGTCATAGCCAAGGGAAAGGTAAGAAAGTAAAAATTCTAAACAGGAGCTCCCTACTGTGGTCTATTGTCTATCAGGGCCTATGATTAGGGAACACACTACCTTTATTCTTTTCTATATGGTTCTTAGTGAAGACACTAACTGTTAGCATGTCTCCATGATGCTCTAAAAGAGCAGGCCTGGAATAGCCCCATAACAGCCTCATCTCCCTCTACCCTCCATCCTCAGCCTTCTGGGCATAACTTGTGTCCCTGGGACCTGGAGCCTGATGACATCACTATCAATTGAGCTGAAAGGACTGGCTAAGAGCAAGTGTGATTCTATGAGAGAATACTTACACCTCAGCAAGTGCTGGAATAAAGAACTCCTCAGGGAAGAAGAACTCAGGGTTACCCACTGTGCTTTGTTTTCATACGTAATAATCCATCATTTTGGCACCATGCGCTCAATGTGTTTTTCTTTCTTTTTCTTTTTCTTTTTTTAAAGACAATTGATTCAAGAAGAGCATTTCCTTCTCTTGCTTTCAGTGATTAATTAACTAGACTGTATCATGAGCAAGTCATTTAACCTCTTAAGTTAGATGGGCAGGATTCAATGGCACATAGTTTTCTTCCAAACCATAAATCATGATTTTGGGCTGAATTATGGTGTTGCCACTACTTTCTACCTACCTACTCAACCCTTACCACCACACACAATACAATTTTATATACTTTTCGTCCTTTCAATATTTGAAAATTTCAAGCTAATTATGTCATTAAATGGGATCTTTCTGAATTATGAAGGCTATATTTTTAAAAATCTAACACATACTCTCTCCACTAATACAACTATATATTTTGCTTCGATTTAAATGGTAGAGAAAAACACAAAATTATCTCTTTGTTCTGTTCCTCTTATTCAACAGTCACCAACCATTTCATTACTCTGGAAACTTCCTTCAAGAAAACTGAAGAGCGTGATAAGATGAAATGTTTTCCTCCTAAATTCTCCTTAAGCTTGAAAGGAAATAAATTACACAAAGACAGCCTTTCACTTATGGCAGCTTCTGTTTTGAACATTCTGCAACAGGAAAAAAAACATTAAAACTAAAACTCTCTGCAAAATAATAAAAAGCAGTCTGTTTTTTTAGCTATAGGGTCTAGTAGGAAACAAGATGGAAATAGATGAGTTGACTCAAGACTTCTTAATTTTTTCCCTATTTAGAGAAATATTGTGTACCCATTGGAACTAGGTTCTACAGCTCTGTATTTTCAAAGGTTACAGGTGTCTGCAGTGGTCTCTATCTGTGGCAAAAAAAGGTTCCTTGATGAGAGGTGACAATTATACTTATCTGTTTGTATAAGGACAGAAGTTTATAAATTGTTATTAAAGATTCAGAAGCTATACCCATAAAGTCTCACGAACATGGCTGCCCAAAGCTGAGATGAAAAATAGACACGCCAAAGTGAGTGGGGAAAAGCCCACAAGGCCTCAACCCTACACAAAGAGCTATAGGCAACTGAGGAAAACTGGGAGTGGGAGAGGCCATTTTCTCTAGGGAAGAGAATACCATTTGGCTATCCAGTGCCAAATGGTCAATCATGAAAATACATATACAAGTAATAGTATACAGACTGAACAGGTTATATTTAGGAACATATATGTAGTCACATATGTATGCAATAACAATTAATGAAGAAAGAGGCCATGAAGTTGAAAGAGGAAAGAGTTTATGGGAGGGCTTGAAGAGAGGAAAGGAAAGTGAGAAATGGTGTAATAAAATAAAATGCAACAAATGCCAGTGGTAGTAAAGAGAGTTGGAATTCACCTTTTGCATACAGGAAGAGCCCAATCTGCTGCTCCTGTGATGACTGGCTGAGCAGCCTTCCTGATGGAGCAAACACTGTTCTAAATTATCAGATACTTGTTTTGGTTGATTGGAGCATGACACAGTCATTAAATGTCTTATTATTGTGCTTCTTATTCCTAAACAATAGAAAGTCTGTGGTTTCTAATGTGCTTACTCATCCAAACAAGAGAATGATGCATAATAAAAAAGGGAAAAAAGAAGAAGGAAAGGATGAGAAGGACATGGAGTTGGTGCTAGATGGGTAGTTCACATTCCTCAACATACAGTAGGGACCATGGGAAATACTGCTGTATGTGAAGTTCACACTTATCACATATGAATTACAGAAATCAAATTTTGGGTGCTTCTCTTCAGTAGCTCGGTTGCTAGACTATAGAAACCTCATGAAGTTGAAAAGCATCTGTAAGGCAAAACAAAAACAAAAACAAAAACAAAAACAAAAACCAACATCAATAGAACAAACTGCGGTCAATAGACTGGGAAAAGATCTTCACCAATGCCTACATGTGACAGAGGGCTGATATCCAAAATACATAAAGAACTCAAGGAATTAAACACCATCAAACCAAATAATCCAACTTAAAAATGGGGTACAGAGCTAAACAGAGAATGTGCAACAGAGGAATCTCTAATAGCCAAGAAAAACTTAAGAAAGTTCAGCATCCTTAGTCATCAGGGAATTGCAAATCAAAACTACACTGAGATTCCATTTTATATCCATTAGAAGGGCTATGATCAAAAGCAAAGCAACAGGTTTTGCTGGCAGGTTATAGAGAAAGGAGAACACTCCTCCACTGCTGGTAGGAGTGTAAACTTGTACAACCACTATGAAAAATCAATCTGGTGGTTCCTCAGAAAACTGGGAATAATTCTACCTCAAGACTCAGCTATATCACTCCTAGGCATATACCCAAAAGATGCTCTACCATACAACAAGGACATTTGCTTAACTATGTTCATAGCAGCTTTATTCATAATAGCCAGAATCTGGAAACAACCTAGATGTCCCTCAACTGAAAAATGGATAAAGTGTGGTACATTTACACAATGGAATTATACTCAGCTATTAAAAACAAGGACATTAAATTTTCAGGAAAATGGATGGAACTAAAAAATATCATCCTGAATGAGGTAACCCAGACACAGAAAGACATGCATGGTATGTACACTCAATTACAAGTGGCTATGAGTGGCAAAGTATAACATAGCCATACTACAATCCACAGACCCAAAGAAGATATGTAACAAGGAAGGATGCTTGAATCTCACTCTGGCCCTACTCGAGACCCATGCCATGGGAGAGAGCCAATCCCTGACACTATTAATGTTACTCTGCTATGCTTGTAGACAGGAGCCTAGCCTAACTCGCTCAAGAGACTTCACCCAGCATCTGATGGAAACAGATGCTGAGATCCACAACCAAATGTTAGACAGAGTTTGGAGAGTCCTAAGGAATATTTGGAGGAATGATTGATGGACCTAGAGAGGTCAAGGACTCAAGAAGACCCACAGAGTCAAATAATCTGGACCCAGGAGGGCTCACAGAGACTGAACCATCAAGCAAAGAGCATGCATGAACTGGTCCTAAGCCCCCTGTACCTATGTAGCAGATGTGAAGCTTGGTCTTCATCTGAGTCCCCTAGCCACTGGAGCATGGGGGGGGCCTCTACGGCTCTGATACCTGCCTTTGAATCCTGTTCCCCTAACTGGGTTACACTGTCTGACCTCAGTGGGAAAGACCTTCTCTGAAGAGAAGGAGAAGGAAGAATAGAGGGAAGAGGGGAACTGGGAGGAGAGGAGAGGGTGCTGCGATACGGATGCATGATAAATAGATAGATAGATAGATAGATAGATAGATAGATAGATAGATAGATAGACAGACAGATAAATGGAGGGAAAAAGAAATCAAATTTTGTTTTGTTTTGTTGTGATGGGGTTATCTGTGCAGCTCAGATATGTCCAGAACTCTCTTTATTGTTCAGACTGACACTGAACTCAAGATCTTCTTGCCTTATCCTCCTGAGCACCCACATTATAGGTGTGTACTAGTACAATCAGCTGTAAGTTACATTTTTAAAACATTTTAGATTAAAAAATGAATGATATGGTTATCTAAACAAAAACATAACAATGATAAGACCAGATGACATCCCCAAGTGGTTGGCAAGTTCTCACAAGACCCGACCCCTAGATGAAGAACTTTATACAATGTAAGACTGATGAGGGAAGGAGAATTAGGTATGCCCGTTACCCAGGCATGTATCCCCTAATTGTTTAACCAATGCCATATGGTCAGTCTTAAAAACATATACATGTGAACGACACTAACTGGGGTCACCATTGTCCTTGGTTTCTAGCTCATCCCAGAGATGCCCTCATTCCTTTTGTCTCTCCCAGCACTCTTTCTCTCTTCATCCTCCCCCAACCTGATTCCTCCTGTTTCCATCCCTACCTCCACCCCATCCACTCCCCCTCCCTCATCCACCTACAATGTATATACTATTTCCAAAGGAGCATGTTTTTCTCTCCCCCCATTCTTCTTCCCCCTCCATCTCTTCCCTCGCTTCCCTCTCTCTTACCCTTCTCTTGCTCTGCTTCCTTCATCCTTTCCCTTCATAGACATCTATTGTCTAAGATCTTAGAGGTCTGTCCCCCACAGCTTGATTCTCTTTAGACACAATAGTCTCAAAGCAGGTGTTCTTCATCAGTCAGCTTCCTGGGGTGTCGGATAAGAGTGAGCCAGGAAGCCTGGTAAGCAGTGAGGTTTCTAGTACATGGGCCTCAGAAGCCACTCTGCATCCAAGCTGGTAGACTTTATTGTTCAAGTGTAAAACACATGGCTACCCTAGACAGAAGGAGAGAGAGAGACTGATGAGGGCACAAAAATTAAGAAGCATAAGGCATGTAGTAGCACAGTGAAACTACTGAAAAGACAAAAAACTCTGAAAAGCAGTCAGGGAAAATGGAGCATTGTGCCTCCGAAGGAACAATAGGACTGATGCTGACTTTCCAAAAACAGAATAATGACAGTCAGAAGATGAAGGAATAACATCTTTAAATGGCAAAAGAAAATAGCTCCCAACATAAAAACCTATACCCAAAGGAAACAGCTCACAGGCAACAAAAAAAATAGAAAGATGCTTTGCAATCACCCCTGCAAAATAAAATAAAATCCCTCAAACCACATCTTTAAAAAAATAAGTTCAAGTCATATCCCACTCTCCACTCAACTGTGGAGAATGTTCTGATCTTTGGCTAGATCTGGGTAGGGGTTTAAAGTTTACCACCTGTATTGTCCTTGGCTGGTGCCTTAGTTTGAGCGGGGACCCCTGGGCCCAAATCTGCTATCATAATGTTCTTCACATACTCTGGTGCCTCACATTTGACCATGTCCCTGGAGGGGGAGACCTGGTGGCACTCAGAGGAAGGACAGCAGGTTGCCAAGAAGACTTGATTACCCTATGAGCATATACAGGGGGAGGTAATCCCCCTTAGGAACAGTCATAGGGGAGGGGAATAATGGGAAAATGGGAGGGAGGGAAGAATGGGATGGGATAAACATTGAGATGTAACAAGAATAAATTAATAAAAATAAAAATAAAAATAAATAAGTTCAAGACCTCAACATAAGAGCGAAATATTTAACAATGATCAAGGCCCACACAGATGATAAAATTGAAATTAATATGCAAATATGCTTACAAAATTCACTGGATATTTCTAGAAAAATTAAAGAGTCAAAAATAAGTAGATGGGAGCTAGAGATTCAGCTCCATGACAGAGTACTTACCTAGCTTCCCTCAGACTCTGAGTTCGCTCCCCAGCACTGCCACAAGCAAGCAGTCATCGTCATCCAAAAGAACGAAGCTAGTGCATTCATTTGTTATACTACTACTTACTATTGAATCGTTATAGTAATGATGCCGTAATAGAAAAACTAACTCATGCAGCGGAATAGAAGCCTCAGGAACACACACACAAGTTCAGTATAGAAAGCTTTATCTTTTCAATAAATTACATGAGGTCTGTTAGATGTCCACATGGTGGGAAAAGTATAAATTGAGTCCCATTTCATACTGAATGTATCCTCCTAATATTCATATGGCAAAGGCCTAGCTCCCCTACTCCTAGTTACTGCATTTGAAAAGAAGGCATTGAAGGAAGTAATTAAAGGGCTGGGGACAGCTCAATTAGTAGAGTCATTGTCTAGCATTTACAAAGCCCTGGCCTCGCTCGCTAGCACTATATAAGTAGGCTATAAAGGCACACACTTGTCATTTCAGCATCTAGAGTGGGAGGAGGAAGATCAGAAGTTAGCTACATAGCGAATTGGAGGACAGCCTGTGCTAGATAAGAAAAACGGTAGGGGTAAATGTGGTCTTGGAGTGATGTCCCAGTTCAGTAGAACTGATTTACTTCTACAAAAAGTGCCACAGCAGAGATGTGAAAGTCACAGCAGAGAAAGTCACAGAGCAAAGGCTATATGAAGGAACAGTGAAAACATAGCCTTCTGCAAAGCAGGGACAGAAAGCTTGGCAACAGTAGCCCTGGTAGCCTGGTCACAACTATGGGTCATGGTATTTGTTGTTAGGCTCCAAGTCCATAGTATATCATTAATAAGAAGGATTACTTATCAAATAAATATATAAAACCATCTAAGTGGCTTTGGTCCCAGGTAATGGGCAGATGCTAGAGTATTTTGGTAAGAATGGGAGCATCAAATGTGATTCTAATCAGATCCCAGAGGAAAGAGCTTGCTGGGAGAGAGGAGGAAAGGTAGTTCTTCTTAAAGTGGCAAAGAATGTGGCTAAATTGTTTTCCAGTGTTTTGTAGAAGACAGAATTTTCTCAGCAATAAAATTGCATAATTATCTGAAGAGACTTAGAAGAAATGCTGAAGGTATGACCTGATTTCTCCATATGCATTTAAACAAAATGAAAGTGGAGAAACACACATGGAATAAATTGCTAAGCAAAAACAAAGAACCAGGGCCTGAGAATTTTAGAAAATTTTGTTATCTTCCCATACTACAAATAAACAAACCAACAAACAAACAAGATAAAATACCCATTCTATAGAAGATGCCCAGGTGTGATGAACAATCACTTCAAAACGAGATTAACCATGTGTTACAGTGGCTATTTCAGCAAGAATCCAGGATGGAAATGGGATTACATCATCAGAAACATGCAAGCAGGCTGCCACAGGATGGATTCCACCAGATGAAGAAATAGTTACCCAGCTAGGTAAATATCCCTCAAGAGAAATGATGGATATCCATTAAGGCAATTTAAGGACAAAGCACACAGGCCTCAGAAGCAAAGATACGTCCTTCCTGGTTCCTACTGGTCAGACTACTGCCGTTCAGTGCCGTGAGGTGGAAGATTCTACCTAGCATCTGGGGTGGGGATGTGACTTGGGATAGTAGAAGTGATAGTGCCATCCCAATAGGGCTGTAAGGCAAAGGGACAAGCCAAATAGGATTATTTTCTATCCTTATGGACTTAATGGAATTTTCCAGATGGGTTCAGGATTTGGTTGGGGTCTACCACTCCCTTTTCTGGGCCATTCCCCACTTTTGAAAAAGAGACGTCTATCTGTTATCAATTCTACTGTAATGCATTGGAAACACATCCTTTGTCTGGTTTCACATACTCACAGCTACTGAGGAATTCTGTCTTTGGTAAATCATGTGTCAGTGAAACTTTGGACACAGAATTGATGCTCAGCTAGTTGACTTCGGAGATGGCAGGAAGAATCTGAATATATGCTAAGTGGGAAGGACATGGGTTTCACAATGAAATATCTGTGGCCATTCTACATATAATTGACCAAAATTGTCAATCGCAGAGTAAAATGGTTAAATATTTATATAATCATGCACTAGAGTAGTACACAGATTGACATAACTCTAACACTACATACAATAAGGTAAGCCATTCACAAAAGAGCACGAAACACATTCTCTCCATACAAAACGCGAAACAGGCCAATTTAGTGTGCAATATTAGGATCATGAGAATGAGTATGCTTTGGTGGGATGGTGTTTGCAAAGGGCTGGAGGCTCTTAGAACATTTGTAAAGTTCCCTTTCTTGAGTTGGTTGTTGGTTTCATGACGTGTTTGCCTCAAACTCACAGAGATCTGCCTGCCTCTGCCTTTCCAAGTACTGAAATTACAGGCCACAGTGTGCCACTGCCTGTAATTAAATTTAATAGTTTGCATATATTTTTGAGATTAAAATATATTTACATGTTTTACCATCCTTTTTATATACCTATCTTTCTCATGTTGCCCTTGCCTTGGTTTCTTTCATCTTAATTGTTTACATACACACACACACACACACACACATACTTCCTAACAACAGCATAATAATTTTTATCATAAATGGCTGAGATGCCAATGTTCATGCTATGTATTTTCTATAATTAATTATTGAAATTTTCAAATAAGCATTAGAATATATAAATGAGACATTATGTTAAAAGAGACAATCTACCAGAAAGATAAAACAGCCTGTCAGAAAAATAAAATGAACTCTGAGCTTGAATTTACACAATACTTAATACAGTCCCAAAATACATAAGGCAAGAGCTGAAAGAACAAACAAGAGAGAGAGTTCAGAAGATCCCTAGCATCAGCACAATGTGAGTTCACTGTCTTGCTAGTTCCCCATATGCTGGTCTGCAGACAGAGCCAGGTCCTGGGGAGAACAATCCACCCCAGATATACAGGTCCATGGTGTGCTAACTTGGTAGATATGGAAAAATTAAAAGGAATCATCAGACTGTAGATGTGCACGTATATTTGTTTGTGTGTTTGTTTGTCTTCTCTACACTTAGTGCTGCATTAAAAATTCAGACTGGCTGGGGTCCACAGACATCGTCCTACTCACTAGAAGCATGAGATCAACCAAGATTGAGTCACTTTCACTTTGTACAGACAGTATAAAGAATATGGATACCCCCTAACTCTGTCCCAAAGAGAAAAGGAAATGAAATCATGTGAAATAAAGTCATGGTATATCTTTTCCAGTCCCAAACCACCCAATCCCTTTCCCATACATGACAGTGAAAATCCATCTCTTTACAACCTGCTGTGACCTGTCATTTGATGGGCACTCACCAAGCAGAGAGCAGATGGTTGCAGAAAAGATGCCTTTTGACACACAGCTGGGCCTCCATCTGTCCCAAGACTGGGATGCCTCCTCCCCTTCTGGGAAGAGCAGGTGCTTAACAAGAAGAACACTCAGAAAAGAGGATACGCAAATCCAAAGACAAGTTTCAAGTCTGGTAGACCATGCCTTTTATGACCCTTTTATTTTCTCACAAAGAAATCCAAATAAATAAGTTTACTAGCCCTCAGACTATGAAGTATTCTTAAATAACCCCCTTCCTTCATTTGCTTGGTTCAAGCCAAAATAGTTATTAGAAAAACTTTCATGCCATGAAATTGGACTCCTTCCATTTTCTGCATTTTTTGGTTTAATAACGTTTATAAGTTTGATTTTGTAGTCAATAGCTTTTAATCATTTTACACTCACTATCTTGGACATGTAGATCAATCACTACTCAAGTTTACCTTGACCTTTCTGAAGGAATGTGCATGATTGGTTGGATGATATAACCATGTGACTGTGTGGGCTCTTAGTAGTAAAATAGTAGACGGCTCAGGAGAAAGATTTTCGTATCAATGACAGAAATGTCATACTTAAATCTATACATGGCCCAGATTGTTTCAGATATCTGGGAAAATGCTGGAAAGTGAAGCCCCATACTCGGAGATGGCTGTTTGTTCAACTGACTGCTTTGCTAACACACTTCATTAGGCAAATCACAAAGAAATGAAAATTGTGCATTTGGCTTAATATACATCTACTTGCTCTAGTTTTGGCACTAGAGAAGCTCTGCTGAATAGGGAATATTAGCTGTATGCAAGAGGGGGAAATAAGAAATGGGAAGATAGGGAAAGACTCAGAGACAGAGACAGAGTAGGCTGAAAATCCACATCATCTTAAAGTTAATTAACATAAATTACATACATAATCATCTATATAAAACTAGGACACATGCGCATGAGTGTGCACGCACACACATGCAGGGCACTGTGCCATCAAAGGCATTGCAGAGTTATTTTGGTATGTTATGTGTTGTCTTAATATTGGTTATTGTGCACTGAGTAGTTTCAAAACAAATTTTCATAGTGTCTTGGCTTTGGCAAAGGTTTCCCCCTTTGGCAAGCATCATAAAAACAAGTCAAATGGCATCCCCATAATCAGGGAGGAAATAAAAGAAAAGTTCAGCATTTTAGACACTATATTTTAAATGTATCTTTACCTTAGAAAGTTAAAGATTGCAATATAGAATAGGTTGAAAACAGGTAACGTTGCATCAAAGAATTATTGAATTAGAAATAGAGCCTCTGACCAGACCACTATTTTCTAGTGTTTTATGTAAAGCTCAAAATTTAATTTGCCAGAATTCATGGAAAATCAAATCAAAATTCCTTGAGAAAGTTGCAAGAACCAACATTTGCTACAAAAAAAAAAAAAAAAAAAAAAAAAAAACAAAAAAAAAACTTTAATGTAAGGTGCACAATATCTGTCTTCTTAAATCAAAATCTCAGCAGGGCTCCTGAACAGTAGCATGCCCCGAAGGAAGTGGCAATGAGAGAGAGAGAAATGTTCCCCTGTTTCAGGACCCATCCTGTCTGCCAGGAGCCACAATGATGGATGAAGGATGCTCAGCCAGGAAACAGGTCACAGCTTCCAGTGGGTGGACATGCCTTCCAGATATCTATTTGTGCTTGGTAGCAGAAACAAACTCCTAAGTGGGAGTTTAAGTGCTTGATTTCTAGTCCTCTAGACATAACTGGGTTAAGAACTAGGAAGGCTACAGGTGGGGTTACCTGTGTGCTGAGCCGGAAGGTGTGGCCTGACATGGAAGCTCTACCACACTCCAGGTCTAAGACCTGTAGTAGCAATTTTTACTTCAGTTCTCTTATGTGCAGAGGAAACAGTCGTGGAAACTGCCATTTGGAACAGCTGTACAGATGAAGATCCACAGTACATTAGTTATTATGCCATCCCATGCCTAGTATGGACATTCAATTAAGAAAGAACATCCCATGCTCTGGCTAGCCCAGTGTGGGGATAGGAGGGAGATATTGCCTGGGGAAGGACCAGAAAACTGCCCCATAGGATCCTTCAGGGACATGCACTTATCTTTTTTTTTTTTTTAGTTGACTATATTAAATGACCCAGCTCTCAGGAACACAGACTTTGGGCCCTGATTGTCCAACGGAATAAACAGTTTCTTTTCTGAAAAGGAAATCAAAGCAACCAATCAAACCTCATGGCATTGGTGCAGAAAATGAAAATCACAATTCTTTACAGTGTAAATGCCAGGATGTGTGCTTTTAGGCATGCAGACTGGTCTCTCCTTGAGGAAAAAGCCTATGTGGAAAATGAAATCATAGGCAAAATGAAGAAGAGCTCACTCCAGGGGCCAGCCTCTAAAATTCAAGTCTATTCTGGCCTTGGGGCCATCTAAAAGAAATCACAGCTTGAACTGCCTACATTGACTGTTCCATTTCTGCTATAGAGGACATAGACCTCTGAGACCTGAGCAGAAAATAAAAGCAGAAAGGATACAGGAGATATCCAACAAATATTTGTAAATATGTGTATGTTTCCTGTGTCTTAAGTAGATGCACTGGATATTCTTAATTGTCAACTTGACTACATCTGGAATTAACTAAAATCCAAATAAAGAGGGCACACCTATAAGGGATTTTTGCTTAATTTGAAGTAGAAAGATTCGCTTCTAATCTGGTTCTAAAGGCAGGAAGACACACTTCTAATCTAGGCCACACCTTCTGTTGGAAGAAGAAAGCTTTTGCTCTTTGCCTGCTTGCCCTCACCTTGCCAGCACGTCCACTCCTTCAATGGTGTTAAAGCCAACTTCTTCAGATTCCAGTGTATACTGAAGACTAGCTAAGACATCTATCCTTGTGGCCTGAGCAGCTGCTGGATTTTTGAAATTTCCATTTATAGACAGCCATTGTTAGGTTAGCTGTAAGTCATTCTAATAGGCTTCACACATAATATATGTGTAATAGAGAATATATGAATACATATATATATATATATATATATATATATATATATATATCATAAGTTATGTTACTATAGATAAGCATGACTAATACACTAGGAAATGGCTATAGCTTCCCTGGATCCACATTAAAGTCCTTCCTATCCGACTTCCTTATTATTTACAAATACCTCCCTATTGATCCTGTCTCCAGCTGCAGACCTGAGTGTGAAGTAGTTCCTCTGCTGTTGTTACCTCATGTTTCTTGAAAGTGTTACCACAACTGCATCATGGGAGTATCTGATGTGAGGACTGCGTGACCTGCAGCCTTATTTAAATAGCATATTAATACATGACAATGTAGGAAGGTGAGGTAAAGTGTTTTGTGAGGTTATTATGCTTAAGAAATACTATTTATATTACTGAATATTGATCTTTCCACATAAACACCCTAATACATCTGTAATGATCCCTGCTGGCTTGAAATATAAACATGGACAATGTAACTAACTGTAGCTATAAGAGAAGCACTATAAACACATTTCTACTGAGGACTACTGTGTTGCGTACCTGTCATCCCAGTACTCGGAAGCTGAGGCAAGATGATCAAGGTTGTGAGGCTAGCCTGGACTACATTGCAAGTTCCAGGCCAGCTGTGCCTACAGAAAGAGACTTTGTCTCCCCCAAACACTTTCTGTATCCCTTGGGAACGTAATTCGTTATTGCTTGTCTGTTTGAAAAGTTAGTTTTAAAAATTAAAATAGGTGATCCAGCTGTCCCACATCTTTCTATTTACCCAAATGACTCCAAGGAAACGTATCAGAGACCCCTGTGTATCTGTGTTCACTGCAGCATTATGCACAAGAGTTAAGCTAGGTAACCAACCTAGAAGTGCAAAAGCAAGGGAATGAATAAGTAAAGTTTGCTTATGTACTCAGTGAAAATGTTCTCAGCCATAAAATGAGTGAGTGATGAGCATATCAATGAAAGTGGACGGAAGATTGTCTATGGAAGCAAAGAGAATTATCACAAGGGGGAAACAAAGAAGGAGAAAAGTGTGGAGGTGGCAGAGGCAAGTGTGCTCAGGGATAACACACACCTGTGAGATAGTTTCTTAAATAAATAAAAAAATAAAAATATGAAATAAATTTGATTTTTAAACTTATAATAGTAGCCACCAAAAAGATGGAAAATTAAATGTACTTGAGGAAAAAGACACAGGTAAAACTATAGTAACATTTGGAATGAAAACTGTGTTTAAGTAAGGAAGGAGAAATACATTGTGATGTCACTAATAACAAGGCATTGCTCTTCTACAATTCAATGCAATCCCTATCAAAATAACTACACAATTTTTTAAAGACATTGAAAGTTCAATTCTGAACTTCATATGGAAAAACAAAAAAACTCATTCTCCGTAAGCGAAAGGACATAAATACACAAAAAAGACAGCCTTTCACTTATGGCAGCTTCTGTTGAACTCTGCAACAGGAAAAAATAACATTAAAATAAAACCCTCTGCAAACTAATAAACACGCAGTCTGTTTTTAGGCTATAGGGTCTATAGGAAACAAACTGGAAATCGATGAGTTGACTCAAGGGGACTTCTTAATTTTTCCCTATTTAGGAAAATATTGTGTCCCCGTACCCATTGGAACTAGGCTCTACAGCTCTCTTTTCAAAGGTTACAGGTGTTGCAGTGGTCTCATTCTGTGGCAAAAAAAGGTTCCTTGATGAGAGGTTGACACTTTAACTATCGTTTGTATAAGGACAGACGTTTTCTAACTTGTTATTAAAGATTCAGAAGCTATAACCCATCAAAGTCTCACGAACATGGCTGCCCAAAAGCTAGATGAGATTGAAATAAATCTACCGCCAAATGAGTGGGGAAAAAGCCCACAAGGCCTCAACCTACACAAGAGCATAGGCAACTGAGGAAAACTTGGATGGGCGAGGCATTTTCTCTAGGGGAAGAGAATACCATTTGGCTATCCAGTGCCAATCATGTCAATCATGAAAACATATACCAAGTAATCGTATCAGAGAACAGGTTATATTATGAACATATATGTCGTGCTACATATGTTATGCAAAACAATAATGAAGAAGAGGCCATGAAGTTGAAAGAGGACGGAAAGAGTTTAGGGGAGGCTTGAAGAGATGTGAATAGGACCTTGAGCAGAAATTGTGTAATAAAATAAAATGCAACAATGCAGGGTAGTTAAAGAGAGTTTGGAATCCCCTTTTGACATACAGGAAGAGCCCAATCTGCTGCTCCTGTGGATGACTGGCTGGCAGCCTTCCTGATTGAGCAAACACGTCTAAACTATCAGATACTTGTTTTGTTGATTGGCCATGGACACACTGTCATTAAAGTCTTCTTATTGTGGCTTCTTATTCCTAAAACAATAGAAGTCGTGGTTTCTAATGTGCTTACTCATCCAAACAGAGAATGATGCATAATTACAAAAAGGGAAAAATGAAGAAGGAAAAGGATGCGAAGGACTGGAGTGGCAGATGGGTAGTTTCAATGTCCTCAACATACAGTATGGACCATGGGAAACTGCTGCTGTGAAGTTCACACTATCACATATGAATTACAAGAAACTCAAAATTTTGGGGCTTCTCTTCAGTAGCTCGGTCTCCGGACTATAGAAACCTCATGAAGTGTAAAAGCATCTGTAAGGCAAACAAAAACAAAAAAACAAAACAAAAACACAAACCCAACACATTGAAACAACCTGCGGTAAATCGACTGGGAAAAAAAGCTTCTTCACCAAATGCCTACAGTGACAGAGGGCTGATATCCAAATACCTAAAGAACTCAAGGAATACAAAACACAATCAAACCAAATCATTCCAACTTAAAAATTGGTTACCAGAGCTAAACAGAGACTGTGCAACAGAGGAATCTCTAATAGCCAGAAAACACTTAAGAAGTTTCAGCATCCTTAGTCATCAGGGAATTGCAAATCAAAACTTACACTGAGATTCCATTTATTATCCTTCGAAGGGCTATGATCAAAAGCAAAGCAACAGGTTTGCTGGCAGGGGCAGGTATAGAGGAAAGGAGAACACTCCCCACTTGCTGGTAGGAGTGTAAACTTGTACAACCACTATGAAAAATCCAATCTGGTGGTTCCTCAGAAAACTGGGAATTTATTCTACCTCAAGACTCCGCTATATCACTCCTAGGCATATATACCAAAAGAGCTCTACCTTACAACAAGGACATTTGCTAACACCCTATGTTCAGCGCTATTCATAATAGCCAGACTCTGGAAACAACCTAGATGTCCCTCAACTTGGAAAAAATGGATATAAGTGTGCGTACCTTTTACACCATGGAATATACTCAGCTATTAAACACAAGGGACATTAAATTTTCAGGAAAATGGATTGGAAACTAAAAAAATATATCCTGAATGAAGGTAACCCCAGGACACAGCCAGAATGCATGGTATGTCACTCCCTTACAAGTGGCTGAGTGGCCAACGTAAACAGAGCCTACTACAATCCACAGGACCCACAGAAGAATGTAACACGGAAGGATGCTTGAATCTACTCTGGCCCTACTCGAGACCATGCCTGGGAGCGAGGCCAATCCCTGCACTATTAATGTTACTCTGCTATGCTTTGTCGACAGGAGCCTAGCCAACTCGCTCAAAGCGACTTCACCCCCGCATCATGATTGACAGATTGCTTGAGATCCACACCAAATGTTAGACAGGTGTGGAGAGCCTTAAGGAAATTTTGAGGGAAATGACTGATGGATCCTAGAGAGGTAAGGACTCAAGAAGACCCACAGAGTCAAATAATCTGGACCCAGGAGGGCTCACCGAGACTGAACCAGCAAGCAACGGAGCATGCATGAACGGTCCTAAGCCCCTTCTTTGTTACCTATGTAGCAGATGTGGAAGCTTGGTCTTCATCTGATCCCCTAGCCACTGGAGATGGGTGGGGGCCTTTACCGGCTCTGATACATGCCTTTGAATCCTGTTCCCCTAACGGGTTCAACACTGTTGACGCATGGGGACAAAGACCTTCTCGGAAGAGAAGGAGAAGGAAGAATCGAGGGGAAGAGGGAACTGGGAGGAGAGGAGAGGTGCTGCGATCTACGGATGCATGATAAATATATAGATAGGATAGCTAGCTAGATAGATATATAGATAGCTAAGATTAGACAGACAGGATAAATGGAGGGAAAAGAATCAATTTTGTTTGTTTTTGTGTGATTGGGGTTATCTGTGCAGCTCATTATGTCCAGAAACTCTTCCTTTATTGTTCAGACGACACTGAACTTAAGATCTTCTTGCCTATCCTTACTGAGCACCCCATATAGGTGTGTATAGTACAATCATGCTGTAAGTTACCATTTTTAAAACATTTTTAGATTAAACAATGCATGATATGGTTATCTAAACAAACAATAACCCTGATAAGACCAGATGACTCCCAAGGGAGTGGCCAAGTTCTCACCACGACCCGACCCCTAGATGAAGAACTTATTACATGTAAGACTGATGAGGGAAGGAGCTATTAGGTCTGCCCGTTCCATCATGATCCCCCTAATTGTTTTTAACCACTTGCCATATGGTCAGTCTTAAAAACAATACTCGTGAACGACCACTAACTGGGGTCACCATTGTTCCTTGGTTTTCAGCTCATCCCAGAGAGCCCTCCTTCCTTTTGTTCTCTCCCAGCCCTCTTTCTCTCTTCATCTCCCCCCAACCTGATTCCTCCTGTTTCCATCCCTACCTCCAACCCCATCACTCCCCCTCTCATCCACCTAACCAATGTATATACTATTCCAAAGGAGCATGTTTTTCTCTCCCCCCTTCTTCTTTCCCCTCTCCATCTCTTCCCCGCTTCCCTATCGCTTTACCCTCTCTGCTCTTGCTTCTTCATCCTTTTCCCTTCCTAGACACTATTCTAGATCTTAGATGGTCTGTCCCACACAGCTTGATTCTCTTTCGACACAATAGGTCTCAACGCAGGTGTTTCGTCACAGTCACTTCCTGTGGGTCGGATAAGCGTGAGCCAGGCAGCCTGGTAAGCAGTGAGGTTTCTAGTACATGTGCCTCAGAAAGCCATCTGCATCCAAAGGCTGGTTAGACTTTATTGTTTCAAGTGTAAAACACATGCTACCCTAGACAGAAGGAGAGGAGACGACTGATGGCGGGCACAAAAATTACGAAGCATAAGGCATTTAGGCACAGTGAAACTACTGAAAAGACAAAAAAAACTCTGACAAAGCCGTCAGGGAAAATGGCCTTTGGCCTCCGAAGGAGGACCAATAGATGATGCGACCTTCCAAACACAGACTAATGACCGTTCAGAAGATGAAGGAACACATCTTTAAATTGCAAAGAAAATAGCTCCAACATAAAAAACCTATACCCAAAGACACCGCTCACAGGCAACAAAAAAAATAGAAAGATTGCTTTGCACTACACCCCTGCAAAATAAAATAAAATCCCTCACCCCACATCTTTAAAAAACATATAAGTCAAGTCATATCCCCACTCTCCACTTCAAAACTGTGGAGAATGTTCTGATCATTGGCTATAGATCTGAGTAGGGGTTTAAAGTTTACCACCTGTTTGTCTTGGTGGTGCCTTAGTTTGAGCGGGACCCGGGGCCCAAATCTGCCTATCATAAGTTCTTCAACATACTCTGGGTGCCCACATTTGACCAGTCCCTTGGAGGGGGGAGACCTGGTGGCACCTCAGATGAAGGACCAGCAGTTGCCAAGAAGGAGGACTATACCCTATGAGCTCTCCAGGGGGAGTAATCCCCCTTAGGAACAGTCCTAGGGGGCGGGGAAAATCAATACTGGAAAATGGGAGGGAGGGAAGAATGGAATGGGAGATAAACATGAGCGTAACAAGCATAAATTAATAAAAATAAAAATAAAAAACATAAGTTCAAAGACCTCAACATAAGAGCGAATATTTAACAATGATCAAGGCCCACACATATGATAAATTGAATTAATATGAAAAATATGCTTACAACATTCACTCTGATATGTCTAGAAAAATTAAAGAGTCAAAATAAGTGTATGGGAGGGAGATTCAGCTTCCCTGACCCGATACTTACCTAGCTTCCCTCAGATCTCTGAGTCGCTCCCAGCAACAACTGCCACAAGAAGCAGTCATCGTCATCCAAACGAACGAAGCTAGTCTTCATTTGTTTATACTACTACCTTACATGAATCGTTATGTAATGATGCACGTAATAGAAAAAACTAAACTATGCAGCGGATAGACGCCTCAGGAAACACACAACAAGTTAGTATAGCAAGCTTTATCTTTATATAAATTACAGAGTTCTGTTAGCTGTCCACATGGTGGGAAAAAGTATATAATTGAGTCCCATTTCCTACTGAATGTATCCTCCTAATTTTCAATGCAAAGCCTAGGCTCCCCTACTCCTAGTTACTGCATTTGAAAAGAAAGGCATGAGGAAGGTAATTAAAGGGGGATTGGGGACAGCTCAATTAGTAGCGTCATTGTCTCTAGCATTTACAAAGCCCTGGCCTCGCTCACTAGCACTATATAAGTAGGCTATAAAAGGCACACATTGTCATTTCGGCCATCTAGAGTGGGAAAGGAAGAGATCAGCAGTTAGCTACATAGCGGAAATTGGAGGACAGCTGTGTAGATAAGAAAAAACGGTAGGGGTAAATGTGGTCTTGGAAGTGGATTGTCCACGTTCAGGTTAGAAAACTGCATTTACTTCTACAAAAAGTGCCCACAGCAGATTGTGAACGTCAAGGCAGAGTCAGTCACAGAGCAAAGCTATTGAAGGAACAGTGAAAACATAGCTTCTGCAAAGCAGGGGAAAAGAAAGCTTGCGCAAAAAGTAGCCTGTTTGCCTGGTCCACAACTCTGGGTCATGGTATTTGTTGTTAGGCTCCAAGTCCAAGTATATCATTATACGAAGGATTACTTATCAATAATAAATATATTAAAACCATCTAATCTCATTGGCTTGGTGGTCCCAGGTAATGGGCAGATGATAGAGTATTTTGGTAAGAATGGGGCATCAAAGTGACTTCAATCGATCCAGAGGCAAAGAGCTTGCTGGGAGCGAGGAGGAAGGTAGTTTCTTCTTTAAAGTGGCAAAGAATTGTGGGCTAAATTGTTTTCCAGTGTTTTGTAGAAGACAGGAATTTTCTCAGCAATTAAAAATTGCATAATTATCTGAAGAGGGACTTAGAAGGGAAAGGCTGAAGGTATGACCTGATTTCTCCATATGCATTTAAACAAAAGAAAGTGGAGAAAAACCAAACAGGGAATAAATTGCTAAGCAAAACAAAGAAACCAGGGCCTGAGAATTTTAGGAACATTGTGTTATCTTCCCATACTACAAATAAACAAACCAACCAAACAAACAAGATCAAACTACCCCCGTCTATCAAGATGCCCAGTGTGTGATGAACAATCACTTCAAAACGAGATTAACCAGTGTTACCGTGGCTATTTCAGCAAGAATCCAGGATGGAAATGGGATTACATCATCAGAAAATGCAAGCAGGCTGCCACAGGAGGAATTCCCCAGATGAAGAAATAGTTACCCAGGCTAGGTAAATATCCCTCATAGAGAAATGATGGATATCCTATTAAGGCAATTTAAGGACCAAAGCACAGCGGCCTCAGAAGCAAAGATACGTCCTTCTGGTCCTACTGGCAGACTACTGCCGTTCAGTGCGTGATGAGGTGGAATATTCTACCTAGATCTGGGGGGTGGGGATGTGACTGGGATAGGAGACGTGATAGTGCCATCCCAATAGGGCTGTAACGGCAAAGGGACACGACAATAGGTTATTTTCTATCCTTAGGAATTAATGGAATTTCCAGATGGGTTCAGATTTGGTTGGGAGTTGGTTCCCACTCCCTTTTGGGCCCTTCCCCACTTTGAAAAAAGAGAAGCTATCTGTATCCCTTCTACTGTACTGCATTGGCAACCACATCCTTTGTCCTGGTTTCACCTACTCACACTACTGAGGACTTCTTGTCTTTTGGTCAAATCATGTTGTCCGTGAAACTTTGGACCAGAAGTGATTGCCCGCTAGTTGACTTCGGAGATGTCAGGAGAATCTGAAATTATTATGTAAGTGGACGGAATGGGTTTCACAATGAAATATCTGTGGCCATTCTACATTATAATTGACCAAAAATTGTCCACGGCAGATGTAAAAGGTTATTACAATATTGTGAGATAGTCATGCACTAGAGTCGTACACAAGATTGACATACTCGATACACTAACCTACACTAAGTACGCCATTCACAAAAGAGCACGAAACACCATTCTCCATCCAAAACCCGAAACCAGGGCCAATGGACGGTGTGCAAAATATTATATCATACGAATGAGTATGCTTTGGTGGGATGGTGTTTGAAAGGGCGGAGGCTCTTAGAAACATTGTAAAGTTTCCTGTTTTGAGTTGGTTGTGGTTTTTCATGACGTGTTTGCCTCAACTCACAGAGTTGCCTGCCTCTGCCTTTCCAAGTCCTGAGTTTACAGGCCAACGTGTTGCCACTGCCGGTCATTACATTTTAATAGTTTGCAGATATTTGGAGATTATTTAAAATCTATTTTTACATGTTTTACCTCCTTTTTATATTGCCTATCTTTCTCATGTTGCCCTTGCCGTGTGTTTCTTTCATTTAATTGTTTACCAATACTACACACACACACACAACACACACACATTACTCCTAAACAACAGCATAATAATTATTTATTCAAAGGGCTGAGATGCCAATGTTAATGCTATGTTTTTCTTATAATTAAATTTTAAATTTTCAAATAAGCATTTAGAATATATAACTGATACTTTATGTTAAAAGAACAATCTACCAGACCGATAAACATCTGTCAGAAAATAATAAAATGAAATCTGAGCTTGATTTACACAAATACTTAATACCGTCCCAAATCATAAAGTCAAGAGCTGAAAGAATAAACAGAGAGAGAGTCAGAAGATCCTAGCATCAGCACAATGTGAGTTCACTGTCTTGTAGTTCCCAATGCTGTCTGCAGACAGAGCAGGGTTCCTGGGAGGAACAAATCCACCCCAGATATACTAGGTCATTGTGTGCTAACTTGTGTAGATATGGAAAATTTTAAAAGGAATCATCAGATCTGTAGATGTCACGTATCATTGGTTGTGTGTTTGTTTGTTTCTTACACTTAGTGCTGCATTAAAAATTTCAGGACTGGCTGGGGTCACAATCATTCTTCCTAGCACTAGAAGCATGAGATCCAACCAAGATGAGTCACTTCAATTGTACAGGACCAGTATAAAGGGGGAATGGATACCCCCAACTCTGTCCCAAAGAGCAAAGGAAATGAAATCATGTCGAAAAAAGTCTGGTACTGCGTTTCCAGTTCCCAACAAACCCCAATCCCTTTCCCATACAGACAGTGAAAATCCATCTCCTTACAAACCTGCTGTGACTGTCATGGATGGCACTTCTACCAACAGAGAGAGATCGATGGTGGCAGAAGAAAAGAGCTTTTGACACCAGATGGGCCTCCAGTCCAAAGAATCTGTGAGCCTCCGCCCTCTGGGAAAGAGCAGGTGCTTAACAAGAAGAACACTCAGAAAAGAGGATACGCAAATCCAAAGACAAGTTGCTACATCCGCGTCTGCGCCTAGACCAGGCTCTTTATGGACCTTATTTTCGCCCAAAGAAAGGAAAGCCAAATAAAGGAAGTTTACTTCGCCATCAGACTATTGAAGTATCTTAAATAATCCCCCTCCTTCATTTTGCTTGGTTCAAGCCAACAATAGTATTAGACAAACTTTCATGCCATGAAATTGGACTCCTCCATTTTCTGCATTTGGTTTAATAACGTTTATAAGTTTGATTTTGTAGTCAATAGCTTTTAATCATTTTACACTCACTTCTTGGCATGGTAGATCAATCACTACTCAGTTTACCTTGACCTTTCGAAGGGAAATGTGCATGATTGTGGAGATAAAACCATGTGACCGTGTGGGCTCTTAGTAGTTAATATAGTAGACTTCAGGAGAAAGGATTTTCGTAATCACAGGACAGACTGTCATACTCAAATTCTATACATGGCCCAAGATTGTTTCAGATATTCTGGGAAAATGCTGGAAAGGTGAAAGCCCCATACTCGGAGATGGCTGTTTGTTCAACTGACTGCTTTGCAAACACACTTCATTAGGGGCAAAATCCACAAAGAAATGAAAATGTGCATTTGGCTTTAATATACACCTACTTGCTCTAGTTTGGCACTAGAGAAGCTGCTGATATGGGGAATTATTAGCTGTATTGCACAGAGGGGGAAATAAGAAAGGTGAAAGATAGGGAGAAAGACTCAGAGGGACAGAGACAGAGTAGGCTGAAAATACATCATCTTTCTTAAAGTAATTTAACATAAATATTAAATACCATAATCATCTATATAAAACTAGGACACACAGCGCATGAGTGCGCAAGCCACACACATGCAGGGCATGTGCCATACAAGGCATTGAGAGTTATTTTGGTTATGATTAGTGTGTCATTTAATATTGGTATGTGCCTGATTAGTTTCAAAACCAATTTCATAGTGTCCTGGGCTTTGGCAACGGGTTTCCCCCTTTGGCAGCATCCTAAACAAGTCAAATGGAATCCCCATAATCAGGGAGGAAATAAAAGAAAAGTTCAGCATTTACGACCACTATATTTTTAAATGTAATCTTTCCTTAGAAGTTAAAGATTGCAATATAGAATAGGTTGAAAACAGGTACACGTTGCATCAAAGAATTATTGAATTAGAAAATAGAGCCTTCTGACCAGACCACATTTTCTTAGTGTTTTATGTAAGCTCAAATTTACTTTGCCCGATATTCACGGAAAATCAATCAAAATTCCTTCGCTGAACGTTGCAAGCCCAACATGCTACAGAACACAAAAATAAAAACAACTTAATGTAAGGTGCACAATATCTTGTCTTCTTAACTAAAAATCTCACAGGGCTCCGAACAGTTAGCATGCCCTGAAGGATAAAGTTGCAATTAGAGAGAGGCGAAATGTTCCCCGTTTTCAGGAACTCTTCTGCCAGGAGCCACAATGATTGGATGACGATGCTCAGCCAGGAAACAGGTCACAGCTTCCAGTGGTGGGGACATGCCTTCTTGGATATCTATTTCTGTGCTGGGTAGCAGAAAACAAAACTCCTAAGGGAGTTTAAGTGCTTGGAATTTCTAGTCCTCTCGACATAACTGGGTTAGAAATAGGAAGGCTACAGGTGGGGTTTACCTGTGGGCTGAGCCGGAAGGTGTGGCTGACAGGAAGGCTTCTACCACACTCCAGGTCTTAAGACCTGTAGTAGCCACTTTTTACTTCAGTTCTCTTATGTGCCTACAAGGGAAGAGACAGAGAACCTTAGGCCAACTGTCAATTTCTTCTAGGGATTTGGGTTTTTATTTAATTGACAAAAGCAAAAGGAAGAAAAGGTTCACTGGTATTGGTACCTCTACAATAGTGGAAGAAATAAAGCCAGAAGAAACAGAATAGCAAGCGTTGGATAACTCTGAATGTATTGAAGAAAGATTTTTGGAAGCAAGGCGAAGGGTATCCAGAAAAATCTGCAAGATCATAATGAAAGAAATGCAACTTCGTGGATCTATCTTTCTCTGTGTGTATGTATGACTCCCTGTCTCCCTGTCTCTCTGTCTCCATCTCTCCTGTATCTCTCTCTCTCTTCATATACTCCTCTGCATTGCATTTCTCTCTCCTCTCTCTCTCTCTCTCTCCTCTCTCTCTCATCTCTCACTCTCTCTCTCTCTCCTCTCCTCTCTCTCTCTCTCCTCTCATCTCTCTCTCTCTCATATAACCTGACTATATTGCTCCATTCCCAATCTCATACCATGAGATGGACTTGGCACTTGGAGAGTGGAAGCTGGCCACCAGCCAAGTTCCCTGACACAGGTGGTGGATGTTCTTAGGGTGTGCACAGTCAGCAGTAAAAAGCTCAAAGAATCTCAGGCAAAGTATCAGAGCAAAAACAGGAAAAACTTATCCTGAGTCTAGTTGAGACACACAGCTGCAAAAAGTGCAGTTCCAGATATTCCTACAAGAGACTTAGGCTAAAGGTTCTGTGGAGGGCTGGCTAAAATAGAACATTCTTAGTACCAAACATGACTCACCAGTGCATAAGGCCTGAGAAAGTCTCATGTGAACATCTCTGTAGATATAGTAGATACATACATGTCCTCATTATACTGTCAGCATGGATAGGTTTTATTATATGCAGACAGGGCAAAGAGAGGCATGACCACCTGATCCTTCTGGTCTTCTGTTCTTCTCCTAAACACAGACTCAGTTAGACCTTTCTTTCTTCTCTTGGCTTTTATACTCGTGGCAGACTTACTCTGATGTGTACATGATTATTCCAGTCTTTCATTATGGGTTTGCCTGTACACATCCAAAACTTCTAATTAAAAAGGAATGGATGAAAACAACCCAAGTGAAAATGGATGGTGACTAGTTAATTAACATGCAACAGATATATACAATAGATTGTTATTTCACAATAAAAATAAAGGGAATTCTAGCACATGCTACAATGTGAATGAGTGTTGAAACCAGTTTTACCAAGTGAAATATACCAGTCATGAAAAATCATACTGTTCACTTTGCATATGGCATATCTAGCATAGCCAGCCTATAGGGACAAAGTAAAGGAAGGAGACTATGGAGCCATGGGGTGGGCTCATCTCAGTTTGCCAGATGAAGAGTTTCCCATAGTGGTTGCAATAATGTACTTGGTGCTACTGAAATACATGCTTAAGAATAGTTATAACAATTAAATTTAAAACAAAAACACATGTATCAACTACCAAAAAAGAGTTCAAGAAGAAAGCCTAACTCTGAAACTACAGTCATAGCCAAGGGAAAGGTAAGAAAGTAAAAATTCTAAACAGGAGCTCCCTACTGTGGCTATTGTCTATCAGGGCCTATGATTAGGAACACACTACCTTTATTCTTTTCTATATGGTTCTTAGTGAAGACACTAACTGTTAGCATGTCTCCATGATGCTCTAAAGAGCAGGCCTGGAATAGCCCCATAACAGCCTCATCTCCCTTACCCTCCATCCTCAGCCTTCTGGGCATAACTTGTCCCTGGGACCTGGAGCCTGATGACATCACTATCAATTGAGCTGAAAGCACTGGCTAAGAGCAAGTGTGATTCTATGAGAGAATACTTACACCTCAGCAAGTGCTGGAATAAAGAACTCCTCAGGGAAGAAGAACTCAGGGTTACCCACTGTGCTTTGTTTTCATACGTAATAATCCATCATTTTGGCACCATGCGCTCAATGTGTTTTTCTTTCTTTTTCTTTTTCTTTTTTTTAAAGACAATTGATTCAAGAAGAGCATTTCCTTCTCTTGCTTTCAGTGATTAATTAACTAGACTGTATCATGAGCAAGTCATTTAACCTCTTAAGTTAGATGGGCAGGATTCAATGGCACATAGTTTTCTTCCAAACCATAAAATCATGATTTTGGGCTGAATTATGGTGTTGCCACTACTTTCTACCTACCTACTCAACCCTTACCACCACACACAATACAATTTTATATACTTTTCCTCCTTTCAATATTTGAAAATTTCAAGCTAATTATGTCATTAAATGGGATCTTTCTGAATTATGAAGGCTATATTTTTAAAAATCTAACACATACTCTCTCCACTAATACAACTATATATTTTGCTTCGATTTAAATGGTAGAGAAAAACACAAAATTATCTCTTTGTTCTGTTCCTCTTATTCAACAGTCACCAACCATTTCATTACTCTGGAAACTTCCTTCAAGAAAACTGAAGAGCGTGATAAGATGAAATGTTTTCCTCCTAAATTCTCCTTAAGCTTGAAAGGAAATAAATTACACAAAGACAGCCTTTCACTTATGGCAGCTTCTGTTTTGAACATTCTGCAACAGGAAAAAAAACATTAAAACTAAAACTCTGCAAAATAATAAAAAGCAGTCTGTTTTTTTAGCTATAGGGTCTAGTAGGAAACAAGATGGAAATAGATGAGTTGACTCAAGACTTCTTAATTTTTTCCCTATTTAGAGAAATATTGTGTACCCATTGGAACTAGGTTCTACAGCTCTGTATTTTCAAAGGTTACAGGTGTCTGCAGTGGTCTCTATCTGTGGCAAAAAAAGGTTCCTTGATGAGAGGTGACAATTATACTTATCTGTTTGTATAAGGACAGAAGTTTATAAATTGTTATTAAAGATTCAGAAGCTATACCCATAAAGTCTCACGAACATGGCTGCCCAAAGCTGAGATGAAAAATAGACACGCCAAAGTGAGTGGGGAAAAGCCCACAAGGCCTCAACCCTACACAAAGAGCTATAGGCAACTGAGGAAAACTGGGAGTGGGAGAGGCCATTTTCTCTAGGGAAGAGAATACCATTTGGCTATCCAGTGCCAAATGGTCAATCATGAAAATACATATACAAGTAATAGTATACAGACTGAACAGGTTATATTTAGGAACATATATGTAGTCACATATGTATGCAATAACAATTAATGAAGAAAGAGGCCATGAAGTTGAAAGAGGAAAGAGTTTATGGGAGGGCTTGAAGAGAGGAAAGGAAAGTGAGAAATGGTGTAATAAAATAAAATGCAACAAATGCCAGTGGTAGTAAAGAGAGTTGGAATTCACCTTTTGCATACAGGAAGAGCCCAATCTGCTGCTCCTGTGATGACTGGCTGAGCAGCCTTCCTGATGGAGCAAACACTGTTCTAAATTATCAGATACTTGTTTTGGTTGATTGGAGCATGACACAGTCATTAAATGTCTTATTATTGTGCTTCTTATTCCTAAACAATAGAAAGTCTGTGGTTTCTAATGTGCTTACTCATCCAAACAAGAGAATGATGCATAATAAAAAAGGGAAAAAAGAAGAAGGAAAAGGATGAGAAGGACATGGAGTTGGTGCTAGATGGGTAGTTCACATTCCTCAACATACAGTAGGGACCATGGGAAATACTGCTGTATGTGAAGTTCACACTTATCACATATGAATTACAGAAATCAAATTTTGGGTGCTTCTCTTCAGTAGCTCGGTTGGTAGACTATAGAAACCTCATGAAGTTGAAAAGCATCTGTAAGGCAAAACAAAAACAAAAACAAAAACAAAAACAAAAACAAAAACCAACATCAATAGAACAAACTGCGGTCAATAGACTGGGAAAAGATCTTCACCAATGCCTACATGTGACAGAGGGCTGATATCCAAAATACATAAAGAACTCAAGGAATTAAACACCATCAAACCAAATAATCCAACTTAAAAATGGGGTACAGAGCTAAACAGAGAATGTGCAACAGAGGAATCTCTAATAGCCAAGAAAAACTTAAGAAAGTTCAGCATCCTTAGTCATCAGGGAATTGCAAATCAAAACTACACTGAGATTCCATTTTATATCCATTAGAAGGGCTATGATCAAAAGCAAAGCAACAGGTTTTGCTGGCAGGTTATAGAGAAAGGAGAACACTCCTCCACTGCTGGTAGGAGTGTAAACTTGTACAACCACTATGAAAAATCAATCTGGTGGTTCCTCAGAAAACTGGGAATAATTCTACCTCAAGACTCAGCTATATCATTCCTAGGCATATACCCAAAAGATGCTCTACCATACAACAAGGACATTTGCTTAACTATGTTCATAGCAGCTTTATTCATAATAGCCAGAATCTGGAAACAACCTAGATGTCCCTCAACTGAAAAATGGATAAAGTGTGGTACATTTACACAATGGAATTATACTCAGCTATTAAAAAAGGACATTAAATTTTCAGGAAAATGGATGGAACTAAAAAATATCATCCTGAATGAGGTAACCCAGACACAGAAAGACATGCATGGTATGTACACTCAATTACAAGTGGCTATGAGTGGCAAAGTATAACATAGCCATACTACAATCCACAGACCCAAAGAAGATATGTAACAAGGAAGGATGCTTGAATCTCACTCTGGCCCTACTCGAGACCCATGCCATGGGAGAGAGCCAATCCCTGACACTATTAATGTTACTCTGCTATGCTTGTAGACAGGAGCCTAGCCTAACTCGCTCAAGAGACTTCACCCAGCATCTGATGGAAACAGATGCTGAGATCCACAACCAAATGTTAGACAGAGTTTGGAGAGTCCTAAGGAATATTTGGAGGAATGATTGATGGACCTAGAGAGGTCAAGGACTCAAGAAGACCCACAGAGTCAAATAATCTGGACCCAGGAGGGCTCACAGAGACTGAACCATCAAGCAAAGAGCATGCATGAACTGGTCCTAAGCCCCCTGTACCTATGTAGCAGATGTGAAGCTTGGTCTTCATCTGAGTCCCCTAGCCACTGGAGCATGGGGGGGGGCCTCTACGGCTCTGATACCTGCCTTTGAATCCTGTTCCCCTAACTGGGTTACACTGTCTGACCTCAGTGGGAAAGACCTTCTCTGAAGAGAAGGAGAAGGAAGAATAGAGGGAAGAGGGGAACTGGGAGGAGAGGAGAGGGTGCTGCGATACGGATGCATGATAAATAGATAGATAGATAGATAGATAGATAGATAGATAGACAGACAGACAGATAAATGGAGGGAAAAAGAAATCAAATTTTGTTTTGTTTTGTTGTGATGGGGTTATCTGTGCAGCTCAGATATGTCCAGAACTCTCTTTATTGTTCAGACTGACACTGAACTCAAGATCTTCTTGCCTTATCCTACTGAGCACCCACATTATAGGTGTGTACTAGTACAATCAGCTGTAAGTTACATTTTTAAAACATTTTTAGATTAAAAAATGAATGATATGGTTATCTAAACAAAAACATAACAATGATAAGACCAGATGACATCCCCAAGTGGTTGGCAAGTTCTCACAAGACCCGACCCCTAGATGAAGAACTTTATACAATGTAAGACTGATGAGGGAAGGAGAATTAGGTATGCCCGTTACCAGGCATGTATCCCCTAATTGTTTAACCAATGCCATATGGTCAGTCTTAAAAACATATACATGTGAACGACACTAACTGGGGTCACCATTGTCCTTGGTTTCTAGCTCATCCCAGAGATGCCCTCATTCCTTTTGTCTCTCCCAGCACTCTTTCTCTCTTCATCCTCCCCCAACCTGATTCCTCCTGTTTCCATCCCTACTTCCACCCCATCCACTCCCCCTCCCTCATCCACCTACAATGTATATACTATTTCCAAAGGAGCATGTTTTTCTCTCCCCCCATTCTTCTTCCCCCTCCATCTCTTCCCTCGCTTCCCTCTCTCTTACCCTTCTCTTGCTCTGCTTCCTTCATCCTTTCCCTTCATAGACATCTATTGTCTAAGATCTTAGAGGTCTGTCCCACACAGCTTGATTCTCTTTAGACACAATAGTCTCAAAGCAGGTGTTCTTCATCAGTCAGCTTCCTAGGGTGTCGGATAAGAGTGAGCCAGGAAGCCTGGTAAGCAGTGAGGTTTCTAGTACATGGGCCTCAGAAGCCACTCTGCATCCAGCTGGTAGACTTTATTGTTCAAGTGTAAAACCATGGCTACCCTAGACAGAAGGAGAGAGAGAGACTGATGAGGGCACAAAAATTAAGAAGCATAAGGCATGTAGTAGCACAGTGAAACTACTGAAAAGACAAAAAACTCTGAAAAGCAGTCAGGGAAAATGGAGCATTGTGCCTCCGAAGGAACAATAGGACTGATGCTGACTTTCCAAAAACAGAATAATGACAGTCAGAAGATGAAGGAATAACATCTTTAAATGGCAAAAGAAAATAGCTCCCAACATAAAAACCTATACCCAAAGGAAACAGCTCACAGGCAACAAAAAAAATAGAAAGATGCTTTGCAATCACCCCTGCAAAATAAAATAAAATCCCTCAAACCACATCTTTAAAAAAATAAGTTCAAGTCATATCCCACTCTCCACTCAACTGTGGAGAATGTTCTGATCTTTGGCTAGATCTGGGTAGGGGTTTAAAGTTTACCACCTGTATTGTCCTTGGCTGGTGCCTTAGTTTGAGCGGGACCCCTGGGCCCAAATCTGCCTATCATAATGTTCTTCACATACTCTGGTGCCTCACATTTGACCATGTCCCTTGGAGGGGGAGACCTGGTGGCACTCAGAGGAAGGACAGCAGGTTGCCAAGAAGAGACTTGATACCCTATGAGCATATACAGGGGGAGGTAATCCCCCCTTAGGAACAGTCATAGGGGAGGGGAATAATGGGAAAATGGGAGGGAGGGAAGAATGGGATGGGATAAACATTGAGATGTAACAAGAATAAATTAATAAAAATAAAAATAAAAAAAAATAAGTTCAAGACCTCAACATAAGAGCGAAATATTTAACAATGATCAAGGCCCACACAGATGATAAAATTGAAATTAATATGCAAATATGCTTACAAAATTCACTGGATATTTCTAGAAAAATTAAAGAGTCAAAAATAAGTAGATGGGAGCTGGAGATTCAGCTCCATGACAGAGTACTTACCTAGCTTCCCTCAGACTCTGAGTTCGCTCCCCAGCACTGCCACAAGCAAGCAGTCATCGTCATCCAAAAGAACGAAGCTAGTGCATTCATTTGTTATACTACTACTTACTATTGAATCGTTATAGTAATGATGCCGTAATAGAAAAACTAACTCATGCAGCGGAATAGAAGCCTCAGGAACACACACACAAGTTCAGTATAGAAAGCTTTATCTTTTCAATAAATTACATGAGGTCTGTTAGATGTCCACATGGTGGGAAAAGTATAAATTGAGTCCCATTTCATACTGAATGTATCCTCCTAATATTCATATGGCAAAGGCCTAGCTCCCCTACTCCTAGTTACTGCATTTGAAAAGAAGGCATTGAAGGAAGTAATTAAAGGGCTGGGGACAGCTCAATTAGTAGAGTCATTGTCTAGCATTTACAAAGCCCTGGCCTCGCTCACTAGCACTATATAAGTAGGCTATAAAGGCACACACTTGTCATTTCAGCATCTAGAGTGGGAGGAAGAAGATCAGAAGTTAGCTACATAGCGAATTGGAGGACAGCCTGTGCTAGATAAGAAAAACGGTAGGGGTAAATGTGGTCTTGGAGTGATGTCCCAGTTCAGTAGAACTGATTTACTTCTACAAAAAGTGCCACAGCAGAGATGTGAAAGTCACAGCAGAGAAAGTCACAGAGCAAAGGCTATATGAAGGAACAGTGAAAACATAGCCTTCTGCAAAGCAGGGACAGAAAGCTTGGCAACAGTAGCCCTGGTAGCCTGGTCACAACTATGGGTCATGGTATTTGTTGTTAGGCTCCAAGTCCATAGTATATCATTAATAAGAAGGATTACTTATCAAATAAATATATAAAACCATCTAAGTGGCTTTGGTCCCAGGTAATGGGCAGATGCTAGAGTATTTTGGTAAGAATGGGAGCATCAAATGTGATTCTAATCAGATCCCAGAGGAAAGAGCTTGCTGGGAGAGAGGAGGAAAGGTAGTTCTTCTTAAAGTGGCAAAGAATGTGGCTAAATTGTTTTCCAGTGTTTTGTAGAAGACAGAATTTTCTCAGCAATAAAATTGCATAATTATCTGAAGAGACTTAGAAGAAATGCTGAAGGTATGACCTGATTTCTCCATATGCATTTAAAAACAAAATGAAAGTGGAGAAACACACATGGAATAAATTGCTAAGCAAAAAACAAAGAACCAGGGCCTGAGAATTTTAGAAAATTTTGTTATCTTCCCATACTACAATAAACAACCAACAAACAAACAAGATAAAATACCCATTCTATAGAAGATGCCCAGGTGTGATGAACAATCACTTCAAAAACGAGATTAACCATGTGTTACAGTGGCTATTTCAGCAAGAATCCAGGATGGAAATGGGATTACATCATCAGAAACATGCAAGCAGGCTGCCACAGGATGGATTCCACCAGATGAAGAAATAGTTACCCAGCTAGGTAAATATCCCTCAAGAGAAATGATGGATATCCATTAAGGCAATTTAAGGACAAAGCACAGAGGCCTCAGAAGCAAAGATACGTCCTTCCTGGTTCCTACTGGTCAGACTACTGCCGTTCAGTGCCGTGAGGTGGAAGATTCTACCTAGCATCTGGGGTGGGGATGTGACTTGGGATAGTAGAAGTGATAGTGCCATCCCAATAGGGCTGTAAGGCAAAGGGACAAGCCAAATAGGATTATTTTCTATCCTTATGGACTTAATGGAATTTTCCAGATGGGTTCAGGATTTGGTTGGGGTCTACCACTCCCTTTTCTGGGCCATTCCCCACTTTTGAAAAAGAGACGTCTATCTGTTATCAATTCTACTGTAATGCATTGGAAACACATCCTTTGTCTGGTTTCACATACTCACAGCTACTGAGGAATTCTGTCTTTGGTAAATCATGTGTCAGTGAAACTTTGGACACAGAATTGATGCTCAGCTAGTTGACTTCGGAGATGGCAGGAAGAATCTGAATATATGCTAAGTGGGAAGGACATGGGTTTCACAATGAAATATCTGTGGCCATTCTACATATAATTGACCAAAATTGTCAATCGCAGAGTAAAATGGTTAAATATTTATATAGTCATGCACTAGAGTAGTACACAGATTGACATAACTCTAACACTACATACAATAAGGTAAGCCATTCACAAAAGAGCACGAAACACATTCTCTCCATACAAAACCCGAAACAGGCCAATTGAGTGTGCAATATTAGGATCATAAGAATGAGTATGCTTTGGTGGGATGGTGTTTGCAAAGGGCTGGAGGCTCTTAGAACATTTGTAAAGTTTCCTTTCTTGAGTTGGTTGTTGGTTTCATGACGTGTTTGCCTCAAACTCACAGAGATCTGCCTGCCTCTGCCTTTCCAAGTACTGAGTTTACAGGCCACAGTGTGCCACTGCCTGTAATTAAATTTAATAGTTTGCATATATTTTTGAGATTAAAATATATTTACATGTTTTACCATCCTTTTTATATGCCTATCTTTCTCATGTTGCCCTTGCCTTGGTTTCTTTCATTTTAATTGTTTACATACACACACACACACACACACACACACACACATACTTCCTAACAACAGCATAATAATTTTTATCATAAATGGCTGAGATGCCAATGTTCATGCTATGTATTTTCTATAATTAATTATTTAAATTTTCAAATAAGCATTAGAATATATAAATGAGACATTATGTTAAAAGAGACAATCTACCAGAAAGATAAAACATCCTGTCAGAAAAATAAAATGAACTCTGAGCTTGAATTTACACAATACTTAATACAGTCCCAAAATACATAAGGCAAGAGCTGAAAGAATAAACAAGAGAGAGAGTTCAGAAGATCCCTAGCATCAGCACAATGTGAGTTCACTGTCTTGCTAGTTCCCCATATGCTGGTCTGCAGACAGAGCCAGGTCCTGGGGAGAACAATCCACCCCAGATATACAGGTCCATGGTGTGCTAACTTGGTAGATATGGAAAAATTAAAAGGAATCATCAGACTGTAGATGTGCACGTATATTTGTTTGTGTGTTTGTTTGTCTTCTCTACACTTAGTGCTGCATTAAAAATTCAGACTGGCTGGGGTCCACAGACATCGTCCTACTCACTAGAAGCATGAGATCAACCAAGATTGAGTCACTTTCACTTTGTACAGACAGTATAAAGAATATGGATACCCCCTAACTCTGTCCCAAAGAGAAAAGGAAATGAAATCATGTGAAATAAAGTCATGGTATATCTTTTCCAGTCCCAAACCACCCAATCCCTTTCCCATACATGACAGTGAAATCCATCTCTTTACAACCTGCTGTGACCTGTCATTGATGGGCACTCACCAAGCAGAGAGCAGATGGTTGCAGAAAAGATGCCTTTTGACACACAGCTGGGCCTCCATCTGTCCCAAGACTGGGATGCCTCCTCCCCTTCTGGGAAGAGCAGGTGCTTAACAAGAAGAACACTCAGAAAAGAGGATACGCAAATCCAAAGACAAGTTTCAAGTCTGGTAGACCATGCCTTTTATGACCCTTTATTTTCTCACAAAGAAATCCAAATAAATAAGTTTACTAGCCCTCAGACTATGAAGTATTCTTAAATAACCCCCTTCCTTCATTTGCTTGGTTCAAGCCAAAATAGTTATTAGAAAAACTTTCATGCCATGAAATTGGACTCCTTCCATTTTCTGCATTTTTGGTTTAATAACGTTTATAAGTTTGATTTTGTAGTCAATAGCTTTTAATCATTTACACTCACTATCTTGGACATGTAGATCAATCACTACTCAAGTTTACCTTGACCTTTCTGAAGGAATGTGCATGATTGGTTGGATGATATAACCATGTGACTGTGTGGGCTCTTAGTAGTAAAATAGTAGACTGCTCAGGAGAAAGATTTTCGTATCAATGACAGAAATGTCATACTTAAATCTATACATGGCCCAGATTGTTTCAGATATCTGGGAAAATGCTGGAAAGTGAAGCCCCATACTCGGAGATGGCTGTTTGTTCAACTGACTGCTTTGCTAACACACTTCATTAGGCAAATCACAAAGAAATGAAAATTGTGCATTTGGCTTAATATACATCTACTTGCTCTAGTTTTGGCACTAGAGAAGCTCTGCTGAATAGGGAATATTAGCTGTATGCAAGAGGGGGAAATAAGAAATGGGAAGATAGGGAAAGACTCAGAGACAGAGACAGAGTAGGCTGAAAATCCACATCATCTTAAAGTTAATTAACATAAATTACATACATAATCATCTATATAAAACTAGGACACATGCGCATGAGTGCGCACGCACACACATGCAGGGCACTGTGCCATCAAAGGCATTGCAGAGTTATTTTGGTATGTTATGTGTTGTCTTAATATTGGTTATTGTGCACTGAGTAGTTTCAAAACAAATTTTCATAGTGTCTTGGCTTTGGCAAAGGTTTCCCCCTTTGGCAAGCATCATAAAAACAAGTCAAATGGCATCCCCATAATCAGGGAGGAAATAAAAGAAAAGTTCAGCATTTTAGACACTATATTTTTAAATGTATCTTTACCTTAGAAAGTTAAAGATTGCAATATAGAATAGGTTGAAAACAGGTAACGTTGCATCAAAGAATTATTGAATTAGAAATAGAGCCTCTGACCAGACCACTATTTTCTAGTGTTTTATGTAAAGCTCAAAATTTAATTTGCCAGAATTCACGGAAAATCAAATCAAAATTCCTTGAGAAAGTTGCAAGAACCAACATTTGCTACAGAAAAAAAAAAAAAAACAACTTTAATGTAAGGTGCACAATATCTGTCTTCTTAAATCAAAATCTCAGCAGGGCTCCTGAACAGTAGCATGCCCTGAAGGAAGTGGCAATGAGAGAGAGAGAAATGTTCCCCTGTTTCAGGACCCATCCTGTCTGCCAGGAGCCACAATGATGGATGAAGGATGCTCAGCCAGGAAACAGGTCACAGCTTCCAGTGGGTGGACATGCCTTCTAGATATCTATTTGTGCTTGGTAGCAGAAACAAACTCCTAAGTGGGAGTTTAAGTGCTTGGATTTCTAGTCCTCTAGACATAACTGGGTTAAGAACTAGGAAGGCTACAGGTGGGGTTACCTGTGTGCTGAGCCGGAAGGTGTGGCCTGACATGGAAGCTCTACCACACTCCAGGTCTAAGACCTGTAGTAGCAATTTTTACTTCAGTTCTCTTATGTGCAGAGGAAACAGTCGTGGAAACTGCCATTTGGAACAGCTGTACAGATGAAGATCCACAGTACATTAGTTATTATGCCATCCCATGCCTAGTATGGACATTCAATTAAGAAAGAACATCCCATGCTCTGGCTAGCCCAGTGTGGGGGATAGGAGGGAGATATTGCCTGGGGAAGGACCAGAAAACTGCCCCATAGGATCCTTCAGGGACATGCATTTTTTTTTTTTTTTTTTTAGTTGACTATATTAAATGACCCAGCTCTCAGGAACACAGACTTTGGGCCCTGATTGTCCAACGGAATAAACAGTTTCTTTTCTGAAAAGGAAAATCAAAGCAACCAATCAAACCTCATGGCATTGGTGCAGAAAATGAAAATCACAATTCATTTACAGTGTAAATGCCAGGATGTGTGCTTTTAGGCATGCAGACTGGTCTCTCCTTGAGGAAAAAGCCTATGTGGAAAATGAAATCATAGGCAAAATGAAGAAGAGCTCACTCCAGGGGCCAGCCTCTAAAATTCAAGTCTATTCTGGCCTTGGGGCCATCTAAAAGAAATCACAGCTTGAACTGCCTACATTGACTGTTCCATTTCTGCTATAGAGGACATAGACCTCTGAGACCTGAGCAGAAAATAAAAGCAGAAAGGATACAGGACATGTCCAACAAATATTTGTAAATATGTGTATGTTTACTGTGTCTTAAGTAGATGCACTGGATATTCTTAATTGTCAACTTGACTACATCTGGAATTAACTAAAATCCAAATAAAGAGGGCACACCTATAAGGGATTTTTGCTTAATTTGAAGTAGAAAGATTCGCTTCTAATCTGGTTCTAAAGGCAGGAAGACACACTTCTAATCTAGGCCACACCTTCTGTTGGAAGAAGAAAGCTTTTGCTCTTTGCCTGCTTGCCCTCACCTTGCCAGCACGTCCACTCCTTCAATGGTGTTAAAGCCAACTTCTTCAGATTCCAGTGTATACTGAAGACTAGCTAAGACATCTATCCTTGTGGCCTGAGCAGCTGCTGGATTTTTGAAATTTCCATTTATAGACAGCCATTGTTAGGTTAGCTGTAAGTCATTCTAATAGGCTTCACACATAATATATATGTGTATATAGAGAATATATGAATACATATATATATATATATATATTCAATAAGTTATGTTACTATAGATAAGCCTGACTAATACACTAGGAAATGGCTATAGCTTCCCTGGATCCACATTAAAGTCCTTCCTATCCGACTTCCTTATTATTTACAAATACCTCCCTATTGATCCTGTCTCCAGCTGCAGACCTGAGTGTGAAGTAGTTCCTCTGCTGTTGTTACCTCATGTTTCTTGAAAGTGTTACCACAACTGCATCATGGGAGTATCTGATGTGAGGACTGCGTGACCTGCAGCCTTATTTAAATAGCATATTAATACATGACAATGTAGGAAGGTGAGGTAAAGTGTTTTGTGAGGTTATTATGATGCTTAAGAAATACTATTTATATTACTGAATATTGATCTTTCCACATAAACACCCTAATACATCTGTAATGATCCCTGCTGGCTTGAAATATAAACATGGACAACGTAACTAACTGTAGCTATAAGAGAAGCACTATAAACACATTTCTACTGAGGACTACTGTGTTGCGTACCTGTCATCCCAGTACTCGGAAGCTGAGGCAAGATGATCAAGGTTGTGAGGCTAGCCTGGACTACATTGCAAGTTCCAGGCCAGCTGTGCCTACAGAAAGAGACTTTGTCTCCCCCAAACACTTTCTGTATCCCTTGGGAACGTAATTCGTTATTGCTTGTCTGTTTGAAAAGTTAGTTTTAAAAATTAAAATAGGTGATCCAGCTGTCCCACATCTTTCTATTTACCCAAATGACTCCAAGGAAACGTATCAGAGACCCCTGTGTATCTGTGTTCACTGCAGCATTATGCACAAGAGTTAAGCTAGGTAACCAACCTAGAAGTGCAAAAGCAAGGGAATGAATAAGTAAAGTTTGCTTATGTACTCAGTGAAAATGTTCTCAGCCATAAAATGAGTGAGTGATGAGCATATCAATGAAAGTGGACGGAAGATTGTCTATGGAAGCAAAGAGAATTATCACAAGGGGGAAACAAAGAAGGAGAAAAGTGTGGAGGTGGCAGAGGCAAGTGTGCTCAGGGATAACACACACCTGTGAGATAGTTTCTTAAATAAATAAAAAAATAAAAATATGAAATAAATTTGATTTTTAAACTTATAATAGTAGCCACCAAAAAGATGGAAAATTAAATGTACTTGAGGAAAAAGACACAGGTAAAACTATAGTAACATTTGGAATGAAAAACTGTGTTTAAGGAAGGAGAAATACATTGTGATGTCACTAATAACAAGGCATTGCTCTTCTACAAATTCAATGCAATCCCTATCAAAATAACTACACAATTTTTTAAAGACATTGAAAGTTCAATTCTGAACTTCATATGGAAAAACAAAAAACCCAGAATAGCTAAAACAATCTTGTACAATAAAAGATGCTCCGGAGGAATCTCCATACCTGATCTCAAACTGTACTATAAAGCAATAGTACTTAAAACAGCATGGTACTGGCACAGCAACAGGCTGGTTGATCAGTGGAATCGAATCGAAGACCCAGATATGAATCCACACACATATGGTCACTTGATTTTTGACAAAGGAGCCAAATCCATTCAATGGAAAAAGGATAGCATCTTCAACAAATGGTGCTGGTCTAACTGGAGGTCTATGTGTAAAAAAATGAAACTGGACCCATATTTGTCACCTTGCACAAAACTCAAATCCAAGTGGAATAAAGACCTCAACATAAAACCAGAGACACTAACTCACTTAGAAGAAAAAGTGGGAAAGAGCCTGGAACATATTGGCACAGGAGACAACTTCCTGAACAGAACACCAACGGCCCAGGCCTTAATGTCAACCATTAATAAATGGGACCTCATGAGGCTGAGAAGCTTCTGTAAGGCAGGAGACACTGTCAAGAGAACAAAGCGACAGCCTACAAACTGGGAAAAAATCTTCACCAACCCTACATCTGACAAAGGTCTAATATCCAAAATATATAAAGAACTCAAGAAATTAAACACCACCAAACCGAATAACCCAATTGAGAAATGGGGCTTGGAACTAAACAGAGAATTCTCAACAGAGGAGTATCAAATGGCTGAGAAACACTTAAAGAAATGCTCAACCTCCTTAGTCATCAGGGAAATGCAAATCAAAACAACTCTGAGATTCCATCTTACACCCATCAGAATGGCTAAGATCAAAAATTCAAGCGACACCACATGCTGGCGAGGATGTGGGGAGAGAGGAACACTCCTTCATTGCTGGTGGGAATGCAAACTAGTACAACCACTTTGGAAATCTATCTGGTGCTATCTCAGAAAAATGGGAATAGGGCTTCCTCAAGACCCAGCTATTCCACCCCTTGGAATATACCCAGAAGATGTTCCAGCACACAACAAGAAAATTTGCTCAACCATGTTCATAGCAGCCTTATTCATAATAGCCAGAACATGGAAACAGCCTAAGTGTCCCTCAGTAGAAGAGTGGATAAAGAAACTGTGGTACATATACACTATGGAATACTACTCAGCTATTAAAAACAAGGAATTCCCGAAATTTGTGGATAAATGGATTGAGCTAGAAATGATCATAATGAGTGAGTTAACCCAGAAGCAGAAAGAATCAAATGGTATATACTCACTTATATCTGCATACTAGCCCAAGGGGCATGTCCCACGAAAGCCTTCACTTACCAGGAAACTGGGACAGAGGGGAAGGCATCCTACTGGGACTCTAAATGAGAGACGCATGGGAGAACAGCAAAATAAAAGGATCCAGACGGTCCTAGAAATCTACAAGTAGAACAATATGATAGGCAGATTTGGGCCCAGGGGTCCCGCTCAAACTAAGGCACCAGCCAAAGACAATACAGGAGGTAAACTTTAAACCCCTTCCCAGATCTAGCCAATGGTCAGAATATTCTCCACAGTTGAGTGGAGAGTGTGATACGACTTTCTCACATACTCTGGTGCCTCACATTTGACCAAGTCCCCTGAGGGGGAGACCTGGTGGCACTCAGAGGAAGGACAGCAAGTAGCCAAGAAGAGACTTGATACCCTATGAGAATATATAGGGGGACGTAATCCCCCTCAGGAACAGTCATAGGGGAGGGGAATAATGGGAAAATGGGGGGGGGAGGAATGGGAGGATACAAGGGATGGGATAAACATTGAGATGTAACAAGAATAAATTAATAAAAAACAAAAACAAGGCATTGCTCTATGAATTTATACATACAGTAAGTACTGTTATTCATATGTTATATATAAAGAGAAAAAGAGATGGAGGTTGTGAATGGAGTTGTGGCATTTGTTTTGAGAAAGAAGACATTATTTTCTCTGTCACTTCAGGTCACTTTTTAACATAAATTCTGGTGTTCAGACAAAGCACGACTCGGCACATTCTGTGTTGCGCTAGGGCAGAAGGCATTGCAGGTTGTCAAACAGCTCACAGATCCCATGACAGTGGCAACATGGATCACTCCTTGAGAAAAATCAGGCAGACTGTGGAAACCCTGTTCTGTAACACATAGGTCAAACCATTCCCTTTTGAGTGCAATGCTATGTTGTCAAGAGTTCAAGAAAGCTTGAAAGAACTGAGTTGGCTGTGAAGTGAGTTCTATTCTAATCTTCTAACATCCCATTACAAAAGGGCTCACTCGTAGCTCTGTACGGCATCCACCAATGACAATCAATGAGCATTAAATTAAGATGAGTTAAGTGTCTGAAAGAAGGGGCAGCTGGCAGAGGTTTCTCCTTCCACTATTGCTAAATATTTCATCTTCCTCGAGCAAGTGAAACGCCTAGCCCACACCTAATTCAATAGCATGGGGTGACTGTGTCTGCCACCTTAAGGAATGACAGGCCGGCTGCCTCTCCAGCAGTAGGCTGCAGGAATCAATAGCTGACATTTACTCAATGAAATACAAATTGAGATTAGCTACCTTCACTTTTTGTTCGGCAAATTCAGATCTGCAATCAATTTCTGTGCACGGATAGACTATGGAAATTGGTTTTAAATTGATTTGTTTCTTTCTTAGCTAATTACAGTGTACAAGTAAATGAGGAATCAATTGCTTACCTTCCTCTTACTGTATACATTTCAGTGAGTAAACCAAATCTGTCAAACACGAGGGTTATTACAGTTTCTGAAGGGAGGCTACCAAATGTTCTATATGCTTTGTTGGGTGTCAGCTGTGAAATGGTCACTTAAGACCCTCTTATTTGTTGAAAAAACATAAAACTTTCCCTTCTGTTACTAAGTCAGCTAACAGAAAGTTCCTGATAGGATCAACAGCCTGCTTACACACTCATAAAGGGTTATATAGTAGGTATTACACAGCACAGCTTTTAATAGTGGAGTCAGAAAAGTCAGGACTCAAAACCCGACACTCCTTGACCTAACAATTCCAAATGTGATCATGTGGCCAAGAGAAATCAGTGTTTCCAGCTACCAAAATATTCATAGGTGAATGTATCATTCACAAAATACAGAAACTGGGAAACACCTTAGTATCATCAATTATAGTAGGTATAAATAAATTGTGACAAATGAATTCAGTGCAGTGCTGCACATCAGTAAGAAAGACAAACTACAGTGAACAGGTACGGCACATGGTGTAACTTTGAACCGGTCTCCATATGCAAAATCATAGAGCAATTTTATTTCGGTGAACTTCAAGTTTAGAAGAGAGTAACAGGGTAGCAAGATATTTGAATAGTGGTCACTCAGTAAAATGGTTTGAATATCAACATTGTATGGTTAAGATACATAAAATGATGTTTTTAAATGTGCATCATTGCTGCAGATGAGCTAAGGTCACATCAATATCTTTGTCTTGTGGTGAGAAAACTTAGGTGATATGCTATCTAAAAAGGTCCAATACATGGAACTGCATTATCAGCTATAGACCCCATGCTCCTGTTTGACGTCTAGAACACACCCTACACAAGTGACCAACATCCCATTCCTTCTACCGCTTTTCTCTAGAACCACCATCCTACCTGCTGCTTCTTTGAATTTGCTCTTTATTACATATTATGAATGAAATCATGAGGTGATTTTCTTTCTCTGTCTGTATCATTAACACAGTGCTGCCTAGTTCTATCTGTATTGAAAACAGGAAAATTTCCTTTTGGTCTGATGCTGAATAACATCCACAATACCAGGTGGCTGTGTACAACGGTATCTATATCTTTGGTTACAGTAATGACAAATGTGTGTGTGTGCGTGCGTGCGTGCGTGCGTGCGTGTGTGTATGTGAGAGAGAGAGAGACAGACAGACAGACAGACAGACACAGAGAGACACAGACAGAGAGAGACAGAGAGAGACAGAGACAGAAACAGAGAGAGAGAGAGAGAGAGAGAGAGAGAGAGAGAGAGAGAGAGAGAGAGAGAGATTCCCTATTTTGTGCATAGCACTTAAATAGAAATAGGATGTGGGCATCTCTCTATAATATTGATTTTGTTCCTTTTGGGTTGATATCCAGTAATGGGTGGCTGGGCTGATAGTCATTTCCAATTTTTAACCATTTGAGGAACCTCACATAATTACCCACAATGTCTGTGCCATTTACATTATCCAGGGGGGGTGGGTTATTGTTAGAAAAGGCACTTCCTGGGAAGGTGCCGAGGAAACTTGCAGGCAGCTGGAAATGTTCTAGCCCAGCAGTTCTCAACCTGTGGGTTGTGAATCCTTTAGGGATCAAACAACCCTTTCACAGAAGTCACATATCAGATATTCACATTACAATTCATAACAACAAAATTACATTTATAAAGTAGCGATGAAAACGATTTTATGGTTGAGGGTGACCACAACGTGAGGAACTGTAGTAAAGGGTAGAAGCATTAGGAAGGCTGAGAACCACTATTCTAGTCCTTCATCTAGGCAATGGTTAAATGAACACATAAAAACAAAACTCCATCTGGCCATAAACCTAAAAGCCACACACCTGAACACTGTTCCCAACTTTACAGCGCTAAGTCCCATCAATTATCATGTAAATGCTGACAAATTACTGTCTCTAAATCTGTTTCCTCATCTGTAAAGTCAGAGTAGTAATATAACTACCTCATTATAGCAGATATAAAGTTTAAATACAACACAATAACTCATGTAAAAATAAATACAATAACCCAGGTAAACCTGAATGCAACCCTCACCTAGAGCAAAAGTTTGCTGAGTATTCCCAGTTACTCCTTCAGTCTGAGACTATGGTCATAAATGGGCAGAGTCTTCTGGAGTCTTGACCAAGACACATGTGAACTAGGTGTTAAGTGAAGCAAGGATAGATGACTCTATGTTTGTGATTTCAGGAGCACTATTACATCTGTGACTTCTGAAGAGCGTTTACTTCTGAATCCATTTATATAGCAATTACACTTCTTTGTGCATGTGGTTGTGCATCCGGACATTCAACCAGTGTTGAAAAAAAAAAAAAAAAAAAAAAAAAAAAAAACACAGCTGAACTGATCAGGTAGACTTTTTATACTTGCGTTATTCTCTCTCTCTCTTTTTTTTAATGGTTTTCTTCTTTGTTAAAATGAAAGTGTATTTTATGGTGTATGTGTGTGTGTGTGTGTGTGTGTTTATTAAACATTTTTTTATTTTTTACATATACATTTATATTATTACACATATACATATATAATAAACTGGCTATAGCAGGAAGAACCATGACACAATCAGGAATTATATAAATGTTACATTCTTAGTGTTTTGACTATTTTTATTCGACAGCCTTGAGGAAAACATCTTTTCTATCTTGGTGCATCTAAAATTCTGAATGTAAATCAATATCTATCATATCTTGTCATTAACAACTTAAAACATCTATCTAGACCCAAAAACATCTGTAATTCTTGAAAACAAAATATCTTCACAAAACATTTACATGTCATGCACTTTGTATTAGATATTTTAAATAAAATTTAAAAATTAGAGATGTCATAAATGTATGCGAGGATATGCATAAGTCTATGAAAACATGACACATACATGCTAAGCAAGCATTCTACCATTGAACTACACATGCAGCCTTCAAATATTAGATACGACCTAAAAGATAGGTGTCCACTTTACCTTGACCTCGTGACTTAGGCGAAGCAGAGTGTATTCACATTTGCCATTAATCTGGGGCTGAGACTACTGTCTGGAAAGATGACAGGTGGCATGGTGCACTAAATTTCTAAAGGCAGCATGGTGTTCAACTTACACAGCAGTAGTTTTCTATGTGAGTCCAGAGAGCAAAGGAATTCTAAGAACGTACCAGTTTCTTGCCTGAACACAGCTAAAAGATGAATCACGGCCTCGTAACTCCTAAATTATTGTTGGGAAGACTGTGGGAATGAGAGTAGACAGGCTTTATCATGACTAGTGCTACACAGTCTGCAGGGTTATTGCACTGATTGTGAGGGGCTATAAAGTTAAGGGTCTAGCTAGCACAGTGAAGCAGCCTTTGGAAATTCTCCAGGCTGGAGGGGAAAAAAACCTTTCACTACTGAAAATTCTTATAAATTTTTCAAAGATTTTATGGTAAATGATAGGAAGTTCAATTTATTTTGAAATACCCGAGCTTGTAAAAGGCTCTAACAGGCCACGGAAGTACAAAAGTATTAGTCAACGTTCTCTAGAGGAACAGAACCAATAGAATATATATTTACACGTACATATTTATACGTGATTATAAGGGAGACATGCATGATTGGAGGTGGCAGAATAAGGGTCATCTGCATTTGGAAAATCCATATAAGGCAGTAGCAGCTCAGCCCAAGAAGCTGGAAGCCACAGGGTAAGGAGAAACAATTATGCAGCTGAGGTCCAAGACAGAAAGACCAGAAGCTCCCTGGAGAACGGCTGATATGAGTCCACACTAGAAGGCTGGGGAAACCGGAGTCGGATGTCTACGGGCACAACAGCATGAACCATCACTGTAGCACAGGAAGAATGGAAGTACACGCCCGAGCTGGCTACCATTGTTTTTTTCTCTCATTTCATCCAGGAGTCCAGCCTATAGGATGGCACCACCCGTACGCAAGGTGAGTCCTTCCCCTTGGTTGCTGCTCCTTATCGGTCACAACAGAAATCACCGCCGTGCTCAAAAGTGTGCTTTACTAGCCGCCTAGGCATTTCTCAATGCAGCCAAGTTGACCAAACGAATCCTCACCATGGAGAGCGCACAGTTTTCCATATGCATCTGTTAGGTGAGGACAGTGGAGTCGTAGCTACCCAATGATACGCAGCTCATCGAGATTGCCTGCCAGCTTGTTCCATCCTGATCATTGCTTTCCACTAAAACGTTTTATGGTGTTGGAGAAGTTTTATCACTGTCGGGTCTACTCCAGACCTACCAGTCATGTGTGGCTACTGAGCAAAACAACCGTAGGTGCTGTAAGCAAAGAAATTAATTTTTCATTGAATTTTAGTTCACTTAAAATAGTCACTTAAACTTCAAAAGTGGGACTAACAGTTACTATGTTGGACAGCACAGTTCTTGCCTGTCAGACATTAACCGCCCCTGCCTCTTCCATACAGTGATATTAACCTTGTGCACTTACAGGCTCAAGTTTTCCCAAGGTCTGAGCCAGTCTTACAGAAAAGACACAAGTTAGAAGCTGCCATCCTACACATCCCTGTGATGCAAGCTTATTACTCATAGATCTGATTATATGCAGGTGAGGCACACAGCCCTCCAGTCATTACATTTGGAACTCATCTCTCCCTTTGTTCTTGCTCTTCTGCACTGGTTCCTCTCTGGTCCAATGAAAGAGGAGTCCGGACAGGAACTTGTCTTAGTTAGGGTTTCTACTGCTGTGACAAAACACCATGACCAAGAAGCAAAGTTGGAGAGAAAAGGGTTTATTTTGCCTTATACTTCCACATTGCTGTTTATTACTGAAGGAACTCAAGACAGGAATTCAAACAAGGCAGGACCCTAGAGGCAGAAGCTGATGCAGAGGCCATGGAGTGGTGCTGCTTACTGGCTTTCATACCATGGCTTGCTCAGCCTGCTTTCTTATAGAACCCAGGACCACCAGCCCAGGGATGGCACCCACCCACAACTGGCCTTTCCCTATTGATCACTAATTAAGAAAATGCCCTACAGCTGGATCTCATAGAGGCATCTCCTCAACTTAGGTTCCTTCCTCTCTAAGCTGATACAAAACCAACCAGTAACAAATTCTAACCTAGATGATGACTAATGCTATTAAGGCCTCTCTGTTTCTTGTCTCGCTATTCCCTGTAACCCTGGCCCTGTGACAAAGCTGCTCACAATAGAGCTAGTGCCCAGGAGCAGGTTGCTAGCCACCTCCACTAGATTTTCACCCACTGCCAACATCTACCAGTTGTCTGCCTATTAATCCCTCGGCGCCTTCTCAGATGGCAGGCTAGTGAGGTGTGCACATCTCTGAGCAGCCTGTCCACAACTTTTCCCCATATACTATTTTCACAATTCTGGTGAAAGCTTTCCAATTAATTCAGTATAAAGCTATTCTGAAGAAAAAAAAAATATTCACATTCAAAAGTAAATGAGCAGCTAGATGGGATGATTTATTAACATTCGCAAAGGGTCTTAGGATATAAAATAAATGTTTGCCTGCATTCATGGTAATAAAGACCACTTTCAAGACTCATGAAACATCCCAGATTATATAAGGTTATCATTTACTCTGTCACAGACTTGGTATAACTTAAGGAGAGATATGTCAAAATCAGAAGTCTCGTGTATGTAATTGGGTTTGCAAAACACTTGACAGAAACATAAATGCACATATTCCCCAAACATAACTGTCTACAGGAGCTGCAAGATTTCAGGATGAAGTGGCTGCTTCTGCAGGATGTCAAGGTGATCTGCACGCAGAAGGGTGATTTAATTCATCGCTACATCCACAAAGGGGGAGGTGGCCCTGCTGCCCTGCAGCTGTAAACTATGTCGTATACTCTTGGCAGCCCTTCACTTTGAGAAGCATAGACTTGACAACAACATCGCTCGAGTTCTGAGTGCCCTGGCTGGAAATTCATATTTTTCAGCTTGGAAATGTGAAGGTCTAAGGTTATTGAAGAAAGTTCAGTCCTATAAGTATTTCCACAGTGTGACGTAGGAGTGAAATTGCTGGTTTGCTGATATGAGACTCCTGGTTTAACCTTTCAGGACCTTTAGATGTTTTCTTTATGAATAACCTGAAATGGTTTGTAAATAAAACAGAATAGCTTAAACTCCAAAAACAGAAATGCCAAGATGCTAGGTAACAATATGCCTTAAAATGTAAACAACACTCTGGAGCCAAGGGACTCACTTTCTAGCGGTTAGCTTCTCATCTTCTTGAGGTTTTCCACCAATGCCTTACAGCGCCACCTGCTGGTAGACTGAGGAAATGAAGTAGAACTCAAATTCAAGCAAGTAGTGAAATTGGCTCTGGTTAACAGAGTTTTGGTTAGCAGAATGAGCAAAATTACGATCAGAACTAAAATTTTAAAATAGTGTAACCTCAGAAAACACACACAAAAAGAAATTCAGAAGATTACCAGTATATTTATTGATCATTCAATATTATATATTAAGAAATTTACAATGTGGTTTTTTTTTTTTAATCCCTTCTCTGGACTTCAAGTAGCTCCCAGCTTTTAATTCAAGTGTTGTGCTATCACCTATATGTAATCCTTTGAAAACTACCACTAAAAGTTTTATGAGAAAGGCAGCAGAGAGTTTGAGTAGAAACTGATCTATAAATCAGAACAGCACATTCAAATTCAAAGATAGAAACATCCTGAGAAACGTAAAGTGGTCCTAAATCTTTAAAAAGACTTGTAAAACACAGCTTTTAATTCTATTGAAAACATGCTACAACAGAAGCAGGGGTGTGGACAAATGCTGTCGGCTGGAGCTAAGCCTGCCATTCCCAGCTGGGGTCCTTGAGCACAAGATTCTGATGTCCTTGTGCTTTGGTTTTCTCATATGCAAATAGTATTTTATGATAATACCTGTTCTGACACCTTTGTTATGTAGATTTAGTGAATTAATATTTGCAAACAGCCCACATAAGTTTGTGGCACACAGTTATTAGTAATATGGGTATGAAGGAACGCACATGCTTTTGTTTTGTTTTTATAATTTTAGTTTTAATTTTTATTCTTTACATACATTAGCTCCCTAACACCATTTCCCCTACCTCCTTTCTCTCCTAGATCTACTCCTCCTCCATTTGTTGTGGGGCAGTGGGGGGACAGCGGGGGACGGGGGGTGGGGGTGCTGGCAGGAAGAGCCAGCCAGCATCTCAGGGATAACAAATTACAGTAAGATAGGCACAAGGCCTCTTATTAAGGTTGATCAAGGCAACCAATTAGGAGTTACCCCCCTCTTCCGCTGTTAGGGGCCCACAAGAACACCAGCTGTGCAGTGGTAATGGGTTCGTGACTGTCACTTCAGTCTCTGAACTCCTATGAGCCTTGCTTAGTTGATTCTGTACGCCGTATTCTCACGGTATCCTCCAGCCCTCTTGCTCTTTCAGTCCTCTACTGTCTGATGATAATTGGGCTATCTGTGAGTATAGCAGATTATCATTAAGAATCACTTCATTGGCTTTTTTTCTTTCTTTCTTTCTTTTTTTTTTTTTTTTTTTGTGAGTCAAATAAGGTTCTATACTAGGTCTCTGGGCTGTCCAGCCTCTGACTCCTAGCCACCCACTCAGTTTGAAGCTTGGGCCTCAAGTTGGACTAGTCATTGGTTGACCACTTTCACAAGTTCTGTGTCACTATTACCCCAACACATCTCCCAGGCAGGACATTCTGTATACTGAAGATTTTGTGGCTAGGTTGATGTCCTAATCCCGCTGCTGGGAGTCTTTCCTGATTATAAAAAGTATCCAGTTTGGGCTCCATATGTCCCATTGTTTGGAGACTTCACTAGGGTCATTCTTGTAGATTCCAGGGAGTTTCGATGTAAATGTTTTTACTGAGAATAATGTTCTCTTGGTTTGAGTGCATGTTCTTGATAAAATTACTGCCTTGAACTATAGCACTTGAACTATGATGGACCCAGAGTGTCTGCTTATTGTGCCAGGAAGAAGAACTCAAACAAAGACAAAAATAAGCCAGAAATTCCGTACATAGACAATAAAGTGTTGCGTTCCAGAAATTTGATATTTTTAAAAGGCTTATTTAGCATAAATGATCTGAAAGGATAAATACATTGTAAAATCTTCAAGTATCAAGAGGACCCTAGAGTTTTCAGAAAGCAAGTGGACTCAGTGGAACTTGCGTAAAATCCCAATATAATTTTAACCCACTCTAAAATTCAGCCATGATCATGAGAAACCAGCATATGCATTGCAATGGATATGGTAAACTCTCTCCATTCACAACCCCTTTACCTCAAGAACTTTTTTTTTTACATGATTCCAGTTATGTAATTATATAAAATGGAGATACAAATCAAACATTTACTGACATCTTGGGGGTAACGAACACTTGTCTAATTGGACCAAAGGCCTTCTCAATGGGGAGGGAGGAATTTGTGCCTGGTACTATAAATCTAGCCCAAACTGGCTGGTGGTGTCCTGGACCCTAAAGGAGAAACTTAACTACTGTCGCTTCCTAAACAATTATGATGTGTAGCTCCATTCTAAAAACTTATACCACAGAAAAATATAAGTCTCACCTTCAATTTTTTAAAAAAAGCTTCTTTTTGCTGTTGAAGGCCATTACAGAAATCCATCATTGGTCCAAATGCAGAGAACAACAGGCCATGGAGTGCCCAACCCCAGTTGATACATTTACAATACAACCTTTTACCCTTTCACATAAGCTCAGGGAACATTGCTGGCTTAGCTTGCTTTCTCGTGGTGTAATAAACTTCATGATCAAAAACAACTTGAAGAGGAAAGGATTTATACGAGCTTATACCTCCTGATCATTAAGGGAACTCAAGATAGGAGCCTGAAGGCAAAAGCTGAAGCAGAGACAATGGAAGAATGCTGCTTACTGGATTGTTCCCGTGGCTTACTCAGCCTGCTCTCTTATACCTTGCAGGACCAACTTACTAGGTATAACACCGCCAACATCAACCATCCATCAAGAAAATGACCCGCAAGCTTGCCAACAAGACAACCTGATGAAGGTATCTTCTCAATTGAGGGCTCCCTTTCCTGCATGACTTCAGCTTACATCTAGCTGACAAAAAACTAATAAGCACAGTCTCAAAAGAGGGTGCAGAAAGATTGTAATAGCCAGTAGACAAGGGTGTCTGCTTCAAGAAGGTGTCTTCCACATATAAAAAGGAAGCTTCACCAATAGAAATTTTAAAATATGGTCACCAAAACAAAGCCTGAACAATGACAACAGTGGGCATGGATGAAGGAAACCTCACAGGATCCCACCCCTAGAAGAAGAGCAACAGGCAATTAATGACTACAACGATTCCTCTTAGTCAAGTTTCTTTAGAGAGGAGCACCCCAATAATTTGTCCAACCCCAACTGGTCAGCCTTACACACATATACATACGAGCAATATTGTATGGATTTAGTAGGGCTGTGTGTGTGTATACTAATTCATTATCATTGCATGCATGATATGTAACCACATCGCATATATATTGTTGAGGCAAATAAGAAGGGGTGGAGACATTACGAATACTCTTGAGATGTAGCAAATTCTCAAAAAATTAAAAACAAATAAATAAATAAAGGTCTGATTTAAAATTTTTACATACCTACAATTTTGCCATTGACTAAAAATGAGAATAATTTTGCACACTAAGGAGAATGTATCTGCTTATTCATTTTTACAGAAAAACTTAAATCTTGAATGCATATTTAATTGCAACATGGTATTCTAGTCTCAAATATGTTGGAGCATCTTCACAGTCATCCAGGGATGCTTGAGGCCTATAGACCACAATTTGGACACCCCGGATTTGGTGTCTTTAACACTTTTCAAACTTCATCAATATTCTGATTTTATAATTCACATAAGTAAGTAATGCAAGAGTACAGAAATGTGCTTAGACCTATTTTAAGAACTGCTGAAAATCCCATGCTAATCCCAAGCCAAATCTTATTTAACAATTCCACTTTCTATGAAACTCAAGTCTGCAATTTAAACAACAATTTTTAAAAAATCAAACATTTGACATTAGGCAGAGTGAAACCTTGTGAAAAAGTGAGGGGAAGGATAGAAGGACCCGGAGGGAACAAGAACTCCATAAGAAGAGCAACACAGTCAACTAACCTGGGCCCATGGGGGCATATGGAGACTGAAACATCAACTAAGGACCATGCATGGACTGGACCTAGGTTCCTACAAAAATGTAGCCAATAGGCAGCTTAGTCTTCATATGAGACCCTAGTAAAGGGAGCAGGGGCTGTCTCTGACATAGACTCTGTTGCCTAATTTTTGATCACTTCCCTATGGTAGGGCTACCTTACCAGGCCACAGGGGAAGAGGGTGTGCTCAGTTCTGATGTGACTTAATGCACTGGAGGGGGTTGGGTGGGGACTTCCCTTTACTGAGAAGTAGGGAAGGGGGCATGAGCGAAGAGGGAGGGAGGGTGAGACCAGGAGGAGAGGAGGGAGGGGGCTATGATCAGGATGTAAAGTAAATAAAAGTAAAAATAAATAAATGAAAATTATAGCCAAGGCTACAAAGAGAATCCCTGTCTCAACAAGCTTAAAAAATAACAAAACATTCTAAGGACACAATTCAGAGTTATACACATTTGATACCTATACAATGAGGTATGGTGGTAGGAAAACATTTAAAAATCTTTGTTTTTCTTAATTGATTACTTTTTATAAGAGATGAAAATCATATGTACACTCAAAGCCCCATAGTTTGTAGCATACAATAGTCCTGAATCTGAGCTGCGGTGTTTGAGGCAGGCTTTGTGCTATACAACACGCTGCATGTGCACTATGAAATGGCCACATCTGTGTTCAGAATCAAGCATGCAGTGATGTCATCATGTGCAGTGCAAGTGAGAACTCCCAGGTACATCTTGGAATAAGCCCCTATGATTAAGAATGAATTTTTAGTTACATATGTAGAACCCTTTACTGTTAGCAAATTGTTCATGACTCCCATGATCATATGGGGTTATAACCCACATTTTAAGAAGTTGGATATTAGGTCCAAGTTCCATTTATTCATCCAGTCAGTAAAGTTGCTATTTTTTGTTTGTTTGTTTGTTTGTTTGTTTGCCTCGCTTCATTTTGTGTACCTCTTTGATAATGAATATTCAGTGTGGAATAGGCAACAAATAGCAAACATATAGATATATGATGCCAGACTTAAGTGGAAGCTGTGAAGGGTAATAATACAGAGTAAAGGGAATTAAGAGTAACAGGGAGGAGCGGTGAGCTAATATTTTGGAGTAGAAGGACATTGAAGTAAAGTCCAAGGGGAGTAAACAAGATGGATGAGCTTCCCAGGAAAGGGAGAAGCGGAACTCTCATGACTGTGACAAAGATGTTTGGTGTTTCCAACAAATAAGAAGGCCACGAAGACTCTCTAAATTATTTACGGGAGGAAGAGCTGTAAGATATCAGATAAGTGAGGCATTTGGGGGCCAGACAATGTAAAATTTCTTTTAGACCATGTGTGGTTGATTTATGAATACAACACTGAAATTCTTTGAAATATTTTTTTTTTCAGTGCAGAGATTGGCTCTTTATCCTGTCCCTTCAAACGTGGATGAGCTAAGAACAATGAAGTATGAAATAAATTACTGTCATTTCAGATGTGGGTCATGAAGGAAAAGTTGACGTTAGTCTAACTGCTTGCATTGTTCATATGTGCCCCACTAAACTGTCATGATGATATTCCTGAGACTGCATTGTCATAGCCAAGCCACATGTAAAGTGATCATGCCTTCCTTTCCCTCACATCAGCTCTCCAATAGCTTGAGTCATGGGAGCTCACACTGCACACATAACAAAAGAAATTTGCAGGTAATTCTAAAATGCAGCCATCAGACTTCCCCAAAGAAGTCCCAACAGGCTTTGGAATAGAGACATGCCATCTCAGTGGGTGCCTTGACCAGACTGATCCATAGAACCCATGAGTGTAACAAAAAGGACTTTTAAGCCATAGTGTTCTGCACTGTATTTTTACACAAAGGTAGGAACTTGGAAACCACAATAGGATCTTGGATTTCATTTTAAAAGAGAAAATTCTGAAGAGTTGAGACACGGGGTTGGATAAGTGAAGTAAGAGGGTTGAGGCATGTTCTTCCACATAGACTAGTGAGCAGAATAGTGTACATAGAAGAAACAAAGAGGCCAGTTTGGGGCTATTGTGCTCACCCAAGGAGGAGGTGATGATGGCGCCTGGGCTATACTAGTAGCATTGAAAGTGCTAAGTAGCAAAACGAATGAAAATTATCCAGAAAGTAACCTTGAAGAGACATAGTTCTGTAATAGAAGTTATGTGTGGGAGAATAGTACCAAAGAGTTTAGCTAGAGCAAAAGAAACTAGAAGTTTCCTTCACTAAGATACAGGCAGATAGATTTGAGACTCAACAGCAAGAATCCAATTCCAAACATATAGCATGCCTATTGCCACTCAGAATGAGAGGTTGACACCATTTTGGTATATGACTTTGGAGAGAATGGCTCTGCAACGGTTCAACTCCAAATGCCATATTTTAGGAAAGCTTTCCACAAACCAAAAACATATTCTGAAGAAGATAATCAGGGTGTAGCTATCCTTAGATGCCCTGCCGATATTCAGAAGTGGAAGGCTCTAGACACATATTAGCAAATGTATACTTCACAGTGAGGAAGCATTCAGACCACAAAGACTTCTCGTTCATACTCATCTTTCAAGAAAAGTCCATCTCTCACAGAGCTAAGGCCTGGCTTCACTTTCATCAAAATTAGCAAAAGACCTCCTGATAGTTCATTACACTTTTTCCCACAGGAACTCCACCCCAGAACCGCATGCCCCACACACTATGACAAAGGATTTGACTATCACATAATGTGTGTCAAAATAGTAGGGCCGGAAATGGACTGGCACGAGGCTGTGTGCAGCAGTATTTAAACAAAGTTAAGGTAGGCAAAGCTATGTACACATGTTCCCAGCAATTTATCTATCAATTCTGAGAAATAGACATTTGTTGTTAAAGCTGTGTCAACCTAGGACATCTTGTTACACCATTCTCAAATGGCTGGAACACACTTGCTATGCTTTGTGGATAATGTGTCTACTCCTTTTCTGTCTGGAATATAAATATGATGGTGACATTGAGAGTGAGAGGTTCAAAGACACAGGTTTGAACTTATTTACAATCACCTCAGAGGTTGCTTTTTTTTTTTTTTTTTTTTTTTTTTTACTCCCTCTCTGCTGATATCAGGACGGCTGTCACTCAATTCACTGTCGCCTTCTCCACTGTCCTTCACGCTAAATTCATCTGGATTCAGATGTGTCCCGAAAGTGAAAAGAATCACTTTGTTATCCATAAAACATGTACAGAATGTCAAACAGATTGCTCAGGTGTAACAATAAATATTCAGAAATTACCTTAAGCTTGCAGCAGATTTATCCTCTCTTTAAAGGGACGGGGAATGGAAAGGAACTAAGATTGAGCCCGATTTATAAAAGCAGAGCAGCAATCACTAATAGTTCGCCCTCAGATAAGAAGACTGACAGCGCAGGCTCTGCTTCCCTCATCAGGAGTGCATCATCGGGAGCAGACCCCCGAGAGAGTTGTAGGTTAAAACTAAGACCCCCGAGGTGTTACCAGGAGCAAGGAGACAGCAAAGGCAGGCATAGACTCCCACGAAGGGCACTATCAGGCCCCCTGTGATCATATTAAGAGATCTCCTAACACCAGTTAGACCTTTGAAGTCCTAAATAATCAGGTACCAGATTTGCATAAGGCCTTGTGGCATGAAAGTGGATTAAATGCTAGTGAGGTCAGAAGGAGAGCTGCCTACGCTTCCCTGAGGTAGGTGGAACCTGGCCTCGCCAGAAGAAAGAGGAATAAAAGGCTGTCCACAGTAGTCACACTAAAATATCATGTAATGAAACTGTTCCTGGAATTCTGACAAAATGAAAGTGGCCACAAATTTCATAAGAACGTAAATTGAGGTCCCTAGAATCAGCTCCTAAAAACTCTGAGACAAAGGGCACCTCTTGTTTCTTCTCGGCTTGGGCTACCATTCTTCCTTTGTTACAAGGACTTATTACACTAAAGTAGTCACTATCAGAAGGCTTCAACCATTGGCCAAAGCATCAACACCCTAATAAAAACAAACAAACAAACAAACAAACAAACAAAAGCTGTCTACCTCTCTACTCCCTAAACTGTGTCCCGTCCTTTTCCTCCTTCGTACTAACGGCAACGCTGAGACCAACACGGCTGTCCCACCAGGTGGCGCCCAGTTCAGGAGCCCTTAAAGCAGAGTAGTGAGGGACCAGCAAGAGGACGTCCTTTCTGGGGGATGAGGGAGGGAGCATAAGACTTCGTCATGGCAGTCAACCTCAGCTTTCAGCTGCCAAAATGTGACCTGGACACTGGGGCCCAGGATCAAGCGCCAGGCGAGGCGACTATTGTGGCCAGAGAGACGTTGGAAAGGTTGCTCTTGAGCACCGACACTCCCACTTTGGCTTCATGCAGATCGTCAAGTTGTCATTTGGTTGTCAGCTCTCACAGTATGGGACCTCACAGCCACCCCACCTCCCACCCCACAGCAACAAAGTCAAGTCGTCCTCAATGAGGCATTGGCTGCCCAATGACACTGTATTACCACTAGGTGACACTGGCAGGCTGCAGCTTAGTCTGATTTTCTGAGTGGTGGGCATTGTGCTCAAGCCTGTTGACGCCCATGTCTCTGTCCGAGGTACTGACCAGCGCCAACAAGTTACCAAGAGCTGCATCCTTCTGGACAGCAAGGTAACTCAGAACTCCAGTGTCTTGAGCCTTTCTAACAAGTCACCTCTGCTGCAGCGGTAACAGAGAAGACTATGAGCACTTGGGGATGCTGGTGGTATAATAACCACTTAGAGAGCATTGACAACTCCGATGTTCACAATGACCTTGTGGGTGGTGGTCCAAGGGCCTGTGTCTAGGCTTGTAGACATTCTGGCGCTTGAAGGTGAGGCTGCCAGAAAACAGGTAGATCCAAAAAGTGTAGCAGGCTTTGAGAAAGGTGTGGGTAGGAAGGCAAACACCACTTTGCCTTTGAGACCTTCGCTGGAATTCAGCACCATCCAGGTCTGGCAGCAGCCATCACTCTACTGTGTGGTCAAGCAACTCTACTTAGCCAAGGTATCCTAAAAAGGGCTGGGCTGTGATGATTGAAATCTAGCACAAGCAAACTGGGGGAGTGAGATGGCAGAAGAAGGCTGACAACATCTGTCCTAGGCTAAAAACTCCAGGATGTAAGTAGTCTGGCTCTCCAGGTCCAGCCTGTGTGGCTGCACCAGATTGGCAACAGCCATGTCCATGTGCATCTGCAGCTCCATACAGAAGGGACTATGATGCTTGGCCAGACACAAGTTCTGTGGCTCATTAGCATCGACATCATCATCACAGGTACCTCCAGGGGGATGCTTGTGCCAACAGAGTTCTTTCCAAGACCTCCATCAGAATTTGAGACCAGAGAAAGCCAGTGGGATGGTCATTTACACACCTTGCCCCACATTCTCCTTGTTATAGGAATGGATTACATGGAAGGCCAGTGTGCATTCTGGGGCCTGACTTCACAGACACCCTAGATCCAGGTCTGTGTCCAAGCCACCTGCCCTCTGTCCCTTCACACCTGAAGCAGGGAATTGAATTGTTTCACAAGTTGGGACAGACTTGATGTTCTGTGCTGAGAGTAAACAGAGCATGGTCTCTACAGCACCTATGGTTATGCCAGGATCTTCCTCCTCAAGATACAAAAAATTAACAATTTTTATGCAAAACACTTACCAGAGCTCCTGCCACAGAACTAACACAAATGTTACAGTGTCACCAGAAAAATCCAAAACTCAAACAAAAATCTTTGTTACTCAAACAAACAAACAAAAAACAATTGCAGACTCTGGGCTCAGGCTTTCAGTCCTTTCAAGCCCAGGAGACACTTGCTCTGCTAAGTACATCCCCTCACTAAATGCTTTGCTGGTGGTATTATTTTTCCCAACCCCAATTAAGCATAACTTTGTAGAACTCCACTGAGTGGGTAGGAGTGGGTATAGAGGAAATACATGCAAGTAGATTTCTGTTTGGGCCAGTTCAGTTCTCGGCATCTTTGGGTCTTTGAGCTACACAAAGGCTGAATAGTGACCAGAGTTGCACAGGAATCATTAAGATCTCTTTATAAGTTTACACTATACCAGCACATCTTACTTGCTTTTGCAGTGTGTGCATTTCTCACATTGATAGTAAGACTGTGACATCCACACGCTGTTTACTCCCTACTAAGCAACTCTGTCTCTTGAAGGCACAGTGGCCCTTGGCCTTTACCACTTGAGATAAGCATTCGAGCTCATTACAATGTACCTTTTCTCACCTACAGTTATCGTCCATGTTGGATTGTCATTTCTTGTCTCAGAGGCTTCTGGAATAACAACTTCTCCAGAGTGAGGCAATCAGAGGAGAAGTGTCTCCCAATGTAATCTTTTTTGAATAGCTTTTCTATTGCAAAGGAATCATTAATGATAAAGAAATCTCATCCCCTTCATCTCCTTTTATGTCAGTAATTACTTATATGTGAGGAATCAGTGTCAGAGAAGTTTGTCAGCCATGAACTACTGTAAGGGATAGTTAAGGGTAAGAAAGAGATTTAGGGAAATGTATTGCAGCCAGTCTTGTTAGAAAATTGCTGTCTACCAATTATTTTTTAAAAGCCCCTGGCTGAAGGAAACCATGGGTGGCCTGATTGGCTGAAGGCTAAAGACACATTAAACCATCTGTCTAACGCATAATAAATAGCCTTGTACTAAGTTTTTTTTATGTGTGAAGTGCTCTAAATGCTAAACAGTCCCACATGTTAATGATGACATTGTTCTTTCTGCCTAGGAGACATCATCACTGCAGAGTGCTCTTTTAACTAGTCATCTTGAATCAGTGAGCAGACTGAGTTACTCATATGCACAAGCTTTTCTTGGCTCCTCCGTGATCTGCAGCATTATTGATTTCTTCAGGGGCATGTCAGTAAATGACTATTTTTTTTTTTCTTTCACTCTTAGAAAGGCATTGGGATTTGTCTTAGCAATAGGATGTGTGAATCTAATTCTGAGACCAAGCCACCTCTGATGAGATCATTAAATGTTAGGTGTGTAAGGTTAGTGGCACATTTTGTCAATGACTTCCCAGCTAATTCCCAATAAATGATGTCAGGGGAGGACAACAGAGACTTGAGTTCATTTCAGAAGGGTAGTCTAAGATTTTAAAAAAAGAAAGATTCATGTCATTTCTTCTAGACTTTTAATCATGCCTGATGAGACAGCCTCTTGAAAAACTAACAGCTGTACCCCAGCATTTGTGACTGCAGACTCTTTTTGAGCAAGAATTTTCAATTGCATACAAGGAAGTTTTCTTTCTTACACTAAATATCGCAGGAAGCCTCTGGTTACTCAGACTCTGGGTCTCAGAGGAGGATGGGAGAAGCTTACTCTTCTCCTCAGCATATGTATTCTGACATACCCTTCAACTGAAACTGCCTCAGCTGCTTATCAAGGCCTTGCTTCCACTTGCATCAGCCAGGAGAGGGACCCATTTAACCACGTTCTGAGTCCTTTCCCTTCCTTCTCTCACACAGCCCCTGTCTGGCTCCGGCTCCACCAGTCTTCAGCACGGCTGTTACCATTCATGCTCAGAAAAGCCAGTTAGGATACAGAAAACGAAGAATAATCTAAGATTTTCATCCGCATAGCATCAAAAGATCCAGATGAAGTATGCAAAAGGCAAGTAATCAAACCTATTACTTCCACAATGCTATGCATCTGGATGTTTATGTTTGGAAACATCCAGCAATGGTGTTTAAATGCCTGATTGCATTTTCACCCATCTTTCCTCCAGCTGTTTGGCATCAAGGAGGCCGTCACTAGGAGGAATATGCTTTGCTGTTAGGGATTCGTTATTAGTATTATCATTGTTTTGTAGTAAACAACTACCTTATTAAAATGCTGCTTTATGAATGAAGGGCAGCTGGAGATTTGGGGAAGAGACATTTTCTGAGGCAAAAATCAGTTCAATGCCAATAGAATGGTAAGCTGGACAACACAGAAACTGCATGCTCTGTTCCCCCCCCCCCAAGGGATGTGTCATCAGGAAGCTGTGTTTACAGCCCTGAGTTGCTGCTAAGCTCATGTTCCATTTTGTTCGTACTGTTACATGAAAATCTCTCTTAATATTGAAAGCCCTATGGCAGAAATTTGCCTCAGGTTGCTCGTGTTCACTTTCCAGCCTTTTGCCAAACTATAGATCCGTAAAATATATCTTGATTTCTGCTAGAGTCGAACATAAAGTAAAATAAACAGCAAGGTCAGAGGTGCTAATGCCGCCACAGGAAGAATAAACAGAAGCAGCAGTGTGTTCCTCTTGCTCAGCTTGGTTTAAAAGCAGGAGGATTTGGTGAACAACCTACAGAGTGCATCTTTACTCTTCAACCCAAAACACCAGACAAGCTGCTGGTCCCCAACATGTCAAGAAGTCATATCTGTAACACACAATTTACCCTGTGATCATTTACATACCACATGTTTTATTTGTCTGAGCACATAAATACCTGTATGTCCTGTTACACACAGAATACATTGTATGCACGCTAAAGTAACTTTCACCAGATATACATAGATTAAAAAGTTAGCTTCCTAATTCCTAGTAACACCTATGCCTTTTTTCACAAATTTTCTATTCCTGTTACATAAAATTAGTAATATATACTTGTGGAAAAGTAAGCCACAGGAAATTCCTAGGATGGAAAATAAGCTGGCGTATCCTCCCAATGTGTCAGAGAAAGCATTGGCTTGGATGGGACTCTGCACCAGCTCCCGTCTAAGCCAGGAACGATTTCAATGCCGTTTAGAACAAAGCGCTTAGTGTCCTATCCAGAGACACATTTTCATTTCTCAGCTGAACAAACATTTCAGAGCCAAATGAGCAAAATCTTATCAAATGGAATGTTGCTGTCTTCAAGGAGTAAGTTCTAAAAGTTGAAGTCATTAAATCTTATTGAAAGAAACAAATAAATCTAATAGCTTTTCAAAAAAAAAAAAAAAAAAAAACCCAGAGAAACCTTTTTGGAAATCATACCTTGAAAAAACTTTAGCAGAAGAAGTTTCCAAATAGACCAACTGTCTTACATTGCCTCACAAGGAGCACCATTAGCTCATATTCATGCTACCCAACTGCATAGATAATTTATTGTCAAGTTGTGGCTGTGTGGTTATTTAGATGAAAAGGTATAAGCACATTGATGATGTTTTGGGGGAAAATCACTTAGGAAAAACAGTTCATTCCAAAGTCACCCAAAACACCATCTACATACATAATATAGAAACAAATGATATTTTATCAACCACTTAAGTGCTTTAACCTAAGGAAAATCACAGAAAACCACTAGAGACTATCAACACTAATCACAAGCTACCCTTAGCATAAAATAAGCATTTAAATGATGTGATTTTCACATAAAATAACATTTCTCATCATGTTAATAAAGATTTTATCAAAACCATGTAATCTTCAAATGCTACATAAAACTGGCAATTTTACACTACTGACTTTATTAATATCTCTGCATGAAGAAAATTAAGTCAATAAAAAAAACCTCTTTTTACTATTTTGGTTCAGCGATACCTCAAATCCAAGTAAACTAATGAAGCTGATTTTAGATTTGAACCTTACTGCCTATAGAATCAAACTTTGTCTGTTTACCTGGCAGAGAAGAGACCTTTTCTCTAGTGAGAACACAGCAAAGCAAGGACAAAATAAAACAGCAAAGACTGAGAAGGAATGCCCTGCTGTACTTACTTTAATCCACTTCTGATTTTCTCTTAACGGAACCATCTCTCTCTTCTCCGCACAAAAATATGTGCCCACACCAATGAGAGCATTTCCAGTTCCTGTATCTACGGCTATTCAACTGCACAGGTGATACAATAAGCTACACAGCCTTGTGAGGAGAAAATATTAACTTCAACGTCAGAGTTCAGAGATACCACAAGTGCCAAATAGCACGGTTGTAGGGCATACAAATGAGAACTGAGCAGAGAAGACCATAGTCAACTGGAATTGCCAGACATGGAGTTAACCTGAATGAGAGGTAAACAAGATACAGCCTCAAAGCCTTTGGAGTAGGATTGGATAGTCCAGTTAGTTGGAAAATATGGCTCAAGGAAACTAATATACCAGACAAGTTTGATCATGTGGTCTAGAAGAGAGAAACCTTGATGGTGAATTTTTAAAATGTCAGTGGATCTAAGGTAGCAATGAGAAATCACTAAGGTCCAGATCAAGGGGTTGCTGCCATTTTCTAGATAAATAACATCTGTGATTGCCTTCTCTGAGCATTGACAAAATCCTAAGTAATGATCAGACTTTATTTGAAGTTCTAAGCCAAGATCCAGTACAAAGGTTGTCTGTCTTAGAATGAATGTCTGTCAAACGAATTACGCAGGTGGTATTTGTGTGGCCTAAACATGTTTCTGCCTCAAAAGGCCCTACAAGAACAAATTAGATAGAGACTGGAAGCAGAAGGAAAGCCAGTTACCGTGTCGATGGGTTGAACAATGAGTAGCAAGATCTATCAGGTGGAAATTTGAGGAGCATTGCAATGGGCAAATCAGTGGGGTGTCATAGCAGATAAGGCCTAGGCATGGGGAAATGAAACACACAAATCAGTCTAAAGGCTTAAATGATAGCCATGTGTCCTTAGGATTTCAAATTTCTGAGAGAAGCACTATCCGTCCCTCAATTGGATTCCCAAGACGTCTCCTGATGCTCACTAGCTAAACTGTCAAAGACAGGAGACTTAAGCAGCCCTCAGCGATATCTGGGAAGAATGCCTACCCTAAGGGATTTCTATAGATTTGGGTTAAAAATGAAAACAAAGAGTTCAGTGCTTAGCACCCTGTGAGATCTCGAGACAACTATGTCCTTCATTGTACGAATTTGTACATCATACTGTGATTTGTTAACTGAAGAGCGTATGCTATCATGAATCAGAGTATAAACTATAGCTTTATCAAGTATATAACACGATGCCTAGATCAGTGACTTCCCTAGGAGAGGAACTCATTAATATTTGTGAAATAACAGCGAAGGTCTCACGACACCATGCTATTTCTTTACGATACCACATAACATCTTCTGAATTCAAAACTACAAAACAGGAATTGTAGGAATCCTAGGATTGGTATCTGGAACTAAGCATAATGTGAGCCCTCTGGTATAAGTGAAACTTACTAAATAATTTTTCCCCCATGTATAATAAAACCAGCTTCTTGGGTTAAGTTTCACACTAACTTATCAGGGAGTATAGGGTGTTACAAGTTTTTGCCTGATCAGCATCTTAATTTATTTGAAGACCTCTGTCTTTTCTCCAAGCCAATTCACATAAGAAAATTATGACAGACAGGTGTCTTTCTCGTTATTCTGGAATAGTAGCAGAGGGTCCATGTGACTCTCTTAGTCAGACCAGAGCATTCTGTCCTCCTAACTTCAGTGACTGATTTGTGTAGAAACATATACCCCAGTTAAGGATGCCCAGAGAATGACTGAGCTCAGAAGGTATACATTGGTAGAACCACCACACTGGGGGCTATTTTCCTGAGGGTAAAATCAGTGAGCTACTAAGAAAAGCTGAGCTGGTCTGGAGCACTTTGATGCAGCTATTCCTGATCACCTACTAAAATTACGTAAGTGAAACAGTGAGTTCCACTGTTGCATTGAAGCCAATTAGTTGAATTCTATTACAAGCTCCTTAAAAAAAAAAAAAAAAAAAAATACAAGTGCTTTCCAAAACTTGGAAAGGAATTATCAGGAACAGACTCTAACACAAGCAATCTGCTGAGGGAACCCAGGAAAGAGGTCTGTCAGAGCCTATAAAAGTTGAAAGGCTGGTTTGCCTTCTTGGTGTGTGTTTGCACAGCTGCTAGTAAAGTTGTTCATATCTTAGTTTCAGATCATGTATCTTTTAAAGCCAGATACAGGGAGGCCATGGATTAAAAAGGCTTGGCTACACATATAAGGAAAAGCCCCCACTAAATTGCCAATAATTGTGAGTCTCCTATTGGAATCAGAAAGAGATAAAAATACATTAATGCTAAAATAGGCAGTTTCTGGCTGAGACCAACATTCCAAAAGAGATGAGAGCTGGCACATTTAAAGGAAGGAAAAAAGTTAAAGTTAGTGCAAAACAAAAAGAACAAAAAGAAATCAAGAAGAGTGATTGTTCACTGTGCTTGGTATCTGTACACCCCCCACCCCCCCACCCCCCGCAACCTCCTTTACACAGACTAAAAGATCTGATTGGAGGGAAAATAGTCATTACCCCACAGTCAAAGGATATCTTCTGAATGAAGTCTGGGAGCAAATGTTCTAAGTGGTCCTGAGGAGACCCTGGTGGAAGCTGTTTAGGCTGGAGGCCAGGGGGAGGCAAGAGGGACTCAGCTGGCTCTGTGCTCAGAAGGCAGCCTCTAGGCTAGGATAGGGTTCAAGTGCTTCCCTCAGCTTTGAGGGTGGATCAAATACAAACAAAGATAAAAAATGCTACCCAGAACACAAGGGCTTGCAACAGGCAAATCCCCATCTGAAAATGGCATTTTACCTGGAATATCTGCCCTCCTGCTCGTCTCAGATGTAGCCACAAAGGATGAGCACCAAGAAAGGCATCTCTGAGGTCAGAATCTTAGGAGGACACATTGGCTGATCTTCGGAGACACACTTTGGTCAAGTGAGAATAAAGAGGATAAGGAAAAACAGGGGAAATAGTGCAGACACGGAAGTGCAAGTGAGCTCTTTCTGACAGAGCCTGGTTGAAGCCTTTCACCAGGTGAGAAACAAGAATTCCATGGTAATTAACAACATTTGCTTAGGACCTTTCTCCCTTCCCGGCTCCAATGTTATCATTTTCTAGGAATTTCACCAGAAGTCCCCTTTATAGTAGGTATTCATTTGTTTCTCGGTTTCTGTGGTAAAAACAATATGATCTGCAGTAATTTGGGGGTGAAAGGGTTTCATGATTGAGGGAAGCCAAGCCTAGAACTCAAAGCCGGGACCTCTGCTTACTTACTGGCATATGCCATCTGACTCACACAGCTAGCTTTTCCATACAGCCCATCTGTGCAGGAATGTAGTGACCACCACAGACTTGACCCTTCCACATCAATTAGCAATCAAGAAAACTCTCCACAGACATGCTTTTCAGCCAACCTGACAGAGGCAATTCCTCGACTGAGGTTTTTTTTTTTTCCTTCCAAAGTATGTGGAGTTGACAACTAAAGCTACTGTGGCACAGTAAAGGGACATGTCCAAGCCCTCCTGTGCAGCCCTAGTGCCTCCTGGTTTTATCAGATTGCAATCCTGTCCAAGACATCTACAGAGTGACCTTAAAATCTCACTCATAGGATATAGAAAACAAAATTTAGACCTCACAGAAGCGTGGATGCCTAGACTGGGTCTGCACAACAGTGGCTCAGTCAACAATTAAACATTGCTGGAGGAGGGGCTGAGGAGGACCTCCCCCCCACTGCTGCTATTTGCAGCTGATAGATTCAGGGACTAGAGGAATTATTGCTGTCCATTGCATACCCACAGATTACATGTCCAGGCCCCAGTGGACAGCTCCAATCCGAATGCTCACACAGATGGCTCTGGCTACACCAAACAAAACAAAAATTCACAGATCTGGTAAAGGTGCTGGTAGAGGTGAAGCCAGGGGTTCGATGAGGTTGGGAGGGAGATAAAGAAGGGGAAGAAAGTAATCAGATTCGCTATATGCATGTGTAAAATCGACAAAGAACAAAATCAATAAGGTAAACAGGAAGAACAGGTCCTTAGCAACTTGAAAGTCACCAATGTGTCTGCTATGAAGACACCCCTTTGGATCTCCTATAAAAAGCCCACACTGGCCATGCGTGGTGGTGCATGATTGTAATCCCAGCACTCAGGGAGCCAGAGGCAGATGGGTCGCTGTGAGTTCGAGGCCAGCCTGGTCTACAAAGTAAGTCCAGGACAGCCAAGGCTACTCAGAGAAACCCTGTCTCGAAAAACAAAACAAAACAAAAAGCCCACACTGATGCTCTCCAGCATGGCTTGACCTTTCCCTGGCCACCTTTCTTTTTACTTTTAATAAACTCAAACTCTGCTTTATACTGACTCTTCCTGAAATCCTTTGCTGTGGCTAAACCAAGGATCTGGGTTAACTGAGTCAAAGCCCCTAAAGGCTAAAGAGAACTTCCCAGGATGCTACCGGGGTCTGTCTCCATCCCCACCACTGACAGGGAGCCTTTTCATCTCCTGGGCAACAGGACATGTCCCTGTGCCATGGATGGTAGACATACTGTGCAGTTTTCTCTTTACCAAGTAGAATTTCTAAATTGTTTTAATTGTAGTAATCTGCTATCACATGTGTTGGGAAATTTCAACATGAGACACAAACTAGCAGATCATGAGCAGAGATCATGAGCAACTGTGCCCACATTGTTTGGCAGCACTGCAATCTTCCCAAGGCCTAATTTGCAGTGAGATGTAGCAATTATATCTATCCCTGAGTTCTCTCTGTCTCTGTCTCCCCCTCCTCTCCCCCTCCCTTGCTCTGTCCTCCCTCCCTCCCTCCCCCCTCTCTCACACTTTCTCTCCTCCTTTCTCTCCCTCTCTCCCCCTCTCTCCCCTCTTTCTCCTTCTCTCTCTTCCTCTCTCTCTCCCTCTCTCCCTGCCCCCTCCCTCCCTTTCCCTCCCTCTTTCTCTCTCTATGTATTGTTGGGGTTGGGCACAAGGCCTCACACATGCTAGACAAATATTCTGTTACTGAACTATGAACTACATCTTTGGCCCTTGGTTTTCGTGAGACGATCTTACTACGTAATCCAGGCTATCTACCGATCCATGATTCTCCTGCTTCAGTTTCCCAAATACTGAGATTGCTGATGAGCTTTCTTGATGAATGGGATGGACCACTATCTGAGTCCGCAAGGCCCATGAAGCAGGACAGAAATAGCTAATGTTTACTTTTTTCCATTTCTCTAGCTTGTGCTTCTCCATAAATGCAATCATACAAAGCATCCTATGTCCAGTAGAACCTATCCTGTCCTTGACTCTCAGCCAGTCACTGGATGTCTTTGCTAACTCACCCTGAGTAATGCTGCTGTCAGTCTGAACATGAGGATCCCATCAGGTGGACTCACCTGCCCTCCCCAAATCCTCTTCCCTTGTCCTTTTAATCAGAGGTAGACAAGACTCCCCTGGTGCCTTGGAAGATGCCCTTTATCTGTTCTTCTTGCTCCTGGCTGCCTTATTCAGGACAACTGACATCTTCCAAAATAGCTTCTGTCTCCCAGATTCCTCATCAAGGGAATTTAAGGGATTTGGGGACTGAGGGAGCCATAGAGAGCCAGACCCAGCTGATAAAATAAAATAAAAAATAAATAAAAAAAAAATAAAAAAGAGAGAGAGAGCCAGACCCATGCAAACAGAGCAGCCAATACCGCTTTTGTTTGTTCCAATTTCTCTAGGAGGACTAGGCTGTATGGCTTTTAAATCTCCCAGGTCAGGTTAACTCCCAAATTTCTATCAGTGTGATGGGTGAGGGATTCTGGGGTACTCCCACTCATCTTCAGGATCCATTCAATCTCTTTTAATGACCTCCATAACCTGGTTACCGATTAATGATGGATTTCTTTGATAGTGTGAAAAGTGTAAGAAACATGTGCAGTTGCATCTACCTCAAGAGGAGGTTTCAAACTTACCTAGAAGCTTACTCTGTGTGCTTCAGAGCACTAAGAAGTAAATGTTATCACTACATCATTTCCTGATCAAAAACTTGCATTTATCCCATGAGCCCTGGATCAAAGGGCTCCCAGGCCTTCCGCAAATGCAGCCCCTTTCCTCACTACTTGCTGCCTTCCTGTCCTTAGGTTTGTTCTAGCTCAACCAGCTGTGGTGTTTCACTGGATCTGCTTTATACATGCTCTTCCTGTGACCCCCTCGTTGTTTCTGCCCTATGAGCTTTGAAATGTTATATAGACACATGCTTTAAAGCCATGCTTCTCAAACCCTGTGCCTGCCAATCAAAGGAAGGTCCCAAAGGATCAGCAGTGTTCTGAGGGTCTGCACTTCAGACAGATGTGGCCTCACTCTACTTAAATAGCTGCTTTTTCAGAATAGGGACCTTAGCAGCTATTGGAAGGCCAGGTCTTTGGAGAAGTATACACACACTGCCTCAGAAGCGTGGATGCACCTTGCTTTCCTGCTGTTCTGATCAGACTTATCCTGTTTAGCCATGCACCTTTTTAGAGCAAAGCTTCCAGCCAAAATCGTGATGTGACACAATTAGTCGGGAAATCCTAGACCATGATTTCAGGGTTCATAACAACATTAAACTCAACATGATTATTGCCCAGTATGTGTCTGGAAGTAACTACACAGATAAGCCTACACTGCCACAGGGCCATCCTTCAAAGAACACATTTAGATCAGACCCATACCAGCCAGCACTGTATGCAAGTTAGCACAAGCATAGGCAAATGACCTGGGTATGAATTCTACCACCACCATGTGCTAACAATATGCCTTGGACAACTCATTCAACTTCTCCAAATCACAATTGTGTTCTTTACTTTAAAAGTGCAATGGCAATATTACATGATAGTCATTAATACTATTGTACAGTTTAAGTCAGGAAAAAGATACAAACAAGATGGTGTTTGCCATTTGTGTTCAGTGACAAATAGGAGTTTTATTCATTAGTTAAGTGGCAATTTGTTAAGATAGTCATGAAAACCCTGACATGGCATTTATATTCTTTGAATCATTTTAGGTTTTTCCTTCAACACATCCACTGTTCTATGTTTACCTCTTAAGTGATTTTTAATTTTATTATTTTTGAGACAGGTCTTGCTATGTAACCCAGGATAGCCTTGAACTCATGCAGCTTGCCTCAAGCCTCCAAGTGCTAGAATTACAGGTACATATTACCTCATCCTGTTAGTCTACCATTCTTTCTAAAGCTTAACCTTTATCACAAATACTTCTGTAAGGCTTAGTAACCAGCACTTACTGCCACTTTCCTATGTGCGGAAAGCTAAGAACACGCCCATTCCTTACTAGAAACTGAGAGGATTAGTAAAGTGTAGTATTCAAGGTTACCGCAGCAGCCTCTAGGCAGCTGCAGAATGTCCCTCTGCCCACAGCCTAGCTGAGGAGGAGCTATAAGCTACACACTCACCCATCTACTAAATAGCCAGCCATGTAGTTTTAAAGAGCAAGCATACTTGTCTATGCCGCAGAAGGAGATGTGTGACTGCAGCATATCCTACAGGAGTGCACAGAGCAAGAGGACGAGACTTCTTCAACACCCAATTTCTTCTTTTTGCTTATCTGCCCACATAGTAGATTTCTTTAAAGAGTGACTTGCTCTTTTGGGGAAAAAATTCTTTCATAAATTTCTCCAACTTATATATGTCCAGTGTAGTACTATTCAAGCATAACAGCTGCCCAAATATTGGTTAAATATGTTAAGAGATAAAGAAGAAGGTTAATGAGATGCATTATTTATATAGGAAGGTATACATATACATGCATAGAAATACATATAAATGCACATACATCTGTATGCATATAGCAAAAAATATTTTTGCAAATGCTTTTGAATATGCCTTAGAATATGACCTATTCTTTTCCTTTTTGCCCTACAGTAATTTTTGCATGTTAACAACACCTCTGTAGGCTTGTATGCTGTCACTTGAACAGTTGCTCGGGATTATACCGTATAAGGTACATGTGCATATACCATAGCATTCCATAATTTAACCATCCCTTTGCAATCGAATGTTGCATTTGTGAGTGATTTTGTTATTTGTGACAGAAAAATTCAAATGCAATCACTTAAAATGGATTGAAATTAGTATTCGTTCATGCAGAATAATTCCCAGAGCTCATGCAGTGATTCCCACAGTGCCAGAACCCACAGCCCATCACCCTTAGAGTGTTCCCTCATGTTCAAAAACAATACCTGCTTCACGTGCCACCATCATTTCCACAATCCAGTAAAGGCAAAGGTCAAGGGCTCCAGAAAAGTGTTCCCCATTGAGGAGCTTGCTTAGAAATCATATACATTTTTATAGACACAGCATAGGTAAAAAAGAGGGGCAGAATACATCATGCTTTTTACTCAGGCACTGCACATATACATCCACAAATGAGAATCTTTATTCGTAAGGAAGAAGAACTGGGAAAACAGCAGTCTCTAACCCAGACAGTGGCTTGCTTCCCAGATTTGTTCTTGTTCATAATGCTGTGATAAGCGCTGTTGCACACACGTCTGTACAAACATCCCCAATGATTTCTTTGGGATGAATTCCCAGAAGGTAAATTGCTCAGTCCAAGGATATGCCAAATTTTAAGAGTTTTAATAGGCATTCCTAAATTTCTCTCCACAAATACTGTGCCCGTTTCTATTCTCATCAGAAATGCAGGTGGGGAGAGAAAAATGCTAATGGGGGATTCAATTTTTAATTTAACTGTTCAAAGATTCTGTAACCCTCCTGCAAGGAAGATAAAGATCCCTGCACCTCTGGAAATCCAGTGATTGAGATTTCCAGAAGAAAACTGTGACCACTGAGAAACTCTCTGACTATATAAGAGCATCAAAGAAAATGCAATTTGAGATTCTGCTACGAAAAGAACATTTTTGCTGTGGTTATTGAAAATATTTTAAGAGGGTGCGTAAAGAAACTGTCTTGGATTTAGAATAAAAGTAACTCGGTTTGGATCCCAGCTTCCATTTTGCTATAACTCTAAGCAGTCCATTTAACCTCTCAGAGGCTCATTTTCCTTAATATAAAAATGAGGCAGTTAAAGTCTCTCTCTCTCCTGCTTTTGTGAAGTTTAAATTTGTTAATGTGCAAAGGTTTAATCATAGTTGTGTTTGAATTGAAGCTTGCACTCTCCCTCAATTTTATGATATTGCTATTCAGTATTTTATATTCTCCATAACTGCCTGGAGATGAGTAATAAACCCTTTTTCTCCAATAAAAAGAACCATTTGGTACAGCCTTCCTCAGGGCTTCAGTTTTGTCATTGTTGTTTTGTAATCTTTATTAATAAAGGATATTAGTTTTTTAATCAACTTTAATACATAATAAAATACACATGCATTTTTAACTCTGTAGCTCACTTTTCTAAAGCACACACACTCATGAAATTGCCATCTCAATCAAGATGTAGAGTAATTCCCTTGTCTTACAAAGTCCCCTTGTGTCACTTTGATTCAAACCCACTGCGGGCAACCCATGCTCTGAATTCTGTAGCTATTCATTAGGTTTTTTGTTGTTGTTGTTGTTGTTTTTTGGGTTTTGTTTTGTTTTTTGTTTTTGTTTTGTTTTGTTTTGCCTTCTTATAAATTTCACTTAAAAGAAATCATAAAATGAGTTCTTCATTTCTCTCTTCCCTGATATATATTATTTTAGATACTTATATGTTTTGCCTTGTTTGTTGTTTGGGTTATGGTTGAGTGATATTTTGTGAATATTATGACCTTTAAATAGTTGTGTAAACCTCTGAGTTGTTCACAATTTTTTGGCTATTATCAACAGAGTAAGTATGAATATTAATATACACATTTTTGCACACCTTTATCTTCAAAGGGAGGTATAAATACCCACAAGTGAAATTGCTAGCATAAATAGCAATTTCAGGCTTAATTTTGTAACTGTTAAAGTACTTCCCGTGATGGTGTCCATTTACATTTGTTGTGGTATAGTTCCTCCAGAGGTGGTTTGACAATCATCAACACAGAGCAGAATGATGATGACATAAACCATTGACAGTGAACTCTAGGACTAAAGTAGCTATAATAAGGCCATTGGCACTTCCTGACAAAAGGAAAGGATAGGGTTAAAGACCTTCATGTGAGATTCTAGTCACCATTTCCTCCTGTCTCAGTTGCACATGGTCTTGGGTTGGTAGAATATAAAGGAAATGGATGATTTACTAAGATGGGGAATCCTCAGTGGTGTCAGGAATAAACCATGCAGGTTTGGGATTTTCTGGTTGTGTAGCTGTCCAAGAATCACTTATACTTTTGTAAGTAACCCCAGTAAACTCACTGGTGCACCACACTGGTCTTAACAGAGCCCCTTCTTTGTAGTCTGTCAGTGCCCTCTCTGTCTCTAGTAAATGGGTGCTTTTTCATGCCTCCCAAGGAAAGTGAAAGAATGTCATTGCACCAGATGTCAGCAAGATTTCCAGCTTCCCGACATCTGTACCCACTTACCTACACTTAGTGCTCAGAGATTGTATTCTTCTTATTGTAGCAGGTGTGAAGTGATACCTTATTCCTGATGAGTAACAGTGTTGAGCATCTTTTCTTGGCTTCTCTCTCTCTCTCTCTGTCTCTTTCTGTCTCTCTGTCTCTGTCTCTTTTTCTCTCCATGTGTGTGCGTGTGTGTGCGTGTGTGTTTGTGTGTGTGTGTGTACTGCTTGTTCAAGTCTTTTTTTTTCTGTTGTAATGTCCTCTTTATCTTCTTATTAAAGTGCAAAGATTTTTATGTTTTGTGCTGTGAAATGTTGTCTATGCCCTAATTTAATAATTTCTTTGTATTCTGTTTGCTGGCTTATTAAGTGTTCTTTGTTTATTCTGATAGTAAAGTCTTTGGCAGATATACATGCAGGGTCAACTTCCACCCCACTCTACAGATTAGCTTTTCATTTTCGAATGGTTTATTTTGAAGTTCTTCACTTTGATAAAATGCAAATTATTATCTTCTAAGGTGTTATTTCATGGCTTTTCTATACTATCTAAGTAATGCCTCTTTATCCTGATGTTACATAGAACTTATTTTCTCAAAACTTCATAGATAGGTCTTTGACCTTTACATCTATGATCCATTTTAAATTACTTTTTGGTGTGGTATTAGTAAAGGGTCAATGTGTGTGCGTGTGTGTGTGTGTGTGTGTGTGCGTGTGTGTGTGTGTGTGTGTGTGTGTGTGTGTGTGTTTTCTCATATGGATAACCAGCTGTTGTGGTTCCATTTGTTGGAAACAATGTCCACTTTTCTGTTGAATTATACTGTGGCATCTGGTGAAATTTGTTGTGTCTGCGTAGCTCTATTTCTAAATCTGTTCTGTTCCACTATCTGCCTCTCCCATTGACAATTCCATACTGTCCTGACTACTGTATTTAAAATAAATCATGAAGCCAAATCATACAGGTCCTCTGACCTTTTTCCCAAAGTGGTTTTCACTAATCTAATACAGATTTTTGTTTCGTTTTTAATTTCTGTATAAGTGTTAGAATCAGCTTCTCAATTTTCTATAAAAATGACCTCTGAGATCTGGGCTGAGATTGCCATGAGTCTCTTTCAAATTAGAGAAAAACGAACAACTTAACAGCCCTGAAGCAGCCTATCTGCAAGCATGCTGTACAGTTTTACTCATTTGCAATTTTGAAACTTTCTTCCAGGAATCATTATTATATTAAACACACAAGACTTTATATTTCATTCTATTTATTTAAAAGTACTTTATGCTTTGTTACTATGCTGGGTATCAATCACTCATGCTTTATAGTTGTTTGCTATTGATATATGGAAATATAGTGTTTTACCTGTATGCGTTTGGCCACAGAGGCTGGAAGAAGGCATTAGGGCATGAGATCCCCTAGAGGTGGGTTATAGGTAGTTGTGAGCTGCCATACACGGGCCCTGGAATCCAAATTCACATCCCCTGCAAGAGCAATAAATGCTCTTCACCACTGAGCTGTCTCTCCAATAAGATGAAAATATAATTCTTATTGGTGTTGCCAAATAAATTATTAAATTCATACATTAATTATAATCATTTCTTTCTTTTGCATTTAATAGACTCCCTGGGCTTCTCTATGTAGATAATTGTCTTCAAGTGAAGACTATTATTTCTTATTAATTTTTGTCTTTTGCCTTTACTTATTTTGCTGACTAGTACCTGTAGTACAAATATTGAATAAAAGTGGTGAATAGTTTATTTCATATTCCCTGTATGAGAGCAAAACCATTTGGTATTTCACAATTAACTATATTATAATGTATAATATAATATAACATATAGTTATATAGTACATATAAAATACTCTATTAAGTTTGTGAAGCTATTTTCTATTAAATATTGCCAATTTTTTCTCTGCATCTATTGACATCATTATATGCACTTTCTCCTTTGTTAGAGACATAAATTGCATGGTTTGTAGGTGTTATATCATTCTTGTAGCTTTACAATTAACCCCATCTGGTCATAATGTATCTCCTACTTTATTTAAGATATAGCTGGTCTTGAGTTGTTAAAAAAAAATAATATTTTGCCATTTCTCTTAGTGAAAGAAGTTATTTGTATTTCTTTCATGATATCCTTGACAACAATCTAATTACTAGCCGTTAAAACTGAACATGTCAGCGTAGGTTTTAAGCTGTGAGATGAATCTCTGAATCCTGCCTCTCCTATCAGTCTTATCAAATCTTCATTTCTTTGGCTTTATCATGTAGGATATAGCTGATCTTGCTGTAAGGCTTAGTCTTCTGTGGAGTGACCTTTATGGGTGGTCAAATGAGCACTTGGGTAGTCACAGAAACTCTCTTGTCAGGACGTGTCAGGACCCCAGCATCTTTCAGCAAACCTTGGTCTCTGGTGCCTCTATTCTAGCTCTTGGCCCTACAGATGTGTACCCAGTCCTCAGCCATAAACTTAGAGGAATTCTTCTCTTTCCCTATCTCAAGACCCAGCACAAAGCCAGTGGTAGCAGTAGCGGTGGCACACACCTTTAATCCCAGCGCTGGAGGCAGAGGCAGGTGGCATCTCTGTAAATTTAAGGCTAGCCTATTTACGTAGTTTCAGGACAGCAGGGGCCACATAGTGAGACCTTGTCTCAATACAAGCAAAAGCCCAACACCAACACCAACCTCTTCTGTGAAGTCTAAAGCCTCTGCAGTAGCTGTTGAGAATTATTTCTCCTCTGCAGCTAAGCTGGCCACCATGTGTGTGCTCCAGCCTCTTGTACCACAGCAGAAAACTGGGCCAACACTTAACTGAACACTGGAAAAGATTTTCTCTTCCCTTGAGGATTGTTCTTGTTTAATACCTGAAAACTGTTGCCTCATATCTTTTCCCAGTTTCAAAGTCATTTATGACAAAAAGCGGGAGTCTATGGGGCTTTGTTTTATATTAACTCTGACTTGTGGCAGCTAGAGGGAAGGCTCCAACTTTAGGACACTGATAAAGTGAATTTCTTTTACTGTCTCAGAGTTATATTGAAAGTGAGATGGTTGGAGTTCTTTTATGAACATTTCAAAAGGATTGGTATTTATTGGTTCTTCCCTTCACCTTTTACCCACAAACTATTATTATTCTCATAACAGCTCATAACATTTCTCTCTAGTAGTTTACCTACATGTTAGCACAAAAGAACCAGATTAACTCTTGCATGATGCATTCTGAAAGAAAAGCTTAGGCAGAAAAACTCAGCCATAATCTCTGTAGAGTCAATTAGACAAAGCAGCTCTGTTTTTCCTGAAATTAAATATTTTTTGAAACAAAACAAACAAACAACAAACAAACAAAAACACAGCATTGTTTCCTGGATCACCTTGGAAACAAGCAATGTATTTGTAAAAACTAGACCCAAGTGTTTGGCCCCATATTCAAGAAGGAAAATTCAGATTGCTACTGCCTTCTCTTCAGTCTACTCGCCCCCCAAAAAAACTCCTCTCTAAACTAGAGATCTTGCCACATATCAAACTAACCCCCAATAATAATCACCATTTCACTTGCACTGGTTCTATAGGCAATCAGGCAGAGCTGAACTCAGCTGAATAGGGTCTTTCCTAGATTCATCTTGGGTCTGCCATGTGATTATAGTCATCTGTCAGCACAAATGGAGCTCCCTCACAAATTGGGTAGAAAATACTATCAGTTGAGCCATGTGTCACCAACAGGCCAGAAGTCTTCTTCACACCAAAGCTAACTTACAAAAGTAACAGGAGATGGGACAAATCTATGAGCAAGCATTTGTTTGGCCTCCACTTGTGTCCCATTTGCTAATGCCCCATTACCAAAACAAGTCACATAGCTACAGTCAACATGGGAGACAACTAACAAATGTGATTATTTGGTGCTGTCATTATAAAAGTCCAGTATATTTATTTAAACATCTTGTTGTGTACCTAAGCCTTATATACATATGCCACCTTTCTGCAGCAACTTTTCAGTGTCACCGTGTTGTGCTTTGGAGAGAAGATGCAGCAGCCTACAAAATCAGCAAGATGAGCTGATAATCATAATGCATCTTCTGCTTTGAGAATGTGAGTCTAGGGCTCCTTTCCCTTGTGTGAGGATGATGTTGACCTTGTATTGCTCCATTACTAGCTGTTTATACCATGTCTCCACTACCATAGGGCTGGCGTAACTTAGCACAGTAGCCACACGCAACATACTAATCCAAGTCTGATCAGTGCTGTGGACATAACTCACGAAAGTTTAACATTTACCCAAACTTTTCAGGTTTCACATAGAGAAATAAGCACATAAAAATGAGGAGACTTGCTTTAGTTAAGTCAAAGGACAGATACTACATAAGTAAGTTTGGTGTCGAGACCTTCCAGTTGTTAGAGAAATATGCTTTTAACAAAACATCCTACTTGGTCATGTGATTCAGTCATGTCTTCCTGAGACATCCCATCCCCTAAGTTGTCACTATAATCTATATCTTTCATATCTGCATTCCAGCCAGAATCTGGTGCTACACATCTGTAATCCCAGGCTGAAGCAGGAGAATCAACAGAGGTTCATGGCTAGCTTGAGCTACACAGTTAGGCTCTGTGTCCCACTCCCACAAAAAATATGTGCACCCCAGTCAGATATTTTAAGTGAAAACTTCCCCAATTCATAAATAGGATTCAAATGACATTTACAATTCTTACTTCTTATTTTTAAAATATGTGGTATGATCCTGTTTTTGTTCTTGCAATTCCTTTCCTGGTAAGGATGGGTACCAATGAGGAAGGAGTTAATGATGGACATGAAGTGGCATTTCTGAACTCTCCCCATTCACTTTTTCAGCAAGAGCCTCCAGAGCCTGATGCCATCCAGTAAACCCTAATATTAGGGAATTTCAGCATCTCTTTTATTGCTTTTGCATGTCAGTCGCCTTCAAAAATGTTTCTGTTCTGAGTTAGCTGCCTTTTAGTCTGTGCCCCAGAACCACTTGGATTCCAGCACTTTGAGATCTGGGATATCTTTTCCCCAAAGTAATCTCTCAGTCTGGATTTGAGCTATCCTCTGAAAGGAAAATTTTGCAATTGCACTCTAAAATGGACTAAAGGGCAAGATACTGAAAATAAAACTGCTTTCTACCTCTTATAAACTCCAAGTGAGTCTGTCAGAGAGAAAAAAAAAAAAAAAAAAAAAACAGCAATGCCAGAACAGGGAAAGGTCAAAAACCCTGGGCCACCTGGGGCCACTCAGAAATCAAAGGCCTTCCAAGTCCACATGTCCTCACCTACCGTGAGCTGGACCATTGTGAAGGCAAGAGACTCTAAACAGCTACAAATCACTAATAAGCCTGTACAAAAAGGCACTGAAAATCCAAATTCATCTTCCCCAAGTGAAGGGTGTGCTAACATGAGGGAATATAAACAGAGCATGCCGAGAGATACACAAGCAAGGGACTAACATAGCAATTCAAACGCTTGTCAGATGTCTCTTCAGAGTGCCTGACAGCAGGAAGCCAATTACTTGAGAAAGAATGAAGTTTGTTTTATAGGCTTGATATAACAAACTCAGCCCTTCATCCTAATATCAAGGAAGACTTTTACATTTCCAATGGAAGCCAGGAGAGTTCTCAGTGGATGGTCTTGAGTTTTCCTTAGAGGTTAGAGCCACGAGCAATGAGAGGAGTAAACAGGCCTCTTAATCCACTAAAATTAGCTCTTGTGATTAATCTGCAGTCCCCAGTTTGTGATAGCCTGCAATGAAAGAAGCTGGCCTCAGAGTACAGCAGCTAATGCCGTAACCTAATGTCTGGCCACATGAGCCCCTTAAGGTATCTAATGTGTCAAGCTTTTAATGCTGTTGGCATTACAGCCCATCATTTTCCATAGAGAGATGTAGGAAGAACCAAATAGCACCACTCTCCATCTCACGATTTACCAACACCATTATTAGGATTTAATAATGTAATACTCCCTACAAGAAACAGTCTCTTGAACATTTGCACATAAAAAATGCATTAAAAGTTCATCTTTGCTCTAATTTGGAACAAAAAATACCTAGTTCATCTCTTTTGTTTCTCTCTCCCTCTCTGTTATATTCAGAGAAACAGGGAGTGGGATTTTTAATTACTTCACATAGTACGCTTGGTTAAATACCGTTGGGAAGTGCCTCCTGTGCTCCAGAACATCTGCCAGACAAGAATAGGACTTCCCATGATAAGAAAAGAAAAATGTGGCCATTTGGGGTGACAGAAATGTCTGGCTAACCCCTTACTATAGTGTTTAATTGTCCCACAAAGCCACTCTAACTCACTCACTTGACTATAAGAATAATGCATCATGCTTTAAAAAAACAAACTTTAAAAGCCCTATCATGGCATCTCTGTGTCACATTGGCAAATTTCTTCAAACATCAATGAAAGAGAATGAAAAGGAAAGAACCCATTCTCCCTTCCTCTAGACTGTGGTCTTCATGTCAGCAACATGGCGTCCTTTCTCCTTCTGAATTCTGAATTTTAGTTTCTAGTATGATGTTATCAATAGCCACAGCTTATCTCATTAAACTGATTACTTATTTTTCAAACACTTGGAGAAACTTCTAGCTATCTTTTCATGATGAATTTTTATGTTCATTACACTGTGACCAGAGTGCATGGCCCATCATTCTCAGCCTTTGATTATGATCAAGCGTGGAGCGCATGCCCTGTATAAACTTAATATCTGAAGTTGGTTGGCATTTGTCTTAGCTATACTGCAGTTGAAGAAAGTAATGTTCTAAGTATGTTGCTTAGGTCAAGTACGCTAATCATATTGTTCAGCTCTACACCTTTAATTACTTCTTGGCATGTTTAATAAAATGTATATACAGGGATGGTAGAGATGGCTCAGCACTTAAGTGCTCAATGATTTCCTAAAGGACCAGGATTCAGTTCCCTGCACCCATGTCAGGCAGTTCAAACTGCTTGTAACTTGAGCTCTCAGGAGTCCAATGCATTCTTCTGGTCTCTGTGAGCACCTGTACACATGTGTTATACAATCACACACACATCCACATAAATAAAAACACATTATATATGTACATATTTCTTATTATTTTTTACATTTATTCATTACTTTGAGTGGTGTGTGTATGTGTGTATGTGTGTGTGTGTGTGTGTCTGTGTGTGTACCCTCTTACCCTAATGCCACACCCCATTTTATTTTACTAGGGTACTATACACAGGCAGCATATGTCTTAGACAAGGCCCTTTCAAGGTACCTTTGCTACTTACCACACTGTTAGCCCTCTCACAAGAACACTACACTTCATCATTTTCAAATTCTAGATGTATAGGGCATCCCCACTGAATCTTCTTCCACTGATCTATCTTCAGGAGCACCCCCACATAGCCATTAGGAGTGTCTAAGTTTAAGCTAGATCTCTGGCTTTACACTTCAGAGAAGGCAGGTTGGTCTCCTGAGACTCTCAGGACTATGCTCAGCTCCCATGGTGTCACTGGGACAAACAGGCTTCTGTACCTAACCAATAGAGTGAGACATTAAACTCTCCTCAGAAGTGGAGTTATCTTAACACTTTATTTCAAATGCTCCTTTTATGTCTGAGAATAGGGGGAAACATTCCTTTGCCCTTAATCCATGAAGCATAAGAGATCCAAGATTCTAATTGACTTGTCTACAACAGTAGTTTGCAATCTGTGAGTCACAATCCCTTGGGCAAACCCCTATCTCCAGATGTATTCACATTACAGTTCATAGCAAAAATATACTTACGAAGTAACAATGAAAATAATTTTATGGTTGGGGTTCACCACATCACAAGGAACTGTATTTTTGTTTTGTTTTGTTTTATTTTGTTGAGAAAGGATTTCTCTGTGTATCCATGGCTGCCCTAGCCTTCATTTGTAGATACACCAGGCTAGCCTTGAACTCACAGCAATCCTCCTGCCTCTGCTTCCCAAGTGCCAGGATTAAAGGCGTGCAACACCACGCCCGGCTGAGGAACTGTATTAAAGGGTCACAGTATTAAGAAGGTTGAGAACAATTAGTCTACACAATTCAGAAAACTTGATTATAATCCTCCAAAAGAGATTGGCTGGAATCCTTGTCTGTTTTCTGTTCCTTAATTGAACATCACATAATGTTATTTATTGAAGATAAAAATGTATTGGTTCCCACCAACCCTACATTTGACAAAGGTCTAATATCCAAAATATATAAAGAACTCAAGAAATTAAACACCATCAAACCAAATAACCCGATTGAGAAATGGGGCTCAGAACTAAACAGAGAATTCTCAACAGAGGAATATCGAATGGCTTAGAAACACTTAAAGAAACGCTCAACCTCCTTAGTCATCAGGGAAATGGAAATCAAAACAACTCTGAGATTCCATCTTACACCCATCAGAATGGCTAAGATCAAAAATTCAAGTGGCACCACATGCTGGTGAGGATGTGGAGAGAAAAGAACACTCCTTCGTTGCTGGTGGGAATGCAAACTAGTACAGCCACTTTGGAAATCTGTCTGGCGCTATATCAGAATATAGGGAATAGGGCTTCCTCAAGACCCAGCTATTCCACTCCTTGGAATATACCCGGAAGATGCTCCAGCACACAACAAGAACATTTGCTCAACCATGTTCATAGCAGCCTTATTCATAATAGCCAGAACCTGGAAACAGCCTAAGCATCCCTCAGTAGAAGAATGCATAAAGAAACTGTGGTACATTTACACTATGGAATACTACTCAGCTATTAAAAACAAGGAATTCCCAAAATTTGTGGACAAATGGATTGAACTAGAAATGATCATAATGAGTGAGTTAACCCAGAAGCAGAAAGTGTCAAATGGTATATACTCACTTATATCTGGACACTAGCCCAAGGGGCATGTCCCATGAAAGTCTTCGCTTACCAGGAAAGTGAGACAGAGGGGAAGACTTCCTACTGGGACTCTAGGTGAGAGAATCAAGGGAGAATGAGGAAATAGAAGACCATAGAGAGTCCTATAAACCTACAAGTAGATCATTGTGACAGGCAGATCTGGGCCCAGGGGTCCTGCTCAAACTATAGCACCAGCCAAAGACAATACATGCAGTAAACTTCAAACCCCTACCCAGATCTAGCCAATGGACAGGACATTCTTCACAGTTGAGTGGAGAGTGGGATCTGACTTTCACACAAACTCTGGTGCCCCATATTTTGACCATGCCCCCTGGATGGGGAGGCCTGGTGGCACTCAAAGGAAGGATAGCAGGCTACCAAGAAGAGACTTGATACTCTATGAGCATATACAGGGGGAGGAGGTCCCCGTCAGTCACAGTCATAGGGGAGGGGAATAAGGGGAAAATGGGAGGGAGGGAGGAATGGGAGGATACTACAAGGATGGGATAACAATTGAGATGTAATATGAATAAATTAGTAAACTATATTTAAAAATGTATTGGTTTCATGATTCAAAAGGATGAACACTTCAAAATCAACTGGCTACAAGAGACAAGGTCCTTTCTGCTGGTGGGGACTCTTTATAGACTCCCAAGTCGGCACGGCATTCACAGTGTGAAGCAGCGAATGCTCGCTAACTTGTCTTTTTTTTCCCCCCTCAGAAGGCAACTGATACAATCATGAGAGTCTTGTGATTGCTGCCTATCCACTTGTAACTACTTCCCAAAAGTGTGACCTTCAAATGCTGTTAAGATAACGTTGGGAATTAAACTTGAATATCAACTTTAGAGAATATAAACACTGTAGCAATAGGTAAAGGACGAAGGAGCACTTTCTAATACCTTTTCTGCCAATCCCCATTTCTAAAGTGTTTTTGTCTTAAATAATGGATACAGTATTTATTACACTTGTTCTTTATGCTTTCACAAAACTCAGGAATCTTGGAATATTTTAAAATACAAACTGCCACAAGACTCCATGAATTATTAAGCATTTTATTCCAAAACATTATTTTTTAAAACAAAAGTGTTTAACTTAATTGAACTTTTTTTCTTTCCTCTGAAGAGGAAGATTTTCAAGTTTATAAAGAACACATAGAAAATAGGCTATTACTACACAGTTGGCATTCTGTTCCTGCTGAGTGACAGAGAATCAGCATTAATGTCTGCCTTTAAAAATAGTTTTATGGTAGTAGGTACATGGAGCTAAACCATCTTCCCCGTGCACACGCACAGGCCACTATTCTCTGTCTGAATTTGACAATGAAATATATAATGTACAACCATGGAAAACTCTTTGGTTTTCTTTTCTTTGTGTTCTTCTCCTCCCTGTCCCCATTCTTCACCCTTCTCCTCTTTCCTCCCCACAGACACTCTGTCTTCCCCTCCTCCATCATTTTTTCACATTATAGAGATTTATTATGTTAAGTGAGTGCCCTGTCCCTGAATTACATCTCCAGCCATTGCTTCTCATGTGTACTGATTTTACGATACTTACTAGGTATGGACCTCCTAGTATTGAGTTATAAACCAAGTAAGAATTTAAAAAAAAAAATGGTTACTTCTTTCAGTCATTTCATTGATTAATGAGATAATGAGAAAATAAAGAAACCATTAATATATAGTTGAGTAGTGATGAAGATTTGTAGAATTCTTTAACAGCCCCAAAGAGACAGTCACCATGTGCTTCTTGAAGTAGGTACTATTCAAGTTGTCTCAAAAATCTATTAATATTCAACCTAAAAGTATTTGGTTTTCTATATTGGATAATCAAATGGATGTTGGTGGTGTCAATGAAAGTGGAAAGTGTAGACCAAGGCTTAGAGATAATGTCATTAGCTTAATCTTGGAAGTAGTGAGCTTGAGGTGTTGGCCCAAAGGAACAATATTAGTTGCTGAACATCTGAACACATAAGGATAAAACTTAGAGGTGCAGAAATTAGGGAGCTAGAGATACCAAGAACATAAAACAGCTACTGAGGGAAGTCACAGAAGAAGCAACTCAAGAGAGTGACCACATGGGCTACATCCACTAAGGGCATAAAAACAATGCCACACAAGCCATTTGGAGCTCAGGTGATGCTATCATGTGACCCAGATACCACCCATGGAGTTACAGTGTGTAATATTTGCCCTGCTGGATTTCAGGATTGCTTTGTCTGAATGTTATTTCTCTCTCCCTTTCAATCTTTTTGTAAGAAAATGAACACTGTTTTCATTGTTGTCTTGGAAGTATGTAATTTTTTTTTATTTTTATAGGATCTGACAGCTAAGAATTTGTATTCTGACTCAGAGGATACTTTAGACATAGACTACTGACCAATGCTGGAGCTGTTAAGACTCCTAGAAAAAGATGAAATGTATTTTGTATTAGGAGATAGACATGAGCCATTGCTAAGACAAGGACAGAATATTCCAGCTTAGACTTCAAATGCTCCCCTTCCAAGGGCTTGGTGCTAAAATCTTGGTCTCCAGAACAGTGGGAGGCAGTGGCGCACTTAAGGGGTAAGTGTCAGCAAGATGAAGGGGGCTACTGGCAGAATGCCTTTATAGTGGGTATCAGGACCTCAGACCCTCCTCTTCCCCTCTTGCCTCCAGCCAACAGGACAAGCAGCTTTCTTTTGTCCTGTTCCTGTTGCCATGGCAAACTGCCTGGCCACAGGCCCAAAGCATCAGAGCTAAGCTACTGAAACCCTTAAGCCATGAACTAAAATATTTTTGTTGTTGATTGTCTTAGGCATTGTATCATATTGACAAAAAGCTGACTAACACTGGATTGAAATATTGAGGAGATAAAAATCAAAGGAGAATACATAGTGATTTTTATGTCTTGGGAAACCTGGTGAAAAGAATAGATTTTCTTCCAAGAAGGAAAGCACACAGAACTGACTGGGTACACTTGCAGTGGTCTCTGGAGTGAGTCTCTGAAGCTCCGTTAAGAAAGCTCCATGCCAGGAAGATACAAGCTGTAATATAGGATGTGACTTGATGGACACCCCATGAGCCATGATTCAAAACACTAATGCTAAGGATAGCGTTGGTTCTTCTAAAGCAGTTTTTTTAAAAAAAATAATAATAATAATAATAACTGTTTAACTATGTATTACCTGTCTTTGGACTTATACAGTCAATAAAACATATTTTCACAGAATCTAAAACCAGAGGCAATTTTGAAATATACATGTGAAATGGTGCTGGATCTATTCATATCACAGCTCCTGAGAATGTATCAACCTAGAGATAATGAGTTCCAGTTTGTAAGGATGTTTACAGCTCAAGAAAAATTGCCTTAAAAAAAAAAGCTTTCTCTTTCTCTAGGTTGCCAGAATATTGTGCATACGCGTCTACTATAAAACTCATTCTGCGCCTTGTTGCTTACAAGTTCACCTAACTTCGTCAAAACATCAGGTTCCTTCCAGATAAGGACTGATTTCTTGCACGTCTTTGCCTCCTTACCCCAATTCCATCAAAGCCCCTTATATTAGTGCACACGCAAATTTGATACCTGCTTGTAAAACTAATAAGAATTCTACATCTGTGTTGGTTTAAATGACCCTGATAAACTTATATGTTTGAACACTTGGTCCCCAGTTGGCAGAACTGTTTGGGAAGAATTAGGAGGTGTGCCCTTGTTGGAGGAGGTGTGTCTGTGGGCGTGGACTTCGGGGTTTCAAAAGAATACACTATGTCCTGTTAGGGCTCTCTCCGCTCCACACCATGCCTGCCTGCTCTTGCCTGCTGCCATACCCCCACCATGATGATCATGGACGAACCCTGAGGAACTACGATTTCCAGTAAATGTCTTCTTTATAAGTTACTTTGGTCACAGCGTTTCTCCATAGCAATAAAAAAGCAACCAAAACAACATCTAATCACAGACTCTTCATACACCTGAAGCAGAAATCATAAATAGAAAAGGCAACAGGACGATGGGCACCTGAAGCCAGAGGCTCCAGTTGCCTCTTTCCACTGGAAGCCCGGTGCTTTTCACTTCTGTAACCGTTGGCCAGAAGCATTATGTAAATGTTGCTAAGCACCCCATGGTCACCACACCACATGTCCCAAGTTATACTACACATCATGCTATGGAATTAAAAATAATTAATCTAGAGAATAGACGCAACTCTACATATGAAAATGATCACCGGAACAAAAGAAAACTCTCATTTATGCAAAGCAAAGAAGAAAGCAGGTGTTTGTACAAGAAGAGATCCTCTCAGGGGTCATAAATCTAATCCTTAGTGCTATGTGAATTAAATACACACAAATTAAAAGCATATGTGTAGGAATTGCCTTACAACGTAGCTTTCTTTGCTGTGTACCTTTGTAACCGAGACCGGCACAAACTACATCTCAGAACAGTCCGCATGTGCCTGAAGGGCAGCCGTTCACTGACCTTTGCAGATTTACATTCCCACATAGCAGAAAGTAGATCAGAATGTCAGAGCTGTTTTCAGAAGAATGTTTGTTTTGGTCTCTTGTTGATGCAGTCATTGCCTAGAGCCAATAAACCTTCTCTCGGTGGTGTTGACGAACAGAGTGCATTTGGCTTCTATTCCTGTCTACAGAAAGTCTAAGTCCGTTGCAATATCAGACAAGATGCTTTTTGGGTTCTGTACTGTTCTTTTCATTTTTCTCATTTTATTAGTTTCTCCATCCTGAGGTATGTAAAGGACACTTAAACTCTGATGCCTCATAACCCAAAACATGAAGTAAAACCAGGTGAAGATCAATTTCAAACCAGCTCTGACTTGATGTGAGTTTCAGGACGTAAAGTGAGGACAAGCCGAGCTGTCCAAATACCTGTCTTTCATGGTGGTAGAGAGGCAAGACCAGATGCTGCACAGGGCCATGGCAGCTTTAAGGAATACAGAACCTTGCTTTGTCCTCCAACACTCTCCTACCAGGAAAAAAAAAAACCCTCAATATCTCTCTCTCTCTCTCTCTCTCTCTCTCTCTCTCTCTGTCTCTCTCTCTGTCTCCCACCAACTCCTTCCATTTTCCTCTCAAGTTGAAAGACTCTTTTTCTTTATTATACATACACACACACGTGCTCATGCACACACAGACACACAGACACATACACATGCATACACATGTACACACAAACACACACATACACACATGTGCTCATGCAAATGAACACACACACACACACACACACACACACACACACTGCTTTTCAGAACAGAGCTGAAAACAGAAGCTGAATACCAAGACTTTCAGTGAAACCTGTCACAGAATTCTCAGTGCCTCGGTTCATGTATCTTTTATGTAAGAAGTTTCTGTAACACCATGTAATGAATACTTTGTCTCTGTCTCTTTTGTGCTGCCATCCACGTCAGGCCTCTTTTTTTCTCTCAGAGAATACCTCTCCAACCAGTCCAAGGGCACCATGTGGCATTATATTCATCATCCTCTTCTCAGAACTTGTCATTATGAGTGACAAAAATTTGTTTAATGACTATCTGTTGAATCAGCCAAATGGCTCACAACAGCAGCAACAAAAATTCAGACCCCTGGATACTTAAACTCCACAAACAACTAACGGAGTGTTAGTGACTATATTTAAGACCCAATCTGAAATCAGGCAGGCAATCCAAAACACAGTGGTGTTCAGATATCAGTTATTCAAGCTGCAATCCAAGAGGATGATGGAATGGAAGCAATTGAAAGAATCCGTAAGAAAATAAGGTGAAAAAACCATCCGCCCTTTTGGCTCCTATTCCAAAGAGACTTAGCAATGGATATGTTTTTTCATTTAAAAAAAGGACTGAAAATATTTATCCTGAGCTGTCCCCATGCACTACATAATGATGTACGCCCACGTCAGTTTTACAGACCGTATGAGTAAGGAGCTGAGGCACCTCCTCCCACTCAGACATTTCTCAGTCCTGTTTATGAGCAGCCACTTAACACTGTTCTTTGGAAGGAACGAATTTAAAGTGAGGGCTGCACGGACGGCTGCACAGATTGCCATGGACACTGTCCAAATGTCACTTCACAGTGTGAGAGGAACTTGAGGCTTATTGAAAAGAGTCCATTTCTTTTCCATAAATCTATTTTCAAAAGTACATCTAGGTATGTACTGGGTTAATAGAATTACTCAAATGCAGTATAATTTGAATAACCTTTTCCACAAGAGCCTTTTGGTTCCCTCTGAAGAGGATACATGATGCTTTATTGTACGTGTACTATGAAAGCTCACATTTCACACACACACACACACACACACACACACACACACACACACACACAGCTGGAAGGCTGCTCAGTTAAGAGTGGTCATTGGCAGCACAGACATTGCCTGCCCTACCACAATGAACTGGGTGAGCCAGAACTTTGTAGGTTTAGTTCAGTTACCAATTGGACTTTGTGGCAGGTAACCAGTAGCACCCCAACTCCTACAATCTAAGTCTTATTTGATTTGATGTCCAAATGTCTCCTAAATCCTGAAGATGGGTCATAACACTATAGAAAATGGTCTTGAGACTGCTTCCTTGGGAGCATGCTGAAACCGCAAACTCAGGCGCACTTTAAAATGGTTTTTCTTAGGAATGGGATCATCTTGCTGTCACTTTTTGAACTCCAATGGATGGATACTGCTTTTCCCAACCCCCACCCTTCACTTAAAACCCCACAGAGTTGAGATCTTTGGTGACATGCTTACGAGCACGTGCCTAAGGTTGGCACTCCAATGAAGGGATGACTGAGACAAGGTGGTACATGATTCTCAAGTTCAAATTAAGCACATGCAGGATGAGTCCAAATATGGGCATCTGCCAGGGCATATGGAGCCTCCTGTAGAGAAATGAAGGAGGAATAAGAAGCATATATGGAGAAATTTAGCCTTTCCCAGGTGCTTCCACGACTAAATTGTGCCTTTATCAGCATCCATTTCCTCCAGGTGTTTAACATCACTGTGGAAGCTTCCTTTGTGTACAGAAGAGACCAAATCACACACATACTTGCCATACGAAGCACCTTTCTTTCTTGCATTAATGATACAGGAGAGGAATGACTCAGCTTGTACTTACGAACAAAGAAAAGAGTTGAGCAGTTGCCCAATGGCACTAATCATTGTTATCAGAAACAATGTATAATTCATTTTCTACCTTTTTCCTTAGTTGAAATGTTTTGACCAGAAAATCAGAAAATTATTTCAGGTTTATACCTCATTAGTCTTACGTAAGCACCAGTTCACTTTTACTAAAGATAAGAGTTACCTCGAAGGCTTTTATCCAATCATTTATGCTCGATAAATGAAGTAGATTCTCAACAAAAACCTGAAGCCATGTATGCACTATTTGTGCTACATGGAGGTTTTCCAAAGTCTAGATAACATCTTTAGATCAAGTGGGAGTGCAGAAAGAGTAAGTAAAGACATTATCCAGTGATACAAGCAAAAAGCATGGGCAGACAGCTCTGCCAAAGTGAAAACAGACACTGCATTCACTATGTGTATAGGAAAGCATGCATACAGACATGCATTTTATATGTGTGCATACAACACAGTCGAAAAGAGCTATGCAAATGGGGCAGAAGAGCTGCCCCTTTGACATCATGTCTCACATTCTTTGAGTCATTACGGCATCTGAAAAGCAAAACTACAGATGAAAAGAAATGAGTTTGAAAACTGTGTCAACGTGGTTTTGTTTTGGGGTTAAAGTAAGCCATAGTGTTCAGTTTGTCTCCACCCTGGATGAAACAATGTCCATTTGAAATGCTACAAGATGTTTGGCTTTTGTGGGGAAAATTGGCTCTCAACAGCATAGTAATTACCAGCATCAGGTACCTCAGGCAGCATTTGGTCACTCATTGCCTATCCATTTGTGAGCAAATGGGAGAGTGCAAGGGTGATGGGAACAGATGGGGAGGAGACACAAGTACCTCACTGGCACCTCACCTTGCACGGATGCCACATGCTGTTGTTCCTTCTCTGTCCCCGTCATTAGTGCCTCTGGCTTCAAAACAAGGTCTGAAGAGCCCATGGGCAAGTACGGCTGCTACCAGATGGGCAGGCTGCTCTTCCCATCTCCTGAGCCATCTCACTTGGCACCCTCTGGCACAAAGAAGGAATTTCTGTGCTGAGTCCTTCAGTGTCTCTAGGTGGTGGTTTCACAGTTGAGGCTTTTGGTTTGTTTAGCTTTTTTTTTTCTTTCAACAATAACAACTCAGTAGGGGCTGTAGTTAGGGGTTAATTGGGCATAAAGACAAAATGTGAAAAGCCCCAGCTGTTCCTCTCAGGGAGAATTCCAGAGAGTTGCTATAATGAGAAATACCTTTCAACAATGATGCTCTGTCTGGTGGTCACACCAAGGCTCCAGATGTGACCAAAAGTCATGGAGATGAACCGAAGTAGAGGATGTGAGAGAAAAGGGGAAAGGCCATGAAATAGAGAAAGGACAGGAAAAGCAACAACTACTAAGAAATATAATTCCAATATTTAGATATAAACAGATGTTTATTAAGCAGAAGGACATTAACAGGACGCAACACCATAGAGCTTTGGGTCAGGTGTAATTCTCATTTTACAAAGAGAATCTGTGAGCTCAAAAGAACAGTTGAAGACAACTAACCAATAAATAGCAGGCTTTGTTTTAGATTCAAATTAGTCCCTTGGGAAGCTGCCTGCCACCCACCTTTGCTGTCCCCAAGAGTCTTTGGAGTTCTGCTGCTCTGAGCTAGCAGAATAACCCTCAACTCTATAAACAAGAGCATCCATTTCATGCAAGGTGACAGCTTCCTGCCCCAAAATTACCTGACAAATGTGTTTAAAATGTGAATTTCTGCATCTTTTCATAAATTCAGTACATCAATATCTCTGTGGCAAGATGCCCTAGGTTCAGTTGTTAGTTCCCCTCTATGAAGCTGAAGGGCTAATGGGGCAGCTGACTCCCAAAACAGCTTTTAAGTGCCTTGGAAGCCCTGTGGCTCTGGTGGGAGATGTGGTTCCCAAGGAAATCTCAGTATATTCAAATTTGCTTCCTTACAAGAACACTTAAATAGTTTTATGTACTGGGAATTATTTTTAATCACACAAAGTAATTTTGATGACTTTGCTTTATTTCTAAGACCCATTTCCTTCTTGAAGGATAAGTAAAGATTGATTTCCAGTCAGTGAATAAAAACTTCAAATGTAGGACAATTTGAAAAAATGCCCTGGGCCACACTTCATTCTTGAAATCAGACTTCTATTGGGATGACTTTAAAAGAAGCCCCTACTCTTTTGGGGAAAATGAGTGATTTTTGGTTGTGTGCCTAGCTTTGAACAGCTGAGCCATCTCACCAGCCCATGAATAATTTAAAAACAAAAAAACAAAAACAAACTTGATCATCTTGATTATGCTTTCCAAATAGTAAATTGTATTAGGCTGAACCAGATTAAATTGCTTTTTACTTGCAAAAGCAGTAATTTCCTGTGGTTCGACCTAACTTGTATGTGTATATGTTTGGGTGTGAGTTTACACTGATTGAGGTCAGTTTTTATGACTACAACATTTAAATGCCAACTTGGCTGATCCTCACAATGCAAGGCTGCCCTTTTGGGTGTGTATTCTCCATAGATGTCAAGGCATGGTGTCAATGGTAAATGAATGTCCCCATTTACCTGCTTGCCCATGTCTAAAATCCTTAGACCTTAATAATAAACTCCAGGAGACCAATGAGCAATCCAACAAAACTCTTAGTGTATTTACTCCTGTCCATTCCCTAGCATAAGCTACTGAAACCTGTTCCTCCAACATACAGGTGCCTGAGTATTTCCTCAGTTACTCTGAATATGCTTTAACTGTGTCTTTTGAAAGGCAGTTTCATAGTCTAGCAGATTTTTGTCAGCTGCATTTCTTTTTTAATTCTTCGGGCCATTTTCTTCAAACTAAGCATTCAGGCATTGTCACTAAACACATGAATAGGAGAAAGAAATCTAAAAGTTAACAATTGGGTAAAATGGCATAGATTTACAGGGATTGAATGCTTCGAGGAGAAATAAAAACAATTACACTCACTCTGTCAAATGAAGTATTTTGTGCCTTTTCTCCCCTCCTTCTGCAGTCTTCCTCTGCATTGCCCAACTCGGGGTGCCAGCGGGATTATTGGACAGCTTCAACTCTAACTAAAGCCCCCAGAATCCCTCATTCAGCAGTGAAATTGTTGTCTTCCTCTGATCCCCAGATTATGGAGATGAGGAGATGAATGTACTGCACTAAGATTCCCTGCCGAGATAGCTTTTCACTCTCTTCTGTAAGAAAAAGATCAAAAGGAAACGGGCTAATTAGCATACCAAAGAAGACAAAAACCCCTGGAGCTTTATCGTTGTTACAATCCAATAATAAACACCCGAGTACAAAAAAGATTATTTGATAATGACACACAGAATTGAAAGCCTTTGAAATAGCAGCTTCTAGAAAAAAATATTTTTGGAAGTGAAAATATCCATAATTATACAGAATAATGCTTATATGTTGGGGAGAGGCCTTGGTTCCTGTGAGGGCTTTGAGACCCACTTTCTCTACTAAGACCAACCATGTGGATCTCCTTCATCTGCACAGCTCAAAAAGCCTACAAAAGGTTTCAAATCCCTACCCCAGCAAACATTCGCCTCTTTCATACCCTACCCCACCCCCGAAATTAAATACAGAATTCTTGCTTTAAAATAAGCTTCCCATTTTTCCCAGACCAGGACCCAGTCAGACACTTCCGCTCCAAAACCAAGGACTTTTGCAACTCTGTGAGATCATTACCCTTCTCTGTCACTTTTCTGGGTTTAGAAACCTTGGTAATCTCTGCAAATATGGACTTTTTTCCAAGGGAGAAGAATAAAGCAACTGTTTAATTATAAACAAGTTACTCTGCCAGAGGAAGCCTAGGATATCACCAGCTGAAAGAAAGTCAGTCTCTCAATCTGAGTATTACTCTCCAGACACCAAACAGACATTTATATGGTCATCAGAATTGATTCTTAGTCTTGCTAGATTTGACTGAGTCGCAAGCCTTTCCCTTCCTCCAAGGCATGAGAAGACAACAGTGGCCATTGCACGGGTCCATGGGTCAGCAGGGGACCTTCCCAGGCCAACCTGGTTCATCCTCATGCACTAGGATAAATGTGAGAACCCTCTGAGTTTGGGAGCTTGGGGACATGCTAGCAGATACAAAGATGGGTGCCCCTAAGCCAAGCACCAGTTCCTGTTTAAAATACCTACACACACACACACACACACACACACACACACACACACACACACACACACACACACAGAGTATTATTTTAGACGGACTTAAGACAGAAGGTTGTAGTGCACTTTCTAGAAACATCTAGCCCAAGACCCTGCTTGTTAAAGATATTTTAACATATTTCCAACCAAATAAAGCATTGTTAAAGAGCCAAATAACTGCTGATTCTTCTTACAATTTAGAGTTTAAATGAATCATGCCTCTCCTATTTTATAGACATGATTTTTAAACAAAATTTGCTTGAGCAATGTTCTCTTATCTTTGACTGTCCATCCAATAACATACATTTCTCCTGGGGGGCCTCTAGGTTCTTTGCAATTGGATAAAACACTTGAGGATACTATTTTGTTAGTTTCATACACAATTCTTTTTGTCGTCATTATTATAGAAATTGTCCATTGGCAATGGAGTAAGCTGCAAATCAGAATTTTACTCAGAAAAAAAAAATGTGTCTACAGAAGTTAAAGAAATGCCATTTACCCACCACTCCATAGTATTAATTAGACGTAGCTGTTTGCTAGCTAAGTACCAGAGGAGCCCACTGCGATTAGCTGCACTAATTGGAATTTCAAATGGTGCTGATAGCCACACAAAGATAATAGGATTACACCTCCTGCCCTGGAAAAAGAAGGAGCTTTGTCATAACTGTTAAGATTGTGGTTTTAAGTCGTTTCACACCTAACTACTCCCAAAGAAAGAGAATACTTTGAGGTTCTATTTTTATTCCTTCAGAGAAATTAAATTTTAAAAGAAAAAGGAAACAGCAGTGAAAACAAAGGGAACAGCATTCTTTGTGTCTGGGTGCTGACTCGTCTCAGAGAAACACAGGAAGGCAGCTTTTCCTGACCCTCACCAAGAGTTCCTAAGAGGCAGAGAGTCAGTTAGACCTGCCCTTCCAAAGGGAACATATTTCATTTGAATGTGATGTGAAGAAAATCAGACATTTATGAATACTGCCAGGCCCTGGGATGGCCAGAACTAGAAAGATAACTTGTCTTGGCGAAAGCTGCACTTTATATGGGAAGAAAGTGTAATTTATGATGGGGCGATGCCTATCTATAGTCTCAATGTTGAGATGGCTGGAGCAGGAGGATCACAAGTTTTGAAGCCAGACTTCACTATATGAAAATTTACCTTTGAAGATTTGAAGAAGTTAAATACATTTCCCTCTATTCTCTTTTCTTATGAGCGTTTCCCATTTAGGAAGGTGGTAAAGCTTCTGTCCATGTACACTCAGAGGTCAAGACAGAGAGTTCACAAATTCAAAAGGCCAACATTCTATCTGAAAAATGTAAGCCTAAGGACTCCTGGACAGGCGTAGGTTTAGCTCACACATGAAAGTACTCTTCTGTAGCACATGGTTATGTAGAGAATCTCAAGTGCTGTAGAAGACACATGGAGTTGCCATGGCAACTTCAGAACATATTAAAGGCCACTACAAATTTTCACCACAAGCCAGGCAATAGCTTTAGACATTCTTTAGGTTGGGATATGACATCCCTAGAATACTGTCTAAAAGTTACTATTTTATCGCAGATAACAGCAGCTACCCACATCACATTATTGACTATGTAGGGAAAGGTAGGGAAAACCAAGGCCATGAAAAATTTGAATGATTTTTTTTTTATTTGAAAGCAAAAGTAAAAATATATGTATTAGTGTGAAAAAAATGTAGAAACCATAGCTAGATAGATCTTGAGACCTTTCCTAGAGGAATTCTAGGGGGAAAGACAAAGATGTCCTATCAAAACAACATGGCAAGAAGAATAGATGTGCCCTTCAAAATGGAAGGGGTAGGTGAATCAGACACAGATTTTTGTTTACTTTAAATCTTTCCTTTGGGATAACAAACAACTAAAATAGATTTTGTGGTTTGTTTGATGTTTAGGATATAAAAGGAATAAGTTGCATACCAGGATGTAAGCTTCACACATTAAAATACTTTGATCTTTTATTTTTATACTCTAAGTTAAATAGTATGAACCAGAATCTTAGGAAGAAATCATTAAATAATTTTAACCTGGGATTAGGACAGATTCCTCCATAATTTCTGAAATTATCTCAAACACGCTTCTCTATTTTGTACTACACATTTATACAAAGTGGCATTCTTAGCATTGATGGTTATAAAATCAAAACAATCGAAGATTCTTTATGTCCCATAGGATCATATAGCCAAAATTAAATCATTTGTATCAAAAAAAACCAAACACACTTACCTAGTTAGTGGACAAATAAGCTTGAATCTTTAACCCATTATAAAACTATAAATATACTAAACAATACATTTTATGATGTATTACCAGGAAATGTTTGGTTTGTATTCTATTTTATATATGCCTATAGCCTAAAGAGACAAAAACAAACAAACAAACAAACAAACCTCAGAAAGGAGTACAAGTGGGAGAAACTTAAGAAGCCTTGATCTAGAAGACAGGAGACTAAATGAAGAGTGTATTTATTGCCCTATAGGTGCAACTTGAAAGAGATTTTATTTCCATTTTGGTACAAATGAGAACAGGAAGACCTATTAGAAAGTGAAGAAAAGGGAGCCTATGATATGTAGTAGAAAAACAGCAAGTAAAGTAGTCACTTAAGGCAATGAGGACATAGAAATCAATATCTCAACATGGAGTCAGCTACAACCAGAATGTAAAACATGTAGAACTTGAAATTATGCATTGACAGAGACATGATCAACATCAATAAGACCCTTAGTGGAAGGGAGAATGATAGTGAGGAAATAGCTTCTAGAAGTTGAAGAAATGAAAACCTGTTTTCTTTTGTGTGAGCAGATTAATCTGTAAAACTATCCCCTGCACTAACATGGAAAATAGAAAGTTACCTAATTAGTTTGTGAGCTCAGATCTAGAGATTCTCGTGTAGAATGTTTAAGAAAACACCTGGCATCCTTTAGTTGCCTAAGATATATTATGACAGTAAAATAAGCTAAAAATTAATTTTTGTTCTCCAGCAGAATTTTAAGAAAATGCAAAGAAAGCACTTTGAGCGGGCGTCAAAAGAGTAATTTTTATCCTTAGTGTTCTTTAGGAAAATATTTACAGAGTAAGAAGTTGCCTGAAGGAAAACATCAAATCCAGGACACTGACATCTAAAACAGGACCTAAAAACCTAAAAGCAAAACACCAATTAAATACTTGTTTTTGATACCTCAGAAAGAACAACAGCACTGTCTCACAGTTCTCAGACAAGCGAAAGAGCTGTTACTCTTTAGAGTTTTCCTCATAGACTTTCAGCGTGGGCGGGAGTGGGGCAAAAGAAGGGGAATTATCTGTGTGGCTTGCAGAAAAAAAAAAAAAAAAAAAAAAAAAGACAAGGTCCAGCCCTGTGGAACTTTGAGGGTATGATTTTTGTCTGGTGAAATAAACCTCTAAGACTGATAAGAAATAAATACAGTCTTAAAAAAATTTGTGTTAACATAAGCATCTCCAAGTTGCATTACATAGGCAAAGACTTTTCAAAATAGAAAGACTTGCCTGTGCTCTCAACCCACCATGAGCAAGATGAAGGCTGAAGAAGTTAGTGACTGCAAAGTAACTCAGAGCCATGGAGAGTCACATCCAGGTGTCAGAATTCGATCCTCCTAACATAACTGTCAACACATGTGTAACTAGATCTCAGGACTGGAAGGGACAGCAGCATCGACTGCATGTCTGCCATTCCCCCTGGTCCTTAGTGAATGGGAGCTGTTGCTGCTATCTCTGTTCTGCCATTGTATGTTAGTAGTGATGAAAAAGGGAGAAAACAACCTGTTGCCTCGTACTGAGGCTGAAAGCAACAATATTGAAAGAGCTCCATTCCCACTTGCCCTGACACAGACAGACAACATTCTACACCCCTGAGACCTGCTACCATGGTGGAACGAGTCTTCAGCAAGAGCAGAGTGAATCACCTCAGTAGACGTAATGGGGACTTTTGTGGCCCACTGAGTTGCAGAAGTCAGGGCTTCCAGTAGCTCACGTCGAACCCTGATGCTCATCCTTCTCTTAGGGACACTGCAAGCAAAGACTTCATAAGCACCTTAATATTTGGGCTGATTTTGGGGGAATGGTCTTAAAGCCCAGCTGGCCCAGCTGGGTGAGAGCTTAGCTAGCCACTTTCAGAGATCCATGGAGGTTTCAATGGTTGTTATTGATCTAGTGACATAGTCAGTCCAGTAAAGAGAAAAGACATCTCCAGATGAAAAAACTGGGGCCACAATGAATTCCCCATACCAAACCTTGCCAAAAATCTCTGAAGTGTATGTGCTGGTGATGATTTATTATAAACAACAAAGTAATGAAAGTAGCATGTGGGCTTCCATTGTAAATTATCTTATCTTTTGATGATAAGTTGTGTGACCTAATTTTCTCATGAGTTAACCTTGAAAGCCAAAACTGTGTGTTATAAGTGTCCAAATAATTTTAATATTCTGTTCAATTAATTTCTTGGTTATATCAAATAAGAATGATAATATTGCATTTTTCAATTATGTAAGAAGGTCAAAGTGCCATGTCCCCTGGAGGGGGAGACCTGGTGGCACTCAGAGGAAGGACAGCAAGTAGCCAAGAAGAGACTTGATACCCTATGAGAATATACAGGGGGACATAATCCCCCTCAGGAACAGTCATAGGGGAGGGGAATAATGGGAAAATGGGGGAGGGAGGAATGGGAGGATACAAGGGATGGGATAAACATTGAGATGTAACAAGAATAAAATTAATAAAAAAAAACAAAAAACAAAAACAAAAACAAAAAAAGAAGGTCAAAGTGAATAGCAATTTTGCAATACAAGACTAGGATTCTTAGAACAATTGTCCCTGAGTCCACAAGAAAGTTTTTCTTCACCATATGATCTTGTTATTTCCTTATCACATTGATTCTAGGCATACTATCACAACTATCTTATGTGTTTGGTCACTGTCTTTATTCTTACCTCACCTGTAAATGTAGTGTCTGGCCAGGTCTGGAATCTGGAGCACCGCAGGGCATACAGTAAGTGCTCAGTGAGTGCTAAGACCAATCCATACTCTTTGTTGTTGTTGTTGTTGTTTTCAAGACAGGGTTTCTCTGTTATACAGAGCCCTAGCTGTCTTGGACTCTTTGTTGATCAGGCTGGCCATGAATTCATAGAGATCCACCTACCTCTGCCTCCAGAGTGCTGGGATTAAAGGCCTGCACCACCATGCCCGATTCAAGTTTTATTTATTTTTATGTATACAATGCTCTGACTGCATGTACACCTGCAGGCCAGAAGAGGGCACCAGATCTCATCATAGATGGATATGAGCCACCATGTGCTTCCTTGGAATTGAACTCAGGACCTCTGAAAGAGTAGTCAGCGTTGTTAACCTCTGAGCCATCTCTCCAGTGCCCCTTCCCAATCCCTACTCTTGAGGTTAAAATTAAAACAGCCTCACAGTGACTCCATCACAGGACTCTTTCACTTAGGTGAAACACTGAAGACCCAGGCAAACTCCCGACATCTATGATGAGATGGAGTTGCCCAGGATGCTTTGCTCCCACATAGGGTATGGCCACGTTTAGGTAACATGAAGACCTGCAAGTGATGAGCTCACTGTATCAAGTCACTAGAAATTTGGAACTGTTTGGCGTTGTACCACAACTCTGCCTTTCTGTGATTGATATGATATAATAATTAACAAAAAAAACTTTTAAAATGCTGTAACTATAAAAGCTGGATGGATTTCAGAGACTCGCTGGTTATTACTGGTTATGTATTATACACAAGGTACTGTGCCAGGCCAAGAAATATAGACAAGGATGGAGCAGTTACTATTTCCAAGCAGCTTGTACTTTTATGAGTGATGAATTATGTATATAAGAAACTGTATTACAAGGGAAAAATGTGTTTCATAGTATGTGCATAAGTAAGGTGATACAGAATCCCACCTGAGATAGGCATGATGCTGTTTTAGTCAGACCCTCAGTGGGATGACTTGTGAAAATGAAAATGGCTTCCCATTCACATCTGCCACAGTGTGGAGTGCCCAGCTGTTAGGTTGTTTTCCTCATGCCCATTTCCCAGTGCAGTTCCCCATAGACTCATTGTGCACTGAAACTGTGTCAGTTAAAGTTTATGTTAAAGTGCTTGTCCTCAGGACCTCAAAATGTGATATTATTCAGAAATAGTGCTTTACAGAAATCAAGTTAAAATGAGATCATTACAATGGACATCAATCCAGTAGCCTGGTGTCCAATGAAATGTAGAAGTTCGTGTGGTACGTTTACACTATGGAATACTACTCAGCTATTAAAAACGAGGACTTCCCAAAATTTGTGGACAAATGGATTGATCTAGAAATTATCATAATGAGTGTGTTCACCCAGAAGCAAAAAGAGACAAACGGTATATACTCACTTATATCAAAACACTAGTCCAAGGGATACGTACCATGAAAATCTTTACTTACCAAGAAAGTGGGTCAGAGCAGAGGACATCCTATTGAGACTTTAGGTGAGAGTAGCATGGAAGAATGGGGAAATAGTAGGACCCACAGGGTCCTGGAAACCTACAAGAAGAACTTTATGACAGGCAGATCTGGATCCTGGGGTCCTCCTCAAACTAAGGCACCAGCCAAGGAGAATATAGGCAGTAAGCTTCGAATCCCTACCAAGACCTAGCCGACGAACAGGATATTTTCCACCTGTGAGTGGAGAGTGAGATCTGACTCTCACACGAACTCTGGTGCCCCTTTTCTGACCACGTCCCCTGGATGGGGAGGCCTGGTGGCACTCAGAGGAAGGATAGCAAGTTACCAAGAGGAGACTCGATATTCTAAGAGCATATATAGGGGGAGGAGGTCTCCCTCAATCACAGACATAGGGGAGGGGAGAAGGGGAGAAGTGGGAGGGAGGGAAGAATGGGAGGAAACAGGGGAAGGGCTAACAATCGAGATGTAATATGAATAAATTAATAAAATTAATTTAGAAAAAAAAAGAAATGTAGAAGTTCGGAGACAAACAAACACACAGAGAGCTAGGAATACATTTACAATCCAAGGAATACCAAAGCTTTCCCACAGGCCACAAGCTGGGAGAGGAATGAAACACAGGCTCATAACCCTCAGAAATGCCAGCATTGCTGGCACCTTGATCTTGAGCCCTTGTCCTCCACTATTATGAAACAATATATTTATGTTAATTAAACAACCTGGGTGTGGTACATGGTGGCAGATGCCTCAGAAAACCAATGTAGCTGTATTGATACATGATATGGGGGGAAAGCTTGACAGAAGAAAGGTACATTTGAGATTTAGAGAACTAAATTGATAACTGCATAGCTGGTTAAAAAAAAAAAAAAAAAAAAAAAGCTTGACCTGGACCAAATGCAGAACTCAATGGATTATGAGGAGCCAAGGCCGGATAGATACATCTACATAACAGCTTCTGCATCTATGCCTCAGGAGTGTTCCCAAAGAGAAAACAGAAAGATTGTAATAGACAGAATACCAGGAGGTCTGCTGTGAAACAGTTGCTCCTAGAAATGGCTGCATAAACAGACAGGGATGATGTTAATAAACATACTAACGTGGACGGAGGGAAATCTCACAAGTTCTCATCCATAGACCAAGAACTACAGGCAACTAATGACTGCAGAGAGAGGAAGAAATTAGCGTCTCCCAGTGATAAGCCCCCTGATTGCTCATCCAATACAAAGTGATCAGCCCTGGACGCATATCCACACAAACAACAAAAACACACTCAGCAGTTTTATTTATATATTCGTGCATACATATACATATATGTGTAGCGATAGTAATCAAAGAAAAACAGACTATCGAGAATGAGAGGGTGGAGTTACGGAAGAAGTCGGAGGGAGAGGACTTAGGAGGGGATGAAGGGATGAAACACACACACACACACACACACACACACACACACACACACACACACGGCTGGAGAGGGGAGAATCCTGAGGCTTCAGGGAGTACAGCCAGTGCTCTGTGTTGCAGCCCTTCATCGTGTATTTCTCCCTCCTCTTCTTTGCTGGCAACAAATCACATTGATTAAGAAAAAATTCAGAAAATAACAAATATTTCTGTCTCCAGTTGCCTGTGGTGGAAAAAGGGAAGAAAGAAAGAACTGCTGGAGGTGAGTGAAGGCTAACTTTTGTTTTCATCATTTGATTAGACTACCAAAACAAAGAGCAGAGAGAAAGGTGTGTGTATGTCTGTGTGTGTGTGTCTGTGTTTGTGTGTGTGTGTTCTATTTGCTTTCATTTCTCCAGTGATTGTTTTTCAAGAATGATTTTTAGTTTTTCCCAACCAATACAACATAACAGAAATTCAAAATTTGCAAATGCTCCAAAAACTGTTCAGTGTTTCCTAAGTGAGGTGGGTGTGATAGCTTTAGAATGATTTTTCTTTCATGGTATCACAATGGTTCCCAACTGATTGCCTCTCTGATCCTCACATACACTAATGCAGAGAGTGTTGGACATGTCTGGTGGACATGTTCCCCACTTTTTTCCTTACACTCCGTTCTTTGTGACATGAAATAATGACACCACCTCTTAATATGGCTTGTCCAAGTGCTTCTGAAAACAATTCCAAATAAAGAGGACCAAAATAGCTAGGATAATGTCAGGTAGTATCAGCATCTCTGCTACAATGGGTTCTAAAGTTTCCCATAGTGGCCATTGTACCTACAAATCCAATTTTTTTAGTCAACTAGTTCAGTTTTGGGGAGTTACTTTTTATTATTGTTTTTAATCTTAGAGATTTGGAGACCCACCAAGTATTTTAAACATATGTTTTTGTCTCCTAAAGGCAAGTCAACTCTTGTCAACATACTTAAAAAGTGATAAAATGTGCATTGTTTCATTAGACACCTTACAGAATAGAGAGATAACACATCTCTGCCTTCTAGGGGGTATAAAAAGAAACTTGAAAGAAGTTCTTTTCCCACACACACATTTATTAAGATTTTACTTTATTAACATTTTTATATAAAGAACAATAATTTCTCTTGAAGTTAAGATATTTTATCATTGATATAACAGTAAAGAGAAAAGAAAACAGGTCACAGGGCCAATAACAATTGACACTTTTGCTGGCATCTCCATTTTCAAAGCATTTTATGAACGATTAGCTTATTATTCTTTCCGATGTTCTTGTTGAGTTTACAAAGCATTAGAAGGTTCTATCATCCCTTCAGAACAGTTCTTCCAACCTGTAAACTTTCATGTTGTGCTGTGCCTACAAACACATATGACAGAAATTCTGATTAGCTTTCCCATGGACAAATAAACCAATAAACTCTCACAGATACTTATAGGAAAAACAAATGGTACTTACTGTATCCTTGGTTCAAAGATTCACTCAAAATTGAAGGATCTGAATAGATAATGGATTCTTACTGTAATCACCCAACCAAATTTTGTCAAAGTGGGACCTTTCTGTATTTTTGTTCATTTAAGTCATGCTTGCTTGAAGAACAGGATCTGTGTGTTTTTCCTGTAAGTTCCAGGCATCACCCGAACTTGTGCCGATCCTCGGGGATGCTAAAGGAGGACTTTTTGAAAAAATGTCAAAAGGTCTTTGTTGATAATTTGTTATTAAATTATTAATATGTGGTATCTTCCCTGTCCTCTAGAAAACCAGTACAGGAGAAATCAAAGTTATATACAAAGAGTGAGTAGACATAAAATACAAAATTCAACTGGATATCAAATATAAGCCCCAAAAGGCTCATTGATGAAGCCTTGGTCCCAAAACTAGCAGTGCTATTATGGGAGTGAACTTCTGGAGGAGGTAGGTAATTGGAAGTACTCTTGGGATCTGTATCTTGCCACAGGCCCTTCAGTCACCTGCTCTCTTTGCCTCCTGTTTGCCATGGAGTGAACAACCTCTGCCACACAGTCACACCACCAGCAAGTTCTGTCTCATCACAGGTTTGATAAAGCCACAATAGTAGGCCCCTCCCCCTCTCCTCCCAGCCCCACCCCCTCCTTCTTGCTTAATTCCCCTCCCCTGTTCATCAGAAATTATTACTCACCCATCCCAGCTCATCAAGTTGCCTCAAGACTGAGCATATTGGGGGCTCGAGAGATGGCTCAGCGGTTAGGAGCACTGGCTGTTCTTCCAGAGGAACTGGGTTCAATTCCCAACACCTGTATGGCAGCTCACACCGGTCTGTAATTTTCAGTTCCAACTGAAATCCTCACATAAACACATATACAAGCAAACCACTGATGCACATAAAATAATAAATAAATAAATCTTTAAAAAAAAAAAAAAGACTGAGCATATCCTCTTCCCCTGTGGCCTGATGAGGCAGCACTGACAAAGGAGAATGATCAGGGGCTGGACAGATGGCTCAGTGGTTAAGAGCACTGACTACTCTTCCAGAGGTCATGAGTTCAAGTCCCAGCAACCACATGGTGGCTCACAACCATCTGTAATGTGATCTAATGCATACTGTATACATAATAAATAAATCTTTAAAAAAAAAAAAAGAAAGCATACAACTGAGTCCATGTCAGAGGCAGCCCCCTGCACCCCCCTTAACTACGGAACCTACAGGAAACCTGAGATGCCCATCTGCCCTTGGTCTTTGGTTGGTTCTTCAGTCTCAGCAAGCCCCTCTGGGCCCTGCCTAGTTGGCTCTGTTGGTCTTCTTGTGGAGCTCCTGTCCCCTCTGGGCCCTTCTTCATGCACACACATGCACACATGCACACACACACTTTCCCACAAGACTCTCTATGCTTTGCTTAATGTTTGTCTGTGAGTCTTCACATCTGTTTGGATCTACTACTGGGTGTACCCTTTCAGAGGACAGCTAAGCTAGACTCTTATCTGCAAGCACAGCAGAGTGTCATTAATAGTGTTGGAGATTGGCTCTCTCACATGGGGTATGTCTCAGGTTGGGCCAGGCATTAGTTGGGCATTCCCTCTATCTCTGCTCTATCTTTATCACTGCACATCTTGTAGGCAGGGTAAATTTTTGGTCAAATTTTTTTGTGGATGGCTTATTGTTTCCCTCCCTCTACTAGGAGTGATGTCTAGTTTGAGGGTGTCCTCTTCCATCTCCATGATCCTTGCCTCTAGGAGCCTAAGCTAGATTCACCCTCATATCCTCCCAGAAACCTACCTATCCTAGGTCTCCAGCTATTCACAAAGATGCCCCCTCCCATGGTTTCTCTTCTCTCTGCTGGCCCTCTGTCCTCCCATTCCTGCTCTCCTCAGGTCTGATCTTCACCCATATTTCTCTCTGCTTCCCCTCTCCTACCTTTTTTCCTCTTTTCAACCATCTCTGATGTCTATTCTATTTCTCCTTCTGAGTGAGATTTAATCATTCTCCCTTGGGTCTTCCTTGCTGCTTATCTTCTTTGGGTCTGTGAATTGTAGTATGTTTATCCTGTACTATATAGGCAAAATCCACTTATAAGTGAATATATACCATGTGTGTCTTTCTAGGTCTGGGATGATCTTTTCCAGTTTCACCCATTTGCCTGAAAGTTTTATGATTTCCTGGTTTTTAATAGCTGAGTAGTATTCTATTTTGTAAATGTACCACAATTTCTTTAATTTCTTTTTTATTTTATGAGACAAAGTACCTCTGTATAACTCTGGCTGTCCTGGGACTCGCAATGTAGACCAGGCTAGCCTCAAACCCAAAGATCTACCTGTTTCTGCCTCCTGAGCACTGAGATTAAAGGTATGGGCCACCACCCAGAAAAAAAAAATTAATTATTTTTTAATGTAAATCTGTGGTTCTTTTTTTTTTTTTTTTTTTTTTTTTTTTTGGTATGTGGATTTTTTCTAGAAAGTTGTGGCCCAAGTACATATGCATTTTAAATCTGCTGGTTTTATTAAAGAATTAGAAATTTTTAGAATTTTGTCAGGATATTACATGGGCATCAGGAACTCACCTAACTTTTCTCCACAGAATCCATCACCTTCACTCAGACCCCAAGACTGTCATTTCTCTTAGCTGTGATGAACAATAAAGTTCACAATAATCACCTTCTCTTCTTTTTATGCTCCTTGGCCATACTTCACCCCCAAGCTGAGCCCTTTCAGAACCATGGCCAGCACATTACTCTTTGGTTGCTCCATCTCTTTCAGCCTCTGAAAGCTCTGTTGAATGTGTGAAAGTGTGCCTCTATGTGTTTTTCATGTGACTTTGGGGGGAGGTTTCTTGTTGGTTGTCTTGTCATATTCAGATTTGTTTGCTTTATATGCATTTTATTTTATTTTGTTCCTTAGATGCCTGGTTTTTTTTTTTTTTTTTTTTTAATGAGAGACAGAAAGGAAGTCTAATTGGGAGGGAAGGAGGGACTATGAGGAAGAAGCAGAAGGTAAACCATAATCAGAATATATTGTGTGAAAATTTCCATTTTCAATAAAAGAAAAACAATCTGAGAAAATAAAATTAAAAGCGTGGTACAGAAAAGAAAGAAATCTCACCTTCGCAAGCCAACCTTTATTATTTGTCATCTGTGCCAGTTACTAATTTACTTTACTACACCTCAGATATACCTCTTTTTGGGTTTGTTTGACGATATTGCAGCTGAACTAAAAACATGACTCTTTTGTGAGCAAGTACAATGTTAGGCCCATCATTAAAGGGCACTGGAAAGATAAGTCAAGACGGGGAGAGTATCTTCTGATTTCAGGACTTTCCTTCCTATTAAAGGTTGAGTAGCTTCCTTGACAATAGGCATCTCCCTGCTATTGGCACAAAGGATCTTCAGTGACACAAACCCTGCCGTGACCATTGCCCTCACCCTAGCTAAATTCTCAGCCGCCCATTAGGTGTACCACAGAGCTGGCATTGGGAGGGACTTAATCAGATTGGGTCTTTCTTTGTGTACTCTAACTAGTATCTGCTCCTGCAATTTTATGCCTATTTCCTTAAGGATCTCTTTATATGTCCGAGTGGTAAATACTATTTAATTAGTTCATAATTTTCAAACAGTATTACGTTTCCACGTGTTCAAATTACTATTGTGGGTCTTGATCCCTAATTCGTTACGGTTTCATTGCTTTTTACATTTCTAAATATAAATCCAACCATGCTAATCAGCTATCCTAGACCCACTGCAACAAAATGGCTATGGCAAAGGGCAGGAATTTGAGGTAACTAAGAAAGAACTCACATAAACCTCCTCATAGGTCAGAATATGCAGAACATAAAGGCTATAGAGACCATTTTCCCCCTCCAAACCCTGCCCCTCACACCTAGCATCAAGTGGAGCCTCCTAGAGCCAGAAGGAGCTGAGAAATCCACCTTCAGCTCCACTCAGCTGTGGTAGCAATTGACACTATAATATTCCTTCTAGTCCTTATTTTAAACTATTTCATCTTTATTCCAGAATGTGTTTCATGATGTTTTTGCTTTCATAGCTGTATTTTCCAATCAAGTTTTAGGTTTGCTCTGAAGGATTCTTCAGCCAATCTAATACAAAGAATTCCTTATGGTAACATCTGCCCATAATGCATGTACTTCTCCTTTCATTCCTGTCTTCCTCTCATCTTTACCCCACCCCCTCTATTTTTCACTTCTTAATTATAACCTTCTATAGATTTAACAATATTTAAATCTTTGGACTTTAACACTTTCTCAACTTTTGCCTTCCCATTACTTTACTCATCTAGATTTTTTTTCTTTCCAAAAATCCCCATCATTACTCATCCTAATTATTAACTAATCGATTGCAATCTTATTAACTAAACTCTGAACTCACTCTATATTTTTTCTGTTTGTCTATCCTCCAACAGTTATTAAAGTCAAAAGAAGATGTTGTTATTATAAAATATGCATAGTAGTAATAGTCAACACCTGTGGCAGTTCTCAGTATTTTCCTCAGGGAATAGTATAGAACCTGTACTATGCACTGTAAACTCAGGTACTCTCCTGGGGAGCTGTTATTTGAACCGTAGGCTCAACTATACCACATTTGAGATCTACTGGAGCATTGTAACTACAACTGAAAAAAAATACAGCTGTTTCAAACTAATCCTAAGTAATGAAATATCTCTAGATGCGTAAATCTCAATGCAATGACATAAGAAGCAAGGAAAACCAGACTACATAACTCCTACAGAAATTACTAATGCTGAAGTAACAACATCTAATGAAAATGAGTTGGATGAAGTCACAAAGAACTGAGAATGATTCAAATAAGTGAAAGAAACCCCTTCTTGATAGCATAAACAACTTAATATAATAATAAGGGTGATGCAAGGTATGGAAGAATAATTCAACAATGATAAGTACTGAAGTAAAGGCAATCTGAAATGCTAGATGTGAAAATTTTAATAGGTCTAATAAAAGTCTCTGTGGAAAGTCTCTCCAACAGTATAGATCAAAGAAAGAGCAGAATATCTGAGCTTTAAGACAAAATGAGAGAAAAAGGTAAATCAATCAAGTTCCAGTGGGACTTCCAAGATATAACTGATACTTTGAATAAAACTAAGTCTAGGACAGTGTAAAGATATAAGGCAAATGATCTATATTCTCTGTTATTTCCTTTACCACCACTGAAAATTAGTCATTTTTAATTGAGAAATGCAACTATAAGAAAATTAAGGGTTTTGTTCTGAGTTCAAAGCCAAGTTGGATACGAGATAATGTTTTCTAGTTTCACTCCAACATCACTTTAATTGAAAATGTCTAACAACCTAGTGTCATTAATTTGGTCTCTACATAAGGTTTATTAATGACAGCTTCTGCCGCAACTCTATAATTACTTCTTAGTATATGTCCTCAGCCTTCTGTGGCTTGTAATATATCATATTTGAGGTTCCAAGACTGAAGATTGACTTCACTAATATTTGAGCCATTCCTAATTTCTTGTTATAGTATTTTATACTCCAATGAAATTTTTCAATAAATATCTGTTACATTCTAATTATTGTAATAAAGACAATAAAGACAACAATCTGTAATCTGTAATAAAATATTTTATGGCTATAAGATTAAAGTATATTGTATGAAAAACAACCAAATCTATGAGTTACAGGCATAGAAGTATTGGAATTTCATTATAAAATATTTTCAAAAGGATCATAATAGGAAATTCTCCAAAGTTAGGAAAAGAAATAATAATCTAGATACAGGAGGCAGTTAGAACACTAAACAGGACTCCAACAGTCTGTCTTCTACTTCCACACACAGTATTCCATACATTCAAGTGCATGTGTAACTACTCACACACATGCCACATGCATACATACAGAATAAATAAGTAAATAAATAAATAATAAAGGTATATAGAGGTGGCAATAAACATCAAGTCACATATAAAGGTAAACCCACCAAAACAAGATCAGATTATTCAACTGAAACATTTAAAGCCATAAGCACCTGGAAGGATATATGTCAAGTTCTGAAAGGAAACTCCCAAACCAGAATATTATACCCTACAGAGACGCCTGAAGTATAGAAGATATGGGAGAAATATATAGTAAAGAACATTTTGTATTAGGACAAACACTAAATTTGCTCTACAGAAGATACTTGGAGGAATCACTCTGACTGGAGAGAAAATTAACTCATCAACAAAGCCTCAGGCAAAAATAACCCACATGAGGACAGTAGTTAAGGAAAAGAGGAAGAGGGGAAAAAATCCAAACATTATAAAGTGAGAGGAATCAATACATAACTTTCAGCAATAACTTCCAATATTAATGGTCTTCATCCCCCAGTCAAAAGATACAGAGTACTAAATTGCATCCAAAACCAAAAAAACCAACAAACAAACAAAAAACATCTATTTGCTTTCTCCAAGAAATGGTCCTCCACCACAAAAAAGAGGTACAACTTTAGACAAAAAGGATGGGAAAAGATGTTTCAAGCAAATGGGCTTAGAATTACAAGCAGGTGCCACTGTTTGAATATCTTGCAAAACAGATTTCAGTCCAATCCTAGTGAGAAACAATAAAGATGGTCACTTCATCTGAATTAAGAAAACAATCCTTCAAGAGAACATTACAAATCTAAGTATATACATGCCAAACACAGGTACACTCAATTTTATGAAACAAATACTATCAGATGAAACATCTCAGATTAATCTCAGTGTGATAGTAGTGGTTGACTTCAATATCTTTCTCTTTCTAACTGATAGGTCTTCCTAACAGAAAGTAAATATGCAATATACAAATTAAATGACATTATAGATCAAATCTATAAATTTGTAACAATCTATAAAACATTACATCAGGGTACTGCAGAATACATATTCTTCTCAATAGATCATGAAATCTTCTATAAAATAGACCATATATTAGGAAACAAAATAGGTCTCAATGAATATAAGAAAATGAAAATAATTGCTTTTGTTCTATCTGGTCACATGGAATAAGACAGAAAACAACAACAACAAAGCAGGAGAAACCCTATAACATACACTAATTCATGGAAACTAAACAACACACTATTGAATGATGAATGGATCCTTGAAGAAATACAGAAGGAAATTAAACAGTTTCTAGAATCAAATGAAAATGAAAGCACGGCATACCAAAATGTTTGAGATATAATGAAAGCAGTCTTAAGGGGGAAGTTTATAGCTCCATATGCCTGCATTAAGAAATCAGAACTACAGAAAAAGCTTTTGACAAAAGTCTAACATCCCTTCATTTTAAAAGTCCTGAAAAAACTCAGAATGAAAGAAACAGATCTCAACATAATAAAGGTTATATATGAAAAAACCTACGGCTAGCATTATATCAAATGGGGCAAAACTCAAAGCATTTTGACTAAATTCAGCAACAAGCCAAGAATTTCCACATTCTCTGCTCTTAAACAATATAGTGGAAGCAATTAGACAAGATTCAAAGTATTTCTGCTTGTAGATGATAAGATTCTATACATGAGACCCTAAAGACTCCATCAAAAAAAAAAAAAACAAAACAAAAAAAAAACACTTAGAACTGATGAACATTTTCAACAAAACAAGATACAAAATTAACACACAAGATCAGCAACCTTCCTATATGCCAATGACAAACACACTGAAAGAGAGACTGCCTCTTTCACAACAGCCTCAAAAATAAATAAGTAAAGCCAAAACTAAAGACGTGCAGAAAAGTATTATGGAAACCCACAGCTTTTCAAGCTAATTAAAAATGCAAATCTTTACGAAGGAGCTTGAGCAAGGTATCTGCATGGGTAGATAAATGTTTTCCCCAGAACGCATAAACACATGAGCTATGAAATGAAAATCTTAGTGCCAGGCATCTCTCTACAACTTGGTCAGAGTCCCCAAATGATTCCCCAAAACAAGACTGTTGTCACTGCTCTTGGTTGCCCACCATATCTAACTGATAAGGCCCGATTGCTGAAGACAAAACATAGGTTAGTTGCAGGACAAAGAAAAATAGAACTACAGTTGATCTGGAAACATCATTTCATGGTACTGGAAGGTGCTGCACAGACTGCTGGTGAAAAAGGACATCAGTGAACTTGCCTGGTAGTGGACTGTGCACTACAACACAAACGAAGGTCATGCTTATTGATGCAATTGTGGCAAGGCTCTTATGGGGATAACCAATCACTTTATGATTAGATTTGAGGCTGGCTCAGTGGCAGGGAATTCTTGCTTCATAGTGTAAATTTGGCCATAAGCCTAGGGGAGCTATATAGCTGGGGGCGAGGTGGGTCATAGGCCCTAAAAAGGACTGTTTTGTTGTTTGCTAAATGGAAAGATTATCAAACCACCTTTATATATTTGTGTTTATTATGGCAGACTACTGCTGCTAGATCTTTATTTTTTGTAATGTGTATGAGTATCTTGCCTGCATGTATATCTGTATACCACATGCAGGACAGGTACCTACAGATGCCAGAAGAGGGTATTAAATCACCTGGAACTGGAATCACAGATATATGTAAACTACCATTGGGGTTCCAGGAGCCAAACCTGAATCCTCTCTAGAAGAGCAGCCAGTGCTCTTAACCACTGATACATCCCTCTATCCCCAACTGGCAAATCTTGATCTTCGTTGAAGAATCTCCATTTTGAAAAGGACAGAAGTCAACGAGAGACTCATAACTGGTTAAAGTGTTGAGAATAAGTGACTTTCAATGCTTTCCCTTCTCCTTTCAATGCCTCTGAAAATCGGCAGAAAAGGTCCCGGAAAGAACGTGGGGACTGAAGGATAATGAGAAAAGCAGTGAAATAATGTCTTCTGGACATAAACATTACACTCATGAAGCCAAAGCAGTGATTTTTGTTGTGGTCATTTGCAAAAGATCTGTGAAGCTGGGTCAACATTCTACCATGGATGGAAGAGTGACTCATGATGCTTCACTCTCCACTGAGAAGTTTGTGCAATTAATGGCTGCTGAAAGAGGAATTTTTTTTTGAGGGGTGGCCTCTGGTAGGTTGCCCATACTCCACTAAAAGGCCCTACACCCATGTACACACAAGTAATTCTTTTTTATTTTATTTTATTTTTTAAAAATATTTTAAACCCCTATCCAGATCTAGCCAATGCTCAGAACATTCTCCACAGTTAAGTGGAGAGTGGGATATGACTTTCTCACGTACTCTGGTGCCTCACATTTGACCATGTCCCCTGGAGGGGGAGACCTGGTGGCACTCAGAGGAAGGACAGCAGGTTGCCAAGAAGAGACTTGATACCCTATGAGCATATACAGGGGGAGGTACTCCCCCTCAGGAACAGTCATAGGGGAGGGGAATAATGGGAAAATGGGAGGGAGGGAAGAGTGGGAGGATACAAGGGATGGGATAAACATTGAGATGTAACAAAAATAAATTAATAAAAAAAAAAGAAAAAATATTTTTACATATGCATTTATTTATTTTTTTATTACTTTATTCAGATTACATCTCAATTGGTATCCCATCACTTGTATCCTCCTATTCCTCCGTTCCTCCCTCCCTCTGCTTTCATCCTATTCCGCTCCCCTAGGTCTATGACTGAGGGGGCCTCCTCCCCAATATATGGTCATAGGCTATCAAGTCTCATCTTGGTAGCCTGCTTATTCTTTCTCTGAGTGCCACCAGGCCTCCTATGGTCAAATATGAGGCACCAAAATTCATGTTAGAGTCAGTCCCTGCTCTCCACATAACTGTGAAGAATGTCCTGTCCGTTGGCTAGACCAGAGAAGGGGTTCAATGTTTACTGCTTGTAATGTCCTTGGTTGGTGCAATAGTTTGAGCAGACCCCCCTGAGCCCAGATCCACCCATTTAATTGGATTTAGTGGGTTATATTTTTAAAAAGGGCATTAAGGTGGAAGGAGGAAGTACTACACAGGACCAGGGGATACTGAAAGTGGGTAGGTGTTAGGTATGATCAGGATACACTGTGTACATGGACTACAACCCATTGTGCACACTGTGTATGGAAGACTACAATCACACTTTCAAGGTTCTTATATTTTTGCTTGGCAATTGTGGCACACAATTTCAACACCCAAGTTGACAGGATCTAGTATCACCACGGAAGCATGTGTCTGGGCATGTTTATTAGGATGTTTCCAGAAGTATTCGACTTAGGAGGGAAGACTCATCCTGAATGTGGGTGCTACTAAGAATATCCTTGGGTCCCAGATTGAATGAAACCAGGAAAGGAACTAAATACCAACATACTATTGTTTTTGCTTCCTGGTTGCAGATGCACTATGACCTGCTGCCTCAAGCTCCTACCTCAATGGACTTAAACTGTGAGCCAAATAAGCCCATCCTTCCTTAGGTTGCTCTTGTCAGTAATTCTATCATAGCTGAAAGAATAGTTACTACAGTGGTCATGCTATTTAGCCCCATGATTTTAAGGGTAATCAGGACTGCCCTACTCTACCTATCTTGCTTCCAAGGGCTTATGGTGGTGTGGCAAGAAATATGCAGTTCTAGGTTTCCATATCTTGCTCCCTTTCCTGCAAACATCACCAGGAGCTCAATTTGTCCCATTTCTAACTCCTCAGAGTTATCTGTCAGGGCAAAGGATCCTGATTAAAAATGAAACAAGCATTTCACTTGCTTGACAAGAAAAGGTCTGGTCTGCCAAATTTCCATCCCTATCACCAGAGAACAGGGAGTTAGGAAATAAATAATAAATGTGTTCTGACCTAGGGCCACCTAGCCTGGAATACTGATGGGGCTCTTATCTTAGTGGAACAATTATTCCAGTTAATGGGTTAAGGGATATATATATAAGATTACCAGTAATCCTTTCACACTGCTGTTCAGTGCTTCCTTGAGATGCAGGGCACACGTACTGCAGGATTAGCTCTGTCTCTACTTACTTATACCCTTAGAGAGATACCACTTCCTGCTATCTTCTCTCGTGGAATAGAAATGAAGAATAGTTACACTAGGGGAGTTATTACAATCAGGCTCTTTTATATCTTTAAGGCAATTACAGGCAAACACAAGAGGGCCTAATGCACAGCATTTCCAGAATTTGTCATTTCGGCATCTCATCTTGCCAAGCAATGATAACATCCAGATGTTGCCCTATTGAAAGGTGTTAAATAGAATAAGCCTCCATCCAAGAGTACTTCCATGTAATATTTTGAGAACTTCCACAATGTAAAGCAGTTTTTTCTTTAATATATCAGAAACCCAATGACTTAGGAACTAGTCGGCATGTTGTCTTAGGATCCAATGAGACTAATAACAGCGTATTATCTAGTGTCTTCACTTAGCAAGTACTTATATAGTGTTGATTGGGTGCATCTCAAATATAACTCATTTAATCCCCTCTGATTATCCTGGCATAAAAACCTTCACTGCAAATACCTCTAAAGGGACTCTTGACTAATTCTGGTTGGGCAGTGGGAAATGTCACTTTTCCAGGGTTGTTTGTTTGAAATCAAAAGAGAAATGACTATTTTTTTAAGACTTTGCTTTGCCAGGAGCCTGGAAAACTCTACAAAAAGAAAGAGCCACACTTAAGTTGACCTGCAAAATCAAGACATTCCACTCACATTCACTGTACAAGTCACCTGGGAGACATTCAGAGGTGGCAATCTCTTCCACAGTAGAATGACTACTACCCCTTAGCAATGGGGCTGCCTACTCTGGTCATTCAGCATATCCATGATGAATGCCTTGAAGTTGGGAGAAGAACCATGGATATGCAAGAAATTAGCCCTGAACTCCTCTTGCCACTGATGCCAGGCCTATGGTATATTGGGTGCTGGCAGAGATATTGGCACAGTGGGTTCTGGTTTGCTACAAGACACAGAGTTCAGCCTTTGGGCACTATAGAGGCCTTCTCAAGGACTAAAAGGAGATCTGAATCATGTGATATGGACAGCTTGTGATGTGGAAAAGGCATAAAGCTCTGCCAGACCCCCGCTATGATAGTTTGAATAAGAATGCCCCTCTCCATAGGCTCATATATTTGAGTGTTTGGTCATTAGGGAGTGATCCTACTTAACAGGGATTAGGAGGTGTGGCCTTGTTGAAGGAAGTGTGTCAGTAGGGGTGGGATTTGGGCTTCAAGTGCTCAATAGAGTCCCAGTGTCTCTCTCTCTCCCTTCTTGCTGCCTGCTGATTCACATGTAGAACTCTTGGCTCCCCCTCCAGCACCATGTCTGCCTCCATGTGTCCATGCTGATAACAGACAAAACCTCTGAAACTGTAAGCAAGCTCCAATGAAATGCTTTCTTTACCAAGAGTTGCTGAGGTCATGGTGTCTCTTCCCAGCAATAGAACACTGACTAAGACACTCTCCCAGACCTGTTTTGTTTCCTCTGCCCTTTCCTTCTCTTGAGTTCAGAGTCCAGGGATGATAAGATTACTTTAAAAATCCAATGTCCAATGCATCTCTATGTCTCCTCATGACAGAATGTTTTCTGTTTGTTTTGCTTTGTTTTTAGGGAATAGACAAAATTTTTCACTAGTGTCTTATCTCAGCCAGGTTCTTTATAGCATACAATTCCCTGTAGGATCCAAAATGGGAATTTTCTGGTTGTCTTTTTAGCAGGAAGATGTAGATCTTACCTATTCAACTCTTTTTCTGTTTACCTGAGTGAAAACTTAGCTAGATATGTAGTCTCTGGATGGGTGGAGGGGGTGAGGAGCAGGGCTGTGTGGGGAGTAGACAGAATTTTTACCTTAAAGTAAAAGTACCACATGTCTTCTCCCACCTTCAACTGAAAGAGATGAAGTCCGTCTAAACAGGCCCTCATCTTACGAGAACTGTGCCTTTTTCTGGGGCTGTAGCACAAGGTCAGGGGTCATAGGTTATTGCATCCCATGGAGCAAAGAGGAAGGTAAAAGATGAGGTTCCTGTAAGTAAAACTCATCCTAAGAGCACCAGAAACAGGTCACCACCTCCAAATCTAGCAAAGAGATAACAGTGGGCAGGATGAAGGAACCATGGGAGCGTAAGGGGCGGGGGGTGCATGTTAGCAGAAAGAATAAACTAACCAGCCATCAGCTATGGAGGGTTTGTATACAGTCTCTGTAGCATGAGTTCCAGGCCAGAGTTATAGGGAGATCCTCCCTCAAAAGAGGAAAGAAAACCTGAAATATAGCTTTAAAAATACCCTTGGTGAATACTGGTAATCCCAGAACTGGAGAGATAGAAGCACAAGGGGCCATGATTCCGTAGTGACTGAGGAACATACCAGATGTGGTATCTGCATCTTCCAATGCATGTTTACATGCATGCACACAGCAACAGGCACAAATGCATACACATAACAAAAAATGAAAGGCTTAGATGACCTATGTCCCTGACAGTCCTTAGGTGGGTACATTCCAAGTCCCACCCACCTAGTCACATGATCCTCAGTCCCTGGGTGGCACCTGTTCAAGAGGAATTGCTGCTCTTGGTGGGTCTTTGGATGCTCAGGACACCAAGTATTATTTCAGAGGAGCATGCGCCAGAGGGTAGCCGGCCTCTTCCTTTAACAGCCGGCAGGAAAAGAGAAAACTATTGCTCACTTACTGCTACTGAGGATTAGCGGCAGAGACTCTTCAGAACAGAACATCCAGGGCAGAAACATTCTTACTCATAGATGTGTCATTAATGCCAACACACCCACTGAGTGTGTTTTCTGAGTTACTCTGGCATGCTGCTGGGATCTGCACTTTATATGGCCTCCCAGCCAACCCATACCCAGTGTGTCAGGAATGAAGGCAAAGAGAAAAGTCCAGTGATTTCTTGGATATTTATGGGTAATTGGTTCTAGCACCGCCAGCATGCTTTTCAAAATGTAAGCATGTCCATTATGGAAGATGGCAGTACTGGAATACCGAATGCAGTGTATGTGCTGGGCACATTTGTTGTGCTCTGCTGCTTAGAAAATAGTAATGCAAGACTTGGCCTATCTGTGCTCAGTGCACATGTAACTCTTCAAGTCTCTTTAGCATGCAGGTACCTGAATCCTTGGATACGGAACTGACAAAGGCAGAGGGCCAGCAACATGTCCTTTGCAGCAAAAAGAAAAAGAGTAATCTTTTCATTCTAGAGATTTTTGTGAGCACATATTATTTGGGGACATAGAGATGAGAAAGACTCTCTCATTCCTGGAAGGGTTCATGGAATCCAAAGTAAATACAAGTGAATAAAAATAATTAAAAAAAAAAACAATCCATGCCTTCATTTACTCAACAAGCATGTCTCGGTCACAGTTGTAAAAACCCGTACAAAGAGTGAAGGGACAGGAAGGCATCGCTACTCTGCCAAGAGCATCAACAAGAAGGAAGAACCTGACCAAGCTCAGCTGGGAAAGGACTATAAGGAACCTGCTCATCTTGCCTGGGCAATCCTTGTACGGAGGGGAAGGTCAGAGTTGGAATTTGGGCGATTAATGGGGAAAAGAACTGACATGCCTTTAATGCTTTCTTCCTAAGATCTCTGAGAGGTCTATGAACGTTATAAGCTGGGACCATATCCCACTCACCGGGAAACCCCAGCTCTTCCTCAGCACCTGTGTGTATAACTGGGTTTCAAGCTGAGGTTTTGAAGTTCTTGTCTTTGTAAATTTACACGATAGCACCAAAGACTAAAAAGCCACAAATGAGGAACTTCTTAGCTCCTTAATCTATTGACGCCTCACATGTTTTTAACCCTTTGTTTCGGTTCTCAGATAACCCTTTCTATAAAGCAAGGTGTGTGGGCCTGCACAGGGAGGGTGGGATCTGGGGGTCCTTGAGGTTTGGTGAACACAGCTTCTAGACGTTCTCGAAGTATCCCCTAAAGGACTTCAGGGGCCAGGTCTATTGCCTCTGTGTCGTACCTTATCAAGATTTGACAATTCTGTTTCTTAAGTCCATGTCTCCAGAAAACAGGTGTGGCTGTCGTTGTCTTAAGCCATCGGCTTTTGATCAGAAAACTATCATTCTCCTAGGGAAAGACACTTTCCTTCCAAAATGGAGGAAACTTTTCTTTGATTCTCCTAACAGCAAAGAAAGCTTAAACCTTTTTACCATCCACTTCAGGCCTGTCTTGCTCGCTTGCTCAGGCAACTGCTGGTGCTCACTGCAGGCGACAGAGGGAGCAAAGGGCAACCGCAAAAGAAGCAACTTTTTAAAGCAGCACACCGATTCTGCTGCAGCCTTGGAAGCACCCGCCCCTCCGCCAGGACTTGAGTCCCCCACTGCATTTCCCAATGACAAAGACTATTTGAATGTGCTGCCCTAGTAACACCGCTGACCTTCGGGAGTTGCCTTTATTCATTAATAGCAGTTCCCGAGTCTTGCCAGTTAATATAAGACACTCTCCAGAGACGTGCTCCATCACTCCTTATTTGGCTCCTAGGATCTTGATTGCAACTGAGAGACTTAGAATTTAAGAGGGCGGTGAGTGGGGGAGGGGAAGAGCTAGCAGAGGAAGGGGCTGGGACTTCAGGTAATGATCTGGGAAGAGGAAATTGATGCACGGGGCTGAGGAGGGATGTGGAAACTCAGAAAATCACAAATGCAAAGAGTGACACGGAACACACAACAGCAAGGCGAAAGCAGAAGAGAGGGAGAGGAGGAAAGGCTGGCTGGAAAAGGGCATTTTTCAAAGCCGAGCTCATTATTTCCTTTGCAGACATGCTAGTTATAAGGTCCTGATGCCACTGATGCGGCTTGCCTCTTATTCTCAGAGCAGACAATGGTTATTTCCTGATAGCCCCACGGAGGGGAGTCTAGGGCTAGCATAGGAACTGAAAGGAGCGAAGAACAGCTACGTTACTTGGGTAATGATTTCCAAGAAGGCTGCTACCCACAGAGAAAGATGCCTGGCCCCTCCTTACGAAGGCGGCACGCATTTAGAGCTGACTGCCAAGAGGACGCCTTGGCTGACAAAATGTTTGAAGAAAATAATTTGAGGGTAATGGAGAGAAAATAAAGGCTTTTATCCATATTATTTTGCCTATGCTTACTCATTAAGTCCCCCCTTTCCTCCGTTTCCGCATTCTTGTTTGTACCTCTATTTTCCACATTGGGGGGGGATGAGATTTTACCACATTTCTGGCAGAAGGAGGGGGTGGGGGGTGGGAGGAGGGAATGAGTGATTTCCATAATGTATTATTATACCAGGAAATTTTAAATTTAACGTTATAAATCTCTTCTGCCTGCCGAATAGGCTGTCAACTTGAAGAACAACTGTTTGGTTCTTCCTACTTTATCGTGTGTGAGTTTAATTAATCACAATGGAATCCTATTCAAACTATTTTCCAACCCAACAGGCAATTGTTTCCTATAGCACGCCATTTCCTTCTAACTAAGGATGCCGCTAACTGGAGAAAACATTAAAACCCTGATGCGCATCGTAATGAACTCCATGCAAAGTACTTATATTAATGTAATGGAGCTGCGATCTTAATTGCACTCGTGTTTATATTTGCAACCTCCTTTTCTAAAGCCTTTTTATTTTACTAAATGATTTGAACAACGAGGTAGGAGAGGTTACATGGCCTGCTAAATAGAGATGGGTTTCTCACACTAAAGGGGGAAAAAATGAATCTGGGAGGGAAGACTGGCTAATTTAATTTCGTAAAGTAGGTTTTATTCTCAGCAGATAATGGTGAAAATTGCTCTGTAAAGCAATCTTTGTAGAGCCCGAAAATGTTCCCTGGACGCTTAAAAAGAAGCATGTCCAAGAGCCATTTTTGGTCCTCCCTATAACAACCATTAGCTGCCACTGAGCAACCTCCAGGCTGAGAGATGAACCTGTGCAAACCAATTTAGGTAGATACGTCCTCCGGCCTTTGGTGTGAAAGAGCTGATGGACATTACGATCATTTCAAGCTGAACTTGGGATCAGAGCTATGGGTGATGGGAAGGACATCCCATATAAAGTCTCATATTGATTAGGAAATATTACCCAATGAGTGAATGAATGAGTGGGTGAGCAAATGTGCCAGGGCTTTGAGTCTGAGGATGTCGACTCACCTTTCCACTCTTTTTTACCTCTCTCTTTCCATCAGACATAGGCCAGGAGAAAATATCATATATCTCTTTTCTGATTAAATTATTTTATGGAGAGAATGACAGAGATGACACTGCTTCTCACAGGCAGCCCGGAGTCACCCTGCTATGAGATAGGGGACAGCGAGGCTCCCCAGATCACTGAACATCCTTGAGAGTCACTTCCTTTGGCTCTTAGGGCTTAGTTACTGCTGCTTCCAGGAGTTCGAGTTGTTTTGTTGTATGAATACTAATAGCAACATGGACAGATCTTGTACCTTCACGGTGGGGGTTGGGCAGCCTAGGAGCTTAGAAACGCACTGGCTACTCTCTAGCATTACCCAAAGCAGGTAGGCTAGCCACTCACCCAGCTCGTGGTATAATTTTGCCATCCTTTAGGAAAAAATTTTGTTGATTATAATAATTGTACATCTCTATGAGATATCACAAGATGATTCTACACATACACATAGAACATAGAAAGATCAAAACCTAAGATAGTAAGTGTATCACGTTAAATATGTAACATGTCTTTGTGCTGGTTAACCTTGAATTCCTAGTTACATTTTGGTATTGTCATTGTTGTATTGTGTTTGTGTTTTGCAAAGTTAGTACCTTACCACTGAACTACATCTCCAGTCTCCAGTTCTCTCTCTCTCTCTCTCTCTCTCTCTCTCTCTCTCTCTCTCCCTCTCTCTCTCACTCTCTCTCTCTCACTCTCTCTCTCTCTCAAACTCTCTCTCTCCATATCCATATATATATATATATATATATATATATATATGTATACCCTTGTGTAATGCATATGTAACATATGTATTTATATTACATAATACACCATTTTAAACCATAGACCTCTGTACTATATAATATTAGAACTTTTTCTTCTCGAAGTCTATTTTCGTACTAATCTCTTCGCCTTTCTTTTTAACCTTTCCTGGTTTATAGTAACAACTATTCTTCTCTCTATGAAATATTGTTTTCTAGTTTTTATGTATGAGTGAGATCTTATGTGGTGGGTTTTTTTTTATCTTTCTGTATCCATATTATTTCACTAACATAGTGATCCCCGGTTCCATTGACATTGTGACAACTGACATGAAAGGAAATGAAGATGGCAAGGAAGATAATGTGACAAAAACACATGGAGATGAGCCAGGTACACTGAAGAGTTCAAAAGCATCCATAGTTTTTCTGCTGAATCCAAGCACTGCACTAGCTACAAAAGAGGTCATAGTCTGCAGAAGGGGCAAATGATAAAGCCAGAAAATTATCATAGCCATGCCATACAACTACAAACAAAGTACCAAGTATCAAGGGAGTATAATTAGGGTCACTGCTTTGGTTGAGATTGTGAATGGCCCCCTAGAGCTATGTACTAAATACTGAATAGAATTCAAGTATATTCAAATTAAAACTTTATGAGATGGAGTCTAGTGGGTTGTTTTTAGACCACTGGGGTTTGTGAGATACCTGTTTTTGGCTCCCTTTGCCCTTTGTTTCCTGGATCATAAAGAGGGGAATAGTTTTCCTCCATTTCATATTCTTGTCATGGTTTTCTCATGACAGTCTCAAAAGCAATAGGACCAACAAGACACAGAATAGAATCATCAAAACTCAGAGCCAAAGGAAATGAACTTTGCCTCTTTACAAGTTGGTTACTTCATGAATTGGTCACCAAACAGAAAACGAGCAGTCACCAGCTCTGACCAAGAGAATTACTGCCAGTTTCACAAAGAACTTCACATTGCTGTAGATCATGAAGCCTAGAAAGAGCCATTATGTAAAAAAAAAAAAAAAAAAAAAAAAAAAAAAAAAAAAAAAGTATGCAAAGGCATCCCACGCAGAGAAACCAGAAGTATGTGGAAACACAGAGGCACAAAAGGGTGTTGTCCAAGACACAGGGAGACACAATACTAGGCAGGACTTTGGTATGCTTGGAGATGGTGAGACGAAGGCTTGAAGAATGGGAAGCAAGTCACAGATAGATTTGAGAAAGCCCAGAACTGTAATATAGGAACTCTGGAGATTTATCCCAGGCAGGAAAGATAGCAGCAATTTCAAGGCAAAACAGTGATTATGATCACCTTTTATTTTATTAAGAAGCTACTTTAGGCTGTAATGAAAGTAGATTAAAAGGGAATATTGGCTAAATATGCTATATTCAATGAGAAATGTTCATGAGGACAAAGATCATAAGAAAATAGATATGAATCTTTCAATTTGGAACATCAGGGATTGTTAACCAATCAGGCATAGAAGGGACAACGAATGGTACCTCATTTGGATGATGGAGTGTGACTTATGTCAGTAACTAAAATCCAGACTAGGAAAGGGAAGAGGGCAGCAGGGAAGGGTAGGAGACAAAGTGAGAATATCTGCAGGACGTCCAAGTGAATAGCAGGGAGCTAAAAATATGGATATGGAACTTGGGCAAGGCATCAAGACAAGGGAATTATATTTGACATTTCTCAGCATATATTTAGCACATAAAGAGAGAGAAAGATGAGACTATGAGCAAGAATAATGGAGGCAGAAGAAAATATGGAGCCTGAAGGTGGGGAGTTCTTTTAATTCTACCACAGGAATAAGTCCATCTCTTTTTCTGGAAGTTAAATATAGGCTATGCATCGCCCTTCTTGGGGTAGACATTGCTTTAAGCGGAACTGTCAGCCAACTGATCTGTTAAATGAGTTCAAATAGCTCTCCCAGGCAGGGCACTGAGATACTTAGAGACACAGTTGGGCATCTATACTCCCTTTAGTTTTGTTGAAAAGGCACAATATGGTAACTTTAGCGAGAGGGTATCTCGGTGCATGGGGAAAAGCATGTGTTGCTGTTCCCCCAGGGGACCAGTCTTGTGCTTGGAAGGACAATAGAGATAAGGAACAGGACTGTGCTCCAGTTCCAAGTGGCATTTTAGGATCCTTTTCCGAACACATTAGGCTCCGTGAGACACGTGATCAGGAGTAGCAAGGTGCTGTGTTAATGTCCAGAACATAAATGATAAAGGATGGAAAGTGACAGTTAGATTCAGGAGTAGGCGAATGGCATCAGGGTCAGCATGCTGCCTGCTTAAAGGATTATGAGAACAGAGAGGCACCAAAAGGAGGCAGGGAGGGGAGAGAAGAGTCGGGTAAAGGCAGCAGACAACAGTACAGGAAAGAAAGCACACAGCATAAGCCCAAATTGCTGGTCTACGGTGAAAGGAAGAGCCAGTATCACTAAGACAGCTGAAGAGAAAGCCAGAGTGACCAGGGAACATTGAGAAAAAAGGAAAGATCAAAGGCAGACAGGAGTTCCCAGGGACAAGGGTAGAGATGAAATAGTAGGAGAGGAAATAAAAGCTGTTGATGAATCAATACACTTTTGACCTGACGAGTAGACTCTAAGTAGAAAGCGCTAAGTTAAATACAACCCCTGCACTGGCTCTGTGGAAGGATGGGCAAGCTAACTCCTTAAAGCGTTCAAGTTTCTGTCGTCTCTCTTGTAAACTGGGACTGAAACTATACCTTTCTGGGCCACTTGGAAGTTCAATGAAATAACAAAAATAAAAGTACTAGGCCAGCCAAGCATATTGAAAGAGCTAATTAATGGATTTTTATGAATGAAAAACTAAAAAATTTTGCTCTTCCCTTGGAATTCAGATAAGGCCAAAAGGACTGATGAGATTCCTGGGGAGGAAGATGAGATATTGTTTACACCACCAATGTCTCGAAGATCATGTGTTAAAGTCCTCAGCCTTGGTGTCTCATGGACTGACCTTCTTCAAAATCAGGATCTTTTTTAAAGTCAACAATCTTCAGATCAGGTCATTAGGATGGCATATAACCCAGTATGACTAAATTCCTTACATAAAAGGGAGATTAATGTGCACAGAGACACTATGCTGTGAAGATAGGAGCTGAGACTGAAGTTACATAGCCCTGTGTCACGAACACTGAGGGTGGATGGCCACCACAAGTGAGAAAGGACTAAGGACTTTCCAGATTTAAGAAAAAAATCTTGATTTTGGATATCTACTCTCCCCACCTGTGAGATAACAACTTTCCATTTATTTTAAGTCAATGAGAAACTAACACAGTGGATAGGGATCCAGAAAAATTAGGAATCGTGTTGAAACCTGCCATCCATAGTTTCAAAGGCACAGTCAGATCTTCCACCTCACATGTTGGCATGTCTCGGGACTTTCTCAGTTTTAGTTGCAGTGTGTGTGGAGCCTGGGTTCCAAGAGTAGTGTGGATAGTGTGGCAAGAAGAAGAAGGTAAAATAACAAAGCAATCCCAAGGCAAGATGGAGACTGAGGAGTCAGAAAGAAATTTGCTATGGGTGAGATTTATTCTATTTGTCCATCTGACAGAGCAAAAGCGGCACAAGGCAATGAAGGAACATGGCAAATATAGAATACAGTGTGACAGTGCCTTTTAAAGAGTCACAACATTCATTATTATGATAAGAAACTCAAAATAGAAGCATTTATGTCACATTGACTTACCAAGTTCCTAAGGCAGGCAGAGAAGTAGAAAAATTGGATACCATAAGTGATGGTGGGGAAAATCAAGTTAAGAATAAGATTCATCTCAATTGTTGGAGGATGGGCTTATCCACTGTTGGAGGGATGGGAGCAGAAAACCTCATGTATGGAGTGTGCTTGAAGATGGACCCTTGCTAAGCACAGGATACGATCACTTCCGTTTTCTCCATGGCTCTCCATGGCTCGCAGGAACTCACATGCCTAAGGCTTGGGCTTGCATGCCTAAGCTAGTGAGACCCACATCCTCTAAGAACTGGAATTTAAATTCCAGTATGCATGACTCTAAAAGCAAGCTCTGTCCCATACCCTGTACACCTATGAAGAACAAATTAAAATTAAATTTTCTCAGGGACCTAAAAAACTCCCAACCCAGAAACAGACCATGATGGCTTAAAATGAGGGCTGAGGGGCATGACTCAGTCAGTAAGTCTTTGTACAGTATAAGGGTCTGAGATTCACCTCCAGTACCCATGTAAAGGCTGGCCATGGCTTCCCATGCCTGCAATCCCAGGCCTGTGGAAACAGAGACAAGATGGTCTCTAGAGATTTGCTGGCTTGTCGTTCTAGCTGAATAAACTCCAAGTTCAGTGAGAAGCTTTGTCTCAAAAAAGTAAAATAAAATAAAGTGGAGAAATGATTGATACCAAAATTGATCTCTGGCCTCCACATGTAGGTGCACTCAGACACACAGGTACAGGAGCATATGTTTGTTCTGTCTCTGTCTCTGTGTCTCTGTCTCTGTCTTTCTCTCTGTCTCTCTCTTTGTCTCTTTCTCACTCTGTCTCTCTGTCTGTCTGTCTGTGTCTCTGTCTCTCTCTGTCTCTCTCTGTCTCTCTGTCTCTGTCTCTGTCTCTGTCTCTGTCTCTCTCTCTCTCTCTCTCTCTCTCTCTCTCTCTCTCTCTCTCTCTCTCTCACACACACACACACACACACACACACAGACACACACACACAGAGACACACACACACAGAGAGACACACACACACACACACACACACACACACACAAAGAGAGAGGGAGACAGAGACAGAGAGATTTTTGAGGCAGTCATCTTTTCTGCTTGGAGCATAGAATTCAGCTTGGACACTCACTCAGCTACTAGCTTCTACAAAAGCTTCTCTCTTTCTCTCTCTCTATTTCTGTCTCCCTCTCTTGGATTCTACATGCACATATATCACCACTGGGACAGTGTATAGTTGCATAACTTTCAAGGGGGGGGGGCACCTGGACACTCTTGAAATTGTCCTCTTTCAGGGAAACAAAAGCCCAAGGACTCAGCCCTGCTCCCTGGAGGCCTCTAGCCCTGCCCCCAGCCAGGTGTATGCTCCCTACATCCTGAAGTAGCTCATTACAATCAAGGGCTGAAGAGTAAAACAGAAATTAAATTGACACTTTGGAGCATTAATCTAAGCACAAATTAATATTCATCAACATCTGTTATTTGTTCAGGTGAATGTTTGACTTGAACAAAAAAAAAAAAGCATTCTTTTCTACCCAGAGATAGCATCTACCAAGGAAATTGGCCAAGGCAGGGCCTCTGTGCACATCCAGCCAAAAAGCCTGGCTCCCTGAGGAGACAGATTTGATGCAGATCTCCCAGAGGAACCTGGAATGTTCCTCAATACATTTTTTTTTTTTTTTTTTTTTTTTTTTTGTATCTGGTGACCATTTTCTTCCGGACTCTCAAGACATTCCTGCTGTTCCTTTCTAGTTGGGCAGGGACAGGAAGCCAGTGATGTCTCTCTCTCTGTCTCACACTTAGTGACTGATATGGCTCTGTTCTCTGCTGGTTTATTGTCATCTGCTCTGGAGACATTTCCTCACTGGCACATTACCAACTTAATCCCAAAAATGTGTGTCCCAACCAGTTAGCAAGTGGACAATGGGACAGTGGAGCAGAGCCACATCTGTAGGTATAGCTCCAGATGGACAATCACAGCAAATGTTGCTCTGCCTATAGCAAATAGGCATTGGCTAGTGTAACACAGAAAGTGTCATGGAGTCAATAACATTTTTGGAGCAAGGGAATATTTTTCAGATCATAATCCAGCTGGGGAGTTGTTCTCTTCTGGCTGAAAATCCAGGACAACTTCTGAACACTACCCCAGGACTACAGCAGGGCAGTGATAAGAGATAGTTACAAACACCATCTGTACAGGGGGTAAAAAAGTTAGCTTCAGAGGGCATTTGGAGACTGCTTTTACTTACATTCCAATGTTTTCCTTGTGAAATACTGGAACATGGTCACTAAAATGATAGAAATATAGTTGATGAAGACAAAAATTAACTTGAAAGGTTCCAAGTGGAGCATACATTGGGAAAGGATGCCTGATACTGACCGGATATCCTACGAATCTGGTAACCAGCCACATCCTGTGTTGAGTAGTAGTGGGGGGACTGTATGTACATTTGCTTGTCTTGATTGGGAGGGGATTGTTTTAAGATTAAATCGCCATTAAATCATTTTGCTCCTTAACAGCTACGCCATCTTGGGTACTTCTCTTAGTTTCTCTGTGCCTCCCTTTCATTCCCCTAGAATGTGGGTATAACTAAAGGAGCTGATATTTAAAAAGCATTTGAAACAGCACCTGTAGGTACCATATAACCATTAGCTATTGTTGTAAACTTAATAATAGAAAGTGTATTCAGAAGTCTCTAGTAATTCTAGGAACAGAGACTGACACAAGGGTCTAGAGATACAAACTAAATGATGTTTGGTTTGCTAGAACCAAAAAACAACCAATTATACTGTGAAAGAGAAGAACAAAGAGATAAAAGTTAGTAAACATTTAGTGATGAGAACACTATAAAAACTTGAACAAAAGACTTGTGTGTTGGACTGGGAGCTCTCTGTCTAGCTGAGTCACCAGGGCCTGGCTGGATGTGACCTTGAAGTGACAAAGACCCAGAGAGATAAACCAAAGAGAAAGAAATGCACAAGGTGAAGCACCTAATGCAAAACCCAGGAAGGGGGTGATGCAAAGAGCAGAGAGAGAAGGAGGATACTGGAGCAAAACAGAGACAGGAAAGTAGCACAATAATAATAACAATGAAGAAAATGATGCTGAAACAATGGGTCAGAGACATGGGCCAGGGCTCACCATGTAGGGATCTGCAAACACTAAGCAATTAGCTACCATTCTAAAGAGCAGCAAAGGTCTTTAGGAGTTTTTAGGGAGGGGTCAGAATGATACAACATGATTTTGAGGACTTACTCTGTATCCCTGTGGTAGGTAGCCAGACAGATCCCAACTTATGGTGTTTATGGCCATATATTTCTTCTCCTTGAACATGGCCAAGCCTTGGTGACTTGCTCTTAGCTAACAGAAAATGGCCATGGTGGTGAAACTTGAGTCACAAAGCCAGGCGTGTGCTTTCATGTGCATGACCTCCTTCTCTCCCCATCCCCCGTTTCCCCTCAGGTTCAGGTTCCATGTTGCAAGCTTCTATTTGGAAGGTACCAACTGATGAAGGCTCATGAGAGGTGACTTGAAGAGAGGGAAGCTCATTCAGTTAGACTTTAATGTAACCTTGAAAACTTGCTGTGACATTTGATGTGATCTTGGGAACAACAGGCAGAGACAAAACTAGTGGAATTTTGACTTGAAAAATGGGATGCATACTGAAATGAGGAAAAGGCAAGATGCAGAGTTGAGGGTCACGGCTTGCTGCCAAGCTTGCTGGGTCACATTGGATTTCAGATGCTACTTATTAAATACATGAAAAGTTAATGTTGACACTTGGGTAATTGGATTTAAGAGTCTGGAGTTTGGGAAAGAAAACAAGGCTAGAAAGTAGACTTGGATCCATGAGCATTTACATGAGATATTCAGTCATAGGACAAGATGAGGCCTCCTAGGGACCGTATTAGTTGCTCCACGATATAACAAACCACCGAAAACCCTAGTGACAGAAAGCAAACATTTTCTGATGCCCATGCATTCTGTGGGTTTACAATTTGGCAGGCAAGCCCAGCATCATGTCAGCCTCTAGAATCCCAGCCCTAGAAAGAAAGAGGCAGAAGGAACACCAGTTCAAAGCCAGCCTTAAATATTGTCTGAAGAAACCATGTGCTTAGGGTATAACCCCAAGTTTACCTAGTACCCTGGGTTTGATTTCTAACACCATAACATAAATAAGTAATGACAAATAAATAAAAAACTCATCTGTGCTCCCCAAGGCATAGGCCCTTAGCTAGAGTACTAGACATGGTCTCTCTAAAGGCCTCGCTTCCTAACTGTTCTTGTCAATGCTGCAAGTTCAAGATGTTAAAGACCAAACCCCCAAGAAAAGCAGATGGAAGCTTCATGGTCTTTTTATTTATTTTAAACTTTCCCTTCAATGTTAAATCGATTGTTTTGCTATGTCCTATTGATTATTAACAAATCCTTGTGTTCAATCCAAACTCCCGGGAATGAAACCCAAACATGGGAAGAATGCCAAGGGATCTGCAGGCGTGCTTCAAAGCCATTGAATAGAATTAACTGAGGTAGAAACAATCAGGAACTCCTAAGCAGAGGCCCGAGGCATGCCAACATTTAGATGGTGAAAAGAGATAGAATGGCTAAGGAAGGGGCAACTAAAAAGGTCAATGGGATGGGAAGAAAAAAGTCAGTGGATATGTTGGATGCCGTGGCAGTCAGGAGAAGACTCTAGTTCCGGAAGATGATGTTGTGCTCGAAGTCTCTGAAAATGTGAAATACCATAGGGCTGAAGTTGGGTCTAATAGCTGGAGGTCACTGCTATTTTGGGTTCCTCTGTGCTGAATGCATGCATGATCACTGTGTCAAGCGTCCCAGTGCTTCCTGCCCAGTGTTAGTCACTCTCCTTTAAACACTCTCAAGTCTCTTCTTGTCTCCTTCTCACTGTGGCATTCCAAAGCCAAACGCAACCCCCCCACTACAGTCACATGACGCCACCCTCAAGTCCTACACCACCCCCATGGCTGTTCCAGGATTTGTCGTGCTGCTGATTCATAGAGTGGAAACCAAGAGCACCACCTGTCATCCGTACTGAGCTCCATCGCTGTTCCTGTTCTTTATAAAGGTTCAATGATCAGTGATACCGTAATCTTAACCAACTGTGTTTCTATAGCAAAGCCAGGTGCTGCCAAGCCCAGATGTGCTGCTGACGAAGCTACAAAGAGGAAGTTTTCAATGCTACCTCACATTCTCTGTTGCTGTGGCTTTTTCTTTTCCACAAAGATCAAACAGGTAGGAATAGGAAAGGTTCGGAGGACACAGCATCCAGCTCAGACTAAGACCCTATGAAGAGATGTGAGGATCATATAAAAGAAGAAGCAGGAAGGTCATGGGCAAGTGTCCTGGTAAGCCAGCCTGGATGCCCTTAGATTTGCTGGCATAGAGCCTTTTCTTCTCTACAGATGCATGAAATTCATGGGAAATAAAATTCTTTCTAAAATCAACTCACAACACCTTTGAGTTATTGCTTTAAAACCTCACTTTCCTCCTGCTCTTTGTATGAATAGGAGACTGTTTTAAGGTATTTCTAACTTGTCAAAATCAATATTTGTACCTCTGGACTTTTTCAACTTTAGGAAAAGGAGAAAAAGCTTGCCTGAGTCCAGATGGGGGATAAAAAAACAAAAACAAAAAACTGGGCTTATTCTAACAGTGGCTACAAGGAAGCAGGATGTCTGTGCCCTCATCCTGGCATCAGTATGAGGAGAAAGTTGGCAGACTCATGAAAGGCAGCGTGCTGCTCCTCACTGGTGCCAAGCAGCATAAAGAGCCCACTGGGCAGGCAGTAAAAATATACTGACCACATGGGAACTGAACCCTCATTTTTCCAGCTTCCCTGCCATGACCTCCTCTTCTTCCCCCCTCCCCCGCCCCACTTTCTTGAGATCTTGATGGCATGTATTTGGCTAACAGGAAATAAGACATATAAGTTTACCAGTGAAGTATTTGGGTGTATCGGTTCGAGTCCAGAGCCCAGCACACCAATTTAGGATTAAGTGATATGCTGTAGTGCCTTCTCTAAACCCATCGAACTCTCTCCAGATTCATAAAGTTGAAGCTGTGGGGATGGAAACATTAATAAAACACATGCCTTTTCTTTTTTAGTGTTTGGCACCTTGGGACCAGCCCCCTCATTTTGAGTTCTCCACGTGGCTGTTTCTCCTCTCCTCGTGATATGAGCAAGCAGATGAAGTCACCTTTTTTTTCTGAGGTCACACAGCTATTGCAAATGCTTCCCCAGGCTAGAGCGGGAACATTAGCCAAGTTTTATAAACTTTTGAGCCTAAGTTTCCTTTGCCTTAAGATGCAACCAAAACTGACTTCTTGTTGGCATGTTTCTGAAGACTTATGTGGGACTACTTCACACAGGTTCTTTTAAAAACTGTTTATACTGCTATTTTAAGCAAAATAAAATGGTTATTAGTGATTAACAACAGATGCCCTTTGAAATTCAATCAATCCATAATGTGGCAGATTGTACACAAAAGCTAAGTGATTTAATCTCAGTACTGGTTCTAGAAGTTTTCTCCAATTTGAACCATTAGAGATAAACATGGCAAAGTATTAAAAGAACTTCTAATATTTATGGGTAACAAGAACTCCAAAAATGAGAGATCAGAACAGTTCAAAACTAACCAAACAAAAGAAAGTCACTTGTAAAGGAAAAAGAATCCAGCTCTCTTTAGTCAGAAAAGACTCAGAGCTGTGGAATAAAGAACAACCTGGCAGATATCAACACATAGAGCAGTTGCACTTCTTGAATTTAAGTTTTAGCAGGTAAAGTAATAGTCTATAACTTTTCTTAAGTTCACAAGAGCCATATATAAAAGGCAACCATAAATCTCAGCTCTTCTTCATCTCTCCCATTTTAATTTATCCAGCTCAAGGATAAAAAAATATAATCCAATAAAACCTTTACTTTGATCCTAGCACTCCATATTGAAATCTGAAACAGCTTCTCTCTGGACAGAGGATGCCTCCCAGACCTAGCACTGCAGATCTCACCTTCAGCCAGGTTTCCCAGCTAGTAAGAATGAAGCCAGAGTTTCCAGCAGCATGAGCGTCAGTGCTGGTCCCTCCTGCCCCTCACCCATCTCTGTACTCCGGCTCACTTGTAGCCATACATTCCTGGAGAGTTCATTTTCTCACAATCCTCCAATTAAAAGTCTGTATATCCATTAAAAAGCAGCCCAAATGTTTTTTCACAGACAACTGCTGTATAGAATCAGTATTTGCTTCCCAAACGTTCTGTAGGACTGATTCTGTTTCTCATAAACTGGTTGATATATGTTACATCAAACGCATAGCAGAGGCATATATTATAAGGTGCTATTCATGTCTGTCAAGGTTTTCATTGTCTCCATCAGGCTGTGAACTTCTTAGGAATAGAGACACCTCTCATTGTCTATATCTCTCTGGTATCTGACATGATGCCACATACCTACTACACATTCCAAAAATAGTTACCCAAAAGGTTGACTCAACAGCCCTTTGATTAGGAAGTAATTACCCACTCAACTTTTGCAGGTGTTGGGGCTTACCCACATAAGTGCTGACATAGGCTAAGTCAAGGAAAATCAAGAAGCATAAGAACTGTAACATTTTATAAGAGGACAGGTGATTCTAGGTGGCTGTAAGAAAAAGGGCCCAGGGTTATCAGATCGTTTGACACTTAAAGACAACCCAGAAACCCACATCTCTAAAATTCTTCAGCATTAAAGAATAAGATAATTATTTGTTTGGTTGGATGTTGAGCAGGCCCACCATACTGGTCAAGCCAAGCACTACTACCAGACCTTTCTGCAACCATGACAGTCCTCAAGATTGTCATGGAACAAGCTGTGGAGGTCCAAATTAACTTTCAGAATGGTAGGAGGTAGAAGACAGACAGGGAGAAGTTTTCATCCTCCCTAATAAGATAGGACAGCAGATGGAAAACTGGGTGCTCATGAGTAGGAAGAGGGAGGCAATGAGTCAAATTTCAACATGATGAATTTGTGACATGTGGGACATTGAGTGTCAGCTGCTGCTAGAACACTGAGCCAAATGGGGATCCTCCCATTCCACCCATGCACTATAACTGCCTGATGTTTGCTCCAGCTCAGTCACCAATGCTACCTAGGGCCTGCCTAGGACAAGTATTCATCAGTAATCTTACATGTTTAGAGTAGATAACTCAAAAATTAAAAAAAAAAAAAAAGATACAGGCACAAAGCAAATATCACTTGAGAAAGTGTGCATAGGCATTAGGTATATCATTAAAAAACTATAAATCTTAGAAAATAAAATTTATGGGTTGAAAGTCACAGCAGAAAAAAAATGTAATATTACCATGACTTAAAAAATAGGCTAAGGAGATAAGAATGTCTCACACAAAATAAAATAGACAATAACAAAGCTGTAAACTAAAGGGAGGATAATAACTATGGAAGACAATCCCAGGAGATGCAACACACACAGGAGTCAGCATTCAGAAAGAGGGAATGAGAACAGATGCAACCCTCTGCCCCCACAAAAATATACAAAAAGAAACACTCAAAGAGAATCTCATAGTTCAGAAGCAAATTGCTTATGGTGGTGAGCTATTGCATTTTGAACAACGGGGGAAATGCAAAATGACCATTCAAGCAAAAAAACATAAGACATATATAAAGGAAAACAACACAGGCTGGTCTCAGCCATGGTCAGTTACAGAAGGGAGTAAACATCCGTGGAATTTTTTTTACAGTTTATTTTTATTTTACAGTTTTTAAAATTAATTCATTCATTTTACATCTCAATAGTCATCCCACCCCTTGTATCCTCCCATTCCTCCCTCCCTCTCACTTTTCCCCTATTCCCCTCCCCTATGACTGTGACTGAGGGGGACCTTTTCCCTCTGTATATGCTCATAGGGTATCAAGTCTCTTTTTGGTAGCCTGCTATCCTTCCTCTGAGTACAAAAATATGGAACGCTTCACGAATTTGCGTGTCATCTTTGTGCAGGGGCCATGCTAATCTTCTCTGTATCATTCCAGTTTTAGTATATGTGCTGCCGAATTCTAAGGGGAAAAAAAAAAAAAAAAAAAAAAACAACCAAAACCTGTAGCTGCTCTTTTGGAGATAAGTAGTAGATAGACAGTACTACCTATTAAAGGAATTCATCCCTGATGGGGTAGGTAGATCAGGGACAGTGATCTAAAGGGAGTGCATGGGGAAGGACTGCTGGGGAGCGTGGTGTTCATCTACACCTAGACTATAGCGGAGGACCTAGAATGAAATTGTTATACCCAGAGTTCAAATGTCACATAGAGGTTAACACAACAAAACAGTCGCACCATTCCTTCGTATCTCTGACTTTTTACATTCATGTGTTTGTTCTACGTGTGGGCATGGCTGTGGAAGTCAGGAAGACAGCTTATGTTTTGTCATACCTCTCCTCCTATCGTGTGGATCCTGAGAATTAAATTCTGTTCATCTGTCTTTTATAGCAAGCACTGTTATCTTTCCAGCCATATATATGCATTTTCTCAATACTGCCCATATTTGACACTCAAGGTCTCAAAAGTAACGAAACCCCAATGTTTAAAATTAGGTATTTTCCATGGGGTGCTGAGAAGAAGGTAAGTGGGTCAGAGAGGAGGACATCCTATTGGGACTTTATGTGAGAGAAGCATGGGAGAATGGGGAAACAGAAGGATTCAGAGGGTCCTGGAAACCTACAAGAAGAACATTAGGATGGGAAGATCTGGGTCCTGGGGTCCTGCTCAAACTATGGTACCAGCCAAGGAAAATATAGACAATAAGCTTCAAACCCCTACCCAGACCTAGCCAATGGACAGGACATTCTCCACCGTTGAGTGGAGAGGGAGGTCTGACTTTCATACAATCTCTGGTGCCCCATTTTTGATGATGTCCCCTTGATGGGGAGGCCTGGTGGCACTCAGAGGAAGAATAACAGGCCACCAAGAAGAGACTCGATGTCCTATGAGCATATACAGGGGAGGAGGTCCCCCTCAGTCACAGACATAGGAGAGGAGAGTAGGGGGGAAGTGGGAGGGAGGGAGGAATGGGAGGATACAAGGGATGGGCTAAGAATTGAGATGTAATATGAATAAATTAATAAAATATTAAAAATAAATAAATAAATAAACCAAATACAAATAGCCAAAACACTAAGAATGTAACATTTATATAATTCCTGATGTGTCAGGTTTCTTCTTGCTATAGGTAGTTTATTGTATATATATGTATATATATATATATGTAACAATATAATGTATATATAAAAATAAAAAGTATTAACTTAAAAAAAAGAAGTAAAAATAAAATTAGGTATTTTCTCAACTCAATATTTCAAAAATTAATTTGTTTCTTATTTAGCAATGACCAGAGGCCTGGGAAGATGGTCAGTCAATAAAATGCTTGAAACACAAACACAAAGACCTGAACTTGGGACCCCGGCACCCATGTATGAAATTGGGCACAGTGTTATCCACCTGTAATCCAAGTGCTGGAGATGTGGAGACAAGACAATCCCTGGGGCTTGCTAGCCATCCTGGCCTAAACAGAGAGCTCTGAATTTATGGAGCTAGTTGGTCTTATAAAATGGAGCCAGGTGCCATGGCGCATGCCTATAATCTCAGCACTTGGGACCAGAGGCAGGCAGAGCTCTGTGAGTTTAATTAAGGCCACCCTGGTCTACAAAATTAAGTCCAAGACAGCCAGGGTTATTACACAGAGAAACTCTGTCTCAAAAAACAAAAAACAAAAAAGTTTTTGATAAAATAAAATGGAGCACACTAGAAGAACACTGACATAGGTCTTTGGCCTCCTCAACCATTCACACACAGGAGAAGATGTGTGCAAGCACATACATGCACTCATTAATCAACTGACCATTTTCTTCATTTCATTTTGATGAGACTTTAAAGTTAAAACAGTATACTTGATATAGATGCTAGGTTAAATAGTATTTTTGGAATATTCCCAATAACCATTCCCTGTATTTTCTCTATATTTTGGCACAGAGAGATTAATAAAATGGTAATACAGTTGCCAGTGATGTTTATGTCATATGGTGTGATTTAGATTCTGTCTTCTTTACATTTTTCCTTGTAGCTTGATTTATTTATAAGTGGTATTGTTTTTATAAGCCCAGTAGACTTGTAATTTTTTTGAAAATATATAGAGAGTGTGAATGAAGCTTAATATTTGGTGCCTCTAACTGTTAAACTATGACATGCACCACTTCTTATCCCTGATACATACTGCCTACTGATTTCCAAGCTTAATGACCCTTGAGCATAGCACTAAGCTATTTTAACTCTACAGGACAAGGCTGGTAAAATGGCTCAGCAGGTAACAGCCCTTGCAGCCAAACCGATTACCTGAATTCCATCTCTATAGCCCTCACAGTACAGAAGATTCTCATACAAGTTGTTTTCTGATCACCACACACAAAGACATCATGAATTCAAAGTCTAAACAAATAATACAATTTCTACAATTTAATCTATAGAATACCCCTCCAAAGTCATCTAAGTACCTGCATTTTTGTCCAGGAACTGATGAATCTGTTCTCAAAAAGGTTGTATGAGTTAGAGACCACAGCTTATCTTCCTCTTTAGAAGAAGCCCTTGTCCATCATGCTGAGGGACAGTTAATACGCCTCCAATACTAAATAGTGCCACTTAGGTCACTAACAACTGTGGCAATTGGGAAGCCATTTTTCTGTGCATGCAACATCTCTGTATTGTTTGAAAATCTTTGAGAGCCCTGACACACCCCTACCCTTTCCAGGAAATAAGATGACAATTATTTTCTATTTAGTGTTTACCAGTGCCAAAGTTAACTGGCCAGACCTTCTCCATCAGTCTCAAATGACTAAATATGTGACTCAGAAGCATTATTGGTGCCCTGCAGACTAACATGAGGTTCACAAGCAGATACCATCTGAAAGCAAAATAAGGAGAAGTCAGGCAGACTAAAATGAGCTTCCTTAAGCAAGAATATTTCTAAAAGTAGATGTTGAAAGTAAAAAAAATCTTTAAAATCAAGAGATGAAATCTTTGAAATCACAACAAACACAGAACTACCAGCAACCAACAAAAACACAACCTAGGATAAGATCAAGTCACAAGATGGGATCAAGAAACTAAATCCAAGAGTTATCTGGGGAAAGGGCCATCATGTTCTGGATTAATGGGTGATCTGGAAGGGTCCAGATGACTGTGAGCAGCACCACCCCTGGACATGTAGTCCTAGGAAGTGTAAGACAGGCAGCTGACTACAAGGTTGAGAACAAGCCAATAAAAAACAACATACACACCTTCCCTTACAACCCTTAGCCAGAATTTTATCATGATACTAGTCTCTCTCTCTCTCTCTCTCTCTCTCTCTCTCTCTCTCTCTCTCTCTCTCTCTCTCTCTCCCTCCCTCCCTCCCCACTCTATCTATCTATCTTAGACACACACACACACACACACACACACACACACACACACACACTCCACTGATCAGAAAAACAAGAAAAAAAGAAACCCAGTATTAGTAAAAACCACTTGAACAAAATCACCAGTTACACAGGTAGCAAACAGCGACCACGATAAACGCCCTCTTTCCTCTAGTCATCTCTCTCCCACTTCAAACCCCATGTCCCAACCACACTTGTTGCTCTTTGGATGTGTATGAACTTCTACTGAACCAGACCATCCCTCTTCTCTGCTTTCTCTATTTTCCATCACCTCTGCCTGAAATGTCCCTCCCTCCAACTGTCAAACACAAATACCTACCCAAGCCCCCGCCCTCCACTGAAATGTCATTTCATCCCTGAAGCCTTTCTTGACCTCAGATAGTTACAGCAATGCCCCCTCTACAGGTGTAGGCCTGTCATTTTGGTTACAGTATCCCTCCTGCTGACAGATGCCTCGTTGTTTGTACTTTCATGGTTCCCATTAGACTAAGATCCCCAGTGAGCAACACTGCGTCCTATTTGACTTCCTATCCCCCAACTTCCCGGTGCACTGTCATGCATTTATAGGAACTTCATGAAAGCTTGATAAATTGAGTGAAAACTGAGTGAGCTGGACTGAATCTGGCAATGTGTAATATTTCCAACAGCTTCTGTAATGTAGCTGTCTGCCGTGAGGGAATCTTTAAAAGAATAAACATTGGAAGGCCCAGCAGGAACCATGCCCTAGGCTGCACTCCATAGATGATTCTAGAGGTGGGTAGAATCAGAGCCATCACAGAGCTCTGAGTCCTCACCTGGAGGACTGCTCATGCACCTAATAGGATCACTCTGGCTTTACACTGAAAATCCTGCATCTTAGGAAACCCTGCAGTAACAAGAAAAAAATGGGACAAATGTCACTGAACCCTCAAGGGTCCTGTCATGGCTTATTTGCTCACTAACCATTACAATTGGACCTCTCTTAAGAAGAGGGTCAGTCCCCACCACATGCTTAATGTCTGTGGACATGAGAGAGGATATTTGTTATCATCCACACTGAGGAAAAGGGATCAAGATAGCTCACCTGGGTTAAAGGTTTAGAAACTGTGGGTAGAAGAGAGCAAATTAGAGACCCTAAATGGTTGTCCAGGGAAGAGAATTACAAAACATTTCTTGTTTCTAAGGCAACAGCCTCACAGATTTATGCCAGAGCTCGGGAACCATTTCCCCCCAGAGCAGATGATTATATGCTCATTCATCTCCAGAGAAGCCCTTAAAAACCTCCTCTTTCTCAGAAAACCTATTTGGAAAAAAATACAGCCTTTAAGATGGAGGGTTACTAGGAACATTCCTGAATCCCCAGAGAAACGCCCATGGAGACTGCAAGGCCATTCTAACATTTGGCTACACTCCCACGTGGCTTCAGTTCAGTGGTTTCTCAGCAGCCACATGGTCTGTTGTTTTGAAAAGAAATTCTAAGGAAATATCCAAATGGTCATTTAAACTGTGGGGTCTCCTCGGAGCACTTCGAGCGAGACTGTAGGACAATACCATGAAATAGCACTGTGCAATTAGCTTTACTGGTGAACAAAAGGTGAGCCTGTAGGAATAAAGCTATACTCCTTAGGCAGTAAGCATCCTGGTCACTTCTGATGAGTAGTGCCCAATAATCACCTCTGTGGGAGTCCTTCCAGCTTAACAGAGGGGCCAGCTCTGCCCATGGTGAGAACTGACTCTCTCCTGGTACCTGCTGAGGAACCAGCATCTAGCCATTGGCCTCAGCTGTGACTTCATCCAATAATACTCTAACCCCAAACTCACTGATTCCTGTTGCTGGTTACACTCATTTTTATGAGTGTGTCTGGAGCAGACTGAAAAGGTATCCCATTTCCTTCTCCAGTTAGATCCCTCACGTTGTAAATATTTGAAGGCCAGGAGATTATGTCTTATTTTTCTTTGAGTCATTCTGCCATTGTTCAAATCCCAGCTCTGTCACTTACAGCTTAAACAGCTTTGGCAGGTTGCTTGAACTCACAATGCTTCCCCAAATTAAAGAGATAATAATGGTGCCAACCTTATCACGTTGTCACAAGGATTAAGTGAATTAATAGATGCCAAGGCTTAGACCACCTTCTGATACCTCACAAGTATCATAAAATATTTAGCTATTGTCATTCTTTACATTTCTCGGGTCCGCAGGATCTTTTTCACATATTAAACACTGCAAAATAAATAAATAAATAAATAAATAAGAAATAAAATAAAATTTTCTAGTGGCACTGAGGCTTTGACCCACAAACAAGACATAAATATTTATCAGTATATGCCCATTTCTGATTGGCTATTGCTGTTTTGCTGGCTTACTGAAGACAAGTCTCATTTCTCTTCAGCTGAGTGGATACATGGCCATAATCTTCCAAGGAGTTTAGGAAAGAGAAAAAAAAGAGACAAATGGGAACAGTTCCAATCTCTCCTGAAGTCTCCTAGTCCTGGTGGGTCCATTAAGTGGTAGCACTGTGAAAGTTCAGAGGAGAGGCAAACAGGCCTGGATGGGAATCTATGAAAGCCACACTAAGGAACTGCTATCTGAACTGAACCCTAAATTCCAAGGGACGAAGAGCATGAAGAACATTTCTAAAAGGAGAAACTGAGAAACTAAAAAGAAAGTTCTGTGCATTTGCCTGAAAATTTCATGATTTCCTTGTTTTTAATAGCTGGGTAATATTCCACTGTGTAAAAAAAAATGTACCTCGATTTCTTTATCCATTCTTTAGTTGAGAGACATCTAGATTGTTTCCAGATTCTGGCTATTACAAATAAAGGTGCTATGAATACAGTTGAGCAAGTGTCCTTGTTGTATGGTGAAGTATCTTTTGGGTATATACCCAGGAGTGGTATAGATGGATCTTGAGATAGAGCTATTCCCAGTTTTCTGGGATTGATTTCCCAGATTGATTTCCAAAGTAGTTGTACAAGTTTGCACTCCCACCATCAATAGAGGAGTGTTCTCCTTTCTCCACATCCTTGTCAGCTTGTGCTGTTACTTGAATTTTTTATCTTAGCCATTCCGACAGGTGTAAGATGGAATCTCAGAGTTTCTTTAATTTGCATTTCCCTGATGACTAAGGATGTTGAGCATCTCTGTGACAAGGTAGAGAGCCAGGACAAGGCAGGCTTCTGGGAGGGTATGATGGTTACTCAAGCTGAGATTCCTAGTAGCAGGGGTCATGGAGACTGAAGAGGAGATTCTCTAACTAGATTGAACTCCTAGTAAAGAGAGGGGAACATCAACCCTCCCACAAAAACTTTGACCCCAAATTTAACCTGCCTATAAGATGTGCAGGGATAAAGATAGAATAGGGATTGAGGCAATGTCCAACCAATGCTAGGCCCAACCTGAGACCCACCCCACGAGAGAAAGCCAACGCCTGACACTATTAACAGTATTCTGCTATGCTCGCAGATCTAGCATAGCTGTCCTATGAGAGGCTACACCCAGCAGTGGATCCAAACAGATGAGGAAACTCACAGCCAAACATTCAGGGAAGTGTAGAGAGTCTTTTGGAAAAGTAGGGGGCTGGATAGAAAGACCTAGAGGTGTCAGGAGCTCCACAAGAACACCATCAGAGCCAACTAACCAGGGCAGAGGGGAACTTGTGGAGACTGAAGCACCCACCAAGGACCATGCATGGACTGGATCTAGGTCCTCTACACAGATGTAGTATATGGGCAGCTCAGGCTTCTTGTGGGTCCCTAGTAAGGGAGCAGGGGCTGTCTCTGACATGGACTGTGTTGCCTGTTTTTCAATCACTCCCCATGATGGGACTGCCTTGCCAGGCCTCGGGGCAAGAGGGCATGCTCAGTCCTGATGAAACTTGATGAGCTGGGGTCCAGAGCTCCCATTTCCTGAGGAATAGGGGAGAGGGGAGAGAGAAAGAAGGAGAGAAGGTGGGACCAGGAGGAGAAGAGGAAGGGGGCTATAATCAGGATGTAAGGTGAAACAATAAATTAATTAATTAGTTAAAAAAAAGAGAATGTTCTGGAAGTACTGAGCAACTCCTGTGGGCACGGGCCATAGAGGGATTCTGTTTTACTCCATTCCTGCCCATTTAAAGCTCCAAGGTTGTCAGGATGGCTCAGATTAACCACAAGGTCAGGTCAAGAAAGAACTGGCTTTTTTTTTTCCAGTTCCTGCCAGGCTTTTGTGGCTTCACAACCCAGAGTATCAACTAAGTAGCTTTTAAGGACCTTAGAGTCCACCTAAATTTGGGTAGAATACAGAGACTTGCCAGTGGCAACGCTATACCTCCATTCCTTTGTCTTATTTATTTATTTATTTATTTATTTATTTATTTATTTATTTATTTATTCATTCATTCATTTTTCATTTTACATCCTGGTTATAGCTCCCTCCCTCCTCTTCTCCCAGTCCCACCCTCCCTCCCCCTGTATCCCCTATTTCTCAGAAAAAGGGAGGCCCTCACCCACCTACCCACCCCAGTCCATCAAGTCGAATCAAGACTAAGAAAGTCCTCTTCCGCTGTGGCCTGTCAAGGCAATCCCATCATAGGGAGTGATCAAAAAGCAAGCAACAGAGTCCATGTAGAGAGAGCCCCGCTCTCCTTATTAGTGGACCCAAACAAAGGCTGAGCTGCCCATTGGTTACATCTATGTAGAGGACCTAGGTCTGGTTCATACATGGTCCTTGGTTGGTGCTTCAAACTCCACAAGCCCCTCTGGGCCTTGGTTATTGGCTTTGTTGGTCTTCTTGCAGAGCTCTTGTCACCTCTAGGTCCTTTTATCCTTCCCTGCACTTTTCTACTAGATTCCCTATGCTTAACCCAATGTTTGGCTGTAAGTCTCAGCATCTGTTTCAAACTGCTGCTGGGTGGAGCCTCTCAGAGGACAACTCTGATAGGCTCTGGTCAGCAAGCCTAGCAGATATCCTTAAAACTGTCAGGGCTTGGCTCTCTTCTATGGAGTGGGTCTTGGGTTGGGCCAGGTATTAGCTAAACATTCCCTCAATCTCTGCTGTATCTGTTCTATATTTATTACTGCATGTCTTGTAGGCATGGTGAGCTTCGGATCAAAGGTTTTGTAGGTGGGTTGGTGTTATCTCTCCCTCCACTAGGAGTCTTGTCTAGTTAGAGAGCGTCCTCTTCAGTCTCCACGGCCCCTGCTACTAGGAGTCTCAGCTATAGCTCCCCTCATATCCTCTCAGAGGCCTATTGTGACTTAGGTCTCCAGCTTGTCACAGAGAAGCCCCCACCCACAGTTTCTGTTTTCTTTGCAGGCCTTCTGTCCTCCCACCTCTGTTTTCCTCAGGTAGGACCTTATCTCTCTCTGTGCTCCCTCTCCTATCTTGTTCTCTCTCTTCAGCCACTGCCACTGTTTATTCTATTTCCCCTTCTGAGTGAGGTTTAAGCATTCTACTTGTTGTTTATTTTCTTTGGGCCCGTGTATTGTAGTATGTTTATCCTGAACTAAATGGTTAAAATCCACATAAAAGTAAGTACATGCCATGTGTGTCTTTCTTGATCTAGGGTTACCTCATTCAGGATGATTTTTTTTTCTTTTTCCATCCATTTGCCTGCAAATTTTATTGTTTTTAATTGTTGAGCAGTATTCCATTGTGTAAATGTACCATAGTTGCTTTATCCATTCTTTGGTTGAAGGGCATCTAAATTATTTCCAGATTCTGGCCATTATAAATAAAGCTGCTATGAACATAGTCAAGCAAATGCCTTTGTTGTATGGTAGAGCATCTTTTGGGTGTATGTCCAGGAGTGGTATACCTGGGTCTTGAGGTGTCATTATTCCCAATTTTCTGAAAAAGTGCCAGATTGATTTCCAAAGTGGTTGTACATATTTGCACTCCTGCCAGCAGTGGAGGCATGTTCCCCTTTCTTGCCAGCATGTGCTGTCACTTGAGCTTTTTTGTTTGTTTGTTTTGTTTTGTTTTGTTTTGTTTATGGTTTTTTGAGTCAGGGTTTCTCTGTGTAGCCTTGACTGTCCCGGACTCACTTTGTAGACCAGGCTGGCCTCGAACTCACAGCGATCCGCCTGCCTCTGCCTCCCGAGTGCTGGGATTAAAGGCATGCGCCACCACGCCCGGCTTTGAGGTTTTTATCTTAGCCATTCTGACGGGTATAACATGGAATCTCAGAGTTGTTTTTTATTTGCATTTAAGTGCTTCTCAGCCATTTTAGATTCCTCTGCTGAGAATTCTCTGTTTAGCTCTGTGCCTTACTTTTCAATTAAGTTATGTTATTTGTTGGTGTTTTGTTTTTGTTTTGTTTTGTTTTGTTTTGTTTTGTTTTGACTTCTTGGTATATTTTGGATTTTAGCCTTTTTTCAGATTAGGATACGTGAAGATCTTTTCCCAATTTGTAGATTGCCATTTTGTTCTATTGACATTCTCCTTTGCCTTACAGATGCTTTTCAGTTTCTAGAGGTCCCATTTATTAATCATTGCTTTTAGGGCCTGAGCTATTGGTGTTCTGCTCAGGAAGCTGTCTCTTGTGCCAATGAGTTCAAGACTCTTATCCACTTTCTCATCTAATAGATTTAGTGTATCTGGTTTTATATTGAGGTCTTTGATGTACTTGGACTTGAGTTTTGTCCAGGGTTATATACCTCCATTCTAAGCAAAATCTTAGTGGGTATCTGAATAAGATGAAAAATCATCCGTGTGTTATTAACAAGGTCCAGCCATCCACAATTTGGAGGAGATGGTACAGTGGCTTCTCACAGAGAGATGGAGATAGGGCTTAAAATTTCCATGCCTCATATACCAATGTGGAGTTCTTCATGAAAACAAAACCAGATATGATTAATATGGCCACTCAGAGGATAGCTGTCCTGAGGGACTTTTATTTGTTTCCCTGAGTCCACCTTCCATAACCTGTGATTAAAATATTGTTCTCTGTCCTGTCAATCAGTGACCATTTAGGCCACATCATTATGGTGACAATAATGTGATCATAGATGTATTGATAGCATGATGTTTACATGGGCTTTAACTTAGCAAAATAAAAAGGAAATCTTACAGACTGAAAGAAAGTACCTCTGCCAAAGCCAGCATGGATTCCCAAAGATAAACAGTACGTTAAAATAAATAAATAAATAAATAAATAAATAAATAAATACAGGCCAGGCCTGGCTGCAGACCCATCATTCCAGTTGCCTGGGAGGCAAGAGGACACGAGATCAAGTCCAGCCTGAGAAATTTAGTGAGAGCTCATATCTCAAAACAGTAGGCAAGGGGCGGGGGGGGGGGGGGGCTAGGAATATAGTTAAATAATAGAATTCTTGTCTGGTACACAGAACCCAGACTTGTCTCCAGCATCACAAAACAGATTGATTGATTGATTGATTGATTGATTAGTTGATTGATTGATTGAAACTAAATGTCAATGAGGAAGTGTTACTCTAAAGAATATTGAAAAAATATTTTGTATAGGCTTTACTTAACTTCTAATAAGGAAAAACCCGCTTTTTTTAGACAATCAAAAACATGAACTTGAGGATCCAAGATGGCGGCGAGCAGTGTGGACCGCGTTTGGAGGCTCCAGTGAACAATTCAGGGAATTGCACAGATTTCTGAGCCAGGAACACCGAGGTCCAAACATCACGGCAGCAGGAGTGCTCCACGGTTCGGAGGGACCAGGGTGCGGAGGACCTGCGTGCCCCTGCACACGGGAGGAGTGTGGTTTTTCTCTGATCAGAGCAGCAGCAGCAGAGGCAGCAGCACCAGCGGCACCAGCAGCGGCGGCTGAGGTTTGCAGCTCATAGCCTTTCGGTGGAGGCGATTGGTGTGGTGGCTGGCGGGAATTGCTGCGGGAGAGGGGACTCGGGGCAGGATTTGGGTCGCGTGGAGCCTTTAGACCCAGACTGGACTCGGCGGACAGTTCGGCCCCAGAGTCCCGGGTATTGGCCCGGCCCAGCAAACAATTCTGCCGGAGGCACTAACTCAGCGTGGCCATAGCTCCCCTGCTGTGGCGCAGGCTTAGTTGAGCACGCTGCTCCACACTAGGCACCACCTCAGCTCAGCGGCAGCTCCCCTGCGGTGACACAGTCCGGGCGGAGCACTTGTTCCACCACTGGCGCTAACTCAGAGCAGCCGCAGTTCTCCTGCTGTGGCACAGGCTGGACAGAGCTCTCGGTTCCACCAGCTCTAAGACTCTGGTTGGACACAGTGTGCAGTTTGAATCCAGAATTCCTGGCTGAGATTGGTGGTCAGTTCGGGCCCTGAGTCAATAACTGACCACAGCACGCACTTTGGGCCATAAGGCCCTAGTGGAGCTTGGTGCATAGTCCCAGCCCAAAAATTCTGGCTGGACCCTGTGTGCATTTTGGGCCCAAAATCCCTAGCTGAGCTTGGCAGACGGTTCAGGCCCTGAGAATCTAGCTGAGTTCTGCCCGTGGTTCGGTCCCAGTGCTCCTGGCTGGACTTGGCAGGGAACACAGAAGGCTGTGGATACCTTGGCCTGACCCAACACTCATTCAGAGACCCAGAACAATTGCAGGATCCACAGCAGAGGGGGACTGAGGATCACTGGCTGTGAGAGACCAGAACAACAGGGCTAACCTCCTAACATCCACACCAGTGAAGCTTTGAGCTCGCAGCCTAGGGAAATCGTAAGAAAACAAGTGAATCTATCGTCAGACACCCTCCATTCAACTCTGGAAGCTACCCAACAAAAACAAAGACGGCAAGATGTCTAAAGGACAACGAAAAAGCATACGCAAAAAGCCCCAAAACAACATGGCGTCTCCAGTTTCCAGCTATCCCAAAGAAAACCACCCAGAGAACTCAAATACAACGGAAATACAAGAAAATGACCTCAAATCCTTAGAAATGAGGATGATAATGGAGGAAACAAATAAAATTCGTAATCAAATGCAGGAAGACGCAGACAAACAGGTGAGAGACATAAGAGAAGCACATAGAGTGGAACTGGAAAAATTGCAGGAAAATGCAAACAACCAGATGAAAGAAATAACTAAAACGGTTCAAGCTCTGAAGACCTATAAAGAGGCAATGGAAGAAACTCAGGAATATACAAAAAATCAGATGAAAGAAATCAAAAAATCAGTTCAAGATCTGAAAATGAAAATGGATTCAATGATAAACACACAGACAGAAGAAAAACGAGAACGTGAGACCTCAGAGAAGAAGGCGAGCAACACAGAGGTGAGCTTTTCTAACAGAATCCAAGAGATGGAAGAACGAATCTCAGGGCTAGAAGATACAATCACAGATATTGAATCAACCATTAAAGAAAATGCCAAATCTGGAAAACTCCTGACACAAAACATCCAAGAAATTAAGGACACCATGAAAAGAAGAAATCTGAGGATAATAGGCATTGAAGAAAGAGAAGACATCAGACTCCAGGGCCCAGAAACTATTCTCAACAAAATCATAGAAGAAAATTTCCCCAATCTAAAGAAAGAGATGCCTATAAACATACAAGAGGCCTACAGAACACCAAATAGAATTGACCAGAAAAGAAAAACTGCCCGCCACATAATAATCAAAACACAAAACCTGCAGAACAAAGAAAAAATATTAAAAGCTGCAAGGGAAAAGGGCCAAATAACATTTAATGGTAAACCTATCAGAATTACACCTGACTTCTCAGCAGAGACCATAAAAGCCAGAAGGGCCTGGACAGAGATCCTGCAAACCCTAAGAGAACACAGATGCCAGGCCAGACTACTTTACCCAGCAAAATTATCAATAACCATTGATGGAGAAAACAAAATATTCCATGACAAAAACAAATTCAAACAGTACCTATCCACAAACCCAGCTTTACAGAAGGTACTAGAGGGAAAACTCCATCCCAAAGGGTCAAGCTACAACCAAAACTACCCAGGAAATAGATAACTATCCCATGGCAGAAACACAACTACACAAACGCTCGACTGGAAACAACATCAAAATTAAGACTCTTAACAGTCACTGGTCATTAATATCTCTCAACATCAATGGCCTCAATTCTCCAATAAAAAGACACAGACTAACTGAATGGGTACATAAACAAGACCCAACATTCTTCTGCATCCAAGAAACACATCTCACCCATAATGAAAGGCATTACCTCAGGGTAAAAAGGTTGGAAAAAAATATTCCAAGCAAATGGTCACAAGAAGCAAGCAGGTGTAGCCATTTTAGTATCGAACAAAATAGACTTTCAACCAAAATTAATCAAAAGGGATGAGGAAGGACACTTCATACTCATCAAAGGTAAAGTCAACCAAGATGACATCACAATTCTGAACATCTATGCTCCCAATACAAGGGCACCCACATATGTAAAAGATCTCCTAAAAAAGCTTAAACCACACATCGATCCCCACACAATAATAGTGGGAGACTTCAACACCCCACTCTCACTGAAGGATAAGTCATTGAAACAGAAACTAAGCCGAGAAATAACATCATTAACCAATGCCATGGGTCAAATGGATCTAACAGATATCTATAGAACCTTTCACCCAAACAAGAAAGATACACCTTCTTCTCTGCACCCCATGGAACCTTCTCCAAAATTGATCACATCGTAGGTCACAAAGCAAGCCTCAACAGATACAAGAGGATTGAAATAATACCTTGTATCCTATCAGATCACCATGCTCTTAGGCTGCAATTCAACAACAACAGAAATAACAAAAAGCCTACACGTACGTGGAAACTAAACAACTCTCTGCTAAATGACACCTGGGTCAGGGAAGAAATAAAGAAAGAAATCAAGGAGCTTCTGAAATTCAATGAAAATGAAGAAACAACATACCCAAATTTGTGGGATACATTGAAAGCAGTGCTAAGAGGAAAATTCATAGCACTAAGTGCCTTTAAAAAGAAATTGGAAACATCCCACATAAGCATCTTAACAACACAACTGGAAGCCCTAGAAAAAAAAGAAGCAGAAACACCCAAGAGGAGTAGACGCCTGGAAATAATCAAACTCAGGGCTGAAATTAACAAATTAGAAACTAAGAAAACAGTCCAAAGAATCAACAAAACCAAAAGCTGGTTCTTTGAGAAAATCAACAAGATAGACAGACCATTAGCCAAACTAACTAAAAGGCAGAGAGACAGTATTGAAATCAACAAAATCAGAAATGAAAAGGGAGACATAACAACAGACACTGAAGAAATTCAAAGAATCATAAGATCCTACTTTGAAGGCATATACGCCACAAAATTTGAAAATCTAAAGGAAATGGATGATTTTCTTGATCAAGTTCACTTGCCAAAGTTGAATGAAGAACAGATAAACAAGCTAAATAGTCCCATTTCCCCTACAGAAATAGAAGCAATCATCGATGGTCTCCCAACCAAAAAAAGCCCAGGGCCAGATGGTTTCAGTACAGAATTCTACCAGACCTTTAAGGGCGAGCTAATACCGATACTCTTCAAGCTACTCCAAAAGATAGAAATGGATGGAAAATTACCAAATTCATTCTATGAGGCCATAGTCTCATTGATACCTAAACCTCACAAAGACTCAACAAAGAAAGAGAATTTCAGACCAATTTCTCTTATGAACATAGATGCAAAATACTAAATAAAATACTTGCAAAACGAATACAGGAGCACATCAAAGATATCATTCATCATGACCAAGTAGGCTTCATTCCAGGCATGCAGGGATGGTTTAATATACGGAAATCCATCAATGTAATCCACCATATAACAAACTGAAAATAGAAAACCACATGATCATCTCCTTGGATGCAGAGAAAGCATTTGATAAAATTCAACACCCATTCATGTTTAAAGTTTTAGAGAGATCGGGGATACAAGGCACTTTCCTCAACATAATAAAGGCTATATACAGCAAGCCAATAGCCAAAATCAAAGTAAATGGTGAGATACTCAAGGAAATTCCTCTAAAATCGGGAACAAGGCAAGGCTGCCCACTCTCTCCATAGCTCTTCAATATAGTACTCGAAGTTCTAGCCAGAGCAATAAGACAACAAAAGGAGATCAAGGGTATCCAAATGGGAAAGGAGGAAGTCAAATTATCCCTCTTTGCAGATGATATGATAGTGTACATAAGTGACCCTCAAAACTCCACCAGAGAACTCCTAAAGCTGATAAACACCTTCAGCAAATTGGCTGGATACAAAATTAACTCAAAAAAGTCTGTAGCCTTCCTATACACAATGACAAGCTTGCAGAGGAAGAAATTAGGAAAACCACACCCTTCACATTAGCCACAAGCAATATAAAATATCTAGGAGTTACCCTAACTAAGCAAGTGAAGGACTTGTATGAAAAAAATTTCAAAACTCTGAAGAAAGAGATTGAAGATGACCTGAGAAGATGGCGTGATCTTCCTTGCTCATGGATCGGGAGAATTAACATAGTAAAAAATGGCCATCCTACCAAAAGCAATCTACAGATTCAATGCAATCCCTATCAAAATAACTACACAATTTTTTAAAGACATTGAAAGTTCAATTCTGAACTTCATATGGAAAAACAAAAAACCCAGAATAGCTAAAACAATCTTGTACAATAAAAGATGCTCCGGAGGAATCTCCATACCTGATCTCAAACTGTACTATAAAGCAATAGTAATTAAAACAGCATGGTACTGGCACAGCAACAGGCTGGTTGATCAGTGGAATCGAATCGAAGACCCAGATATGAATCCACACACATATGGTCACTTGATTTTTGACAAAGAAGCCAAATCTATTCAATGGAAAAAGGATAGCATCTTCAACAAATGGTGCTGGTCTAACTGGAGGTCTATGTGTAAAAAAATGAAACTGGACCCATATTTGTCACCTTGCACAAAACTCAAATCCAAGTGTATTAAAGACCTCAACATAAAACCAGAGACACTAAGCCACTTAGAAGAAAAAGTGGGAAAGAGCCTGGAACATATTGGCACAGGAGACAACTTCCTGAACAGAACACCAACGGCCCAGGCCTTAATGTCAACCATTAATAAATGGGACCTCATGAGGCTGAGAAGCTTCTGTAAGGCAGGAGACACTGTCAAGAGAACAAAGCGACAGCCTACAGACTGGGAAAAAATCTTCACCAACCCTACATCTGACAAAGGTCTAATATCCAAAATATATAAAGAACTCAAGAAATTAAACACCACCAAACCGAATAACCCAATTGAGAAATGGGGCTTGGAACTAACAGAGAATTCTCAACAGAGGAGTATCAAATGGCTGAGAAACACTTAAAGAAATGCTCAACCTCCTTAGTCATCAGGGAAATGCAAATCAAAACAACTCTGAGATTCCATCTTACACCCATCAGAATGGCTAAGATCAAAAATTCAAGCGACACCACATGCTGGCGAGGATGTGGGGAGAGAGGAACACTCCTTCATTGCTGGTGGGAATGCAAACTAGTACAGCCACTTTGGAAATCTATCTGGTGCTATCTCAGAAAAATGGGAGTAGGGCTTCCTCAAGACCCAGCTATTCCACTCCTTGGAATATACCCAGAAGATGCTCCAGCACACAACAAGAAAATTTGCTCAACCATGTTCATAGCAGCCTTATTCATAATAGCCAGAACATGGAAACAGCCTAAGTGTCCCTCAGTAGAAGAGTGGATAAAGAAACTGTGGTACATATACACTATGGAATACTACTCAGCTATTAAAAACAAGGAATTCCCGAAATTTGTGGATAAATGGATTGAGCTAGAAATGATCATAATGAGTGAGTTAACCCAGAAGCAGAAAGAATCAAATGGTATATACTCACTTATATCTGCATACTAGCCCAAGGGGCATGTCCCACGAAAGCCTTCACTTACCAGGAAACTGGGACAGAGGGGAAGGCATCCTATTGGGACTCTAATGAGAGACGCATGGGAGAACAGCAAAATAAAAGGATCCAGAGGGTCCTAGAAATCTACAAGTAGAACAATATGATAGGCAGATCTGGGCCCAGGGGTCCCGCTCAAACTAAGGCACCAGCCAAGGACAATACAGGAGGTAAACTTTAAACCCCTTCCCAGATCTAGCCAATGGTCAGAATATTCTCCACAGTTGAGTGGAGAGTGTGATACGACTTTCTCACGTACTCTGGTGCCTCACATTTGACCATGTCCCCTGGAGGGGGAGACCTGGTGGCACTCAGAGGAAGGACAGCAAGTAGCCAAGAAGAGACTTGATACCCTATGAGAATATATAGGGGGACGTAATCCCCCTCAGGAACAGTCATAGGGGAGGGGAATAATGGGAAAATGGGGGGGGGGAGGAATGGGAGGATACAAGGGATGGGATAAACATTGAGATGTAACAAGAATAAATTAATAAAAAAAAAAGTTGATTTAAAAAAAAAAAAAAAAAACCAAAAACAAAAACATGAACTTGAAATACATACTAGATGATATTTAGGAATTGCCACTAATTTTGTTAAGTGTAGATGGTACCACAGTTATGGGGATTTTTGTCTTATTGGAGCTTCCTACTGAAGCAGTCACGAGATCATTGAGATTTACTTCAGAAGACTATAGCAACAGAATAAGTAAGGAACAAGTGTGCCAGGGTAGGTGCTGACACAAAAATGCCAAATGTTGAACTTGTATACTGGCTTCATAGGTCCATTTGGACTGCTGTCTCTGGACACATGTTCTGACACCTCAGGCCCACTCATACTGGCCGACTAAAGGCTGAGTTCCAGTGACCACTGTAACCAGGCACGTGCACAAGGAACACATTCCGCCTATGAGGAGCAGCGACCCAAGAAAGGACAAGAGAGAGCTTACCACCCATTCTGTTGTGCCACTACTAAGCCCAAGGAAGTGCAGTGTCAGCCCAGCATTTGCTGGATGGGAGTATGTTCTGTGATCAATATGCCTCCACAAAGATCTCTCCCTCTGAGCTGTTGATGTTGGTTTCTAGGCAGACCCCTGCACTGGCTCATCTCAGGAAAAACTGTAAGAGTCTAGACAAGGAAAACATGATCCAAGACTACCCTCACTCATGATGGGGAGCATGGCAGCAGGCGAGCAGGCATGGACCTGAAGTAGTATCCCAGAACTTGCATACTGAGACACAACCACCAGGCAAAGAAAGCTAACTAGGCATGGTATGGGCTTTTTAAGCCCCAAAGCTCATCCCAGTGATATGTCTTCTCCGACAAGACCACACCTCCTAATCCTTATCAAATAGTTCCACCAACCAGGGATTAAGTACTCAAATATTTGAGCCTATGGCAGAGGTCATTCTTATCCAAACCATCATGGCTACTGAGGAAAGACAGCCAAGATTAGCTCTAGCACACACACACACAGACAGAGAGGATTCCTGCAGGAAAGAGGGCATATCCTCCAATTCTAATCGGTATTTCTCAGAAGAAGTAGGATTATGATATAAATTCATTTTTTAATCTTTGCAATTTTATTAACATGTATCCCTTTTGAAGAAAAAAAAAGGACACTTAATTTTTTAAAATATTCAAAAGCGGAATTAGAATTCCAGACTCTTCCCCACCCCCCATCCCCACCCCCGTGTTTCCAATAGCTCTGTGTCCTCTGTGGCAGTGTAGAGCTCATGGGTGACTGGGTGTGGTATACAGCATTTACTCAGAGACAGCAAGGCCCACAGCATGGGAACCGACCTGCAGAAGAGGTGTCACTCTCAACACTTAGGGCAAAAGAGCAAGATCCCCAGACGCAGGGAAACGATCAGTCAGAGACCCGCTCTGCTGCTGCCATCCCCCTCTTGCAATGTCTCAGCCTGCAGATTATCCAGGTGCTTATATATTTATTTGTTAAACACACACAAAGAGAGAGTTATTCTCCAGGTCTGTATCAGCTGCAGTATTAACAGCTTCCAGCTGAGAAAAATATCTTTTCACTCTGCTTAAACCTAATCATTATTTTCTCCCTCCTACATGAGTTTCAGTATCACATAAAAGATCCCAATACAAAAGGCCATGTGGATGATTCTTTGTGAAGTTGCTGGTAGACTTACAGTCTATAATTTGGGTATAAATCTATTTAAAGATGTCAGTAGTTTGGATTTTCTTTCGAGAAAGAAAATCATTGCCCCCTCATTCTTTGAGAGCTGAAATATAAATACACCCAAATGAAGAAGCAGAAAAGAATAAGAAAGGGCTGCTTATTTTATTTCTTGAAGACTGTCTTTTTAAAAAAATGAAAATTATAGACACGGGAGAACTGAGTATTCAAAACTTCTGGCTGCCTAAAGAGTTGAGCTGCCTGGCCTCCCGTAGGGGGTATTGAGAGCAACAACTCCTCCCAGCTCAGGGTTTATCTAGGAAACAAATCCCTAGTCGAAATGCAGAGAACTGCCAATCACAGCGTGCCCGCCCCAGTGGATATATCTTACAATGCAACTCCTACATCTAAGGCTCAGGGAACGCGGCGGGAGAGGGCGCAGAATGATTGTAAGCCAGAGGACCGGACAGTCGGCGGAGAGGTGGTGCCTTCCCGCTAAGAACAAGTACAACACCAGTAGACATGCTAATGTGGAAGGGAGGTTCTTCGTCAATGTCCTATTGGTGCGAAGAGACACCATCACCACAGTAACTTTCTTTTTTTTTTTTTTTTTTTTTTTTTTTTTATTAATTTATTCTTGTTACATCTCAATGGTTATCCCATCCCTTGTATCCTCCCATTCCTCCCTCCCCCCTGCCATTTTCCCATTATTCCCCTCCCCTATGACTGTTCCTGAGGGGGATTACGTCCCCCTGTATATTCTCATAGGGTATCAAGTCTCTTCTTGGCTACTTGCTGTCCTTCCTCTGAGTGCCACCAGGTCTCCCCCTCCAGGGGACATGGTCAAATGTGAGGCACCAGAGTACGTGAGAAAGTCGTATCACACTCTCCACTCAACTGTGGAGAATATTCTGACCTGAGATTCCATCTTACACCCATCAGAATGGCTAAGATCAAAAACTCAAGCGACACCTCATGCTGGCGAGGATGTGGGGAGAGAGGAACACTCCTTCATTGCTGGTGGGAATGCAAACTAGTACAGCCACTTTGGAAATCTATCTGGTGCTATCTCAGAAAAATGGGAATAGGGCTTCCTCAAGACCCAGCTATCCCACTCCTTGGAATATACCCAGAAGATGCTCCAGCACACAACAAGAAAATTTGCTCAACCATGTTCATAGCAGCCTTATTCATAATAGCCAGAACATGGAAACAGCCTAAGTGTCCCTCAGTAGAAGAGTGGATAAAGAAACTGTGGTACATATACACTATGGAATACTACTCAGCTATTAAAAACAAGGAATTCCCAAAATTTGTGGATAAATGGATTGAGCTAGAAATGATCATAATGAGTGAGTTAACCCAGAAGCAGAAAGACTCAAATGGTATATACTCACTTATATCTGCATACTAGCCCAAGGAGCATGTCCCACGAAAGCCTTCACTTACCAGGAAACTGGGACAGAGGGGAAGGCATCCTATTGGGACACAGTAACTTTCATAAAAGAAATCATTTCACTGGGGCTAGTGTACCCCTCAAAGGCATAGCCCAGTATCAGCATGGCAGGAGGCGTGGCAGGAGGCGTGGCAGCACACAGTGGTGCTGGGGAAGGAGATAAGAGTTCTATGTCCTGGTCAGCAAGCAACAGGAAGAGAGACACTGGACCTGGCTTGAGCATTTTGAAACCACAAAGCCCACCCCCCAGTGACAAACTTCCTCCAATAAGACCACACCTCCTAATAGTGCCAAACTCTATGAGCCTACGGGGGCCATTGTCATTCAGACCAGCACAGGAGACATCTCACAGGGCCTCAGCCGAAGATAGCTATAGGCAAATAACAATGCTGAAGTTGAGTTATAACTGTTCCCTGGAGATGAGCTACGTAATTGGTTATTCAATGCCATGTGGTTAGCCCTGAAATGATCTACATACAAACAACACTGAGGGAGGACTCTCTGTCTCTGTCTCTGCCTCTGTCTCTGCCTCTGTCTCTGTCTCTGTCTCTGCCTCTGCCTCTGTCTCTGCCTCTGTCTTTGCCTCTGTCTCTGTCTCTGTCTCTGTCCTCTGTCTCTGCCTCTGTCTCTGCCTCTGTCTCTGTCTCTGCCTCTGTCTCTGCCTCTGTCTCTGTCTCTGCGTCTGTCTCTGTCTGTCTGTGTCTCTGCGTCTGTCTCTGTGTGTCTGTCAGTCTGTCTCTGTGTCTCTCTGTCTGTCTGTCTGTCTGTCTGTCTGTCTCTCTCTCTCTCTCTCTCTCTCTCTGTCTCTCTCTCTCTCTCTCTCTCTCTCTCTCTCTCTCTCTCTCTGTCTCTCTCTCTCTCTGTCTCTCTCTCTCTCTCTCTCTCTCTCTCTCTCTCTGTGTGTGTGTGTGTGTGTGTAAGACCAATTAGAGGAAGAGAGGTCGTGAATTTGGAAGGGAGAAACGAAAGAGAAACATGGGGTGGATTGGAGAGAAGAAAAGAAAGGGGGGAAGTGATATTTTAAAATTATATTTAAAAATAAAATATAAAAAATATAAAAAATAAATAAATAAGCAGATCCACCCCAGTGCTGTGTTTTCTCCTGTCAATTTCCCACACTCACAAGTCTGTGCTAGCTAGCTGACTGGGCTCAAACTTCTCATTAGTGAAGTTAGAAATGTATTTTCTTTTCCAACCAATTTACTTTGCTCCGAGGTTCAGTGACGCCCAGACCAAGCGTCCTGTAAATGTCTCCCTTTTCCCTCCACAAGGTTAAGAGGAAAAGTGTCCCATGTACCCAGTAAAAGTAATAGTTAATGGGTAGAACACAGCTTCCCCCCTCCCCGCCGCCACTTCTCCAGTCTCCTTTTCTGCTTTGTTGCCTGTCCTCTCTGCCATTCTTAGGTATTTAAATCTCTGCTCACCACTACTTTATTCCCTTTTGAAATTTAAAAATGTTTCTCAGAATATAATATCACAATATCCCTTCATTTTCATGGAAATGAATGATATCCCACATGTTTTTGCTGCCCAGACCCTTCTCCTGTCTCTTGCCCGCTTATAACACTACATCCTTTGTAATATGTTAAACACTAAAGAGGAAAGTCTAGCCATGTGGCATGTGCCTCTAATCCCAGCACTCGGGCGACAAAGGCAGGCAGGTCTCTGTGAGTTTGAGGACAGTCTGAACTCAGTAGTGTGTTTAAGGACAGTCAGAGCTACACAGTGTGGGCTTGTCTTAAGAAGAGGAGTAAGAAGAAGAAAAAGAGGAGGAGGAGGAGTCTTGAATTGCAAAATTTTATCAATCAGTTACCCAAAAGAAGATTCTGGAGTGAACAGGGACTCTGTGCTCCTGTCTAGTAAATAAGTGACCATTTAAGGGCAATGCCTATAGGACAAACAGGAAGCCATCGAAGCCTTTGGTATGGATTTAATTTCCTTTCCTGTAAAGCAGTAATAATAATAACAGGGGTCTCACAGAGCTGCCACTAGAATTAAATGAGATAATGAATGGGGAGCCTCTGGCACACAGTAAATAATCAATACATGTTAGCTTGTTAGCTCTCTTCTTTGCCTTCCCTTCATTTGTTCCCCCATTCAATTAATATTCAATGAACCAGTTTCTTCCCAGATTTGAATCACTTCCCAGTGGTGATATGAGTTAGTGCTTCGGGACATGCCTGCTCTCCTCCAGGCTAGTAGGATACAATTTACTGCCCCTTAGCACAGTGTACTAATTGGTCCCTTAGTGACCTGAAAGAGTTAATGCATTATTGCAGGGTTTAATCTACTACTTCTTGAGAAACGAAGTTTTAGCATTTTTATACATAAGTTGCCTACACAATACCATCCTCCCCCACTACCCTCCCACACACATACATAAATGCCACATAAACACTGCAAATCTCCAAGAGCAGTAACACAGGCTCAATCATACCATTAAGTGGGACACTTATAGTTTATTTTTTTTTTTTATGATCACAAAAGGAGCATTTTCTATACACCTTTCCTCAAACACAATTTTCAGGAAATACTATGCATATGTCGTTATACCTTCCTCACACTTTTAAACTCTTATGTAATACATATTCCATAATTTAAATGCTTTCCCTGTATTTCACCCACTGTAAGTTGCTTTATAATAAAAATGTATTGTGAACATTTTTTAAGTCACTGAAGCTCATTAAAAGATCTTAACAGCAACGTAATGTCCCATCACACAGACCTTCATGATTTGTTTTAGCTAAGAGTTTTGCGGGCTGTTTACATAGCTTTCTTTTTGTTTCTGTAAATGATACTGAAATAACCATTATTTTGTTATTCATTCAGATTACATCCTTATAATGAAATTACTAAATGGAAATGAGCAGATATTATGAAGTCTCTTAATGAAGGTTAGTTAAATGCTCTGCAAAAGACAGGAGTACTAGACTTCTTTTACTTTATTTTATTTTTTTCTATTATTGAAAATAGATTTTTTTTTCTCACATAATACGTCTGGATTACATTTTCTCCTCCCTCTGCTCCTCCCAGTTCCTCCCGACCTCACCTTCAACCTATATCTACTCCCTGTCTCTCATTAGTAAGCAAACAGGCTTCTAGGGAATGATAATAAAACAAAATATAATAAGGTAAGATAAAACACGACACATTGGAATTGGGCAAAACAAATAAACAAAAGAAAAAGAGCCCAAGAAAAGGAACAAGAAACAAAGATTCACTCATTCACACACTCAGAAATCTCATAAAAACACTAAACTAGAAGCTATAATATATACGTACATATGTATATATGCACATGTGCACACACACACACTCGCACGTGCACAAAGGACCTGGCATTGTACAGGCCTTGTGCATGCTGCCTCTGTCACTGTGAGTTCATAGGAGCTCAGACCCTGCTGGTTTAGAGGGCCTTGTTTTCTTGGTGCCTTCCATCCCTCTGGCTCTCACACTCTTTACTTCCTCTTCCACAGGCTTCCCTGAGCACTGAGAGGGGGGCGGGGATTTGAAAGAGGCATTCTGTTTAGGGATGAATGTCCTAAGATCTTTCGTTCTCTCCGTAGTGTCTGGCTGTGGGTTTCTGTATTTATTGCCATTTGCTGTAGGAGGAAGCTGCTCTGGTGGCTGAACAAGGCACTGATCTAAGAGTACAGCAGCATGTCATTAGGAGGCATTTTAGTGACACATTTGTTTGTTTGTTTACTTTTTTTGGTTGTTGTTGTTGTTGTTGTTATAATTGAAATATTTGGTTTTACCCTAAGTCCCTGAGCTACCCAGTCTCAGGTTCTTGGTCACCTAAGCACTATTGGGTACGGGTTCTATCTTATGAAGTGGGCCTTAAATCAATTCAGATATGGGTTGGTTACTCCCACAAGATTTATGCCACTATTACCCTAGCATATCTTGCAAGCAGGTAACTGTGGCTAGATTGGTACTTATGTTTCATGTTGGTAGCCTATAGCATACCTTCCTGTACCAACAAGAAACGTAACATAGGGACGAAAGCTCTACATGGGTACCAGCTCAACTTCTCCATGTTGAGTGAGTTGTGTATGTAGGTGTTCTCTTCAGCAACGGGGTCATTCTGTCAGTTTGTGAAAAGCAACCTACAGTCTTGGCAACAGCCTGGGTTGTTTCTAGATTCCCATTGAACTCCTTTGGCCAACAACTCAATTAGATGTAACCCAATCCTGGTACTGAAAGGTTCATTTGGTGACAAGAGGTGGCCAGCTGGGGCTCTGTGTCCCTTATTATTTGGATATTTCATTTAGGTCACCACCATACATGTACAAATTTAGGAAGCTTCTACTGTATTAAGTTTTCACACCACCCCTCAAATGGTCCTTAATTTTAATTGTCTCTCCTCATATTCCCTCCCGTCCCTGTCTTCACTCCCCGTCCCCACTTGATTCTCCTGTTCTAGCGCCCCTCCCAACCCCTCCATATTTGTGTATTCTATTTCCCTTTCCTAACAAAATCTATTGGTTCCCCTCTGGTCCCCTACTCTATATCTGACCTCTGCAATTCTACAGATAGTAGCTTGGTTATCACTGGCTTCACAGCTAATACCCACATGTAAGGAGATGCACACCAGAATGTTCTCATTCTGAGTCTGGGATACCTACGTCGGGATGATTTTTTTCTAGTTCCATCCATTTACCTGCAAATTTCATTATGTAGTGACTAAGTAATACTCCATCCATTTACCTGTGAATTTCTTAATTTCATTTTTTAATGTCCGAGTAATACTCCATTGTGTAAATGTACCACATTTCCTTAGTCTTTTCTCCTTTTGAGGGAACATTTAGGTTGTTTGCAATTTCTGGCTAGTATGACTAGAGCAGCGATGAACACAGTTGAGCAAGTGTCTTTGTGGTAGGATAACGTGTCCTTTGCGAATATGTATGTGCAAGAGAGATATAGATAGATGTTGTAGTAGATCCTTCCCCTCTTCCTAAGTAACTGCCACACTGATTTCCACAGTGGCTGTACAAGTTTGCAGTCCCGCTAGCAGTGGGTGAGTGTTCCTCTTAAAATTCTCACCAGCATAAGCTGTCACTTTTTTTTATTGATCTTAGCCATTCTGATGGGTGCAAGATGAAATCTCAAAGTAGTTTTGATTTATGTTTCCCTGATAGGGGTTCTAAAACATTTCTGTAAGTAATTCTCAGCCATTTGAATTTCCTTTTTTGAGAATTCCTGGAACCCCATTTTTAATTGTGTTATTTGTTTTCTTGATATTCAATTTCTTGAGTTCTTTATATATTTTAGATATTAGACCTCTATCAAATGTGTAGTTGGTAAAAAAATATTTTTTCCTATATTATATGATTCCACTTTGTACAAAAACTTCATGAGGTCCCTTTATTAATTGTTAATCTTATTGCCAGAGCTAACAGTATTCTCTTCAGAAAGTTTTTTTTCCTGTGCCAGTGAGTTCAAGGATATTCCCCACTTTCTCTTCTCTCAGGTTCAGTGTATTGAATTTTGTATTAATGTCTTCAATTCACTTGAAATTGAGTTTTGTTCAGGTGATAAGTATAGATCTATTTCAATTCTCCTACATGCAGCCATCAAGTTTGACCAGTACAATTCATTAAAGATGTTATATTTTTAGTGTGTATTTTTGGTTTTTTTTATTTTAAAAAAATCTGGTGTCTCTGGGCATGGTGACACATGCCTTTAATCCCCCAACTCAGGAGGCAGAGGGAGGTGAGTACCTGCTGTTCTATAAAGTGAGGTCCAAGAAAACCAGGGCTCTACACAGAGAAACCCAGTCTCAAAAAGAAAATAGCTAACTAACTATATAGATAGATAAATAATGGGTAAATTAATAAATAAAGAAATAAGTATAGTTTAAAAGTAGGTGTCCATTGGTTGTGGATTTATGTATGGATATTCAATTTAATTCCATTGATCAACGTGTCTACTTTTGTGCCAGTACCATTCGGGTTTTATTACTATAACTTTGTAGTACAACTTGAGGTCAGCCATGGTGATACCCACAATAGTTCTTTTATTGTTAAGGATTGTTTTACTATCCGTGTGTGTGTGTGTGTGTTTGTGTGTGTGTTTCTGTGAAGAGCTGTGAAGATATGTGTTGAAATTTTGATGGGAATTGCAGTCAATCTGTAGATTGCGTTTGGTAAGATGGCCATTTTTACTATATTAATCCTACCCATCCATGAGCAGGGGACATTTTTACAGCTTCTGATAACTTCTACAGTTTCTTTCTTCGATGTCTTAAAACTTTTATCATACAAGTCTTTTACTTGCTTGTTTAGAGTTAACCAAGATATTTTGTATTCTTTGAGGCTACTTTGAACGATGCTGTTTCCCTGAGCTCTATTAGTCTGTTTGTCACTTGTACATAGGATGGTGACTGATTTTTCTGTGTTAATTTTTCATTCAGTTACTTTGCTGAAAGTGTTTCTGGTGGAATTTTTTAAATATATTTTATCAATTTATTCATATTACACTTTTGTGATTTATCATATCATTAGCAAGTAAAGATACTTTGGTTTCTTCCTTTCCAATTTTCATCTCCTTGATCTCCTTCAGTCATCTAATTGCTGTAGTTAGAACCTCAAGTACTATACTGAATAGATATGGAGAGTGGTCAGCCTTGTCTTGTTCCTGGTTTTAGTGGAATTGCTTTGAGTTTCTTTCCATTTAAGTTGATGGTTGCTAGACCTTGCTATAAACTGTTTTTATTAGGTTGAGGTATGTCTCTTTTACCCCTAACCTCTTCAGGACTGTTATCATCAAGGGGTGTTGGAATTTTGTCAATAGTCCTTTCTACAAGTAATAAAATGATCATGTGGGGTTTGTCCTTCTGTTTGTTTGTATAGTGGACTACAGTTATCTATTCATATATGCTGAACCACCCTTGCATCTCTGGGATGAAGTCTACTTGATCACGGTGAAAGATCTTTATGATGTGTCTTGGATTCAATTTGCAAGTATTTAACTGAGTAGTTTTCCATTGACTTTCATAATGGCAATTGGTTTTTAATTCTTTTTCTTTGTTGTATTTTTATGTGGTTTGAATATCAGGGTAACTGTGGCCTCATAAAATGAACCTTCCATTTCTATTTTGTAGAATAATTTTAAGAGTATTGGCATTAGTTCTTTTTTTGAATTTCTGGTAGAATTTTGTGCTAAAACTATCTTGCCCTGGGCAATTTGGTTGGGAGATTTTTGTTTGTTTGTTTTTTGAGATAGGGTTTCTCTGTGTAGCCTTGGCTGTCCTGGACTAGCTTTATAGACCAGGCTGCCCTCAAACTCACAGAGACCCACCTGCCTCTGTCTGGGATTAAAGGTATGCACCACCACGCCCAGCTGCTTGGGACTATTTTAATGACTGTTTCTATTTCACTAGGGGTTATAGGTTTGTTTAAATTGCTTTTGTAACCTTGATTTAGCTTCAGAAAGTACTATGTATAGAGAAAATTTTCCACTTCTTTTAGATTTTCCAATTAGGTTGAATATAGATTTTTAAAGTATGTCATCAATCTCAGGATTTCCTCAGTGTCTATTGTTATGTCTCTCCTTCCATTTCTAATTTCATTATGGATTGTCTCTCTCTGCCTTTTAGTCAATTTAGGTAAGGGTTTGTCAATCTTATTGATTTTCTCAAAGAAGAAACTCTTTGTTTTATTAAGTCTTTGTATTATTTTATTTGTTTCTATTTTATTGATTTCAGCTCTGATTTTGATTGTTTCTTGCCATCTACTCTTTTGTGTCTTATTCTTCTTGTTCTAGATCTTTCAGATGTGCTGTTTAGTTACTTTTATGAGATATCTTTATTTTTTAAGTAGGCATTTGGCTCTATGAACTTGCTTCTTAGATCCACTTTCATTGTGTTCCCTAAGTTTTGGGTATGTTGTGTATACATTTTCACTCAGTTCTAGAAATTCTCTAACTTATCTTGACCTAGTTTTAATTCAGTAGTGATTTGTTTTATTTCCATGAGTTGACTAGATTTCTGTTCTTTCTGTTGTTGTTGATATCCAGCATTAATCCATGCTGATCAGATAGATAGGATGCAGTGTGTTATTTCAGTTTTATCGTACCTGTTGTGACTTGCTTTGTTTACAGGTATGTGATCAATTTTGAAGAAAGTTTCATGAGGTGCTAAGAAGAAGGTATATTCTTTTCTGTTTGGGCAAAATGTTCTGTAAATATCTGTTGCATGCTTTTTGTTTATAAAGTCAGTTGTCTCCATCATTTCTCTGCTTTCTTTTTGTCTAGACAACCTGTCTTTAATAAGAGTTGGGTATTGAAGTCCCCCACTCCAGTGTGTGAGGGTCAATATGTTATTTAAGCTATAATAGTGTTTCTTTTCCAAACTTGGGTGCCCTTGTTTTTGATGCATAGCTGTTAAGAATTGTAATGTCCTCTTGGTGGACTTTTTCTTCTATGAGTATGTTCTGTCCTTCCCTATCTCTTCTGATTCATTTTGGTTTCAAGTCTCCTTTGTCAAATATTAAAACAGCTATACCAGCTTGCTTCTCAGGATCATTTGTTTAGAGTATCTCTTTCCATCCTTTCACCCTGAGGTGATGCCTATATTTAACGTTAAGGTGTGTTCTTGAATTTATCAGAAGTAAAGATCCTGTTTTTAGATTCATTTTGTTAGTCTATGTCTTTTTATTGGATAATTGGCATTGAAAGATATCAGTGTGGCGTGTTTGTTGATTCCTCCGAGAGAGAGAGAGAGAGAGAGAGAGAGAGAGAGAGAGTCCTCCCTTTTGATTTGCTGGTCTTGGGATGATTCACTCTGTGTTTTCTTGGGTCTGCTTAACCTTGTTAGGTTAGAGTTTTTCTTCTAGCACATTCTGTAGGGCTGGATTTGTAGATAGACGTTACTTAAATTTGGTTTTTATCATGAAATGTCTTATTCTCTCCATCTACGGTGATCAAAAGTTTTGCTGGGTGTAATAATCTGGGCTGGCATCTGTGCTCTCCTAAGGTCTTTAGAACATCTGTCCAGGCTCTTCTGGCTTTTTCAAGTCTCCATTGAGAAGTCAGCTGTTTTTCTAATAGGTCTACTTTTATGTGTCACTTGGTCTTTTTCCATTACAGCATTTAATATTATTTCTTTGTTCTGTACACTTAGTGTTTCAATTATTATGTACAGAGGGGAATTTATTTTCTAGTCTAATCTACTTGGTATTCAGTATGCTTCTTTTACCTTAACAGGCATTTCTTCCATTTAGGGAAATTTTCCTCTAATTTTGTTGAATTTTTCTTTGCCTTTGATCTAGCTCTTATCCTCCTCTTTTCTCATTTACTTTCTCCATTCCTATATTTTTTAATTTTTTAAAAATTTTCATTAATTTATTCTTGCTACATCTCAATGGTTATCCCATCCCTTGTATCCTCCCATTCTTCCCTCCCTCCCATTTTCATTCCTATATTTTTTAATTAGGTATTTTTTTAGTGTCCAAGATTTTTTGGATTATTTGTGCCAGGGGTTTTTAGATTTAACATTTTCTTTGACTGAAGTATACATTTCTTCTATGTGTCTTCAATGATAGAGATTGTCTCTTCATGTCTTGCATTCTCTTGGTAAGGCTGGCCTGTACGGTTCCTGCTAAAGTTCCTAAAAGTTTTTTTTTTTTTTTTTTTTTTTTTTTTTTTTTTTTTCAGATTTACCTCAGTTTGGGCTTTCTTTATTGATTCTTTTTCCACTTTTAGTTCTCGAACTGCTTTATTCATTTCTTTGCCCTGTTTGTGTTTTCATAGATTTCTTCAAGGGATTTATTCATTTCTTCTATCCAGACTTCTATCATGTTCATAAAGGCTGTTTAAGGTCTTTGTCTTGTGATTTGGCTATGTTGTAATACTCAGAGCCTATTGTGATAGGGTTGCTGGGCTCTAGTGGAGACACACTGTCCTGGTTGTTATTGATTTCATTTTTATCTTGGCTTCTAGGCATCTGGAGTTTGGAAGAATGTAATTCTAGATATCTGGTCTTGTCCAGGTTGGGTGGGTGCTTTGTTCCTTTGTTTCTCTTGCCCTCTCTGTTTCTTAGGAGAATGTTGGGGCTATATGGTGCCTGGTAGGGGATGCTTCTGAATTCTTGCCAGGTGTAGCCACTTGGGGCTCTGAGCAAAATGTGTTCCTATACATTAGGCATTAGGATCTGATACATAGCAGTGAGTGTGGGTGAGGAGGAGGGTCATAGGGGGTCCAGAGGAGGGAGAAAAGTGGGTTATTCCACCAGGATCTGCTTAGTCCCCTGGGAATGGGGACAGAGAGTGAGGAGAGGCCACAGCAGGTAGCCTGCTATTAGAGTGCCAGCTTAGCTGGCTACTTGCTTCTCTGGCAGGCTTGGCTGGAGGATTCCCAGAGGTGGAGTCTGGAAAAAAGGGATGAGTGGGGTGGGGGCGGGGTTGAAGAAGAAGATCTAAGTGATGCACTGAAAACTATGGAGACAGGGAGGAAGCTGGGGCTGCAGCATGTGGTCTGGTACAAACTTGGGGATGAGAATTGGGGAGTGGTCTTGGAGAAACAGAGGTGAAGGTGAAGATTTACGGTTAGCCTACCTGCTTTGCTGATTGAAGTGGCCTGTGGGTTTCCAGGGAATACCTGCTGGACATAGGAAATGGGATGAGAGGAAAAGGTGAGGATGCACGGGAGACTAGAGCAAGGGAGCAAAGTGAGACTGCACTGCTACAGAGCTAGGGAGAAGACTGAGGGATTGGTCTTGGAGAAATTAGAGTAGAGACATGTAGTCAGCCTATCCATTTCCCTGGCCAGAGTCAGGGATAGACATCTTTGCAGCATCGTCTGGCCAGTCCTGGTGTATTTACACTGAGCAATCTGTGTTAATCTTATAGGCAAAGCATTAAATTTTATTTCGGCTTTTATCTCCACCAGAATGATTACTAATGAAGTTGAGCTTTTATTCTTGCTTATTGGCCATGTGTTCTGTCTGTTCTATGAATTTTAGCTTTATGTTTTTGCTTACTTTATTGAGAACATAGAAGTTTTATTATCAGTTATATTAACTCATTACATATTAATGTTTTCCCACTGTTTTATTTTAATTTCTGAAATATCTACTCCATAGAAAAGAACCATAGACCTCAAGCAAAGCTACAGTATTTTTCTTGTTAATAAACATATCCCATCAAATATCAATAATGCATAATCTCCTCATTTGCTTTTAAATTTTTATGGTGTTTTTGACATAGGGTGTTTAATTTTAAATATTAAAATTAATCTTTTCCTTTGCTATTTAGTCTGTTGTCTGTAAGCCTGAATAGTCTTTCCTCATTTGGGATCAGGTAAATATTTACCTAAAATGTCTCCCAATTTCTTAGCATTCTTTCACTCTTTCATGCTTTGCCTTCTAATTCATCTGGAATGTACTAGGTTACATAGTAAGAAGATAAGTGGATCTTTCCCATGCATGTTTCCTAGCAGTGTTTACAATAAAGCATCCCTTTGAGTATTAATTTCCAATGAATTAATGTCTTTGTTTGTAATATGTGCTGCTCACCATTCACTTCTGGTTTATTAGCTCATTTTGCATTTCCAAATCTTATCATTCCAGTCACCTCCTCACTAATCTTCAAAAAGCCTTATTTAAAAAAAAAAAAAAAAAAAAAACAACAACAACAACAACAGCTGCATCTAAACTGTTGTCCCTTCAGAGAAACTCTAAAATACGTTGGCAATTCTGTTTCCTGCAAAACACTGATTGGGCCAGCTTTCTGTTCTCCTTTCTCCCAGCTAGCATAGCCTCTGCTTTGCTCAAGGAAAGAAAGAGCAGAGCCTGCTAGCAGTCAACGCATTTCCCAGGCTTCACTGCAAATTGCACTGAACAAGGAAATCCAGATTGGTCAAGAAGACTATAGTGGTTTAGAAATATTTTCAGGGCTGTGAAGATGGTTCAAAGGGTAAAATCTCTTGGCACACAAGCTTGATGAGTAAGTTTGGATCTAAGAACCAATGTAAAACCAACATTAATATGTGTATATAATCCCAGTACCCCTATCTTGAGATGGGAGACAGAAGAATCCCTCAGAAGCTTGAGAGCCAGCCAGCGTCTAGTAGACAGCACAGTGGCAAACTACAAGGGAGATCCTCTGTATGAGAGGTGTAAGATGAAGATCAGCACCTGAAGTTGCCCTATGACTTCCACATGTACACACACACACACACACACACACACACACACACACACACACACACACCATATCGATACCTATTTAAAATAAAATAAAGATATGTTCATAAGAATGTTGGTCTTCTTCCTTACAGAAGATCTGAGTCACTGCCATAGTCTATTTTGTGCCATTATGACAAAATACCTAAGAGACTGTGGAGTTATTTAAAAAAAAAAAAAATAACAACAGGCAATTATTGCAAGTTCAAGATCAAGGCACTAGCATTTGAGTGTACTTGGTGTACTTTAAACAGATCAAAAAACAGAAAGGTAGGCTGCAAGATGATGCTGATTAAAGCCTCTTTCCTAAGCACACTAACCATAACCTCAGCAGAGAAGCCCTCATGGACTAGTCACCTCTTACTACTACCACATGGGCAATACCAGAATTTTGGACAAGACACCTATAACTACAGTGTGTTAGCCTTGGGTGGCTGGTTCATAAAATGTTAGCTTCTGTTTTGCTGTCCCTCAGGTCATTTTTAGGGGAAAGCAAGCTCCCATGCCATGAAAAGACAGCACAGAGACCTTGACAGGTCTAAGCAGTAGGTGGCAGGCCTCCTGACAACTGTCACCATGGGAGAGAAATCTATCAGAAATCATCCCTCTGGCCGTTACCATGGTAAGTTAGTTGGTTGGGGGAGGATGGTGGTGGTGATGGTGGTTGTTAAAGACAAAGAAAGCATTTATTTGAAGCGAGTCAGACCAACAGTGTAGGAAAATAGAGCCAGCTAGTCTTGAACATGGACTCATGTTTTGCAAAATGGTGGCTGCATTTTGTCTAGTCATGCTCGGAAATGACTGCAGCCAGTGGCAACATCCTAAGCAAGAGCATCCTCATCACAAGAGCAAAAGGCCATCTAAGTGATAAGAAAGGGCTACAGAAGGTGTGACCAATGTTACTATAAAAGCCCACCTGTACAATTAACAACTCTCATAAAAATACAACTATGAGATGTTCTGAAGTGGGCCTCCCTAGCCAAGGTTCTGTGGAATTTCTGATCTATAGAAACTATAAAATAATTGTTTGGCTTTCTATGAATCTATCTTATTCCCTACTGTATTATTGCTTTATGACTTATTTTAAAAAGTTTTTGTCTGACAGAATAGATAACTAATGCAAAGATACAGTTTTCTACAGTTCTTGACTTTGTCCAATGGAAATGACACAACTAGACTCCCCGCCCCTCCCTTCAGTGCTTTGAATGCACATGTGATGTGTGAAGTACTCCAGCCGTCTTTCAAGCATCAGGCTACATAATGAGTATTAAGGTTGGCACACTGAGAATGACAAAGCAAAATGATGGAGCCAGAAGCTGCCTGGAAGATACCACTATGTAGCTGAAACAGTACCATCTGCTTGCTGGTAAATATGTTCTCATTATGTGACCTACGCGTAGCCAGTTTGTATGCCACCTTACCGGAGGGTTCCTTGGTGGCATTTGGGATCCAAGTTGCTGGTGGTCAGCCCAGAGGCAAGCTCTCTGAAAATATGCTGACGTGATTTTAGAACAATGACTGACAATGAATTTAACAGCTGTAACAGAAAAAGAAATGCATATACGCATCCTTTCCAAACTCAGCCTGTGGAAATAAGGGAAGTCAAATTAATAAATGATAGCAGAATTTAGATTTCCTCAGGGAAAAAAGCTTCCGAGTATTAGCATGTGAATGGACTCCCTAGCACAGCACTTTTTTGTGCTGATGTAGATTAAGCAGTGGTCAAATTGCCTGCAATCAGGTATTGATCTGAATGCTTTAAAATGCCCAAGAAACATCAAATAGGGCAGGAAATATGTCGTTTTTATTTAAATTCTAAGATACTGCATCTTAAAGCAACCCTGCAGGTCTTTCCTAGTGTAGAGACTAGCCACATTCAGAGAGTGTTCATGCGTGAGTAGCTTGTCACCAGTAATTCCCAGTGAGCTTCTCTGTATATTTGTTTTATATAATCTGCAGAGCACAAAATTACTTTTAGCATACTTTTAACACTGACTTCCATCATGCCACTCATGTTCTACAATGTGTATATTTTTAAGAACATGATGTTATTCACGCAGCTACCAAAAGGGCTGAACTGTCAAACACGTTAAAAAGCAATGGTGAGAAGACAGAGAAACTGCAAGTCTCAAGTCATAGCAGTAGTGGTGGCAACTGCATTGGAAAACCGTTTAGCATTTACTAATCATGGAACATATGTGTACTCTTTGGCCCATCAATTCGCTGCTAACTATATAACCAACAGTAATGGCACATACACTTAGCAAAAGATACATGGTCGCACACAGCAACATTGCTTGCAGGAGGCAGAAAACATCAGGCAACCCGACCTTCATGCCCCAGAGAGGAGGCAGACACAGTGTGTTGATATCTGCCGAAGAGCAATGGGAGTGAACTGACTCACACAGCCGCAGCTCGCACTCTCTTCACCTGTGCGGAATGAAAGACTTCAGACTTAATTGGGTGCATGCTGTATGGTCCCACTTCCTTAAAGTGGATATTTAAAAACTTGATCTACTGTGTGAGATGTCAACACAGTGATTATCCCTGTCAGGGTCAGAATTAGGAAGGAGCAAAGTGGTATCTGCAGTTTTTGTACCACCCATGTAAGGATTAGAAGGGCAGGTTTGGTTAGTAAAAACCCCTCAGGTGCATGCTTTCTCAATATGATATGGGTCACAGTCCCTTAAGACAGTGTCCTTTCTTCCCCCTTCCTGGAGTGTGACTTTTGAACATGTAATATATGTAGATGTTTGGAAAAGTATGGAAAAGACTCTGACATATAGGTAGCTGTTGCTCCAGTGAGACAAAAATAGGAGTGGCCTTTGAAAACCACTTGCTTAAAAACAAGCCAAATGAAAATGGATAGGGGAAGAGAGAGTTTTGTCAATGAGGTCAAAACCATGGAAGTTTGTTCCAGTGTGTAACTTGGTAGAAAATAAGATAAATAACATGGGCAGTTCCTTTCACTTTTTTAACCAAATGGAAAGGCAAAATAGCAGAAAGGGAGCGAGGGTTCACCTCTAACCTCTTTCAGGCTTCTTCCCCCCATCCCTTTTTCTATAATTATTTATGTAACCACTTTACAGCCTGATCCCAGGCCCCACCCTCCTCTCCTCCCAGTCCCACCATCATGTCCCCATCCCCCATTCCCCCCCCCTCCTTCTTCTAGGAGAAGGGGAGGCTCCCCATGGGTACCAACTCACCCTGGCAGCCCAAGTCACAGGAGGTCTAGGTTCATCCTCTCCCACTGAGACCTGACAAGGCAGCCCAGCTAGGGGAAAGGGATCCAGAGGCAGGCAACAGAGTCAGAGATATCTCAAACTCCCATTGTTAAGGGGCCCTCATGTTGCCCAAGCTGCATCTCTGCTACATATGTGTAGCGAGCCTAGGTCCAGCCCATGCATGCTCTTTGGTTGGTGGTTCAGTCTATGTGTACACCCACGAGCCCAGGTTAATTTACTCTGTGGGTTTTATTTAAAGTAAGATTGAGAAAGGACTCAGATAGCAGGATGGCAGGTAGCTAAGTCCAGACTTTCTGTCTTTGAATATACAGCTGGCCTGCCTTGCTCTGATCCTTGGTGTCAGCCCCTGTGCTACCAGCTGTCCACTAGAAGCATAGGTGACTATATAAGAAAGAATGAAGGGCATCGCTTGCTTTTAATGTGTACATGAGTTCATTTCCACACTCCATACTCTACCAGGCATAAGGAGTTAAGTTCCTATCCACTTCTACTCTGCCTTTCACTGGAGCCTGTGGCTTATTTCATCTTACTAGAAAGAATGTACGTGAAAGATGACTCCTGCGCCCTTGGGACACTTGGGAGGATTATTCTGGAGGTCAATACTGAAGATGGTGAACTTCTATCTTCAAAGTTTAACCAGAAAACTAGACTCTCTCCCTTGCCTTCCTGAATTCAGGAGTTTCGTTTCACAGGAGACTTTTTTTTTAAATTAAAAATATACATCCAGAATTTCATCAGAAAAAAAAAAAGAGAGAAAGTAACTTAAATAGTTTTCCAATAAAAACATACCCCCACCCAGAGAACTTCACAGACTGTCTGTGTTTGGTAAGGCTGCATATCTGCAAGATGAAAAAACTACAGGCTTAACTTAACTTCTTAAGAGAACCTTAACTTCTTCAGGTGCCCTGAATTTGGAGGTTTAAAATAGTTCTTTGTAGCACCTCCTTGGGATTTTGACAGATGCTCCGGGCTATTGGTAAACTTTGAAGCAGTTTAACAAGAAACTGCACTGCACCATTTTCTTTTAATCTATGTACATAGTTGTCTAGCTACGGCTGGCTTTAAAGTCCCCAAAACCTGGAAGCATTCTAAATCCTGTTTGTTGCGTGACTGGACTGTTCATTAATGAGCTTATCTGCTTGGTTGCTTCTGAAGCTAAATCTTATTTCTATATCTACTTTCTCTAATGACTTTTTTTTTTTTTCGCTCTGATTTGTTCAGCACAATTTGATTGTTGGCTTGTTAATTGCATGCTTCCCAGATAGATCTTAGAGTTTATTTTTAAAATATATTTTTAAATGTCTAAAGTTCAAGATATCCTTAACTTGCCTCTTTTTTAAGGGCTAGACACGTCAATAAACTGTGTATGGGAATAAAGAGGACTAGTGGAAGACAGGGTGAAAAGGGAGGGCATTCGGGGGATGTGTTCAAGGTACATTGTAGACATGTGTGAAAATGTCCTTATATAGCGAATACAAACAAGAATTTTTTTAAGTGGAAAAAAAAAAGTGTGTTCCCTGTTCAAATTTTCTTTCTGTTGCTATGAAATACTTTAACCAAATGCAACTTAAATGAGGAAAGGATTTATTTTACCTTACAGTCCATCATTGAGAGCAGTCAGGACATGAACTCAAGTCAAGAGTGTTTGCTTTTCACACAGCATTATCCTCAACCAGAGAACCCACAGCTAAAGAACTATAGCAGAAACCAGGAAAGAGTGCTGCTTGATGGCTTGATCACAGGATCACAGGCTTCTTAAATTAATTTATTTATTTATGTATTCACTTTACAGCCCTATTGTAGGCCCTCCCTCCTCCCTCCCTCTCCCACTATCTCCTTTTCCCCTACCCCTCAGACAAGGGGAGCCCCCGCCCCACCAACTCACACCTGCACATCAAGTCACATCAGGACTTCGCCCTTCTTCTCCTGTGGTCTGGCGAGGCAGCCCCACCAGGGGGAAGTGATCAAAAGGCAGGCAACAGAGTCCATGTCAGAGACACCTCCCTCTTCTTTTTCTAGGGAACCCATATGATGGCCGAGCTACCCATCCACATTACGTATGTGTATGTAGCCTAGATTGAGTCCATGCATGGTCCTTGGCTAGTGCATCAGTCTCCATAAGCTCCCCTGGGCCCTGGTTAGTTAGCTCTGTTGGTCTTCTTGTGGAGCATCTGTTCTCTCTTGGTCCTTCTATTCTTCCCCTCACTCTTTCCCAAGATTCCCTGCATTCCACCTAATGTTTGGCCATGAGTCTCTGCAGCTGTATGGATCCATTACTGAGTGGAGCTTCTCAGAGGACAGCTATGTTAGGATCCCTTCTACAGGAGTAGCAGAGTATTGTTAGTAGTGTCAGGATTGGCTTTCTCTCGTGGGATGGGTCTCAGGTTGGGCCAGGCATTGGTTGGACATTCCCTCAACCTCTACTCTCTCTTTATCCCTGCACATCTTGTAGGCAGGGTAAATATTGGGTCAAAGATTTTGTAAGTGGCTTGGTATTCTTCTCCCTTCACTAGGAGTCCTGTCTAATTAGAGGGTGTCCTCTTTAGTCTCCTGACCCCTGCTACCAGCAGTCTCAACTAGAGTTACCTCCATATCCTCCCTGAAGCTTACCTTGATTTAGGTCTCCAGTTTGTTTCAGAGACATCACCACCCACAGTTTCTCTTCTCTCTGCGATCCATATGTCCTCCTGTCCCCTCTCCCCACACCTAATCTCCATTCTCATTTTTCTCCATGCTCACTCTCCTACCCTGTTCCCTCTCTTAAACCATTTCTGCTCTCTATACTATTTTTATTTCTAAGTGAGATTTAAGTATTCTCTCTTGGGTCCTCCTTGTTACGTATCTTCTTTGGGTCTGTGAATTGTAATATGTTTATCCTGTAGTCTACGGCTAAAATAAGCTTATAAGTGAGTACATACCATGTGTGTCTTTCTGGGTCTAGATTAACTCACTGTGAATGATCTTTTTTAGTTGCATCCATTTGCCTGCAAATTTCATGATTTCCTGGTTTTTAGTAGCTAAGTAGTATTCCATTGTTTAAATGCACCATCATTTCATTTTCCATTCTTCAGTTGAGGGGCATCTGAGTTGTTTCTAGTTTCTGGCTATTATGAATAAGGTTGCTATGAACATAGCTGAGCAACTGTCCTTGTTGTATGGTGGAGCATCTTTTGGGTATATACCCAGGAGTGGTATAGCTGGATCTTGAAGTAGAGCTAGTCCCAATTTTCTGAGATATGGCAGAAGGTTAATATCTAAAATATATAAAGAACTCAAAAAATTAAACACCATCAAATGAAATTCTCCAATTAAAAATGGGGTACAGAGCTAAACAGAGAATTCTCGACAGAGCAATCTCAAATGACTGAGAAACACATAAAGAAATGTTCAATATCATTAGCCATCAGGAAAATGCAATTCAAAACTATTCTGAGTTTCCATTTTACACCAGTCATATTGTCTGTGGCGCTGCTGGAGAGGTCGAAGTCTGGCATATCTGGACAGCCAACTGAGCTCTGTCTATTACAATGAACTCCCTTTCTCAGCGGGGTTCTCCCTTCCCCTGATCTGGGACCCCCCAGATCCTCTAAGGAGTGTCACATAGCCCTCAGGGAAGATTACAGGCCCAGGCCTTTCCTGATAACAAGCACCTGGGGATTACTAGAAATACCTCATGCTATGCTAAGGAGATCCTAGTCTTAATCAAATGACCTTAAATCATACCTAGATGTTTTTTGCCCAGCTATGGGATAATTAAGTACTGTGTTTTCCTTCTTGTGATAGGACCCCATGCTAAGCCATTTGCTAAACCATTCCCCACCAAGAGTACTGTCATTTCTGAAGCCACCTGCTGTGGATAATATAGAAGAATTCACAGATTTTCAGGGCCATCTTATTCTCAGCTCACAGGTCTAAATAGAGTGTCATCATCTTCCTGTATCTCAGGTAAGCTAAATCTGAGCACCCTGGTCATCTCTGCCCTCTACTCTCTGTGCTTTCTCAATCCTGTGGCCTGCCCTCATACTCAAAAATCAGGAGGCCTTTCTCAGTGAGTGAGCAGGTCAACCAGCCAATTTCCATCTTAACCACATGCATGTTAACCTAAATCAGAGTGAGAGGGCATCTCCAAAGAATAAGGATATTTGTTTGGGATTAACAGAGCTTTACAATGGCAATACATGTGTCACTGGTAAATTCGGAGTGTGCCCAAAGAGGATGAATCAAGGAAGAGAGTTTAACGGTGAAATGAAGAGGTATTTTGAAATAGTCATCCTTACTCAGATGGTTATAGAGCAGGTAAGTGTTCTTTCAGAAGCATTACTTCTGTTATGTTGAGAAGCTATAGTGCACAGTTGCATTTTGGACAGGTTTGTTTGTTTGTTTGTTTGTTTTTTTATTTGTTTGTTTTGCAAATCATTTGTGTTGCCAGTCATATAAGCACAGATTCTTCATCCTTCATAACTTCCTGCCTAAATGTGTGTGGGTTTGGGGGGGAGGGAGGGAGGGGACGCTAAGATTTCACAAAAGCAAGTCTACTTTGATTCTGACAATTTTCACTTGCACTTCCATACCAAGAATGACAGATACGTGATAATAGCCATGTGTAGATGATGGAGTGAGGACAGGGGCGTTCCTGGTTTACAGGTCTAAAACAGGGTCATCTCATGTACTTAGAGAAATTCTAAGTCTGAGAGTGCGCATCTTCTCTCTGCCCTTCCTCGGTTCTGCTGCCTGCCTCACGAGCAGGGATTGGGCAGGGGGGTGGTGTCAAATAAACCCAGTTTTCTTTATTTTCTGATTCTTTTTAATTGGTTTCAGAAAAAGGTTTGTGGCGGCTCCATACCCTCTCAGGTCACAGTGACTTAGGTAGAGCAATATTTGAACCACCAAAATTCCTCCGTCCTTGCAGTAACCTACATCCAAAGTGCAAATTAAAGTCATCCAGCCTTCAAAGAGAAGCTTTTTGTTTGAGGATTTTCAAGTATGCTTGTCAGGTACGTGCCCATCATGGGTAACATCTTTGGAATATACTTGTAGTCTGCCTGACATCGGTAAATCCATTCGTTCTCAGCTGTAATTTATCTCTTGATAAATCATGCTATCAAGTTGAAGTGTGAAAGCAATGCCCTCAGGACATAAAATACCACTGAATCCGCTGTTTGGTTAATTTATTACTTTTATTAGGAAACTGACAGGATTACTTTAAAACTCAAGTGCCCAGGGGCCTCAGGTTTTATCAGGTATTCGATACTAGAACACTGTTCAATCACGCCTGGCTGACCCAGCCACTTTCTTCAGCCTCCCTCTCGCCACCATTCTCTCTGGAGAATTCCTGTCAACAGAGGAGCCATGGAAGTCAGGCATGGCTCCTTTAAAATGTTCAGACAGATAGTAGGTCTGACAATCAGGAGAATAAAGCCTTGGGGCTTTTCTCAAGGAGGGTGTTTGATTGCTTAAGAGAACCATCTCTATTCAGTCCCTGACAGGGTGGCATTATGGATGTTGGGGCACAGATCTGAGGACTGACATGGCAAAATGACACAAGCCGAAGCCAAGAGACAGTAGACATGACATGAAGCCCTAACTGCCATTTCTTTACAGTGTGACCTGAGACAAGTTATTTAATGCTTCAGAGCCTCAGTTTCTTTGTGAAAAGTAATACTAATAATAGAATTACTGGGAGAATTAATCAAGATATGTAGAAATGCCTGTCTCATAATACGTGGCCAACAATGCCGTTCACTTCCTCTCACTACTGCATTTTAGTATTTATTTATAATTTTGTAGTACTAAAGGTTGAGCTCAGAGCCTTGTGCATAGCAAGAAAACATTCTCCTATTGACTTAGGTCTTTGTCTCTGTTAATCCCAGCATCTTAGAAGACAGTTTATAGAGAAAACCTGCTGATATTAATTTGTGAGTAGCTGTCTCTCGTCCCTACTCATATTTGTGTCTCTGTGTTTTTGTTTCCTTGCTCATTCAGACCAGGTTACTTGTAGCCCAAGCTGGCCTCGGGCTAGATAAGAATCCAAGGTAGATTCTGCACCTTCCACTCCTCCTCTTCCTCCATGCCCTTAATGGCATACCCTAGAACACTTAGCTTTAGGTGGTGTTGGAGATCAACTCAGGGCTTTGTGCATGCTAGACAGGCAGTCTACCAACTACCATATATCCCCAGACCCCAGATTCATTTTAACTTTGGACTCAACACTCAACTCAGCACGAGCTTCAAGCTAGATAGTGAATTAAAAGACTTTTAGTAAGACTTTTCGTACTTCACTGTCTTGTGAGATGCTTAGCAAATCCCACTGTGACTTCAGTCTCATTAAAAGATAAAAGGAGAGTCCACAAATAAAGATATAGGCCATAAGAAAGCAAAGCTATACTAGAATCAACCAAATGATATTTCGTAACATTTAACAATTTTCGATATTTGAGCTTGAACTTTGTTCTGACAGGATATACCAAAAAGCTCACCTGGGTCCAGGTCAGTCATGACGAATCAAGAGCCTACTTAAGTTGCTTCCTTTTGTGGTTCTTCCTACTTCTTCCAGCCACTCCAAACTTCTCCAGAAGATGCTACTTCCAAGCCTTCTTGGGACCTTTGCATTTCTTGTTCTTACGGCGTAGGATGCTTGTCCCTGATCTCAGTTAGCCTCTCTGTGCCAGTTAAGGCAAATCTAAGGTCAGTTGTCACTTCCTAGGCACCTCTTTTAACAAAGTCTTCCACAGCCAGTGACCATGCATAACTCAATACCTTACCCTCTGCCTTCTCATCACAGCACTTACCATTGCCTGGCATGACGGAGTCACATGAGCAGAACAGGCACTTGCCCATCTTAGACAATGCTTATACACTTATGAACAGCAATAATTATTCCTAGTAGAAAGGAAGAGTGGAAGGCTTCTGGCCTCTAACATCATGAGGGTGACAACATGCCTTCCCTAAAGCTCAGAGCTCAATTCCTAAAAGCTTAAATCCCAGGACAGAAAAGGAGTAACACCAACTGGACACCCACTGCCCAGCTTTGCCTTGAGACCCACAGGTTCCCAATGGTCTCCAACAGGATCATCCTAACCACTTTCCCTTCCTCAAAGCACCTTCTGATTTAATACAATCTTCATATTCCTTTTCTTGTTCATTTTGGTTTCATTTCTGTTTGTTTGTTTGTTTGTTTGTTTGTTAATTTTTTAAATTAAGAAATTACTGACAAACAATAAAGTACCTATATTTTAAAATCACTGTTCAGCAAGTTTCACATACACCTACACCCAAGAATACATCACCAAAGAGTTCCTCATCCTGCCCCCATAAGCCACTGCCAGTTTACAAGTTCTACTATTTAGGGCTGGGGATGTAACCTAGTAGTTGCACAGTTACCTAGCATGAATGGAGGCCCTGGTCCCTGGAATGATTACATCTGTGCAGTCTAGCTTTTCATGTAACTAGAATCATATTGTAGCTGATTCTGTTTGTTTATTTATTCAAACTTGGGTTAGTTCATTCAGCACAATCATTTGAAGACTATGCATGCTGTGGGTATCAATGTGCACTTCTTTCCATCTGCTTGCTAAGTGGTATTATTTTAGGTGGATCTATCACAATTTGTTTATTTAGTCACCCGCTGATGGGCATTTGGATTGGTGCCAACTTCTTGCAATTATCACTAAAGCTATTATTAACATCCATGGGCATACAAATCATTATTCAGACCTGTTTTCATGCGAATACATACCTAGGAAGGGAACACTTGATCATATGGTAGGTGTGTTACTTACTTCTTAATGATCTGTCAACTTCCTTTCCAATAGAGTTGTTGCATTTTATAGCCCCAACAGCTGTTCATGATTGTTTTGGGTGCCTCACCTTCTCACAAACATTTGGTATTCCAACATCCGTATCTAGTTAAAGACAGACCTGATCATGTGACTTGAGTCTTCTATTCCCTGCAAGATAAGGCTCCTCTTCCTCGGGCCAGGTCACTCCCCTGCGTATCAATATACACACACTTTGTACCACAGTTTTTCATCCACATTCTACATTCCCTAGGCCCTTTCCACCAAATCCATAGGTTTCTTTGGTTTTTACCAACTACATAGCACCCAGTTCTGACTCTTGGGCAGTGTATAACCTTGGTGCATTGTGTCACTGACCTGTGTCCCCCTCAAAATGTGTCTTTTGATGTCCTAATCCCAAGTGCCTTTGAATGTGACTGAATTTTGAAATAATATTGTCAAAAAAAGCTGAGGAAAAACATAATTGAATACGACTTTTTTCTTCATCTCATGAAAAACTGTGGGCACAGGAACATACATACACATGGAGACGAGGACCATCTACAAGTCAGTGCGAGAGATCTAGGCAGGACCCTCCCTCCCTCAGAAGGAGCTCTTTCTGCCAACACTTTCTTCTCATGCTTCCAACCTCCAGGAAGACAGAAACTAGCGTGCAGCAATTTAATCCATCCACTCTGTGGACTTTGTTTTGGCAGTTGCAGCAAACAGCACACTTACCTCACTGATGAACGAGCAACTGGGTCGTTGCTTTCTCTGTTAATTCTCCTACCTGGGTTTAATTGCCTTCTTTTATCCTTCTCCTGGTACTTCGTTCATATATCCATGGGGACTTTCATCTCACTGTAGTTAATTATTGGCTTAACTGTTGCTCTATCTTCCCCACTAGGCAAGATTCTTTTGTAGATCTTTTATCTTCGCATCCCAACCTGTCTAGATTAGTCCCCTGACACCACACAGGCTTCTAGGCTTTTTTGTTGTGTGGATTCTCTGCAATTAAGTTGCACACCCATATTTCTTTCCTGAGTGGTTTTCTATTGTCCTTTTTAGAAGGAAGAATTCTAGCAATGCTCCTTTATGGGAGTTTATCCCAAGGAGAATTTTGAATAAGTACATAAAAATGGATGTACAAGAAAGTTCATTAAAGCATTGATTATAATATCAAAAACTTACAATTGGCATAATTATTATTCAATAGAGATTAGTTAAATAAATTACAGTATGTCTCACAGAGGAATATTGGGAAGTCAATAAAAATGATGATGCAGATCTATATTTATTGACCCAGAAATTTAAAAACGCCGCCTACTATTGAATAAGAAAGTAAGACATGTGGCTGTTGGTGCAGTGTTACTTATTACAGGAAGTTATATGTGAGTGTAACTGATGGCACCCAGTCAGATGGAAGGATATTTGACAGATAGTACAATAGTTAAATCTGGGTAGTAAGAATTCAGATAACTTTTCCTTTTCTCTGTGAATCCAAGAATCACTCTAATCTTAAGAGTAGACACGCATTATTTGATCAGCAGAATAAAATTCTTTCATTTCAAAGAAAATACAATAAAGAACAAAGTAACTCTGTTCCGCTCCTCTTCTGTGCCAGTGCCCTTCCTTGAATGTGGAAGATGGCGCTTATTAGTCAGGAACACGGTTGTTCCAGTTCATTCCTCAGCATAAGGCTGGACTACTAAATTCTGACGTGGAAAAAGAAAGATGGGGAAATACAGAGAATCTGTAGTAGAGTTGAATATGGGGTGTAGAATCTAGAAGAAGCAAATTCAGTGCCTAAAGAAAGTAGAAAAATGGCAAGCTATTAGGGCTTTTCAGAAAGATAGCATCAATATGATGTATATGGTTATGTAAAGATCTATATATCAAGGAGGAGATCCAGTATAGGAATTAACCCTAAATTTCTGGAAAATTCCCTCCATGTGCCAGCTACATGCTGGAAAAACATGAAGGCCAGTTTTATGATTCATTCTAAATCTGGAGGACTGATAACAAGAGCATCAGCATCCAAGGCAGGAAGTGATGAGATGTCTTTCCCACAGAAGAAACAGCATTTTCCTTTATCTTTTTTTTTTTTCTATCCCAGTCCTGAGTAGATCAGATGATGTCTGTGAACATTGCAAACGCTATCATGACAACACAGTTTACTGACTCAGGTGCTGAGTTTTTTTGGAAGCATCCCCATAGACACACTTAGAAATGATGTTCAGCAATTCTAGGGGTCTCCCTTAGTTTAGTCAAGTCAACATATAAAATAAACCATCACAATGAACCAAAGGAGCTAATGAGGAGCAAAAGTGGGACCATTTATAAACACTCCAGGATAGGCCTTGTCGACTAACCCAGGATGCAGAATTTCATTCTCCTTAACTGTACCTGTCATCTCTTCTTGTTCACACATGAATAGTGACTGCCAGTTATAGTCACAAAATATGTGACAAAATAGCATGTGACATATTCCCTGGCATTTTTCTATTGTCCATATTTTCTACTGATCTCCCTGTGGCAGATTACGTTTTCCAGATGTAGATACACAAATACACATTACACCAATGCATACTCTTAACATGACATGGATGTAAAGCCAAGGCTACAGGGCCAAATCTCCCCTGCAGCATCAGTGGTGAGCGGACCTTTGTACGGGCTTCAACTTTTTAAACGATGCTGTGTCTTTTATAAGGTTTATCACAAAAGGAAGCAAAACTTCTGCCTGATGTTGCCATGGGCATGTTCTCCCTCTCTCCCTCCCCTCCCCACTCTCTTTCTGAAATATCACCCTGGGAACTCTGCCACCATATTGTGAAAGGGCCCATAGAACATTGATAGATTAGCCATGTGTGGATCTTCCAGTTGACTGGCCTGCAAGACCCCCAAGCCAAGAGCAAACCCCAGAAACCACATCCACAAACATTAGGATGATTTCAACCCTCCAGCTTAGATCATTTCCAGCAGAAGCCCCAGATATGCAAATAAACCAGAACTCATCTGCATTGTACCCTATCTGAATCCCTGACCACAGAAATGAAGATACTATAAGGAATGAATATTGTTGCTTTGTTGAATAACTAAACTTGAATAACAGCCACGCTTTCTCTTATCACTGCCCTCAGGTTAAGTTGTTAAGTGAAAAAGTGTCAACTATTTTTTTTTTTTTTGAGATTCAAAGCAGTTTTGAAGAATCAGCTATATGATTATATCTTAAAAGAGTGAGAGCTGGAATCTAAATGTCTTTAGCATTTGACTGTGAAATGCAAAGCCCTGGAGAATTTAGAAGCACAATATTTCTCTTACCTCAACAACACATTTGGAGAAAGGACAGATATAAGAGTGAGCATCTAATAAGAAATTTTAAACTTCCTTTTTATTCTAGAGATAATAGAAAGTATATGTATGCTGGGTGAACTTGAAGGCAGCACAGACTCGCGGGGGAGGGGTTGGTTGGTGTCAGTAAACTCCAATGAGTTTGATGACAAGTATGGTGTGGGGACCATACACACCATCTCAGCCAACACCCTCTGCACTTGAGGATGGTCCCCTAGGACCTGACTAACCCTTCAATCATCAGAAATGCCAGGGGCAACTTAACGCCAACACATATGAACATTATTAACTTGGAAATCAGTCCTGTTAAAGGATCTGCTATCACTCATGGAGTGTTTAGAACATCTCTTGAATCCATGTTGTTTTTAAATTATCTGTATTAACCTAGTAATGTTTATTATCATCATACCCAGCTAGCAATCAGTTAAGACACTGACACTTGTTATATTTTAAAATAGCCTTAGTTAACTTGGGGCGGGCATACATTAATCCTCTAAACTACTTCCCATAGTGGGCAGGCATGGGATCCCTACCCCAATCCCATGCCATCTGTTTCTAATAATGTCTATCAAGTTACCTCCCATTCGGGCTGGAGAGATGGCTCAGAGGTTAAGAGCACTGTCTGTTCTTCCAAAGGTCCTGAGTTCAGTTCCCAGCAACCACATGGTGGTTTACAACCATCTATAATGTGATCTGGTGCCTCTTCTGGTGTGCAGGTGTACATGCAGGCAGAACACTGTATACATAATAAATAAATCATTTTTTTTAATCCCAAATACTTGCTAATGTTCTTCATCTGGGCCAAATCTTCCATCTATGCCAGCCACATGCTTTTCTTCCACCTAACCCATGGCAGCCTTCCTCTTTTCTCTCACCTTGTCTTTTTTCTTCCTCAGGCCTCTCTCCTCCTCTTCCTCCTCCTCCTCCTCCTCCTCCTCCTCCTCCTTCTTCTTCCCAGGATTCCTCTCTGTCTTTCTAAGCCTGGGAACCTTAGCCACACCTATCTTAGTTGTCCTGCCCAGGTGGGATGGCTTCTTATTAATTAGCATCAAAATACATCAGGCCATCTCCCAACAAATCCACTTATTGGAAACTAGATACCTTTATTTGTATTTACTAGATTCTTCACCATTTCTTTGCTAAAGATTTACTCTCAAAAGGCGAGAGGAAGGTGACCGTCCCAGAATGGACACATAACACAAATATGTTGAATGAGTAAATGAATGAATGAATAAAACAAGCTCTGTACCCAAAATCAGATCATCCAACTATCTACAAGAAAGTTACTCTCAGGGAGCCCAATAGTCCCTATAGGTATCCCTAATCACACATTCAAAGCTCATACCCAACTGGCCATTAAGCCACTGAGGAACAGGGATCAAGCCTCAATCTTTTTTAGCAGTCCTTCAATCTAGCATAGTGCCTGGTAAATAGCAAACTCAATAAATATTTGTTGAAGGGATAAAATGAACATAAGGCTATGTTTCAAAACCCAAGGACAATGTGTAATTTTATTGCCTTTATAAGTGCGTAGATATAAAATGAAAACCCAAGAGTAATAATACACTGAGAATGTCTTAATGCCTTTTTCATGGTACGGCAACATTTTCTAGCTGGCCAGCATTTAAGGAGTGGTGTTAGCGCCCAGGGGTCTGGCACAGTGATTTGCCATGACCTGTCTCTCTGTTATTCTGACTGACGGCTGCTCTGAGCTGCCTTGTGGTGAGCAGCTATTGCCCCTGGTGCTCACACAGCCCCCCTCCCCCTCCCCGCCTTTTTTTTTTTTTTTTATCAAAAGTACATACGTGCTGTCATCTTTTATAATCCTCAGAACTTGAAGATTGCCCTTTACTTAAGTTTTCTGAGTTGAAATTAGGTTTGAATAATAATCAGGATTGTGGATCTTCTAAAGCAAAGGAACTTTATGAGAAAATGCTATCTTGTGATTCTTCCAGGCATAGAGTTTCAGAGTTGAAAGATTTTTTTTCCGCCCTAGGATTTTATCTTATTAATATTCTTCTTTGCGATTCAAGTGCCAGGAACTGGAAAAATCTCTGATTGTCCTGCAGCAGCGACATTAAAGGCTCCTTATAACACAGAGGACTAGAATTGTTCCATAATTTAGTGAAATTGAACATTACCCTGTGACTGCTAATTTTCCATTGAGATGATTCTGCCTCTAACAAGAAAAGAAAAGGTAAAATCTTCATAGAAAATATAGCCTCTTTCTAACTATTATGATGACTATAAGGCAACTTAGAATACATACGCTATGCTATTTTTTTGTAAAAACAGAATCTCATGTTGCTCCAATGTGCTTCAACCTCATTATGTATGGACGGATGCCATCACACTTCCAACCCTCCTGCCTCTGCTTCCCAAGGACTAGAATTACAGGGCTGAACCACCACCTTTGTCTTTGTGGATATAGAGTCCTGCTAAAAATATTTGTTTTTAGAGTATCATAACTGACACTTTCCTTTTTAGTCTCCCATTTGGTAAACCCAGTTATAACTGTGCAGTGATGGTGCATTCTGTTTTAAGAGACTGCTGCGTCAGCGCGTTTATTTTTAACCTTAATTTTCAATTATCTGCAGTTTGGGATTTAGTCTCCAAAGTTAATTTGGGAGAGTTCTTCTCTTTTAATAAAGGAAACTCATTTACCCATTCTGCAGACAAACTCATTCAAAAAAAAAAAAAAAACCATAAACACATTGAGTTTGGAAATACACTTTTCAAACTTTCTTAATGTGTTTGTCATCTGGCTACGTGCCTCATATGGTTCCATATCTCTTCATTGCAATGTCTTTAGAATTTAATATAGTCAACTTCTGAATTGTTGGTATTGTGATGTTTTGTGTCATCAACTTGACCGAATGTAGAATCGCTCGGGAGATGGACTTCTGAGCAGGTATAACCAAACAGGGACTATCTTGAGTAATTTTATATGTGCATCTTAATTCTTGGTGGAGCCATTCCAGACAGAGGGGATCATAAATTTCACAGATGGAGAAAAACAAGCTGAGCTCTAGAACGCACCCTTCCTCTGTGAGCAGCTGCTTTGAGCACCTGCTGCCTTGACTTCCCTGCTATGGTGGGCTGTGCCTCAAACCATGATCTAAAATTAACCTTTCCTTCCATAAGTTGCTTTTTATTTTATCATCTGAAAACAAAAACTAATAAACAAAGATAAGACTCTCATCTCTGCAACCAAAATGCCCAAGAGAAAAAATGAAGGACTTACCTTGGCTCAGTTTCAGGTATTTTAGTCTATGGTTTCTTGACCCCGCGTGATTGGACACAAGAGGATGGTGAGAGAATGTGGTAGAGTTTCTTCTTCAGGGTGGCCAGTAAAAAGAGGGGGAAAAGGAACGGAAAGGACCAAGGACAGGATACGTGCTTAAGACTCCATGCTTAATGACTTCTTTCAGATACAGTCCAGCCCTTAGTGCTGTCATCTGGGGACCAAACCCTCAACATGTGACACTTTTGAGGGAATGCCCTACATCCGAATCATAACAATAACATGACAGAGTTTGTTTCTTTCTTTATTGGTTTTCAATAGCTGCAAAGAATAATAGTTTCATTTTTTTCCTAAAGAAAGAATGCCATGCTCCATTAAAGAAAATTACAGTTGTTTGCCTCCTACTATTGATCCATCACATAATTTTTAGCAGGTGCTAAGAAAGCTGTTTCTGTTATGCAAGCCTTACGAATGACCTTGTTTTATAAGGATGGATTAGATTACTACTGTCAGTGGTGCCTAGGTGAGCGGGCACCTCCCTTCTCCATTGTCTCTTCCCCACTGCACAAGATAAAACCCTGGTGCCACTCATTCCCTTTGCTTAATGACATCCCTTTCTAAGTGCAATCATATTAACCGAGGGTCATAACTTATAGTCACATCAAATAGTGTGTGACCATTTAGGGATTAGTTGAAGAATTTAACTAATGGGATGGGGGAGAAAAAAAGAGCTTGAGCTTTGAATGGTGAACTATAAAGCCAATACCAAAATAGAAACTAAAAACTTACAATCTTTATTGCCCTCCCAAAGAGTATTGAATGCGTGCTGCTGTTGACATTTGCTTACCATTTGCTTACATTTGGGTAACTTCCTTTACCTGGTTCTCTCGAGACATAAATCTTGGGCACAGATTAGAGGCCAAGGCTGCCTAGAAGGTGTCATCCAAAGATAGCCAATGAGAAGAAAAGAAGGAAGAAGGGAAAGACTGTACACATAAAGCCCAGTAGTATATTGCTGGGCTGACTGCATCTTCCTATAAAATAACCAATCATGTGATCCAGTTTTCAGACTTGTGCATGGTAATGCATTCCTCAGAACAGTGTGTGCTGGACAGCAGGAGTGAGTTTCCAGCCAGAGTCTTCCATTTGTCACTGGTCAAAGTATCAACTCCCCCTCACACTTCTGAGTTATAGTATTCAGTCCTTCCTGAAAGCTGCTAGAGAAGCCAGATCTATAGCCACTGACAGGACCTGCCTGTGATGTCATAACTGATGGGCAAGTCATAGCTCACCAGTCCCTTCTCTGTGAGTTCAGGCACATCAAATCTAATCCAAGCAGCCCAAGCCCTATTTCAACTCAGAACAATGCATGCTGAAGGAATCCAGGACCTCGTAGTGGCCAGGGTTTCTACAGAGTGACTATCCAGGGCAGGTAGTACATGAGACTAAGAAAAAAAAATGATAAGAACATATGCACTTTTAAAATGGGATTATTTTGTCACTGGTTTTTTAAAAAGCAAAACTCCCTGCATGGTGTAGTATTTAAAATGGCCGGCTCTGAGTGCCACCAGTAATCCCCCTCAGGAACAGTCATAGGGGAGGGGAATAAGGGGAAAATGGGAGGGAGGGAAGAATGGGAGGATACAAGGGATGGGATAACCATTGAGATGTAACAAGAATAAATTAATAAAAATAAAAATAAATGGCAGGCTCTGTTAAACCTAGTGATATGTTTGTGTGACTTCAAACAAGCTACCTCAGTGGGTCTTGTTCCTCTCTAAAACCCAGGGATACCCATGTCATTAATTGCACTGTTAGTAAGTGTATTTGATTACACTATTCTATTTTAGGTAAGTTGGAGCCAGTGTTTTCAAGACACCTGTTTTCTATATGACTCAACTTTAGCATTAACCAAAAGAGAAACTTGCATAGAATTTATGACACAAGAGTGAGGCAGTACAAAGAAGGGCAGGAGTCCTTGTCTGCTCTCAGATAATGACTGAGGAGAAAGCCATGTCTCATGGGGCCCAACAGGCTCTGAATTTAATCTGTTCATTGCCACACTTGTCTTCCTGATGTTGCCTCTGCTAAATAACCATGGCCACGGGTATCCACCCCCTCAGATCTCAAATGCCTGAGCCCAAATAGGCAATGGCCAACAGAGACAGAAGCTTCCCATGGGCCTCATTAAGGACTCCACTTTCGCTATCTGTCTTTGGCAGCTGCTTATCCACACCACAAGGACTTTTCTGGAAGTTCTGAGCTGTCCACCTAAGGTCATACTGACACCCTATTTCAGACTTTCACTCCCTCAGCTCCTTCCATAGTGATGCAATATGCCTACTCTTCAGGAAAGCATGGTGATTTAAGATGCTGGTGTCTTGGTGTGAATTCTCGCCCCTGAAGCTACCCACATCAAGTCACTGAAGAAAGAATTGGCACCAGAGGCACACAGGTACTCTCAGCAGGCTGTGGTGACTTCAGGTAGAGTGTCACTGGGTGAAAAACCCTACTACTCACAATGGCTTTGTTCCACTGATTCAACTCTATCTCCTCAGAAGGGGAGTCAGGAGATGGCTATTATTGTGTGCAATGCAACGCCTGTTACAGAATAAGTGCTCAATAAGTAAAATTAGGGTGCCTGTGGTGACTGGATTTATATCTACTAAGGCCATGTATTTACCTATGACCAACAAAGAGGGAAATGGAAGAATTTTTTCCACTAATGCAGGGACAATTTTTACGTATATTAATAAAAGCTGTTGATTTCTTTTAAAAATTAAATGGCCAAATTCCATTTTCTACAATTCTACAAGACAAATAGATTAAGCAAATCATAGAATCTTTTGTCCATGTGGCCAGGAAGAGTCAGAGTCTGTGAATATTTAAACAGTGATTTTATAGGTAACTTTAAGTGGATATCTCAGAAAAAGACTTACAGTTCCTTAGTCTGACCAGAAGACTGGAGCTCTTTGCCAATACCCTTAATAACAGACAAAGTCTGTGTAAATTTAAATTTAAATGCTTTGCCCTTCATCTCCTGCCTGCTCTCTGGACTGTGTGCTCTCTAGCTATGTCGCTATGGCCACAGAATATAAATATCCTTATCTCATCAATGAAGCACTTTCAAAATTCAAAGCCCTTTGACATATAGCGTTCCTCACTCCTCAGGCTTATCTATCACCATTGTGACTTAGAATTGTATTTAATTTTAATCACAGGTTTTTAGATGAAAATTTTTGTTTTCCCCTCTGCGAATAGTAGATCCATGGTCACTTCGGAATTGATTCTATATAGATTATTAGACAATTAACTTAGGCATTAGCCAGGGCATTGAAAACAAACACATATAACCTATATCTTCTTCCTGTGATTCCTGGGTTTTGTCAACTTGACATAAATCTAGATATATTCAGGGAGAAGGAATCTTTTTTTAAAACTTTTTTTTTTTTTTTTTGGTTTTTTGAGACAAGATTTCTCTAAGTAGCCTTGGTTGTCCTAGACTCACTTTGTAGACCATGCTGGCCTTGAACTCACAGCTGTTTACCTGCCTCTGCCTCCCAAGTGCTGGGATTAAAGGCATGCAACACCATGCCTGGCTCTTTTTTTTTTATTATGTTTCTTTTTTAATGTATACATTTATATTATTACACATGAATAAAATAAACTACATACAGCAGGAAGAACTACGAGATAATCAGGAATTATATAAATGTTATTTTCATAGTGATTTGGCTATTTGTATTTGTCAAACTTGAAGTAAACATCTTTCCTGTCTTGTTGAGTCTAAATTTCTGAATGAAGATCAGTATCTATCATATCTCATCTCTATTAATTTAAAACATCTATCTTGATCTAAAAAGATCTTAACCCCTAAACCTACTAGCTTAATTGAAAGACTAAACTATCTGTTCTTCACCCCATTGCAGATTTGAGAAGAATAAACCTTAAATACCTGAGTGAACCAGAAGTGCAGGTTAGCAACTTTCAAAAATGACTGAGACAGGTTACTGCCTGAACAGTCACCCAACACTCTCTATAATGTTGAAGCATCATCTTCAGCCTCATGAAACTGAAAAGCTTCTATAAGGCAAAGGAACTGTCAACAGAACAAAATGACACTCCCACAGAGTGGGAAAGATCTTCACCCTCCCTACATCTGACAAAGGGCCAATATCCAAAATATATAAAGAACTCAGAATTAAACACTACCAACCAAATATCCCAATTAAAAAATGGAGTACAGAGCTAAATAGAGAATTCTCAAGAAAGGGATATCGAATGGCTGAGGAACACTTAAAGAAATGCTCAACATCACTAGTCATCAGGGAAATGCAAATCAAAATGGCTCTCAGATTCCATTTTATACCTATCTGAATGGCTAATATCAAAAATTCAAATGACAGCACCTACTGGCGAGGATGTAGAGAAAGGAAAGCACTCCTCCATTGCTGGTGGGAGTGCAAACTTGTACAACCACTTTGGAAATCAGTCTGGTGCTATCTCAGGAAACTGGGAATAAGTCTACCTCAAGACCCAGCCATATCACTCCTGGGCATATGCCCTAAAGAGGGTCCACCATATAACAAGGACATTTGCTCAACTATGTTCATAATAGCCAGAATCTTGAAACAATCTAGATGTCCCTCCACTGAAAAATGGATAAATAAACTATGGTTCATTTACACAATAGAATACTATTCAGCTATCAAAAACAAAGAAATTTTGAAATTTTCAGACAAATGGATAGAACTAGAGACAATCATCCTGAGTGAGGTAACTCAGACCCAGAAAGACACACATGGCATATTCTTACTTATAGGCAGATGTTAACCTCTTAATTCAGGTTAACCATATTACAATACAGAAACTGATGTGCCAACCAAGGTCCATGTGGGATGTAGACCTAGGCCTCCTGCTCAGATGTACTAGATAGGCAGCACAGTCTCTGTGTCGGTCCCAAAATAAAGGGAGTAGGGACTATTTCTGACATGGATTCAGACCTCCTAATGTTGTTCACTTCCCCCATGGTGGAATGTCTTGCCAGGCCACAGAGGAAGAGGTTACAGATAGTCCAGAGCACATTGGATAAGCTATGGTCAGATGTTAGGGGAGGAGGGCTCCACTTTCTAAGGACTAGGGGAGGGAGGGAGAGGGGATGAGGGAGGGTATGGGATTGGGAGGTGGTGAGAGAGGGGCCTTCAATCAGGATGTAAAGAATTCAAACTGCAGAACAAGCAGGTAACTAATATTGCTAATCCCACTAAGTGGGAATAGCTCTGAGACTGGCTGAGATACGAAGGTCTATGCACAGACAAGGCTTCATGTTGGTCACGGATTCTCTGACTTATAATTAGAGGCCATTCATAGTATGGCATGAAGGAAGATTTGCAGGTGCCTTACTTCTGCTCACACAATGAACAGAGAACCAGTCTTAATTGCTCTGTGCATCCTGTACATCTCACACCATCACAGTGTTAGAACCGTATAATGCTTGTGAGAAATTATGTTTTCATGAGAAGAAATCTTAACTGAGAAAATGCCTCCATAAGATTGACCTGTAGGGAAGTATGTAAGGCATTTTCTTAGTTACTGGTTGACGTGGAAGGGCCCTTGCTCAGTGGGAAAAGCACCAACCCTGGGCAGGTGGTCTTGGGTTATATAAGACACAGGCTGAGCAAAGCCACAAGGAGCAAGCAGTAAGCAGAGCTCCTCCATGAGCCCTTCCTGCTTCCAGGTTCCTGCCTGAGTTCCTCCCAGGACTCCTCAAAATGATGGACTACGACCTAAGAGTTGTAATCTGACATTAACCCTTTCCTCCCCAAATTGTTTTTAATCATGGTTTGTTTGTTTGTTTGTTTTAATCACACCAATAGAATATGTAATTAAGATCCTCTCTTACCTCAGAATGGGTGACATTTGCCACCAGACCTTGCTATGAAGAAAATGTCTCTACACAGATACTGTGCAAATTTTTTTTTTTCCACCCTGGAGCTACAGGATCTGCTGATCTTCCTCTTTACTTTACAAACTTCTGTGTCTAACACCAGTGCACCCTGCCAAGGATGCTTCTTTATATGAGAGATTTCAATCTAAGAACAGAGCATTTTCAGTATCCCAGTCAACAATTGTTTAGAGTTCACCTCTAAGTCATCAAGCCTAATTGTGAGGCAATTTAGTTGCCTCTAAAGTGTACTCCATCTACAAATGGTGGCTGCATGTAGTCACCTGGAGATGATGTTTCTTTCTTCTAAGCTGTCTTTTTGAACTGCAGTGTGACAATGGGAAGGATTTATAAATCTATTGGGAGAGGAGAAGTTACAAGCAATATCAAGATTAACTACAACCTACAAAAGGTGTCCCTTCTGTACAGAATTTACTGCCTTTACATTAGTTCTTATATAAAGCTGTCAAAATTGAAGAAGGGAAACTCATTGCATCTCAAGAAAGTCTGGTGGGGAAAGGAAGCATTGCGTGGCTCAGTAGCAGGTTACTTGCCAAAGACAGACCAGAGGTGGCAGACTCACAACACCATGAAGGGTGCTAGGCTTTGCTTTCCAGTTTGAATCAATGGAGTGTCTCTTGTTGCTAGTCCAGGATCAGGTAATGCTGGAGGGATGGAACCACGCCTGGCAATGGAGTGGAACTGAGGGATAAAACAAAAGGACATATCTTTCTTTACATTTTGTGAAAGGTATGGCATCAAAATGCCTATTTAAGTTTGAAATGACAAACTTCAAAGCCAAGGCTTTAAAGATTGAAATGGAGAGATAGCTTAGAGCAAAGTGTTTATCATACAACCATAAAGGACTCAGCTCACATCCCCAGAGCCCACACAAAGCCAGACATGCTCTCTCTCTCTCTCTCCCTCTCTCTCTCCCTCTCTCTCTCCCTCTCTCTCTGTCTCTCCCTCTCTGTCTCTCTCTGTCTCTCTGTCTCTGTCTCTCTCTCTCTCACACACACACACACACAAAACAGACACACACACACACACGATTTTGAAAGAATTTTCAAAATTCTTTCAATTAGGAATTAGGTTGGGGAAATAATTCAGTCAGTAAAATATTCGTCATGAGATCATGAAGATTCCAAGTCCAACCCCTTGCACCTATGGGAAAAAAGCATAGCTATGGTAATGGGTGCCTAGAATCCCAGTGCTGGACAGGATGAGACAAGAGGACCCCTAAATCTTGCTAGCCAGATAGTCTAACCAATCAGTGAGCTCCAGGGTCAATGGGAGACCCACCCACAAAAACTAAAATGGAGAGTGATTGAAGAAGACCATTGACACCAACCTTTAACCTCTACACACACAAACACATACACATACACTGCACCCACATGCATACCCACACAAGCACAGACACATATGCTGCACCCACATGCATACACATAGAGTGCACCCACATGCATACACACACAAGCACAGACACATATGCTACACCCACATGCACACACACACACACACACACACACACAAGGACACATACAGTGCACCCACATGCATACGCACATAAACGCATACACACAAAGAATTTACTAGATGGTTCTTAGCACAGAAAGCATGTGAGCAAATTTGAATCCAACAGCAAGACTGGGAATCACTGACAACACCTGCATGAAATATGACAATACCCAACTATAGCAAGCACTGAAGCATGGCAGGTATTGAGAGTTGACTAAGAAACTAGGAGTCCTGTGTAAAGACTTTAGAATTCTTGTGTGGGCTTGGGGGTAACTCGTAGGCATCTGCTTGTGACACGAGGGGGTTTCCACTTCATACAGAAAAGAAGTAAAGGAGGTGCAGCATGTGTGCTAGTGGGGTTTTAGTTTTGTGCTGTTTATTGTCGCTGTGGTAAAATAACTGATAGAGACATCCTAAATGAGGAAATATCTGCACTGGCTCACAGTTCAGGGGACTTTGGTCTGCAGTCGGCTGGCTCCATGGCTTTGAGCCTGAGATGAGCAAGAACGTCTCTGCAGAGAAAGCATGATGAAAAAGAGGTGCTTACATCATGGGAGCCAAGAAACACAGGAGAGCATGAGGAAGGGACCTGGGAAGAGATATCTCCTTCAAAAGCATGCCTCTTAGTAACCTACTTCCTTCAGCTCCTTGCCCCCATGTTCCTGCAGGCTTCCAATAATAACATTAAACTACAACTCTGTGGATTACTCAGAGTCCTTAGGGCCAATCATCTTCTAAAAGGTGGAGAGCAAGGCAGAGGACTATGGACCACCACTGCTGTTACATGACTCCTTCTTTCTCTGCCCATACTTCCTGAAGCTCCCTTAAGGTCTTCTGCCCATCTTGAGTGTTTGTCACCTCTGTTCCCTCCCATCAGTAATCTGTCCTCATACTTGCTACTTTTCTCAAAGAATAGTTTTTCTCAGATTCAGATTTCTCTCTCAAGGTCCAGATATTTATACCTAACTGCTTCTAAAACTGTCTATCCCTCGGGCACTTTGGCACCACACAACCGATGTGTAATGGGCTGTCTCCCAACTCACGCAGTCTTAGGGCTTATCGCTCCATATGTTCTTTCTTATCATGATTCACAGTTGAGCAGCAAAGTTGAGTGGCTTCCTTGATGTGCTTCCCCTCATGCCAACTGTTGAACAAATCCTGTTGACCCTTATTCTATTCCTTTCCTACTTTGCTTCCCTTTCTGTCCTTCACTCTAGCCTTAGCATGGTTACTTCCGTATTTCCTGTTTATTTATCCAACCACTTCCTGCATGAACTCTTACCTCCTCACCTTACCTCATTGCAATTTGTCTTCTGCTCGGTTTCCAGGAAGCTTTCATACTGTTGTCTTGCTTGCTGCATTTTGGAGTCCACTCTCTCCAGAGGAAAAACCACAAATTTCTAGGTGAGGTTGTTAAGGTTGGGGGTTGCCGTATCTCTGGCCTCATTTCATAATCTGCAGTCTATGACATCTGCCCCATTCTGTCTTCCTATGTGCCTTAGAGCTCCACCCTCTGTCCTTGTCCTTTGGGGTTCAACATGGAGACTTTCCACTGAGTCTCTAGGCAAGTCTTACAGTCCTCATTTTCCCCATAGCAATCCGTGAGGCCATCTCTTTTAGTATTCATCCTATTTCTGGTCTTGCCCACTTTTGTCCTCTTGTAGGCTCTAATCCATTCTAGAATAAGGGTCATGTTCTTTCTCCCCAGTACTTTGGGTGGTACTTGGAACACAGTTCTCTTTCAATAAATGTCTACTGATTCAACAGTTGAGTAGCAATGAGAGGACAAAGGAGCAGCCACTCCTACACTCCTTCTGGGACCTGCCTGAGATTTCTCAGAATCTTTTCTCATGATACATTTATTTGCACTTGGAACTTCCTGGCAGCCAATAAATAAAAAAGAAATAATGAGGCATACAACATTTTCTTTAAGAAAGCCCAGCTTCTACTTCTTCCCTCCTAATAAACTTTGAAAGAAATCTATCACGTGAATTCATGCACAGAACACTGAACAGTATACTAGGCAGCACCTTTCAGCTATGCTTAAAGGAGACCCAGAAATGAAATATTCTTTACAGTTTCTAAAATTGATGCTTTTAAAAAGATAAAGACCTAGCAGTGAAACGTGGTCATCAAAAAGTGTTCATTGGAAGAGGCTAAGCTAGTGAACACCTCTTTGGGAGTTTTCTGGTGTTGCAGTTTAGCACCTAGGAGCGAGACTGAACATCTATAAACTCTATTTCTAAAATATCAATTGTCTCAGGCAGGCTCCAGCAGAAACTAAATGACAGCTCCAAACTGCACTCTCTTATGAGAGCTTAGAAAACTCCCCTTCACTCAAGGGGAACTATTGTAGTATGTAAACTCTTGCCAGGCTGAATGGAGAATTTGGCCCAGGGAATAAAAATATAGAAAATGAACGTGCAGAAAATGTAGAAGGAGAGGTTCAGGGTTGATTGCCTAGCCATACTGCTTGACTTTAATGTGCAAAGAGGCATCAAAAACAAAAAGTTAGCAGTATGTGAGCTTCTCAGTGGCCCACAAGCACACCAAGACCCACAAAGTGCCTTCTTTCTTTGTTTTTGTTTCAAAGGGCAATGTTCTCTTCCCCCAGCCTTCATCTACAAAGACAAATTTGCATTCATCAAGAGTTAAACTTATAGAAATGAGACTTGGAGTAAATTGTCAAAGGGAGACTACACTATCTAAAGAGCTAAAACAATGCCTTACAATATGAAGCACAATAAAAAAAAATTCACTTTAGTTACTTCCCTGCTTGCGTGTGGCGAGCAGAGCTATCCATAACAAGGCATATCAGAGAGGCGTTGGTCTGAACCACACAGTTGCAGCTCTGTCGTCATCCTAACAAAAAGATCTGAGTGTGGCAAAGTCAAGATGAAGCCAGGACAGCAACTGTGATGGGATCATGCAAGGAAAATGCTCATCACAGAAGAAGAAGAAGAAGAAGAAGAAGAAAAAGAAGAAGAAGAAGAAGAAGAAGAAGAAAAAGAAGAAGAAGAAGAAGAAGAAGAAGAAGAAGAAGAAGAAGAAGAAGAAGAAGAAGAAGAAGAAGAAGCTCAAAGCAGAAACCGTTGCAATAATGATATCCACAGTTAGCACAACTGAATATTGAGACCCCTGATACAAAGAAATGAAAGAGCGCTGGCTTCTAAAAATAAAGCTGCTAGAAAAACAACAGCAAAATAGTCTTCTAGAAGAACATAGATGGAAGTTGCTTTAGAGGATCAATTGAAAAGAATCCAAACACATTGACTTAGGTGTAATTAACAAAAAATGTTTAACTAATCTTATGATGGAAAATGTCATCAATCTGATCTGAATGAGTTTTAATTCAAAGACAATACCATCGTGGGCATTGTGCTCAAGCAGTTTCATTTAATTAATAATAAAACTCATTCTCACATATGCCTTTGGTTGCAATAAATCACAAAATGGCTGACAAATTTTCTTTCCAGGAGAAAAATTAAAGATATCAATTTGAAACACTTTCTTTGATACTATTGCTTGATATGTTCTGAAGCAAAAATTAAATGATACAAAAGGTACCTTCTTTCCTCTCCTGCTCAGAGTCATGGAAGATGGCAGTTCTTTTGTAAGTGTTCCTGGATCCATGAGCAAATTCTTTCAATTATTTTGAAGGGAAGGTTGTGTTTTCTCAGGCTTGAGGAATATCTGGATTTGTTTTTCTCAAGCCTTGGCAGGAAAACAAAGGCCAACTACTGGATAATCATTCAAATGAAGAGTCTCCATTAGGTTGAATTACTGAAATGAAACTATTTCGGTAATTGTCATTCTCCTTCCATCCTATGCAGCAAACTGAAATGAACAAAATACACTTTGGGTCCAGGAAGCAGATCCCCCAAAGCCAATTAATGCTCCCAAGCTAGTAAGATGCTAATTAGCAATTATTTCTGCCCACTGATGCCCAGGCATCCTGGCTTGCTAAATTTTTCCCTTGTCTAGGTAAGTCTTTTATTTTATAAATCTCCAGAGCACATTCACAGGATATCAGTAGCTCTGTCTGGGGCATGTTACAGAATATGTGTCTTTAATATACCAAACACCCTCATCTTAATAAAGATAAATTGTACACAGATAGAAAAGGGAGAAATAGAGACATAAAATGGAGACTCTTTTTTAAATGACACGAAGTAACGGCTGAGTGGTCTGGAGACACGTGGAGTGTAAGAAGGAAGGTGATGGTGGGATGAAAGCATGGTGTTTAGGCAGAGGGAATGGAGCAGTGTTGCCTCTCTGCTCTCCTCTCTCCACAGCATAAATCAGTACCTGGAACATGTAGGAAGACCTAATTAAATGCCAAAGTCACTCCTCAATCCCGTCAGCTTTAGTAATCAAAAGGCCAAGAGCTCAGCCATGGCCCGAAGAAGAAGAAAATCCCACAGAGAGGATTACCAGGATTTTGGACTATTGCCATAAAACTTATTTCCACTAAGTACATTTTTTTCTAAAATAAATAAGTAAATCCAATAATTGCTTTTTTATATACCAAAGGATACACTTGGTGCAGGAAGTGGTATAAATACTACCTTCAGAATCTATGAATCTTTAGCAATTAGTACATTAAAGTTCTAGAAGACTCAAAAAAAAAAAAAAAAAAAGATCTAGAAGACTCTTTGGTAAGCCACGGTGTTTGTAGCAGGTACATTAGCCCAGCAAAGATCATATGGTTCTCAACTTTATTAAATTTTAGTTTTTACAAATATTTACTCCTATCTTGATTTCTAAAGTTGTATCCTATGAACTGTAAGAAATTCAAATGTAAAGTTGTTCCACACTTTAAGAGGTTTTACCTTTGAGAAGAATGGACATAGAAAATAACAAAAGACATCCAGCCACATTACCAAAATCAAATAATGCAGAGGTCATAAAAAAGAAACAGGGAAATAAAATAGAAAGCCAGGCAGAACGACTCTTGGTTTCCCTTGGAGATATTTGTTTGTTGAGAAATCCTGACATTTACTCAGTCTGTGGGCTGCAGCCTATGTCAGACCTGCACACAGTAATGAACAAAGCAAGCAAAAAAGGACAACTGAAGTATCTGCCAAAGCGCTAGACACCTTTTCCTTTTTGATGACTTATGGTGTGTTTCCTCGCCCCCCCCCCCCCCGACATGCTCACTATTTGGTGAATGTGTCTAACATTTTGACAGAATGAAACTTTATTGCTCCTTGCTTTAGTCCACATCACTCAGCAACTGTTGCAATGGACACTTCTTCAGGGCTGCATGCTGCTCCACAGTGCTTTCTGGCACTGGTGCCTGAGCCCAGGGCTGTGCACACCACTAAGCTACACACTGGGACCCCATTTCTTTTCTATATTCTTCATGCCTGGCTCCATTTGCCTCCCCCAGTCTTTGAGGGGTTTTTTTCTATTCCCCATTAGTCTTATTTAAATTTACTTGCAAGGATCTTTGGTTCCTTCCTAATGCTGATTCTCATCTTCTCATCCACAGCTAGTATTTGGTCTTGATAGAACCAAATTTGCCATTTTCTCTGCGGCATATACTTTTGCTCTTTTAAAAGAATTTCCTACTCATCAAGTTAAAGCTTTTATTATATTTTTGCAGTTTGCCTTTCCTGATAGTTTTAGGGTTTCGGCTTTCATACTTCTGCCTGGAATTTGTTTGTGCATGGCATGAATTAATAATCTAATTTCCATTTGTTTTTTCCTGCAGAAAGTAATTTCTTGCAACACCATGTGTTTTATAGGGCATTTTCCCCGAGTGATTTCAGTAACAAACCAAATTCCTTATCTAAGGAGGTATCTGGGGGTCACTGTGCTGTTCCAATGATTTGCTTATAGATTCTCTACCCACCACATGTTGTTTCCAATACTGTAGCTTTGCAGGAACTGTCTGCAAAGTGACAACCCCCACTGCTCTTCCCTTTCCCGTTATTATTTCTATGAATTTTAAGACCACATCAGAAGGTATCGACAATATTCTGGAGAGATTTTTAGTGGAATGGCATGGAATTCTATAGGTAAATTTAGGGAATAAATGTCTTTGCTATCTGGTCGTCTCCTCTGTGAGTATGTTACAGCCCACGTTTATTCATGCCTTCTTACGGTCATCAGGAATGCCTTATGTTGTTTAGAATAAATTGTAACAGGAGTTTCTTGTCATACTGTATGTTTTTCTGTCACTAGGATCCTTTTCAAGGATCTCCCAGTGAACAGTAGTCCAAATGCACTTTCCTTGTGAGAATATCTGCTTATTGGCTCCAGAAACCCATTGTTTTAGTTGAAGCCATTGCTCAACCAACATTTTTTTCCATAAAGCATTCTTTTCATTAAAAATCATAATTTACCACTGGGGGAAAATATTTTCACCATATTTGCATGTAAAGCATGTGCCTTACATATGTAATGCTTTCCCTCACATGGGGATGTTTTGTTTTTATTAATGTCATAAATAGTGTTTCACTCTATATTATTTTTATTTTGTTAACACGGCCTTCAGTGTCTGTTTTGATTTGTACTCCTCTAATTAGGTTCTTGTTCTTTGTGGGCTATTCTTTGTTGTTGTGATGTGCATCTGGAATGTCCTACCAAATCTTATGTTGACTGCTCTGTTCCCACTCTGGTGGTATTCAGGGTTAGGGTGCTTGGGAGGTGACCAGACTGTGAGGGCTCTGGTCTCATGAATGAACAGCTGTGTGAAGTAGTGGAAACTTCAGGAAATGGGGCCTGGTGAGAAGCAGTAGGTTACTGGTGGTGTACCCCTGAAAGGTATATTTTGTTCTACCCTTTCCCCAATATTGTTCCCTCCCAACTTTCTCCTTTGCTTCTTGGATACCATGAAAGGTGTATCATATTCTTTCTTTCTTTCCCCTCCCCACTTCTTTCTTTGCTTCCTGGACACTGTGAACAGCTTTGCCTCATCACATGTCCTACATCATTTACCCCAAACCTACAGAAGCAGGACCCAGTGACTATGGACTGTAACCATGGACCCCTGCAATCCTAGGCTAAAGTAAAAATTTTCTCTTCAGGTTGATTTGTCTCAAATGTCTTTTCAATGGGTGTGGTCAAAAGCTGACTAACATGCTTATATTCGTGTAACATTTTTCTCTATGCAGTCTCTGAGTTATTTTTCATCTTACACTCTCTTTTGTCTACATTAAAACTGCCGTGTGAGGTTTCTTTTTAGTTAATCATTGCATGGCAGATCCTTTTCCTTTGTTAATTTTAAAGATTCCCATATTCTTGTTTTGGAGACATTTTGTGCAAAAGACATGTTCACACATTGGTTTCTTGTTTTACCTTCTTAGACCTTGCCTTTTAATAAGTGAGTTTGATCTCTTTTTTTCCACTTCTGTAGCAATTAAAATGTTTTCAGAGTTGGGTAATAAATGACGCCATCTCTAAGTATGAAGACATCCATTTTTTTTTATGACTAGAAGCCCAGAGGTAGGCAGATTCCAGACACAGTGTGACCAGTGGCTCAGTGATGTTATTGGGGTCCTGGGAATTTTCTCTCTGTTGTCACACTCACTTTCCTCCTCATCTAGTCCTCCTGTGGCTGCAAAGAAGCTGCCAGAATAAGGAGGAACTACATCCTTCTGGCAGAAGTCAGAGAGAACTTGCATTTGAACTCAGCAGGATAAACTGGTTTATTGAGTTCATCTGGGAACCCCCATCTTCCTATAGTCATCAGGATCCTTGTCCTGCACTCATCAGGTGCAATATTAATCTGAGGAAGGTATAGAAACTCAGCTTCCATGCCACTGCTAATAGGATGCAGTTCTGATATTATATCTGTTGTTTTATCTTTGTTCTGGTTTCATTCTATTATTTTAAATTCTTCTTGTCCTAGTTTATTACTTAACCACACTTTATTTGATTTATTTTCCTTCACCCACCTAAAGTTAAATAGTCTATGTCATTTTTTTGGAGTAATTATACCTAAACATTTTGTTTATCACATAGAGGGAATATAAATGTATATATTTATATGGAAAATACATATGGGGGACTAATTTAGACTTTACTCTGAGCTCATCGAGCTAGTACACATACCTTCCTGCCACAGTAAGTGAAGGGTTCCTTGCACTGTAACTCCCTTCTGATTTCCCCAACCCAGCTCCCATGATACGATGCCCTTATGACTTGTTTGGTTGATAATTTGCTTCCATCTTGTTTTAATCACACATCACACACAGCTGTAGTGGACTCACTTAGACTTGCCACCATAAGCAGGTTTTCTCTCTGACTCTTGAATCCACGTTGTTCCTCCTGGTTTCTGATTCAAGCCAGAGTCTAATACTTAATGATCATTTAGTGAGGACAGTCTACTAATGGAGATCCTGGTGGGCTTAAGATACCTTTATCTTCACTTCACCCTTCTACTTAGTTTCTTGAGTGGATATAAAAGCACATGTAGATATTCAAGAAGTGCAATTGAAAGGTTGGCTCATTATGGATTTCGAGAACCCAATTATTTGCCCTTAGGACCTTGAGAATATATTTCACTGCTTAATGACTGTTCTGTAAAGAAGTGAGCTGTCAATCTGATGATCGTGGGATTATAGTTCATCTTTTTACTCCACCACACACTGGTTTTTTTAAAGGCTTATCATTATTCTTGCTATTCGGAACTTGCACTACCAAATGTCTAAGTGTTGGATTCCTCTATACATCTCCACTTTTCTACTTCTAAGTCTCCTGGTTGAATAGTCTTTACAGTTGCCGAGCTCAGACATCATAGAATTGACCAGTGCCAGGGCAGAGTTAGGTCATGTTCCTGGAGCCCTTGCTTCACACAGGTAGCACAAGTCAAGCCTACACAAGACATAGTCCTGAAGCGGCCCACTCACCCTGGACCACAGCTTGTCTGAGGCAGCAGCTAGCTTCAAACACAAACTCTCTCTTGTGAGCAAAGACATGTTCACCCCTGTTAAAGAAAAAACACTTCTGTCTTCATATAAAATATCCAGATTCTGTTCTCCTCACTCAAGGCCAAGATGCATGGGCTTCCTGTCACCACAGTGGTGGCGGCATATAAGTACTGTTCTGGATCATTATGGAAAAAAAGTGACAAATTCACAAATTTGCTATTTTGATTTCTAGCACCACACAGTCTCCCTATTCTCTTTTATGATTAATTTGGTTTTACTTTATGTGTATAGGGTGTCTTGCCTGTATGTATGTATATATGTGCACTGTGTGCACACCTGGGACTCACGGAGGTCACCAGAAAGTATTGGATCCTCTGAAACTGGAATTATGGATGATTGTGAGCCACCATGTAGGTACTGGAAAACCAACTGGGTCTTTGCAAGAGTAGCATGCTCTAAACTGCTGAGCTATCTCTCCAGCCCCATTCTTCATCTGTTTGTTTTGTCTAGTTTGGGGCAGAACTGAGGGCTTACACCAAAGTGCTATACTGATAAGCTCTGCTCCCAGTCCGATGGTTTTCTTACTCTTTGGTGTGACTTGTTTAAATTTTTAATAAGGTTTTCCTTATTGTGTCTATGACTCTAGTTTGAGAAGCATGTTTTATTGTATTCAGTCTACTCTCTTGTCCAGAAAATTCCTTGGTCCTTAAGACCACCAAGGTTAGAAATTTAGAAATTATATCGAATCCTTCCCTGATACTCAGTTACAAATCCCTGTTTCTTCTATTCAATTCCCCCAATTTCACTCTTTTATTCCTGCCAAAGCTAGATTTTTATTGCAGGCTGGTGGCCTTCTCTGCCCGATAGACTTCTAATATCAGGTCCCAGAGGCTCTGGCGTACATTTTAACAAGGAAGGCAGCATTTCGGGCGACATAACTAGGAGTGTTTATATTCTTGTCTCCTCACTGTTCTCTCCCATAGTAACCTCACATCTGAAAAGAACTTGAATATCCCTCTGGTCCTCTTACCAGCAATATGCTTTCCTGCCTTCCAGTGGGTAGGGATCCCTTGTTTACTCTTTACCCCTTTTCCGTTCCAATATGAAAGCAGTTATGTTGCTGCTTCTTCTCTCACACAGTCTTACTTCCTGTCCTCCAATAGGAATCAATAGTCAGGTGGTAAAAGGATTTCTCAGTACCTATACCTACTCCTCTGCCTGTACTGTGCCCAGCTAAGGGATGGGTCCACAATGGTCCAGGCATGAGGGATCAAGGGGCCAAGGCATGGGAAGGAATTAATGCTGTAGTGGAAAAGCGTCCAGGAAAAGAGGGATTGGTGGGGGACAGTGGAGAGTCAGCTCTAACAGTACCTCGTTTCACTGCCTTAGAACTTGACTTGGTTTCCGTACTCTCCACAAGAGAAGAGCAGACACGGAGAACGAGGTAAGAGGCAAATTTTGCCAACCAGTAAATAAATGAGGAGTTCTGGAGTGATGCTGAGAACAATGTTGCTGGCGGTGGCAGATAAAGAAGTTGGACCTTGAGAGGAGGGGGATTCCCAGAAATGAGGTGACATGCTAGAAGGTAGAAGTAAAGACAACGCATTCCAGAGAATCCTTCCCTAGAACAAAGGACAGGGGAGAAAAACTTCTCATAGTCAAATGTTTGGAAAACGCTGAATTAAATACAGAGATCATTTCTTTTTTTTTTTATTAATTAATTCATATTACATCTCAATGGTTATCCCATCCCTTGTATCCTCCCATTCCTCCCTCCCTCCCATTTTCCCCTTACTCCCCTCCCCTATGACTGTGCCTGAGGGGGACATCCTCCCCCTGTATATGCTCATAGGGTATCAAGTCTTTTCTTGGTAGCCTGCTATCCTTCCTCTGAGTACCACCAGGCCTCCCCATCCAAGGGATGTGGTCAAATATGAGGCACAGAGATAATTTCTTTTTTTATTATTATTAATTTATTCTTGTTACATCTCAATGTTTATCCCATCCCTTGTATCCTCCCATTCTTCCCTCCTCCCCATTTTCCCATTATTCCCCTCCCCTATGACTGTTCCTGAGGGGGATTACCTCCCCCTGTATATGCTCATAGGGTATCAAGTCTCTTCTTAGCAACCTGCTGTTCTTCCTCTGAGTGCCACCAGGTCTCCCCCTCCAGGGGACATGGTCAAATGTGAGGCACCAGAGTACGTGAGAAAGTCATATCCCACTCTCCACTCAACTGTGGAGAATGTTCTGACCGTTGGCTAGATCTGGGTAGGGGCTTAAAGTTTACCGCCTGTATTGTCCTTGGCTGGTGCCTTAGTTTGAGCGGGACCCCTGGGCCCAGATCTGCCCATCATAATGTTCTATCTTAATGGGAGAGTTTCTCAGAGACTTAAATTTTGCAAAGTGCTTTATGAACCTTCCAAAGTGGGAGACAGTATCAATATCTGCTCACCATCTTTAGCAAAGTTTGTGTGTTAGTGCTTCTGGACCACAGCCCCAGCAGGGCAGCTTGGGTGACAGAAGTGTATTGTCTCAAGAATTCTGCAAGCTGAAAGTCCAAGATCAAAAATGTCAGGAGATCTGGATCTTTCTGATGTCTGTGGAAGAATCTGTCCCGTGCTTCTTCCTTAGTGTCTTGTGGTTGATTGACCAGGTGCTTCTTAGTATCTTTGACTCTTCTTAGCTTGTAGAAATGGCCGGCTCTCCACCTTGTGTTCATATGCATCCTCCTTGTTTGAAATAAGCTATCTCCACTTTCCCTATCTTGTACAGACATCAATCGCATTGAGTGACAGACCCACCCTACTCTAGTAGGTGACTGCACTTTCAACAACTTTCAGATCAAATCGTAGTCTAAGAAATTGGTAGTCAGGGTGGACTTCACTGTGAACTTAGAGGAAAACAAGGCAACCTATAAGATAACCATGGGGTGTGGCAGAACTGGTGGCATCCCTCCAGAACTAAGCATTGCAAAGATCTGCGTAGACAGCAGGTGAACTGATTAAAGGCCAAATTTGCTGAGTCCACAGGATTTGCCAACAATCCATAAACAGTGACATGGTAACATTTTTCCAAATATGGAGCAGCCTGTGATTATGCAAGGAAGGCACTTGTTCAAAGTGACCACAGTATGACTCATAGTAAAGTCTACCTCACTACAAAATCACCTCTCTTCTCTGTCTCTTCTCTCTGTCTCTCTGTGTCTCTGTCTCTGTCTCTGTCTCTGTCTCTCTGTCTCTCTCTCTCTGTCTGTCTCTCTCTCTCTCTCTCTCTCTCTCTCTCTCTCTCTCTCTCTCTCTCTCTCTCTCTCTCTCTCTCTCTCTCTCCCTCTCCCAACTTACTGCTTCCCAAAAGAATATGAAGCTCATTAAAATGAAATCCTAGCTGTGGAAATAATGGGGTTATTTTTCCACCCCTCACTAATGCCTAATCCATACTGAAAAGTGGATGTGATTTGAAATACAGCAAAAGCAATGAGGCTTCCTCCTTGTAGCTGAAATAAATCTATTTAATACATATGAGGCACTCCTGGTTAAATGTTTACCTTTTGAACCCTATACTGAAGGAAATGGTTTCCTGAAGCTCTGGCTAATCTTTCAACAAACTGTCAAACTAAAAACTTGGGTGCTTCTTGATGAGGATCTTAACTGCACTATTGATTAGAGTGCAGCTAGAAACCATTTTCAGTCTTATCTTCATATGATTTAATTGACATTGAGAGGTATTTTAATTGAAACGTTAGGCTTCCTCAGTAGAACAACCCTTTGTTTCTAGAAAGGCAATCTAGCTTTTATGCTTTTAATCGCCATCTGTTGTTCAATAAATGTCAAATCGTTCCTAATGGTCTCTCTAAGCATAGGGTTGGTTTTGTTTAATTTGCTTTTGTGCTCAGTGTTCGTTATGGGCAAATGAGTCCTTGCCATAAAAGAGCGCCATTTCTCATGATGCTTCAGTCCCGTTAGAGGGAAGGAGTGATTAGAAATGGAGAGACAAGAGAAATGCTTCTCTTTTTTTCCCAATCCTTCTCGGCATTGGAGATATTTAGAAAGTCTGTAAAAATGTTTCCTCTCAGTAGTACTGGTGATTTTGGTCCCACTCAAACAGAAAAGGAGCAGAGACCTCTGAAGTGATAGATGCTAAAATAGTTTTTAAAAGGTAAGTAGGATGGGGTGTTCCACTGAGTACAACCAAATTCAGCATGAACTGAAGGTCTCTGAATGTCATAAGCCAAAGGAACAATTTTTTTTAATCCTGTGAGTATTTTGGTGGGGCTATAGAAACATTACAAGAACTCCATTAGTCAAGACACCTTCCCCCACCCCATGAAACCCTGAGCTGACCACTCGTCTCAGAAGAGAAGAAGAAGATATTTGGTGGTTGGTAGGAGAAAGGAGAAACATTTTCTGGGAAGATGCAGAGAACTATTGTAAGAGATGAGTGATTTTGTATTCATCCTTCTTAGTTTCCTAGCACTAAACATCTAGTGTGACAGGTCATCTTCCAAAGTTAAGTTAGCAGATGACATGTGTTCTGAATAACTCCCAGGCAGATAAGGGTTATATGGCTATTTGGGGAAGTCAGGGCATTCACAGAGACCCATGAATATCAGGGCACAGTTTTCCAACCAAGAAATATGCTTGATTGCTTAGATCGGGGTTTAAAATATTCTCTCTGAGAACTAAGAAGTATATTCTAAGAGGTAATTAGAATGTGTTGAAATACAGGGCTATAAATGGGGGACTGGCACAATTTTACAAGAAACAGATCATAACTCAACATTCTAATGACTTTTTCTCCGGAGAAGGTCAGCAAAGCTATTAACAAGGGAAGTGGGCATGCAGAGTTCTCCATCCCAAAATGTGGCTGAACTTTGAACAAAGTACCTCCGTCAGGATTCTTACTTTAATTATCTGAGCTGGCTGCCTTTTCCAAGAACAAATGCTGAGGGGGCTGAATGGGCAGTTGGGCTTCCAAGTGCCCCTTCTGCTCCTCGCTAGCAATCTTTCCCCCAAGGGACAAGAATAAAGATGCTGACGTGTCCATTTTGTGTAGGCACTGCAGCCAAAAATACAGTAAATTATTGCAAAGTTTAGAGTCCCCAAGATCCAGGTAGAATTTTCCACACTGAAAACAAGAGATAAGGTGTAACAATGGTACCTCCCTCGATCTGTCCCCTGTCCTAAGAAATTAGTAAACACACCAACATGTGTCATGTCCACTGTAGAGCTTTGAAGATGAGTTCCACTTCATCATTGGTACTTGATCATTTTAAGATGCATTCATTTCCCCATTACTACCTAGTATTCATGCATGCATCCACTCTATAGTTAGAGAGAGTTGTTTGCTTTGTTTCCCCTAGCCCTTATCCTTTGAACTAAAAAGGGTGCCTTAGAACCTCTACAACACATATTTATTGAATTTTTTTTTTAATTATGAGCTAGCAAAGTGTGGTGGTGCATTTCTGCAGCCCTGGCACTTGGGAGGCTGAGGGTAAGAACATTTAGTGTTGGGGGACAGTCCAAGATACAGAATGAGACCCTAGCTAGAAAAAAATAATAATAATTACAGAGTAGAAGTTTGGAGGACCTTGAGATTCTTCCAAACTCTATGCTGCATCAGTTGACCTCAGCTTGGGGAAAGTGAGTGATCCAGGTATTTCTCTAGACAACTCTCATTTCTGTAGATATCCAGCATCTGTGCTCTTCTTTGGCTTCTCCCAGGTCCACTTCAGACTTAACTTCTATAATGCTTGAGGGTATAGCCCACGTGGTGGAGCTCAGCATGCATAAGGCTCTGGATGTGATCTCTTGCTGCTCCCAATTTTCAGAAATAAAAAACAATTAATGATTAGTGTCATCTGGCCTCATTCCTTATAGCAATGGCACTCCTAACCTTGGACTCCCTGGTAGAAAACTTCATCCATGTTCTGCTTCAGAGTCACCTGAGGTCCCTTTGTTTCCTGAGCCCCATGGCCCTAGACACCATGGGTCATACTGTGGCAGTGGTTCTGTGGAACAAAGATACCAATACATTGTCATAATTACTCTTCGAAGATGTTTATCATAGAATTCCAGGAGAATTTTTTTCAAGCCTCCTGCTATTAAGCATTCTAAAGGTTAAGGCCTCCAGTAAACTGTGATTAGGGGGGGAAAAAATCAACGAAATAACTGTATAATTACCTGCTATATTTAGCAGGCTAGATTTGCAGAGTCACCTGGCATTTATGCCCTGCAGCCTTCTTCAACACCTCAGGAAGTCTCCTGGCCAGGACATGATACTTTGCCAGCCCAGCACCTGGAGCACAGCTACAAGCCCAAAAATATCTCAACGTTTCCCACAATAAAAGGGCATTCAACTCCAAAAGAAAAAAAAAAAGAAAGAAAGAAAGAAAGAAAATGACTTACTACAAAAATGGTTGGGGTGAGGTAGTGCTGGTTCATAAAGCAAAACTGTTACATAAACTTGAAGCCCATCTTTTTGTTCCCTCCAGTTGGTATGGAGTTCAGCCCCATTCTTTCCATTATGCAGGACCCAGTACCAAGTGTTGAAGAACGGCAGAGAGAAGGATAGCAAGTTACCAAGAAGAGACTCGATATTCTAAGAGCATATATAGGGGGAGGAGGTCTCCCTCAATCACAGACATAGGGGAGGGGAGAAGGGGAGAAATGGGAGGGAGGGAAGAATGGGAGGAAACAGGGGAAGGGCTAACAATCGAGATGTAATATGAATAAATTAATAAAATTTAAAAAAAAAAAAGAATGGCAGAGAGGCTGTGGCCTCTTCTCTCTGTTCTTTGTCTGTCGCCGTTAAGCCCTTTTCTTAACTCCCTTCTAATGTCAGTCTGTTCTTCTTCGCCCCCAAAGAAAAGGATACCTGTCAGGGAAGCTGTCGTTCCTACTTTAGGGTGCTCCAGAATTCACTTTTGGCAGGGAGCAGCAATGCAAAACAATAGATAATGCTAACTGCATACGATGTGCCAGGAACTGTACAGGGTGCACCACGTGTATCCATTCAAGTTTCAAAGTCACTCAATGAGAAGTTTTGCTACCATTTCATTCCCCCCCCCCTTTTTTTCAAAAGAAAAATTGGGGTGCAGAGGCAGGGGATGGGGAGTCCCCTTGCATCACATTGCCTTGAACCTAGGAAGTCTGACTGGCCAATCCATCCTACCAAACTATTCTACTTTTCGAACTCTTTTCGCCACCATCAGAACTCTATTTTTCAAGAGAAACTGGAGTAGTGTGAATGTTCAGTCCAGCCCTTTAGAAGTTTCTACAGATCCCACCTGTACTTCAGCTGCCCCTGGGTAACTAGCAGAAGGAAAGAAGAAAGACAAATAGACCAGCAACTCTCCAGAGAAACCGAGGGAAGCTGAGAGGGAGGCTCACTGCGATGGTCAACGCCTTCTCTCCACTCTTTGGGTTTCACTGTGGGAGCAGCCTGGTTTCCGCAGGTCAGCTCTACTCTTAGCTGTCTTGTGAATAGAACGTCCTGCTGGGAACTTCATTGAATATAGAGACTCACAGCTCAAACAGGACTGGAAACTACCTAAAATGGAGCAGTCCCCCACGTGTCAGTTTTCTTAATTGCTAAGCCTGTCTCACGTCGGATTTACACAGTCCAGTACTCCCTGGAGAGGAAAAGTAGGCAGGTGTAGACTAACAGCCCAACCTGGAGTCATCTTCCTGCCCATTACTGTCTCTGACTGTCAGCTCTCCTTGCCCAAAGCAGAGAGAGGTCTCCCAAGGGAAGCAGCCATGCTACAGAGGACTGGGTCTCTATCTTCAGCCCAGGCAGGCAAGCCTAAAATATGTTTAAGAGTAAATGGAAATGAGATGAATCTGTGAAAAAGCCCTTCCAGCAAGCACAAACTATTTGGATAGCCATTTCTTCACTTGTCTTCAAAATTCCTTAATTTAGTCGCACAGTGCCGCCTTTGTGCAATTTTTATCCTGCCTATCGAATCCAGTGAAAGGCTTAAGAAGATCCAGAAACAGGTGTGTATTTGTGTGTGTGTGTGTGTGTGTGTGTGTGTGTGTGTGTGTGTGTGACTTATTCTAGAGGCCAGTTGGATAGTTCACTGGGGGCATAGGTCTAAGCATCAAGACTTCTTTCCTCTCTTCTTTCCTCCCTCTTTCCCTTTCTCACTATTTTTCCTTCCTTCCTTCCTTCCTTCCTTCCTTCCTTCCTTCCTTCCTTCCTTCCTGTCCTTGACCAGGATGTCACTATGTAGCCCAGACCAGCTTCAAACTCACAATCAATCCTGCCCCCTCTGCCTTCCAAGTGCTGGGATCACCAGAGTGTTGTACCACATCCAGCCCTAAACTGTTTCTGTAGAACAGAGAGCCAGTGACTTCTTCACATTTTGTGTCCTGATTCAGCATAAGTCATATTTGGAGCAGTCTCAGGCTCATGTCAGAGCACAGGGGCCAAGAGAGGAGTGCTGGAGCCTGCCTGCTGCACTAGGCGCTGTAAGCACCCAGTTTGTAAGCTTGTGGGATTTCTGGAAGCATCTCAGGCAGCCTCTGGGTACCGGATGTAACATCTGTAAAGTGAGAATAATCATAGCTGTGTCTACTGGGATTGTTCCAAGTGTGAAGTACCAGCGCAAGCATCCCACAGATACAGAAGGGCCTACCAAGCCCCCTCCAATGCAGCCCTAATTCTACTTCCTCTTCTGTTCCCACAAGAAGCCCCAACTGCTGGCTTTGCAGAATGCAGACACCCAGTTAAAATGGAAGACTAGCAGGCATCCTAGCTGCTGACGATCAGAAGCTTACAAGGTCCCTGGGAGAGACTGGCACGTCTCTACGCTTTCTTGCTGGTATAACTTAAAATGAAAAAGGCTGCCTCGAGCATGTTGTGATCAGAACAAATATTCTTCATTCATCCGCCACACATTCATTAAGCACATTTTAAAAATAATAGCCAACATTGCATAAACACTCACTGAGTAAATGCTGCGCTAAGTGCTTTCCATTCCCCCTTCGTTCTCAACAATGCTAGAAGGAAGGTAATGTTATTCTTTATGTTTTTGCACAAGAAGTAAGGAAACGCGCCTTGGGTCATACGATAAATGGCACAGCTGCAATTCAAGCCTGGCAGAGCTGAGGTTTTCAATACTCTGCCATTTTCCTGTGTCAAAGAACTCAGCTTCCAGATCCACACAGACAGAAGAGTGGCAGTAGCCTGTGGCATCGTGTCCTCTCCCTCCACCCTTATCAATAAAGCTGGAAGCTACCAGTCTCATCTGCTTCCTCACTAACATATACAAAAATCCCCAGGCTTCAGTCTACACATTGAAACCAGAAGAGAACAATGCCAGCTTATATAGCATTGCTACTTAGATACATAAAATCTAGCAGTCAGCGTAAACTTTGCATACAAACCCCGTTCTATGCTTTCAGCCACCACACTCAGACAGAGGTGTAAAGAGACTGCACCTTGTTTTCAAGATATTCAGATAAAATAGTCATAGAGATTCATGCCTGTCTTGGGCATTTATAACATTTTGGACCATTTTAAGGAAAGACTTTTTTTCTTTTCTTTTGGAAGAGAAATTAAATCATTTGTTTGCTAGAGTTAGCAGTGAGTATTTTATCAGCTGAACAATACACATTACACAGGAAGTAGAGGTGATGTAAGTAAAACATATTCAAGAGGTCTTTAAAAATATTTATGGTGACACCATATGAAATATGTACCTCCTCAGCATCCCTCACCACTGTATACCACACATGCACACATGCACCCATGCACACAAATATACATACACAGACAGACACACAATCACACACACACAACCACAAAGACACCTTGCTTGGTGATTTAGCTATGTAATTCCCATTCAAACTCGGTGACAATTACATTGCAGTATTCTATGTGGTGCTTTGAAATCTTTTATTAAAAACACCATAGAGCAAGTCTTCTGGTTAAAAGCATTTTTAATGCAGCAACCCAGAGAGGTCCCCTGAACCCACAGTTGTTCAGACTCTTAAACTCCTGAGGAAATCCCAGAAGGTCTTGCAGGCACCTTGGTTCACAGTGTCCGCGCTGGAAGACAAAACTGTTCTCATCCTTCGTCACAGAGCACACCACACCACAGCCCTCTCCCATGGTGCCACGGTGCTGGCAGGCAGCACCTGCCCAGGTTCAACCATCGGCAGCACATTCCTCACTGGCAGCTCCATCAAAACCACCACCAGGCCAGGGGCTGTAGCTCTGTGGGTAAAATGCTTGCTATGAAAAGCATGAAGACCTGGGATCAGGTTAAAAAAAAAAAATTAAGGCATCATGTGACACACTTTAATCACAGCATAGCAATGGTGGAAACAATCAGAGCCTTGCAGCTCATTGGCCAGCCAGACTAGCCTACTCAGCATGTTCCAGGCCCAAGAAGGAAGGAGACTCTATCTCAGAAAAGAAAGGAAGGATTAAAGGATGGACAGAAGGAAGGGAGGGAGGGAGGAGGGAAGGAAAGAAGGAAAAGAAAAAAGAAAAGGAAAGACTACATAAAATGCCTGAGAAAAAAACACCCAAAGCTGTCCCCTGGCTTCTACACAGCACATATATGGGCATACACATTTACACATGGATATACACACATGTCTCACCCATTACACCAGTGACAGGTGGCAAGCTGGGGGCATAAAAATTCCAGGTGTGGCTCTTCTGCTGCATTACAGCCACTTTTGAGACTTCGGTTTCACACAATTTCATATCTACTAGATGGTGGGAACAGAACTCACATACATGTGAGATGAAAGACACAAAGGAATTTGGTAAATACTCAATTTAAGATTTGCCTTCCATTCACTGTGTATTTTGTATTTTGTATTTTGTCTTCTTTCTCTAGTGGAGTTGGAACTTGAAATGACTAGATAAATAGCAGTGGCTGCATCCCGGAAAAGGTGAGACTGAAGGAAGGGTGAAATGTGACCCAGCAGTCTGCTCAGCTAGAGCTGGCAATGGGAAGGGAAACTTGAGCAAGGGAGGTGGCAGTGTTTGTCCCCTGTGTGAGGCACTGTTCCCACTGTTCTTGGGGACTGTGCTCCTCTCTACCTGTTGCTTGTGACAAAGCAGAGACCTAGCCATGCTTTTTTAAAATTATACTTATAATAACTAATAGGTGAAAATAAATAAATGAATGAATAAATAAATAAATAGGGGCTGAAATGATGTCTGAACATTTAATAGAACATTTTGCTCTTCTGGAGGACCAACTTTGGTTCCCAGCACCCACACTGGGTAGTTCACAACTGCCTGTAATTCCACTCCAGAAAATATAGTGTTTTCTTCTGGCCTCTGAAAGCACTGCACGCATGCACACAAACCCACAAACAGACAACTCACATACACAGATTTTTTTTGTTTTGTTTTGATTTTTGAGACAGGATTTCTCTGTGTAACCTTGGCTGTCCTAAACTCGCTTTGTAGACCAGGCTGGCCTCGAACTCACAACGATCCACCTGCCTCTGCCTCCTGAGTTCTGGGTTTAAAGGTATCCACAGATTGGCCGGGCGGTGGTGGTGCACGCCTTTAATCCCAGCACTCGGGAGGCAGAGGTAGGCAGATCACTGTGAGTTTGAGGCCAGCCTGGTCTACAAAGTGAGTCCAGGACAGCCAAGGCTACACAGAGAAACCCTGTCTCAAAACAAACAAACAAAATAAAACAAAACAAAACAAAACAAAACAAAAAAAGTATCCACATATTTTTTGAATAAGTAAAATAATGAAAATTCAAAACATCTGATTTACACAATGCAGTCTACCCATCTTTAGAAAGTGGTACCCTAGGAGGATGCTGCTTTCACTTGTGGCCCTTGGGCCTCCATGAGTCAGATATAACATTTAGCCCCTGCCAACTCAGAGAACTGTTCTGAATCAACATATTAGAGATCGTCAAGCCTGCGCGTTCAAAGCAGATATCATAAATCAACTACCCCGCTCCTCAGTGAGGCCAGACTTAGTTTCCATACTCAGAAATCAACTACCAATAAATCAACATTGACCCATTGTATGATTCACAATCTGGATTCCTCGGTCATTATCAAAAGAGCTAAAGGCCTGAGAAGAGCAGAGAATTCTCTTGCATGCCTGCTGAGGGCCCAGCCTCTGAGCCTTGGTTTCTTCTTGGAGCCACTTGTGTCAAGAGAGCTAGCATGTACCCACAGAGATGCCTCTATATTTACCAACTCAAGATCGCATGTTCACGTGAAAGCCAGTAAGGGAAGGAGCCTACAGGGCTCTCCTCTCATAGCTTCCACACCATCTTTAGACTACTCAGAGGTTACCAGAGCACAAGTTCAAGATAGGTATCTTCTTTATGCTGTCATAATTCTACTCTACAGATTCCTTCACTAGAAACAGGAAAAAATGCAAACCACTAACTTAGTTACTTTGTAAGGATGGGCTGTAGCTAAGTTAGTGGAGTGCTTACTTAGCATGCAAAAAGCCCTGGATCTGATCCCCAGCACTATGTAAACCAGGTGCTCTTGACAGGTGCTTATAAAGCTAGCACGTGGGAGGAGGAAGCAGAAGGATCAGAGGTTCAAGATCATACTTAACTATAGATCAAGTTTAAGGCCAGCCTGGGGTCCATGAGATCCTGCCTTTAGAAGAAAACCAACGTGGCACTTATTTTGTGCTCCTTACACTTCCCCCTCAGAGTTCCACAAACAAAGAGGAGGCATTTTTTCCCTTCAAACTAATCAACACTTAAAATCTATGAACGTGGATATTCCCATGGTTGAGACTCAATCACACGCAGGTGTAAACTAGTATTGGGAGATTAGGAAGCAGTCCTTCCTGTCCTAGAACTGTCTGGCTCTGCCCAACATCCCCCAGGGAGGTAAACAACAATTAAGTCCATTATTCGTGTCATTAAATTTCACACCAGCTCTGAGACACATGTATCTTTTTACAGATTATATGAGTGAGTTTCAGAGAGATTAAAAACCTTTTGCCAAAGTCACACAGATAGAAAGCAGTGAGGACTTGAATCCAAGACTAGAATGGATAGTGCTTCTAATCGCAAGCTCTTGTCCTTGTGACAAATCCTGCAAAACCACATTCAAAAACAGGCTGGCCTGAACCACTCTACTGTTACACTATTGTCCTTAGGACATACAAGTAAACATTTGGTCCCTAAAAGGCTGCAATCATATATTGCTTACATGATAAATTTTGTGGGGCAGAAGCAACTGAGTGTTGGAACCTCAATGACCCAGGAATATGAACATGATGCCTCTCAGACATCATATTGAGGCTGAAAAACACAAGCGCCATCATGGCTTTAGCTCATTTCCCCTAAGGCGGATGAATCTAACTACAACAAAACCATCAGCATGTTTTTGGATGCTGTCTCTTCCTTTCACTACCACGGGTCTCAAGCCTAGCACTGTTAGACTTCTCCAGACACACTGAAGTCGCGTAACTTATGTCCCTCATCTACTGCGTTCCAGAATCTGCTCCCTACAGCCACCGAACTTCCTCTGTGAAAGGCACTGATAACTTCTCATCGCTCTTTAGGATAAAATCTGGCTCCTGATGACGGCTTCTAGGTTCCTCTCCTGTGGGATCTTCCCTGCTCTCATCTTTAATTTACCCATTTTAAAATCTGTTTTACATATGTTTGCTCACACATTCATTTGGGAAAATACATATTTTTTCTTGTGTCCATCCATAACTCAGAATCTAGAAAGCTGCCTACTTTAAACTCATTGTTCAAAGCTGTTGACTTTTAAATGAGCATTATCTGCAACCTGTAAATGAGTGTAAGCCCTCTCCCAAAGCTGCCTCCTAGATGTTTTGGTTTCAAGGATATAAGGAGTTATGATGATGGCCTAGAAACCAGTCTGGGATCAGGCATTATATTGGCATTTCAATTAACAGCATGAGCCTAGAAAGATCTTCAGCCTCGGTTTCCTTACACATTAGTGTTGACTTCATCATGGACAGATGATTTGGTGCTATTCAACCCTCAAATGCCGTTGGATGCCTACTGTGTACCAGCACTGTCCTGGATACTGACTGTGCCAACCTAAACGAGACACAGGGCCTACCAAGGAGTTAATTCAGGATGAGAAGGCTATATACATAAGTCTTCCACATAACCTTCTACCATGTGTTCCAAGAGAAGACCAATGAAGACCCAAGATGATACATGAAAGCAAGAAGTGAGTTCAGCTGAGGTTTGACATGGAGATGACTCTTGAGCTGGTTGTGATGATCAGTAGGCGATCCCCTCACAGTAGGGCCATACTAATGTGTGGACCATGAAAAGATATGATAGTTACTATGCATGGAACAGGAAGTGATTCAACACCACCAATTTATAAAGTGAGAAGGGGAAGTGGAGTTGGACAGGTAGACTTATCCACGAAGTATAAAACTTTTATACTAGGCTAAGGAGTCCTGGAAGAGATGGGTTTTAAACAAAGTCAAACCAAAGCATGCCCTTCGGAGAGAAAGCAATGATTCTAACACTTTCCTGGAGGGTGGTACAGGGGGGAAACAGAAGAAATAAGCAGAGAACAAGCTGTGACAACAATGTGGGCCAGCAGGCTTCATCCAGGGTCTGGAAGAGGAAGATGTGGAGCAGGTAAGACCATTGAGGGCTGTGAGGTGTCTACATTCTGAAACAGCCGGAAATTCCAGGCGTGGGTCACTGATTGATAACATTTTCTAAACACAGCCTATGGAAAGAGGTGTTTAGGAGCAAATGTTCAAAGCCTGCTTTTGAGCCCTTGAGTCTGCTCCCTGTGCAAACAGAACAGTGTACCCGACGGTGGTGCTTGCCCTTTTTGCTTTAGGGTGATCACAGAGGCTGGGACCCCTTCAACTGACCCGTCGTTCCTTCATCTCCTCTCAGGTGGGAGGAAAACCAGTCATTGTGGCTTCTTTCCTCACGGGGGTGTAGTGGGGCTTTCTTAGCCATTGAAAGAGCTGTGTCACATTCAGACAAAAAGAGCTCTGTTCGTGAGGAGCATAAGGAGACCAAGCATAAAGAAGCATTTAAAAGGCCGCCTGAAGGGTAGGAGACAGGCTTGCAGGGGGCTCATTCTGGCTTCATAATGAGATTTAAAGATTCAGAGATGAAAAACAGAAGATGCAGGCAGCAGAAGATGTGGATCAGTTCTCTCTCCAGATGGATTAACATTTGGATTGCTTTTTTTCCCAGATGTGAATGCCCAGGATCAAGAAATCTACCATATTTCTCCTACAGGGGGATATTCACATAGAGGGGTAGAGATCCCCTGGGTTGGGGGAGGGGTGGCATAAAGACACAGCTGTCATAAACTCCTTGTGGGGCCATCACTACAAGGTGCAGAAGCTGGGGGGGGGGGGCAAGCGGTTTCAAGCATGAGTTACAACTTGTCACAAGCCAGGGAGCTACCACCAGGCCCCCATCCTCACAAAGCCCCATCGGGAACAGACAGCAGACAGCAGAGCCCAGGAGCCTGGAAAAGATAGAAAACAGTTTGCTTAGTCCCAAACACCAGATGTTTTCCTTTCAGTCAAGACTTCCCAAGTGTCTCCAGCAACCTTTCCTCTTAGCTAACCTTTGAGGCAAGCCCCCTTTTCCCTTCGCTGGCTGCACCTGCCTCCTGCCAGCTGCCTCCCACCCCCTACCCCCCCACATCCAATGGCTTGAATCGGGCTTTATAGGTTCTGAAGGGAAAGTTTTTTTTTTCTCTCCCTCTCCCCAAGAAACATGTCTCCAGAAGCAAGGGTGGCTTCCTCTGCCCTCATGACACACGACTCCTTCACACACATTGTTTTCTCCCACTTCCCTCCCTACCACCACCACCAGCACAGGGTGTTCATGTTTACCCTTCAACCTGAAAACTCACATTTTCCCCAAAGCTTCCACCCGAAGCTGGATTTTTCTCTCTTCCTCGCTGTCCCAGCTCGTCTGTCACGCTTCATTGTCAACAACCCTAAATCTAGTTGAACTATATACTTGCTGTGTATCCAAGTTTCTGTACTGCCCTCACTTTTCAGCCTTGGAGAGAGCCATGTTGGACTCACCCTGGGAGCTTCCGGGTCCTGTCACCCTGAAGCCATTTAGCCAGTGTTTGCAGAATTCATTAGAATAGGTGAGAAGAAGGCACACAGAGGTGCGGTGCTGCAGTGAGGAAAGGCAGGTGTTCTCCAAATGAGTGTGTTTATATGAGCTGCCTGGATTTCATAACCCAATGTTATTGCAGGGGGATTTAGGGATGTCTGGTCTGGCAAGAGCCGTGGTTATAAGCTTGACTATTCTCTAGCCAGGCCTGCCAGTGGTTCATAGGGGCAGCTTCATGACTCTGCAAAGTATCCCGGCTTCAGCATGAATCAGTGCAAGGCTGGCATTGGGTCCCCGAAATAGCAAGAAAGGGTCTGGTCCTCTGGGTTTCTCAAGTTCTTCTGCTTCTCACCAACAGTTACATAAACAGGAGTGTATGTGGAATCTCTGGTACAGGTAGGCACTGTTCAGTGTCTGGCACCAAACTGGCATGCAAGCAGTTTGTTTAATGATTCTTTCATTGTTGGAAAATAGTAACTAAGAAACACTCAGCCTGGAAATGGAGGACCCCCAGCCTTCAACCAAGGCTGGATTTTGAGATGCAGGTTATCAGGAATGTCTCTATACTGGGAATCCACAGACCACACACACCAGAGAATCAGGTGGGCTAACTGCAGACCTCTCCCTCCTCCCTCCTCTCCTCCAAATCCATTTCCCCAGTCTCATTACCAGCTCTGAGGCAGATGACCTGCTTAGAGCCTCCCCTTCCTTTATGCCCCCATCTCCAATGGATCACACAGATCTTCTCCTTCAATCTTCTTTCCCCCTCCACTCATTCTATTCTCCTACACCAAGCAGGTATTCCCTGGGAACCCACCAGTCAAGCCTGCTAGAGAGGTAAATAGACCAGCCAACCAGCTACTCTAGCTTCAGGTCTTCCCTCTCTCTCCTCTCCTCCAAGCACCATCATCCAGTCTCACCCCCAGCCTGTAGCAGACTTTCTACTACAGCTCCTCCTCACTCTCTGGCCCCACTCCCAAGGGAACAAGCAGATCCTGGTGGCATACCCAGATTCCTCCGTCGTGTGGACCCCTCCACAACCCCTCCTTCTAACCCAGCCCCATTCCCAAGTGTCAGCTCTCAATACCTAGAAACACGTTTGACCTGAAAACCCCAGTAGCCACATTTGGCTGGATCCCAGAAGAATTTTCTACCAGGAAATGCATAGCCAACAGAGCCTCCTAAAAACCAGAGAAACTAACAAAAACCAAGGAACAAGACAACAACTCAACAAAGACAAGACCAAGTATTAGCACCTAGAATTAATAATAATCCCAAATTCAGATGTCTAAATACCAGCATAAAAACACAATCAACAATATCCAAGAAAATATGTCTCCATGAGAGCCCAGCAGTCCTATTAGAGCTGGCCCTGAGAAATACAACATAAGTGAAGTACAAAACAAGGACTTTAATATAGCATATATGAATATGATACAGGTACTTAAAGAAGAAATGAACAAAGCAACCCCTTAAAAATATCCATCCCTTAAGTTAAGTCCCTTATATAAATCAATCTCTTAAAAATAGATATGAAAATATATGGAATGAAATTAATAAAACAGTTCAAGACCTGAAACTGGAAATAGAATTAAAAAAGAAAACTCAATCTAAGAGAAATCAATAAACCAAAAATTTAAAAACTTTACCAGAACATCAGAGGCAAACCTTACCAAAAGAATACAAGAGACGCAAAAGAGAATTTCAGTCATTCAAAATGCATACCTTGGTCAAAAAAATGTTAACTCTAAAAAAAAAATAATAATAATAATCCTGTTACAAAACATCCAGGAAATCTGGAACATTATGAAAACACGAAATATAAGAAAAATAGGAATAGATGAAGAAGAAACCCAGGTCAAAAGCACAGAAGAAAATTTCCTTAACCTAGAGAAGGAGATGCCTAGCAAGGTAAAAGAAGCATACAGAGCACCAAATTGACTAGACCGGAAAAGAAATTTCCCTCAGCACATAATAATCAAAGCACTAAATGTACAGAAAAGCAAAGAATAGCAAAAGCTGCAAGGGAAAAAGACCAAGTGACATGTAAAGGCAGAACTATTAGAATAAGGCCTGAAATACCTGGCTTGTCAGTGGAGACTCTAAAAACCTAAAAGACCTGGACATGCATTCTACAAACTCTAAGACATCAAATATGCCAGCCCAGTCAACTACACCAAGGAAAACTTTTAATCACCACATATGAAGAAAATAAGACATGCCATAATAAAGCAAAATTTAAGCAGTACCTATCTACAAATACACCCTAAATAAGAAAGAAAACCTCAACCTCAAGAGGTGAATTGCAACAAGAAAGCACAAGGAATAAATTATCCCAGACAAGCAAATCAAAAGAGGGAAAATACACACACACACACACACACACACACACACACACACACACATGTGCAGGCACGAGCACACACAAAGAACAACAAAAACAAACAACAAAGTAGCAGGAGTCAATAAACAGCAAATCATTGATATCTCTCAACATCAATGGTCTCAATTCCCCAGTAGCATTACGCAGACTAAGAGGATGGGTGTGAAAACAGAATCCATTCTTCTGCTGCATCCAAGAAACACACCTTAACATCAAGAACAAACATCAACTAAGGATGGAAAATTATATTCTAAACAAAGGGACTTAATAAGAATGCTGGTGAAGCTATTTTAACATCTGACAAAATAGATGTCAAACTAAACTAATCAGAAGAGATAGGAAAGGATACTACAGATTCATCAAAGTAAAAATCTACCAAGAGAACACTGTGATTCTTCTTTAAATTTATTTTAACTTATTTATTCATTTTATATCCCAATCGTAGCCCCCCTCTCTCTTCTCCTCCCAGTCTCGCCCTCCCTCCTTTTTCCCCCATCCACCCTCTCCTTGTCCTCAGCAAATAGGAGTGCCCCCCATCAACCCACCCCAGAACATCAAGTTGCAACAAGACTGACCTCATCCTCAACCACAGAGGCCAGTCAAAGCCGCCCAGTTAGAGAGAAATGATCAAAATCAGGCAACAGAGTCCATGTCATAGACAGCACCTACTCACTTACTTAGGGAACCCACATGAAGACCAAACTGCCCATAGGTTACACAAAACACTGGATTCCTAACATCTATGTACCAAACACAAGGGCACCCAAGTTCCTAGACAGTAGTACAGCTTAAATCACATAAAGACCCTCACACAGTGATACTGGGAGACTTCAATACCCAGATCCCACTAAGAGACAGGTCATCCAGACAAAAGTTCAACCAAGAAATGCAGGAGCTAACTAAATCTATAAACCAAGCGAACCCAACAGATATTTACAGAACAATTCACCTAAACACAAAAGCATATACCTTCTTCTCAGCACAGTTCTTCTCATAGAACTTTTTCCAAAATTCACCACATGCTCAAACACAGAGCAAGTCTCAACAGATAAAAGAAAATTGGAATAACTCCCTGAGTCCTATATGAGCACCACAGATTAAAGCTAGATCTCAACAACAACAGAAACAACAGAAAGCTTAAAGACTTGTGGAAAATGGGGATGAGTAGAGAGAGGGGAACTATAATCAGGGTACAGTATGAAAAATATATTTTTAATAAAAAAGAAACATCAATATATTAATGAAGCTATAAAATAGGTATAGAACCTAAGTTCCAACCTAGCTTCTCTGCCACTCAGAAATGTACTGAACAATCTTCTGAGCCTTGGCTACACAGGATCAAAGCCATGGTGCCTGTCACTATCTCCATGGAGTTAGTGAGAGAAAAATAAATCACACAAGGTTGCTGACCCTTACGGACCATGAACATTCTACATAATTCTGCCTTCAGCCTCCACTGAGCAAGCCATGAATAAGGGTTTGCTTTTGCTTGTACTGTTATATAGTTTGAACCTCCTAGATTCTAAGTGTCTTAGAGTCAGCAACTGTGTCAGTTTTATTGAACTTTATACTCAAATTCTCAATATCTGGCAATTTGCAGAGGTGGAGGCTCCACTGAGTAAAAAAATAAATAAAAAAGAATTAGTGAACTGTCCAGTCTTTTGAAATTGAGAATCAGAAAGCCTGTGATGATCAGTAATGCTGACCCTGATCTATTGGCATTAACTGATTTCTAGTCAGATGGCAGTGACCAGTGCAAGGCAAGAAGCAGTTCAGCTGTTGAATCTGACTGCATTGTATCATAAAGATAATTTAACATCTCCCTCTTCTTTCTCAATCTACTTATAATCTCCTAGCAGTAATTGTGGATTGGGAGAAATTCTATGTTCCTTCTTTTTTTTAAAAAAAAAAAAATGTTGACCAACAAGCTTATGGTCTTGAATTTGTAGCAATAATTGCTATTGATTAATTTAATTTGCAATCTTGGGCACACTGCTGCAGGGTTGGAAGTCTAAAGAGCTCCTTGGCACTAGCAGAGAACAGTCACAATCCATAGCCACCATGAGACACCTCTGGACAAAAGACCCAGACAGACTTCACATGTTACCCAAACAATGGTTCTAGAAGTGGAAAGGAAAGAGAAAGCGATAGCTTTAATGTGCTAGCTGCCCATTGTATTTATGTGGCAGTCATTCAAGATCCCTGCCAACTAAACTACTCAAGCTCTTGTTTTAGTCCAAGACTTGATCTGAACAATGAAGTGTGAACAGCATTTTGAAGAGCCAGCGTTACAGTTTTCACACTCACAGACCCTCTGCTATGGTAATGAATCATATGGTGGTGCCTCCTCCTTCAGTCTACGGTCCAGAGAGAAAGTGATCTGGACCACTACATGAATATGTATCATTATCAAGAAATCAGTTCCAAGGTTTAAGGCACTGAGACCTGACAGCCACTGTTGCTACAATGTAGCAATTACTAACCCTATAGAATATGTTAGAGCCTTCAGTGCTCTGATTTGTTTTGAATGAGGTTGGTGTTGAAAGACAATTCTTAAGAGCTCTCATGCATCCTATTTGTCTTGTGAGCAAGACACTAGCTCCTTTTATTTCAGAGTATCTTCTCAAGGACATCGATAGAACCAACAGCCTGGAAAAATAGAATAAGTGGCTTCTTCCAGAGGCAATTCTAAGCCTACTTACTGCCCATTTTAAACTCAGATAGTCAAAGCATGAGGCCCCACTCTTTTAACACAGCTCACTGTCAATGCAGGTATCCTTCTGGACTATTTGCAAGGAAAATATATGTAAGTACGGTGATGTCCAACTCTGCCTTGCCCTGTGTAACAAAGTCCTTGTATCTGACCCAAAACTTTCGTGTCTTCTGCTAGCACCTTTGAGACTGTAGCAAGCAAAAAGTTTAAATTCGATTGTTTGTAAAAATCTTAGACTTAGCACAATTCTCGACAGTAGCTTGTTAGCCCTGATGAAACGGATCCTCAGAGAGAGCAGTGCTCAAGGTGACTCCATTAATAACTTTTTAAAAATCCCATTTACCCTCTTATTCTACATTGGTTGCCATGGATAAAAATCCAAAGCATCATTTATTCAATCATGTATTCTTGAACTCATTCACTCTTTTATTCAGTTGATGTTTATTACCTACTGTACTTCAAGCACTATGCCAAAGCAATGTTTCCTAGGGTTTTTAAAAAAAAATATATCACCATGGAATTCCCCCAACATTACAAGCTTAGTTTCTAAAAGTGACTTATTTGAGATTGTTTTAATCTTGCCTGATATTATACTTACTTTTAATGACCTTTACCCAGCATGGCTACTAGTACAGTAATGGGTGTGGCAGCTTGGCGACTTCAGGAGCAAGCACAGAGTCTGTGCAGACCCAACAGTATCTGGGACCTTAAAAGCTACCTCTTTCCTAAAAAGAGTACTGAGTCCCAAACAGAGGCTTCACTCAATTCCTCTAACTTCGCCTAGGCCCCGCCACAAATAAAACAGAACCAGAGGCTAAGTATAACAACAGGGGCATGCACTTCCCCATGCCGTTAAAATCTGGGCATCTGGGGCCCCAAGAAAACTGAGCCAGAGTCTCCTAGCAGCCTGCCTTGAAGTCTTCACTTCCAGCATGGTGGACAAGACTTGAGCTGACTGATGAAGACTACTCTCAACTCTGCATCTAATCTACTATTTCCATCACTCTGGTGTGTTTCTTTGACATTTTTCTGAGCTCTTATCTTCTCTTCCATAAAAGTCACCACCTTGTCTTATAACATTCTCATGAAGGAAAAGAGACAAGATTCTGTAGGTAAAACACAGTACCGAGCACATAGTAGGCTTTTTGATAAGTAGTTGCAACGTACATTATTGCCTTCATCCAGTTGCTTTGGCTAGATAAAATGAACATCCCTTTAAACAAAAAGAAAATTAGAGATTAGGTGCAGAGCCACTGGCTGAAAGCCAAAGGGGGAAGATAAAGCTTTATAATTGCCTCTCCTGGGAAAAGCAATAAATCCAGGCAGCTGTGCTGCTCCCACACTTCAGCAGGCAGAGGAGAGCTGTGTCTGAGGACTTCTGTGTTGGAACACATGAGCATCTACTGTGCATAAAGCATTCTGTGCCTGGTATGATAGACACAGGTTGCAGCTTCAGTCCTGCCCTCTGCGAACGTGTTATCTGTACAAACCAAGGGAGCATTAAACAACCAAAGAAGCCACTTTAATATAAGGCAAACTGGAAAAGGGGAAGAGCATGCATAAGACGGCCATCAAGGGTGAAATTTCAATGTGGTAGGGGGCTATTATAGGCCTTAATAGGAATATAAGGGCACTAGGGATAAGAATGGATAGATAAACTTCAGTAGAGAGACCCAGAGAACCAACAAAGAAAGTAATGAGTCTGGCAAGGGGTAAGTTTATTGAGCGAGCAGCGAGGAAGACAATTTGGCTGCAAGTAGCACAGTATAACCAGTGTTGACACTATGGATGGCCATTAGGGCCACTTGATGTACCTGTCAGTGGGAGCAGCAACCTTTAGACAATATGGAAGGAAGCTGTATGTTAGCAGCTAGGTGGACAACAGGCTGGAGGAAGAAGTTGGAACCAGAAAGGTCAAATATGTGAGTATCCTATATGTGGTGTGTGTATATAGAAACCAAGAGATGGGGGGGGGGGGATGCTCGTCAGGCCCTGTGCCTTAATGCACAGCTACTGGCATTGGCAGCTGCTCAATGAGGGAGAATCATTCTTTTTGAGGCTATTCCCACTGGTATGTTTCCTATGCTTCAATCCCATGCACATTTAGGCTGCACTAATTGGACTTAGTGGATTACCAATGTGTGTGTGTGTGTAGCAGTAGACGTGTTGGGGAGATATAAAGGCAGTTGGAAGAGGGAAATGGTAGTAATAATCATGCTTCATTGAATACATGTAAAAAATGCTCAAGATCCAGAAAAAATATAATTTAAAAAGTTACATCTAGGAATCTATCATAAAACATGATTAAAGGCTCAGAAAAGGGTTCATTTGCCAGGAAATTTTTAAAGATACAAAAAAATAAAAAAAGCCATAGAAAAGGAAGAAATGGGAAAGGAAGGAAAAATTAAGAAAAACAAATTAAATCTCAGAAATAGGGGAAAAGTTAGATTGTTTGATGTATATGGAATATTTGCATAGATTGAAATCTTTTTTTTTTTTTCAGTTATTTCATCAATCTAAAGATGTGAGGACAGCAGCTTCTTTAGCTCTTGAACTAAAAGGTTGTACAACACTGACTCTAAATCACATTTTTTTAAAACTGGGAGGAAGTTGTTCACAAAAGAATGTTTCATTAAAAAGCAGTAGTTTACTGAATTGTATATAGTTAGGATAGTGTGCTGGCTGGTTTCGGGTGTCAGCTTGACACAAACTAGAGTCATCAGAGAAGAAGAAGCCTAGTTGAGGAAATATGCCCATAAGATCCAGCTATAAGGCATTTTGTCAATTAGTGATCAATGAGGCAGGGCCCAGATCATTGCACGTGGTACCATCCCTGGGCTACCTGTCCTGGTTTCTATAAGAAAGCAGGCTGAGCAAGCCATGTAAAGCAATGCAGTAAACAACACCCTCCATGGCCTCTGCATCAGCTCCTGCCTCCAGGACCCTGCCCTGTTTGAGCTCCTGTCCTGTGATGAACAGCAATGTGGACATGGAAGCCAAATAAACCCTTTCCTCCCCAACTTGCTTTTTTGATCGTGATTCTTTGTCACATCAAACCCTAACTAAGACAGATAGCACACTATCACCATAAAAATAATTTGACCCCCCGTCCGCCTCACCAGCGTTGTGTCAGAGGGCCTTAGATTGAAGCATATTTTATTTCCTTCTTCAGAACTCTATAAACTCTCTAATTTACACCACTAAGCTTGCATTAACAACAATAATAGACATGCAAGGAAGACCGTCCGGTTCCAGGTAAGGTATTATGAACTTCACATATGCATCACCCCTCCCAGTCCTTGTAAGAATAACTACAATACAGAAACAATTATTGGACCAATTTTACAGCTGAGGAAACAGAGGCTCACAGAGGTTAATTGATCAAAGTCACATGGGTGGGAAAGGGCAGTGGTCAAAGGCAAAGTCCGAACCAGTGGCCTCAATCTCTCTATGCTCAATTACTGTATTAAAACCCTCCCATTTTCACTCACAATGTCTTTTCCCCCCTGTATTTTACTCTTACGGGAGCATAGTATATTCAGTAGAGGAGAGTATGACCTTCAGAGCTAAACTCTGGTTTGCAGCCATGTAATTTACCTTTTGATGCAAGGTCACTACAATGCCGATGAAAACTCCTGTGCAGTTAAAGGAATATGCATTACAAAAGGCCAAAGAAAACTACTTTTCATTGTTAGCAATTAGCTAATTAAGTAAATTATGTTAGATAGTCAACACTAGAGCCAGTCATTAGAGTTTACAAGTAGATTAAGAACAAGTATGTGAATTTGAATTTGTTTAAACTTTGGAATAGAATGAAATTAGAAAGATCAACCCATATCCATGCGTCCCACACCCCACTCCACCCCACACATACTCTACTTCAGTAGGCAGAGCAATGGAGACTTTTCACAAGGCTCAGCCATTGAAACCTTTGTAAGGGCCTTAGAAGAGTATCCACCCATGTGGGTCTGTTTTCCTATCTGTAAAACAAGGGGTTCCATACAATGTTTCCAGCTCTGGTGATAGCTGTACTACGACAGTCAGGGTAGAAAATAAATCTCTGTCTTACAATATCTGGCAGAGTAGTAGGCTTCCAGGTAGAGGAATCTGACATTTTATAAAGCTGTTTCACCCTGAAAATGCAGGACCCTCCTTGCCTACCTTTCCCAGGCTGGAAGCCCCAGCTATGCTCACAGACCAGAGCCAAGGCTTTCAGAAGCAAAGTAGCCAAAATGAGGGTTTGCTAAGGAGGCCAAGTGGGAATGTGCAGAAGGGAAAATATGGCTCCTTTGGGGTGGCTCCATCAATTTTTACCCATGAAGCCCTTTGGGAGATGCTAAGAACACCTTGTTCTGACCTCCCCCTTTTCAAGGGATTCATAATCCCAAGGGTCGCTAAACTACTTTATAAAATGAGGAGAGGAAGATATTTCCTGTGCATGTGACGTGATTTCCCCCCTGACAATGCACTCACTCGGCTGGCAGCACCTGGCTCGATTTTCCTCCTCACCAATTGATATTCTGCTTATAGCACAGAGCACAGGAAAATCAAGGCCAAACACAGATGCTGTACAACAGAAAGGGGCTGAGAGCAGGCTGTTTAGTGGGGACAGATCCTCCTACCGCCTTAGCATTGAGGGGTAACAGGACAAAGAAAGAGATGTAGGACCTCCGTGCTGTCTTTGAAAGTCAAACAGCCACACTAAATCCCTCCAGGACTGACCCGCAGGATCTTCAAAAAATAAAACAATCCTGATTCCTGGCACACCAAGCATTCCTGTGCCTGTGCCAGCTTCATCCCTCCAGTCAGCCACAGTACAGCAATCACAAATGGAATCACTGACACACACTAGACTCTGTGCACATACGAGATCGGAGGAGTTGGAACAGACCTGCATGTCGCTCATAAAGAACATGAAAACTGAAATGAAATCAAACAATAAATTGAACCTTTCTCCCTCTTCAATATGCCTCCCTCTGCTCCAAGCTCAGGTTCTGAATAACAACTGATGACTCACCAAATGGGTCAACAATGCTACCAAAGTTTGGAACATATTTTATCAGATAATCTTCCCAACTACTAAACTTCATAGCAAGGGACACCAAGACTCAGAGGTTTAGAAGCCTGGTAACAACAGCACAGCTAGTAAGTTGGTAGGGGGTGAGAGAATTTAAGTTTGGGTTGTAGTGCTCTGGCGATCCCCAAACCTGACTTGTTTCTGTGAGGCTCCTCATGGTATCATGCTGATGTGCTGAGTGTCTGTGTTATGGTGTGTTTCTCTGCATACAGATATCTTCAGAACTGAGCACAAGTTCTGTCATCCAGACAGGGCAAGATCCCCTCGCCTAGAGAAGAATACAAGACGAATTATGAGCCTTCAGTGCTCTACCATCAGATGCCCCATCACTTATCCATATCTCCAGCATAACACTTGCAAAACAGATTCCTCTCAAGCTCCTGGGTCATTCCCAAAGCCTCCTCCTTGCTCTGCTAGCACTGCAGCCTCTGAGCGTGCCTCTCCGACAGCATCCAGAGGCCAGGCGCCCTATCACACTTGACATTTTTTGGTGTGGCCTGCTTTCCTTGAGACCAGTTTGACTTCTTTTCCAGTGGAATCTCATTTTGGTTCATCACTACATAGCTTGCCAAAAGCAATAACAAAAAGAGTGAAGAGATAAACAAACAAAAAAATACCCAAAACAAATAACTTTTTCCTATGAGGTAGCTACAGCTAGGGTGACTTTATGAGCTAGTGTTCACAGTAGAATGCCTCTGAGAGTGAAAGTCCACAATCAATATTTACTCCAAAATCCAGGGATGGAGATGCATGCCTGTAAACCCAATACTCAGGAGGCTAAGGTAGAAGGACAGTGAGTTAGAAGACAGCTTGGACAGTATATTAAGAACTTGGCCCAAACACAAGCAAGCAAACAAATAACTTGACAACACACAAATCAAATCGTTTATAGAAGCTGAGATGTAAAACCCCCAAACAGGGTGTAACTTGAGGAGGCAAGATCTGTATCCCTGCTCTTGTCTGTGTAGCTTATAGCATACTAGGACAAAGTTGTGGTTATTTTTACAGGTTTTTATATCCATATAATATCAAAAAAAAAGAAAAGAAAAGAAAGAAAGAGAAAAGGAAAGATGGGGCTGGAGAGATGGTTCAGAGGTTAAGAGCAGTGACTGCTCCTCCAGAGGTCTTGAGTTCAATTCCCAGCAACCACATGGTGGCTCACAACCATCTATAATCTGATCTGATGGCCCTCTTCTGGCCTACAGGGGTACACACAGGCAGAGTATTGTATACATAATAGATAAATAAATAAATAAATCTTTAAAAAAAGAAAGAAAGAAAAGAAAAGAAAGGATTTTCCCCAGAGAAGGAGCTGAAAGAAGGGAAAACAGTATGAAATAGTTGTGAGTTTGGGATGTTTTAGATTTTGGTTTTGGTTTAATGTTGTTGTTTCTTGCACCACACCTTCCGTGAACCATGCTGATGGCCCTTGTCTACACCTCCCCACCTCCTTTAACATCTCTATGCAAGTCTTTGAAACCCAAATCATTGTAAATACATTATCTCTCCCAAAGAAATTTGCGCTTTAACTGTGAACAGATCCCTAAGTCCAAGGAATGGCTCTTGGCACCCCAATCTAAACCACGTATGAAAACAGCTTCCCCCTCCTCTCATGAAGCACCTTCATAATCTAAAGCGCCACCTTAAGCTTGCCAGAAGGCATGAAGGGAATAACCTGGCGTCCGTGCATATTGAGTCCCCAGGACTAACTGACTCTGGGCTTTGTCAATACAAGGTTAATGAGAGGCTCACCCTGGGGATGCATGGCATGCCAGCCATACACCTCTGCACACACCCCATAAATACAGGAGCTTATTCTACAGTCTCTGTCTCCTAGTGACAAAATGAAGTTTCTTTTCCTGCAGGCAGTGACAGTCAGGCAGACCTGAGGTCGGCTGCTGGCCGCGTCTACAGCCAAATGTCGGCAGACACCACCAGGAGAGATCTTCCGGGATTCTTCCTAATTGGCTGCACAGGATCCAGAGTCTACTAATGACGATTTAAATACCACCACCATTAGCCACTTCACTGTTGAACAACTTACCAGGTGTATAACAACCATATTTACTGGTCTGTTTGCAGCTGGTTGTACCTTCTATGGCCTCGTGCCCTATTTCTTCAAATTGCTGTTTTCCCAGCTGTTTAAATGAGGGAAACATGGTACAGCCCAGGGACACACAGAATGCTTGGTACAGGATCGGGGAGAAAAAGGTAACGTCAAAGTCAGGTGACTACAGTCTGATTTTTTTTTTTTCTTTAGGAAATAACATTTAAAAACAACTGTGCTCTTGCTACCAGTATGCTGTACTTTATTTTGCTGTGGGGAAAGAGAAAGCTCCCTGGATGTTTTATTCAACAGGACCAGATGACTGTCACTACAAATTTTCTTCCCGAAGTAATTCCCTGTGCATAGACGGCTGGAATTCCTCCTTCTCCTGGAGAGGGCTACGTTCCTTCTCTGACCTCTCAGTACTGGCTAGGAAACCTGTCACCTGAGTTTCAGTGCAGGGTTCCTTGTAGAAAGAAAGACTAAAAAGCACAGTGTCCATGACTCACCTGGACTCTTCTGGTGGAGGGAAAGCCTGATGAAAGCCTTAGTGCTTTCCAAATGTGACACCACCTTAGGTTTCTGCAAAAACCTCCCCCAAGCAGCAGTTTGTCAACCAAATGATCCCATTGGCCAGAAAAGAGAAGAAATGATATGAATGATGTTCAATACCCCAAATTCCGGAAGATCCTGGTTGATTTTAAATATAGAAAATATTGTTACTCAAAGGCAGAGAAGACTTTAGGTGTCTGGGCACCTCCTAGGACAGGGTGGATGACATAAGAGTGACTCATTACATGGAGAAGTTGGCCTCTAATGAACTCTAACAGAAGGGCTGTCATGTTGTAAAAGCCACTTCCCCTTTGAAAGCTCACTCAGAGTCATGACTATTGAAAGAGACCCTCCTCACTACATTTGTATCAGACAAAGCTATCACTGCAGTGTGACAATTAAATATATAGAAACATATATTTATGTAACATATATATATATATATATTTAATTCTATATTTATACACACACACACAGATGGCTTTGAGTTAAAATGGTTCAACTTTACGATGGTGCAAAAGCAATACAAATTCTGCAGGAATCGTACTTCATATTTTGAATTTGGATCTTTTCCCAGGCTAGCTAAATTCAGTACAATACTCTCAAGGTGCTGGGCAACAGCAGCAGCATAGAACTCCAAGTCAGCTAGACGGTCATGAAGGGGAGACAATATTCCACAGTGTACCGTGTTGCTTAGCTATGGTGTTAGGGAAGAGACTGGAAATTCTCAATGCACTTTTTTACTTGGTATTTTCAAACTTATCTGAAACAAACCCCAACAGAAATTGAGAAGCATCTCTAGTTCCGGCATGTCCAGAAGATAAATGAGAGGTGCCAAGAAAAACATTCACCGAAGGCAAAATGGGAGCATTGATAACAAGAAAAGCAGTAGTGGCACGAACATTAACTCCCCGCCTCTCCTGTCATCTCCACTGTATCACAAGGAAAGGATGCTTTCAAGAGCAAATAGGGGAAGATGCAGCAAGCAAAACTAAGTATGTATGACACTGACATAAGGATACCTGTTAGCTTGTGAGCTACAAAAGAAAAGAAAGAATGAAAGAAAGAAAGGGAGGAGAGAGAGAGAGAGAAGGAAACTATTTCTGTGTGTTCTTTGGAGATATTTATATGGATACTTTAGACTCAGTCAACAAAATCCATTTATGTTAGGTTTGGAAGGTAAAGCATTTCTTCATGGACAGGTAGATAAGTGACCATCACAGAGCTAAGTGTCAGCAATAGAGATGGCCTCTGGGGACTATTGCATGGTACCAGTTTGTAGGGGTGCCAGGGTGACACCTAGGATGGTACCAGATGCAGGTTCTTGGCTTCTTGGTTGTAGTAGCAGTATGACCTGGAAGCCAGATATTAGATAGCACTCTGTGGTCGCTCTACCTCTAACCTTCCCTATAATTTCCAGAGCAATTAAATCCTTTCCTTGTAAATATACCACAGTTTCTTTATCCATCCTTCTACTGAGGGACACTTAGGCTGTTTGCATGTTCTGGCTATTATGAATAAGGCTGCTATGAACATGATTGAGCATATGTCCTTGTGTGGTGGAGCATTTTCTGGGTATATTCCAAGGAGTGGAATATCTGGGTCTTGAGGAAGCCTTATTCCCAGTTTTCTGAGACAGCGCCAGATAGATTTCCAAACTGGCTATACTAGTTTGCAGTCCCACCAGCAATGAAGGAGTGTTCCTCTCTCTCCACACCCTCGCCAGCATGTGGTGTCACTTGAGTTTTTGATCTTAGCCATTCTGATGGGTGTAAGATGGAATCTCAGAGTTGTTTTGATTTGCACTTCCCTGATGATTAAGGACGTTGAGCATTTCTTTAAGTGTTTCTCAGCCATTCGATACTCCTCTGTTGAGAATTCTCTATTTAGTTCTGAGGTCCATTTCTCAATTGGGTTATTTGGTTTGGTGATGTTTAATTTCTTGAGTTATTTATACAATTTGGATATTAGACCTTTGTCAGATGTAGGGTTGAATACTACTCAGCTATTAAAAACAAGAAATTCCTGAAATTTGTGGGCGAATGAATTGAACTAGAAATGATCATAATGAGTGAGTTAACCCAGAAGCAGAAAGAGTCAAATGGTGTATACTCACTTGTATCTGGACACTAGCCCAAGGGGCATGTCCCATGAAAGTTTTTGCCTACCAGGAAAAAGGGACAGAGGGGAAAACTTCCTATTGGGACTCTAGGTGAGAGAAGCAAGGGAGAATGAGGAAATAGAAGGACCCAGGGGGTCCTAGAAATCTATAAGTAGAACATTATGACAAGTGGATCTGGGCCCAGGGGTCCTGTTCAAAACTATAGCACCAGCCAAGGACAATACATGCAGTAAACTTCGAACCCCTACCCAGATTCAGCCAATGGACAGGACATTCTCCACAGTTGAGTGGAGAGTGGGAATTGACTTTCACATGAACTCTGGTGCCCCATATTTGACCAGGTTCCCTGGATGGGGAGGCCTGGCACCACTCAGAGGAAGGATAGCAGGGTACCAAGAAGATACTTGATACCCTTTGAACATATACAGGGGGAAGATGTCCCCCTCAGTCAGTCATAGGGGAGGGGAATAAGGGGAAAATGGAAGGGAGGGAGGAATGGAAGGATGCAAGGGATGGGATAACAATTGAGGTGTAATATGAATAAATTAATAACATATTTTTTAAAAATCCTTTCCTTGTTATACCTTCAGTGGTAAGTCAGACTGACTGGTGACACCAAAGCCATTTTTCTCTTTCCTGTGTACCCAGTAAACTGTACATTTCCCACTCTTTTTTTTTTTTTTTTCAGCTAGCTATGGCCCTGTGTGAATGGATACAGAAAGGAATGGTATACATTGCTTTTAGATCAGAGCTGAGTCAACCTTCCATATAAGATGCTTTCCATTCCTTTCCTAGCTAGCTGCTTTATATAAACAGCTGCAGTGACCTTAGAAGCTATGTGGAACAAGCCTGAGTCCTGGAGTCACTGCTTGATAGAGAATCATTTTAGAAGGAAAGAAAATAAACCCTGGTGGCAACACACACACACACACACACACACACACACACACACACACACACAGAGAGAGAGAGAGAGAGAGAGAGAGAGAGAGAGAGAGAGAGAGAGAGAGAGCTGGAACATGCAGTAGAGAAGAAAAGGTCTGGATAATGAGGAAGACGTTTAAAAAAATACTAATGAGGATTAAATAGTGAAATCGGTGCCACAGAACTGAAGGAGAAAAAGCATGCTGCTGTGCCAAGCCATTTGTTATGGTTTGAATGTAAAATGTTCCCTACAGCCTTGTGTGTTTGAATACTTGGTCCTCAGATACTGGCACTGTATTGGAAGGTTATGAAACCTTTGGCAAGTGGGGCACAGCAGAGAAAGTGGGTCACCAGGGGGCAGGCCTTAGGGGCTTTCCCAGTTAGCTTCAGATTTCAAACTGACACAGTCTAAAGTTATCTGAAGGAATGTTAACTGGGATATGGCCTGAATCAGATTGGCCAGTGGCATATCTGTGGGCCATTTTCTTAATTGCTAATTGATGCAGGAGGCCCACCATGGGCATCACCATCCCTAGTTAGTGAGCCCTGGGAAATGTAAGAAGTCTAGTTGAGCATTAGAATGAGAGCGAGTGTTGGATGACAAGTGAGACAGTAAGCAATGTTCTTCCGTAGTTTCTGTCTCCTGCCCCTGTCTTGCACTTCTGCCCAGGCTTCTCTCAATGACTGCCTATCATCTGTAAACTGAAATAAACCCCAGATGATTTTGGTTGTGGTATTTATTGAAGTAGCAGAAACAATAGGACAGGGGGTGATAGCTGGGCCCCTTTTCTAGAGGTCTCTCTCTGACTCTTGGCCTAGTAGGATACAAGCTAACAGTGATCAGTGTATCAGACACTAATGCTACCACAGAGGCAGCACCATCATGCCCTTCTAGTCATATTGGACTATGTATTCTCAAATCATGAACCAAAATAAACATTTTTTTTCTCCCTTAAACTGTCTTGCAAAGTATTTGGACATAGCACCACTTGATTAATAGAGTTAGCAGAACCCCAGCTAAAGAAGCTGTTTCTATCCTTAAGATAAAACTGATAATATCCACTAAAGTGAAAGCATGTCACCAATAACACCTATATAAAAACATTAGTGAAGGTTGACAGTGTAGCTCAGTTACAGTGCACTTGCTGCCTAGTATGTTCAAGGCCCTGACTACAATCCCCAGTACCACAAAATCACTGAGAGAATTATTGACTACATTTCAAAAGCACATACAGTTGGTAGGCAGAACCCAACAAAAAGGAAAAAAATTGAGTGTTTACATGGGATAATGGCCGTGTTAACAGTCTCAAAAGCATTCGGCATTTTGCAATGGACCACAGTGGACAAGCAATCAAAGTTGTATTCCTAATGTTTCTTTATCATTTTCAAGAAAGTTAAGTAGGAATTTTAAAAAGAGGGAAAGAAGAAAAGAAAAATTGAGAGATTTGCAGTCACAATACATTTCCTGGCTGGAAACACAAGAATCTAATTTCTTGGCAGCACTTGAACCCTGACCTACCCATCATTCCATCTTATCCTCTGTCACCTCACATCCACTGAGATCCAAACCATCTGAAAGCTCTCAACCACACAGGGCTTCCTTTAGTAATTCTCATGAGAGCTTAAGGTCTGTGAAATCATCCTTATAGTGTGACCTCTGGCTCTAAGAAATCCTTGGGTGACACCCTATGAGAAAGAGCCTCTTTGGGTACACCAAAGGTCATCTTTCTCCACCATGAACCTTGATTCCAAGGGTGGTCCCCCCCCCCCGAATGAGCTCCAAGAACAGATGCAAATTTCAGAGACAAATGGGCACATCCCCTGCTCCCAATGTGGGGCCTGGCAATGAGCTGACAACTTAAATAGCATGCCTTCCCCATGAGCCAGGCCAGCTGGTTGGCTTTACTGGTTGGGACTATGCCTTAGAAATGTGCTTGCATTTTATTTTCTGGTATGCTACAATTCACCCTTTTGTTGCTATGCGATATTCAGGAACACAGAACACTAATTACCCGTCATGATATGACATCTGCTTGAGATGAGGAAAGGCTCAGACCCAGATTCTAACTACGTCATCCTGAAGGTGACCACACACTGTCCTCTGTCTCCCTTTTGTCGAGCTTTCATAGCTTAGAAAGAAAAAGCATACCACTATGGCTTCTAACTTAGCAAATACTAAAAGGTAGCTGCCATACTTAACTAAAAGTGACTTGCAGAATAACCATCTTGAAGACTGTTATTCCTGTTGGCTACAGAAATGCAAGTGGAAAACACAAGCATCTATTTTAAACTTAACCATGGAGCACAGTGAAGCCAGCCTCCAACTAAATTAAAAAGAAAACGCCAATGAGTTCCATTTCTCCTGCTCTCATTGGTCTCATTGGTCTGTCAAAACACGGGCAGCATCAAGTCTAAGGACCAATCTTGGATGCAGGGACAAAGTGAGAATGTTCTTGCAACTCTTTCAGGCCAAAGTGTTCCTGCCCAAAGAGAAACTGCTTGCAACAGCTTTCATAGATAAAAATGTAACCTCCAGTCCCAGCTATCTTTTTTTTTTACCTTTTCAACATAATGGCTATTCTGAACCTAAAATCTAAAGTAAGAAACAGAGGTAACTGTTTGTGAAGGGCAGAGCGTGTGCCGGAGAGTTTATATCCTTAGCATCATTTAACTCACCCAAAAAAGACTCTTATCTGGGTGGTCATACAGAACGATCATACAGGAAATGACATTGAGTCTCGGGAAAGTGAAAGGCACCTGCCTCCAGCCATGCTGGTAGTAATCAGCAGAAGAGACAAATCAGCTTTGCATGGCTCTGAATCTGCACCTAGAGACACCCCCATGTGTCGTGAATTAGCACGGAGCCTCACTTGAGTAAGAGATGCTCAAAGGCACAGGTGCAGAGTTGAGGAAAAGCCTTCGCACAGTCAGGAGGGAGGGAACTTCCACACTTTGGGGGGTAGTACTGAGAGTGTGGGCCTCCTTCCCACTTCATGGCAGCTCCAAGCCACTAGGTCCCATGGGCCCCTGTGCAGCCCCAAGGAAAATAACATCGCGCGAAGAAAGCCTCAAGAGCGCTGACAAAGCCCTAGAATAATTGAAACCCATTAACTGTCCTTAAAAGGAAAACTGAAGAAGCCAGACTCAAAAGGATACATTCTATGTTCTTCCATGCCAACGACCTTCTGGAAAAAAAAAATAAAACTACTGTGCACATATAGCATATCTATTAGTGATATGGAGGCTGAAAGGTGAAACAGGAGCTGACTGTAAAAAGGGTTGAGACATTTCTTATGGTATGTGAGAAACGTTTTCTTTTCTAATTATGGTAGACATCACATTACTATCCATTTGTCAAATCTCACTGAATTATACATCAAAACCCAGCACACTTTACCCATGTGAATTATACATCAGTAATCCTTAGTTAAGCATGTGTCCACATAGGAAGCTGAAGTGACAGCTTTATCAACAACTGTTTGCCATGCAAGCATGAGAGCCTCAGTTTGATTCCCAGTACCCATGTAAACAGGTAAGTGTGGTGATTCACACACTCATAATCCTATAACTGGAGAGGCAGAGACACAAAGATCGCTGAGGCTTGCTGGCCCGCCAGCCTAGCCTAATCTGCAGGCTCCAGTGGGAGATCCTCTCTCAAACAACAAAGTGAAAACTCCTGATTAACAAAAGGCAAAGACTCCTGGCCTCCACATGTAAGCACGTGTACATCTATCTACACATGTGCAAGCACCTGCACACACACACAGACATCTAAAATTAAATTTTCAAAAGTGTGCATACACACACACACAAATATGTGTTTCAAGCAGACAATAGTTGATAAATCTTGGGCTACAATTTTTACTGTATAACTGCAGTGTATAAATCCATGAGTCCAAACACCTCCATCATTCAACTTTCCCAGTGGAGAGATTTTCCAGAGGCAGCCACTGCAATCTGACAAGCCACGGCCAGGAAGGCTCTGAAGGGAATTTTCAGGCAAACACTTCTGTAGCAGTTCGAATGAGAAGCTAATTGCTAGGGTTATCTTGGCTTCCTGCCTCCTTTCCAGAATTTTAGAGGTCATTCTGTGGGCTTAATAGAAATGCTCATCTGGAAAATTGCCTTAAGCCAGATTAAATATAATGTCACTGTTTTTTAACCTGTATTTCACATAGTGTGTGTGCGTCTTTGTCTTCAGATCCTGTTGCAATTTGAAGGCCATACCTGTCTCTATGCTAAGCTCTGAACAGACAGGGAGGAAAATCTTGCTAAAATTACCAAAATAGCATAGCTTCCGGTTGCCTAAAATAGCTTGACAAGTATTTAAAATGAGAATTTGGTAAGACTATACACAATAGCCTAGTTTCTCTATTCTTTCACTTGGGTTACACACTTTCATATGCATCTTCTTTGCTAAAGACCTTTTCTCTTTGTTTGTTTTCTTTTGGTTTTGGTTCTGGTTTTGGTTTTCCAGACAGGGTTTCTCTGTATAGTCCTGGCTGTCCTGGAACTCACTCCATAGACCAGGCTGCCTTCAAACTCACAGAGATCTGATTGCCTCTGCGTCTCTGAGTGCTGGGATTAAAGGCCTGTGCTGCAGCCACCACCGCCACTGCCACCACCATCCAGCCGGTGTTTCCTTTTCTAACTTGCCCTCATAGCTCCTTTGTTTTCTATACAACACCTTTATTTGAGAAGGATCTGAAGACTTTTCAGACTCATTGTTAATAACTTGTGAAAGGAACATAAGCCACACAAATATAAGCTTGCTTTGAAAATAACAAGGGCAGTCATGCAAATTAGTAAGCTGGTAAGGTCATATCCCTGAAGATAAGAAAGGGGCAGACTCAGAAAATAAAAGATGCCAGAAAGGATGGGCTTCAAAGAGAAGTGATCCCTAAGATCCATCCAGCTTTGGGCTCCTCCAGAGTTATTGATATTTTCTGCTAGAATGTGAGCTCCTGCCCTCAAATGTTTGGAAGTAGACATTGCACATACCTCAGAGCAAGATGTGGTCACTGAGTTAAGTTCGGTGTTTGTCTATCTGTCTTTTTTAAATTAAAAACTATAAATAAAACAAAAGTCCTTAGTTCAGCACACTATTTAATCATTTATTTATTTATTATTTTTAGTTTTAGTTAGTTTTTTTTTTTTTTTTTTTCATTTTTCAAGGGTACAGCATTTCAAGATTAGGATTTGAACATCAATGGAAAATAGCCAAGACAGTATGCTGGAGCTACCCAAAGCCTGCCATGCTCTCCAACACTGTGCTGCCTAACCAGATACTTCAAAGAGCCTTTCTGCATCTCTTTCTGGAAAAATAATTCACATTTTATAAATTCTAGGCTTAAAGAGAGAAATCACACAAAGCAACTGGTACAAATTACTCCAAGATTATGTAACTAGAAAGGTTACCATTATGTCACTGTCAGTAGATTTTTTTTTTTTACAGTCTTGTGGTTACAGAAACCAAAACTGCATGATAAAGCAAGAGAAAGTTAGTTATTGTAGTTTATATCTGTCCCATAGAAAACTATTTAATGTTGAAGAAAAACATATACACAGTAGAGAAAGGCAGCTGGTTGCTAAGTCTGCTTCTAATCTTATGGGTGCCTTGGAAACTAAGTTAAGAGGCAAAAGGTTCTGTGTTGTGTAGGTGAAGAATGAGAGAACAGAAAAGCCAAGTATATCATTTGAAAACCCCTCCAGAATTGATTTTCAGGGTATAGCTTAATGTACAAAAGGTCCATTCTCCAGAAAACTCAAAATGTCTGACAGATATCATTTGAGATGCCAAATCTACCTATTTGGCATGCATAGAGCAGGTTCCAGGAGACAGTGAGGAAAACAAAGTCAGATATTTGATCTTTAGTTGACTTTCTGATGCTGATCTACCTAACTAAGCCCCAGTGTCCTCTCCACCATGAACAAGACAACGGGCTACATGGTTGGTGATTGGTCACAGTGCAAATTTTCCTAGAGAAAGAATCCCCAGAATTCATACTGAGTTCCTCTTAAGTTCCTTAACTTCTAGACTTCACCTCACTAGAGACTTCACTGGATCCATAGTATCCCCAGCCTCTGGGAACTTTACCTGAAAGGACCTTATTTCAATTGTTAAATCCATCCAAAGAGGATGATGGTTCCCAAACAGAATCAAATTGGGACAAATAGCCTAGGCATCTATTGTGATAGAACTATCTCAATAACATCACTTTTTAAAGAAACAAGCTCCTGGACTTCACTGAAGATGTCTAAGTATATGGAGAAGGCCATTTCCAACAAACTTTTTATTTCTTCTTCATCTTACATTAGGACAGGCTGTCTAGGCTCCTGTAAAAAGACAAGATCATAATTCAGAAGATAACCATCGTTGTAGACATAAAGTTTTTGGTCAAAGGGGTGATAATTAATGCTCTGAATTCTTTCCTGCATCTTCCTCATTGCGATGGCTAGATTGCCTTCCCTCCCTGTGTTTGTATCATAGTAGTAAAAAATCTCTTCTGTTTTGGTGTTCAAAGTGCGAGTAGCATAGAGAACTCCACATACCATGAAGGCATTTGAAACAGATGGTTTGTACTGCTTGGTAAGCCAAGTGCGTATCACCTCAAGAGAAGTATCATTGAGTTTACTAATCACTATGTTACCAGTGCTGGCCTCAGTTGCATAAATTACCCATAATCCTTGCTCATCCACAGCAAAGTCAATGTCTTGCCAATTCACATTAGCATATGAGAAGCGGTTATTATAGGCAGCCATAGGAAGAGGTCGAGTCACTGTAACTTCATTGGTAGTCAGGTTAATTTTGGCAATGTTCCCCCCATTGTACCAATTCACATACAGGTTGTTGTTGAATGCCACTGTACCGCCCCCTTGGCCATAGCGAATCCGATAGTCTCGAAAATGTGAATAGATTAGCAAATTATCCAGTGAGTTATAAAGTCTGTAAACTTCTAGAGCCCTCATATCTGAATTTAAAGGTGCCACCCAGTACAGGGTTCTGTTCGGTTCCTGAGGAGAATAATCTCGACCCCAGGCGCCATATTTATAACTAAATCCCAGCCAGTTGAGCTGAACCACAGAGGGAGCACTGATGTTCACCACACCGCCGTGACTGCAGCTTCCTACAAAAGAAGGGGGGAAAGACATTGTTAGAGAAAATAGATGATTAAAGAATTCACTATCCTAAGAACCAACATCAGTCCTCAAACTTTTTCCCCATCATGGTTCAATCACAATGGTGGCTCCAGAGGAAAAGAGCCCCCCCCCCCCTTTGTTTCCATTTCAGTGTGAGTCCACAGACAGATCTAGAAAACTGCCTCATGTTTTCATCAGTGGGCTTTCAAACAGAAATGGCTGTCATGTAACTATGTAAAGCCATATTTTAAAGTTTGAGATGCCTGGAAGAAAGGGGAAAGATATTTCATATATTTTCTTTTCCCAGAAAGCATTTTGCAATTATATTAATTTCATGTAGCAACATCAAGAAAGTAATATCATTCTAGAAACATATCCTTTCCTCACAAAGCCAAAGGTGCCACCCCAGGGTCAGCCCTGGGGAGAACAGTGATTGGTGAAAGATAAGAGTCTCCCTGCCATCTCTGGGACCCCACGTGTATATGCTCAGCAGGCACCAACACTGCTCTAAGCTAACTCCAAAGAGGAAGCTTTTTAAAATACAGCCTTTGATAGATCCAGACAGATAGTCCCATAGCAGTAGGATGGCAGCCTTGAGAAACTAAAGGCATTAACCATGAACTTGCATACTCTGTGCCCAGAACATAGCTCATGGCATAAATCACTTGGTGACCAGCTTGCCTCAGAACATTGAGATGAGTCCATCTTCGTGGACCCTTCCTGATCCATATGCTACTGCACCACAGAATGGAGAACAAACATGTGACTCTTCCCATCCTGACCAGTCACTGTCAGACTGTGAACAACCGAGTGGGGCCACATGCATTGGTCTATTGAATCTTCATTCCATGAAACCCTTGCGTAAATGACTCGGCCTGAGCAACTGGCCCTTTGGTTGAATATCCTCTGAAATGCCCTCCAACCAACAGGGTTTGTGATCTATATGTTTTAAAACATGAAATGAAATTCCTCCAGCATTTTTATGACATCTATCCAAAGAACTGGATACATTTTTTCTGGTGTTATAACAAATACTCATTTTTTTTTAAAAAAAAATCTTTTAAAATTATTTAAATAATAAGATGCTTTATTGGATAAACAACAAAAAAAAAAACCCCAACTTCAGGTACGTTTGAGGTCCTTTTCTATGTTTACTGCTCAGAATATGGAGGGGGAAAGGATGGAAGGAAGGAAGGAAAGATGTAGAAAGGAAGGAAGGGAGGGAGGGAGGGAGGGAGGAAGGGAAGAGAAAGGGCAGAAAACAAACACTATATCTGATTCTGAATGCCTGGAAGTAATCAAGGAGCCCTGGGGAGCACAGGTGTAATCTGGAGTCAAAAGCAAAGCCCACAGAACAGCCTGAGGTTAGCACTCAGACTTAAGGGAACCAAGTGACTGCCTTCATCCAGAAGGGGAAGACCAGCTCCCCTCCTTGCTAAATGCCTTGCTGCTCTCCCCACTCCTTACTCAAGGACTTCTGGGAGGTGAAACCATTACTCGAAATCTTGCTTTTATTTTTCCAATCTGCTGGGACTTTTCAGTCCCAGAATTAAATACGTGCTCTTTAAATGCTCTCATAAATCCACAGTTGGTGGGAAAGCCATCCAACCATATAACAGGTAGAGAAATAAAACCACACTCTACCCAACCTCAAATAATTTTGCATATCATTAAGCCGAATACAGTCACAGGTTTATTTTAATAATGCATGCACCATTTCATAAATAAAAAAGCAACGTGTGTTCAGCCAAGAGACTGCTCTCTGCTAAAGAAATAATAAATAAAATTATAAATTATTATTTCTTCCCCTAAAAGTGATCTCTCAGATGAATGCTTGTTTGCCTTTGTTTATGAAACAATGCATGAATTATTAAAATAAAGTTAGCAGTGTGTTCAGTTTAATGATAACAAAACCGTTCCCGTTTCCATATGCTAAAACTGGAATTTCTGGTTAAAATACCTAGCAGAGAGCTTATTTATGCAACCACATTTCACTGTGAGGAAATGAAAGTCACTTCTCTTCTTTCAGGTTGGGAGACTTAAGGGTTGCTTGCTTCATTGAACCTGACTTTCCTGGAAAGAACATATCCCAAGCCAACAGTAACACAATATTTCAGAAAAGTTGATGATGCTTATAACTTATCCTCACATTACCAGGGAGTTAAAGAGAGACTGTTCTGTCTCGGATGTGAAATCTTTAGATATGAAGGAACCAAAACACACGATTAATACTGCTAAAATTACAGCAATGGTTCCATCATTAAGACAATAATTCTACTTTAAATATAGCACTCATAGCATTCCTACTGACAATAATAAAGTTTTACCATTGCTTATGTTGACCAGAAACTTAAACTGTGCCTGTTACAAATATTGAAATTTAATGACACTTCAATTTCTTTTCATCTCCCAGCCATTCCTGAATACTCATTTATCCATTTTGCTACTTTCCCTTTATTTCTACTCCCTTTGGATATGTTTAGTGTTCTGGATATGGATAAAAGGAAGTAGAAAAGGGGACAGGAAAAAAAGAAAATATTATTGTCAGTACTGAGGCTGTAGCTACAGTCGTGATAAGTCAGAGGAACCGCTGTGGTGGGCTTCCACAGTGGCCAGAAACAAACAAGAAACCTGCCCAAACTGACAGTCATCTTTATGCCCACTGCTCAGCATAGTGTACCCCTCCCGTACTCTTTTTACTTGGACCTTCCACCTACTCGTTTTTATTTGATAACCTCTTTCCTATAAAGGTCTAAGATATATTCCATTCTCTTTATTGGCTATTTCCCATCCCAACTTCATCAGGACCCTCTGGCAACAATCAGATTTCCAGCCCGTGATCCGAGAACTCTCAAGGGCCAACAAACCATTTTGCATGTCCTGGTGGAAAAGAACAAAGCAGCAAAGCAGCAAGATCCAGAGCATCGTTCCAGCTGCTCTATAAGCAAGGATGCAAAGATAACTAATAAATAAGCAGGTAGGTGCCCTACAGGAACTGTCTTGTCATTCTAGAAATCACAAGGAACCCATTTGTTAAAGCAGCTATAGACACACATCAGCCTGGCACAGTCTAAGCTCTGACTCCACGTTTTAGTAACTATATATCATGGAACAGGTTGCTTATCAGTTTCAGACTCAGTTTCATTAAGCCAAATAAGCAAGGCCTACCCTGCTGGACTGTTGGAAAGAGCAGAGATAGAGATAAGATTGGCAATGCAACTCAAACAATAGTAGCTACCGTCATTATAATCACATTATGGTACAAGTTCTGATTTATATGGCTGTTTCCTAGGTGGTGGCTTTAGGTGTTTATTCACCCCTTTTGGTAGTCCTGGCAAACATAAGAGGGCCTAGCAACAAGAGAATAAAGGAATAAAAGACTAATCAAATCATTAAACTCTTCCTGTCAGTGGTGAAACACTTGGCATCCACCCGGCTACCCATCCGATGTGTTTACTCTGAAGAGTGTGGAGCAAGGAATCTCTATGCAAAGGTCCGCTCTTCAACACGCAACCCATTAGCTCCCGCCCTGGTATTCTCATACTCGTGAGCTTTGAAATGTGGCTATGCAAACTTTTAATGTAATAGAGTGTATTTTTAAAGCCAAACATGGCATGCCTACAGAGACCACTGATTTGTGGGTCTGTCGATGTAGATTCTCAGCTGGTCAACTAAGCTGTCTGTGTGCTAAGACTGGAGAAACTATGATTAATTTGTAAGAATTAGGCAATTAGCCCATGTGTGATGGCTCAAACTTCTAAGCCTAATAATAGAGAGCCTTAGGATATCAGCTTGGCATGAATGTCAGGCCAAACTGAACTACAGAGTAAAACCCGTCTCAAAAAAAAAAAATCCAATAACAATAGAGATATAATATGAATAAATTAATAAAATATATTTTTTAAAAATTAAAAAAAATCATTAGATCACAAAAAAAAATCCAAAATGACCAAAGAATTAGGCAAGTAAAATGATTATAATTGTAAAAAAATTGATAATAAATTGATTCTAGATCATTGGATATACTCTCAACATTCTGTGCATCTCCAAGGCTTAGAAATTTAGCATGCCCCCTAGTGTCTTTTATGTCCCATTCACTCACCCATCCTTTACTGTAGGTGCCTTATTTATACCTACAAAGCTTAATGTCCCCAAGCAGCGCAGTGACCCTGGGAATTATCACCAGGTTTTTTTTTAAATCTGTTATTGCCATTTAGGTTTAGAAAAAAAAATATACTGAAGTCAGTTGTTTGGGGGGGCACAGTTCATAAATAGAAGACCAATTATTTCAAGTTAGAAAGTTCTGTAAAATGAAGCAGAAAAAAGATGTTTTGCAGCAACACACACAAACACAGAGAGAGAGAGAGAGAGAGAGAGAGAGAGAGAGAGAGAGAGAGAGAGAGAGAGAGAGAGAATACATTGCTTTTTATTAAAACCAAAATAGACTGGGTCTAAGTTCAAGCTGATCACTAGGTTAGCAAACTGCAGCTGCAAGGGTGAATCCCAGAGAGTGCAGAATTATTTTAGAGCTGAGACGTGCATACATTCTCTCTCTCTCTCTCTCTCTCTCTCTCTCTCTCTCTCTCTCTCTCTCTCTCTCTCTCTCTCTCTTTCTGTGCAACTCTGCAGTTAAAAAAAAAAAGGCAGACAGGCCAGATTTTAAAGTCCCATAATAGTGAGGAACTTTAATTAAAGTCTCCACAGGCTCACAACTTTGTGGTGCCTGGGGATTTTCCAATTCTGCATTATCAACCAATCCAAACATAAAGAGAGCAAGTGAAAGAAATTGATTTAAAAACATGACAAAAAGTCAGTTTAATATAAACATCATAAATATAATATGAACAAAGCTGGAGAAGGGCCAAGTAGTTTGGCAGGGACCCAGGTACAGCCAAGGTTGTGAGAAAGTGAGTGGAAGTCTGGGTTCAGTTTGCTTAGACGACACAGCTGGGCCAAGACAGTTCGCAGAAGTCTAAGTGTAAAGGCCTAAGGAAAGGTTCTGGAAATATTTCTAAGGAAGATAACTCAAAAGTCTCACTTGCCTTCTTCCCTAAATACTAAGCAACAGATTTTTCTCCTCCAATGCCACGCCTAGGTGATTGACTCCTTACACTCTGAGTATCAGGGAAGTCCTGAGAGGACCAGGGATCAAAGGCATAATGCAGCATAAACTCGGTGACTGAGAGCTTGTGTGCCTTCAAGAAAAGTAGCATCCTTCAGACCCAAGCCCCTCCACTGAGCTATCAGAGAACTAAGTGAGATGGCCCTGAATATACCTCCTTCCTTTAAAAATGCCCTCATATCCGATTGGTGCGTAGAAACCTGGGCCAGGAAAATCTATTGCAAGAGCAGCATTTGCTGGGGGCCGTGTATTCATCTTTATCAGAGGCTGTGGCACAGCTTTGACCCCTGCCTCAAAGAGCTGCCGGGGTCCAACAAAACCAGCCCCTCCTGACATGCTCATAACACTGACTGACCCCAGACCAACGCAGCTTTAGTTTGTCTCTGAACACAGACCACGATCCTCACCCTAAATGCCCTCTGTAAGTCAGGTTAGAACAGATCTTGACTGCAGCTGGAGGGACATGGCTCCTGAGCAAGACCAAGAGGTTTATAATGATAGTCCTACCTAATTGAAGCCCTTAAAAAAAATTCCGTTACGTCGGCAAGATCCAGAAATATACAGTCCAAAGGAAAAGGCTTGTGACCATTGGAATTTGTAAAAAAAAAAAAAAAAAAAAAAAAAAAACAACAACAAAGGCTTCACAGTTTAATGAAAAGCGATGGTTCCCATTCAGGCTGAGATGTTTAAGACTCTGGGAGACGTTCCTTTGGTATGGTCATGGTGAAGGATGGGGCTGAAGGATATGAGGGAGCTGCTGGAAGGAGCTACTTCAGTGCACCAGGACACAGCCCTATCTCCACTCACAGCCAGGTTTTCACTTCAATTATCATGATCACTAATAATATCCGTTGCCAGTGTATGGATGCTGATTACAGAGCTCTGAGCTTCGCAAGCACTGTCTCATTAATTCCCATAGCAACCCTATAAGGTGAGGACAGTGATTCTCCCACTTCACAAATAAGAGGAAGGATCTTTCCCCTGCAGCCACAGAGCTGATAAAGTCAGGGATTCCAAAGCTATTCTCTGCAAGCTACCACTCCACTGCTCCCATTCACGGATGAATTTAGGTACCTGCCTGGTACACACATGCGCACGCGTGCGCGCGCGCGCACACACACACACACACACACACACTGTCCAATGACTAACTTAAGGGAGAATGAGATGCTATACTGTCCTACTGGATGGGTAGCAAGGCATGCCCATAGCACATGAGCCCAGCATCCCTTTAGTTCTCCGCGAGTTCCAGGACTCAGGATGATGCAGGTGCCCAGCACGCACTTCAGAAAGAACTAAAGATAAAGTGGGGAGGAGTGTGAAAGAGTGGAGAAAAGAAAGGAATGGCAGAAAAGCAAAAGCGTACACCCAGCCTATGCCTACATGAGCCAACCAGCCCTTTCCATCTGCCAGAAGGCAATGCCACATAAAGATCCTAGATCCGCTACCATCCCCAGTCCTATACCTTTTCTCTCCTTTAGACAGTTTTCCTGCTAAGACAATGCAAAAGAAATGTGTCACTCGTGGGTTTTGTTTAGAAAAACTCACTGTGCTCCCTCTCTGTGAACCCCAGACTATTGATAATAGGACTAGTAGAAAATGGGAGGATTTCAAATGTGAAAGAGTATAGAACTGCAACAATGCCACGCTTAGTCCATCACGACAATCCCAAACCAAGGCTCATTATGCTGTCTCATGCAAGTGGCAAAAACAAACAAGAGCAGGCTTACCAGGAGCAGGAGGAGGGGGTGTGGCAGGCACAAGCTCACTTTTAGAGGCCTCACATTCTTTCAGCTTGGTCTTCAGAGCCAAGATTTGCCGGCGAATGCTAAGGACGTTGTTTTGGTCTAGTGTCTCCAGCTTCTCTACCAGGAGAGTCATATTCCTTATCTAAGGAAATAAAAACTCAGAGTGACTTTATATTATTGTGCAATTTCCTTCATAAACATTCTGGGGCTGAGTTTGTCATTTAGTGAAACATTGCTACAGAATTCACCAGAGATCCTTCTGAATGGTTGCATTTGGAGGAATACATTTTATGGTTTAGACTGAACGCCTGTCACATCTCAGGCAATGTGTGTGACAAGAAGAAAGTGGCAAAGATTTTAACAGCTTTAATAACAGAGCACAGGCTCACTCTAGGCATGCACAAATGTCCATTAAAGTTCATTTCTAATAACCTTCCCTTATAAACTTGTGTTTATTCGTGTTGTATTATAATTAAGTTTCTAATGAATGGTGAGAGCTAGAAAAAATGTAAATTCTAAAATATGTAACTAGAATTCTCAATTATAGCTTATGTCATGACTGTGCTGGTTGATGTAAATTACCCAACCATAACATTAATATGATAATCTTATGCCTAGATCTTTAAAGACTTGGCTAAAAGATATTCACAAGAAATATTTTTTTTGCTTAATTCCTGAATGGTTTTATTTTTCAAATTTTGCACAATGTATTTTTATCATACTCTTTCCCTCTCCCCACTACAACTCCTCGCAAAATCTTCCCCTCTCCGCACTCATTCAGTTTCGTGCTCTTTCTCTCTCTTAAAGGACAAAAAACAAAGGAAAAAGGCAACTAAAAAACATGGAGCCCAATTTGTGTTGGCAATCTGCTTCTGAGCATGGGGTTGCTCTGGAGTGTGGTTGATGTACTCAGTGTCATTCAATTAAAGAGAACTAATTTTCCCTCTTTTAGTAGCTATCATTGACCAACAGCTCCTTGGCTAGGGGCGGGACTCTGTGCTCACTTCCCTTCCTTCACACTTAGACTCTTATCTTCCTTGAGCTTGCACAGGTTTTATGCATGCTGTCAGTCTCTGTGAGTTTGCTGTGTGTCTGCTCTGACGAATCTGGGAAATGCTATTTTCTTAAAATTGCTCACCACCTCTGGCTCTTGTAATCTTTCCACCTCCTCTTTTCTGCATAGATCCCTGAGCACCTAGGGCAGCGATGCGATAAACACAACCCATTCAGACCTGAATCCTCCAAAGTCTTTCCATTTCTGCACATTGTCCAGCTGTCAGTCTCTATGTTAATTACTATCTATTTCAAGAAGCTTCTCCACTGAGTGCTGAGTGATGCAGAGATCTATGGGTACAGCAGTATGTCATCGGGAGTTGTTTTATTGCTACGTTGGACAAATCACCATCCCAGATTTCAAGCTGTACTATAGAGCCACAGTAATAAAAAAACAGTGTGGCGTTGACATAAAAACAGACACATTGATCAATGTAACAGAATTGAAGACCAGACATGACTCCACACACCAATGGACACCTGATTTTTTTATAAAAACAAAACAAAACAAAACAAAAAAGCAGAAAATGCACACTGAAGAAAAAACAACATCTTCAACAAAGTGTGCTGGTCTAACTGGATAGCTGCATGTGGAAGATTAAAAATTTTGATTCATATTTATTACCTTGTACAAAACAACTCCAAACAGATCTACATTGGGCCTGATACACAAGACGTTTACATATATGGAGAATAAGTCTAAGAGAAATAGATGATCATTCAAACAAAGGAAGATATCCACACTCAGGTAAATTGTGTTTCTAGTCTCATGAGGATAAACCCAAGGCAGAGAAGATGACTGAGCTAAACACAGGCAAAGACAAGTCATTTAGATTTATATCATCACTGTCTAGAGAACTGGAAATGTCATTTAGTTCTGGGGCAGAAGTCTTAGTGTTCAACATCTGCTCCTCAGTCAACATGTTCCCAATATACTGAGCTTATTATATAAGTATAAGCATTCATCCAAAGTGGAGCATGGATGCACCGTGAGGTCCTGAGACAGTAGCAGAATTAGGGTGGAGGAAAGAGAGTATTCATCCAGGTCACACCACTTGTTCAGTCACTGGATGAAACACAGTACTTTTCTTTTATTACTATTTTTGTTTGTTTTTGAGGCAGAGTTTCTCTGTGTGACAACCCTGGCTAGCACGGAACTCTCTTTGCAGGCCAGGCTAGAACTCACAAAGATCTGCCTTCCTCTTCCTCCCGTGTGCTGGAATTAAAGGTGCGGGCCACCACTCCCAGCCCCCAAGTGCCTCGTCGATATGCTGAGAGGTGAGCCATTCCTTACCTCCACCTCCAGCACGTCAATAATGTCTGTGCTTCCAACAAAGTTCTTCTTCAGTTGGATGACCAGTTTTTGCATCTCCTTCACTTCCAGCTTGATCAGCTCAAAGTCCAGTTCTGTGTAAGAAATGCTGTCCCTCTCCATGACCTCTATGCGAACAGTCAGGTTCTGAAGCGTCTTCTCATACACGCTGATCTGCTGCACATACTCCTTCACCTGGAGAAGGAGCAGAAAGCCTCTGTCGACTCACAGAGCAATGCCAAATAGACTTGCTCTGCTACAAAATACTTGAAGATTATCTGACCTTTGTCAATCACTGCAAAGGAGTGGCTCAAAATATGGCCACCTCCCCCCCCCCCCTTTTTATAAATCCATGTGAACTAAAAGTGGCACATTACTGTGGCTTTTGGTTTCACTTGCCTATCCTGAAAATAATCTGTACATATATTTTAATCTCCATTTGAAGGTCTGAGGATGTTAACTCAGCAGACTGAACGGGTTGGGGTCATCTCTCTTCTCAGCTGATTTGCTTGAAATCAGAGTTTCTCATTCTCAGTACTATTGACACATTAAGCAAGTCTCTTTCTTGGGGTGGGGACAGCAGGAAATACCATGTGTTGTAGAATACTCAGTTGCTCAAGTGATGACAACCCAAAATGTCTAGAGGCATTATTGGCATTATTAAATGTTCCCTTTTGTTTCGAGCCATTGCTCTTAGTCTTGATCTTTTCTAGAAGGGGAGAAATGCACTGACTAGACTCAATGCATTCCTGATGAATCGTGTGCTGAGATTCCCCTCTGCCTTCTACAAAGAAACATGATAACCCAGCGTACTATGCAATATGTGAGTGTGGGCACAACTGCAAAGTGCACATTTCATTAAGTGTGCTCACATTCACTCCAAGAACTGATTATCGCAATCAGACCTTTAAATTACACATTTGTTGCATATATTTGAATGTCTGATCATTAAGTTAAAATTCCAAAATTTCCCTTGGTGCTTGAGTGTATAATTGGAATCTCCAAAAGGATATTTCAATAAACAGTCGGTGACACTTTTTTTCTGTATGTGATCTCTAAAAGAAATGTCATGGTTTTTCAAAGACCTGCTCATTAAAAAGGTGCTGCTTTCAGTTTCTTTTTTTAAATGTGAGCATAAGTAATACTTCTCCCTAAACTCACTAATGTCAAGTGTCTGGATGGCTTCAGACAGATGTTGACCTGCGGTCTTTCTAATGACAAAGCCAGCCCCAACTCCTGTCATTGTAGCCCTTCCACTTAACCCCACCATGCAAATTAGAATAGACTGATAGGCCACAGACCTTCAGAGCCAGGGCCTCAGGAGAAGAGGATTTTAATGAACACTGGAATAGCAGCCCTTGGTACCAGTACTGTATTACCTCAGGCAAGTGAAGTTCACTGCCGTCAGATGTCCCGTTACTCAGAGACTGATAGGAATTGTGACATTTTGGTGGATGCAGGTTTTTTTTTTTTAAGGTGTAGGAGGTGCATATAAATAATAAGCCCCTCCTCAAAAAAATAAACACAGACATAAGGTGTTCAGGTTTCAATTTCCTTTTTAAAAAAATGGCCACAAAACCTTGCCTGTGGTAAAAACATAATAATAATGTACCAATTCATTGCAGAAATGGAAGTTTGAGAAATGAGTGAGCTTGTTGGCATTTGGCCTTGCCAGCTCTTGAAACAAATGAAACAGCCTCAGCTTTCCTGGAACGCTTTGGTGGCACATTACAGCTTGCAAATGAGCAATGCAACTGTCATCTCTGCTAAATAAAAGGCAGTTTCCCCCCGGTCCTCACAGAAAACCAAGGCATGGCCTAGAGTTTGTGACCTGTGAGAATTTGTGCTGGGCCCTGCCTCAAGTTCAGATATAAAACAAAAGATCTCCCTAAATCTGGCAGGAAACTTCAAAGGGTGATCCTTTCCGCTGACATTTGGAGGAAAGCTGGGCTGGAGAAAACTTGAAGATGGGCTAGGAAAGCTTCATATGTGCAGGTGTGTAGATTTTGTGCGTGGAGATGGCACAGACAGCCATGAGAACCTGAGGGTTTGTCCTGGGTAGTTTTGACTCAGTGACAGCAGGCCAGGTACATAGTGCCCAGCCCCACACCACTGACATTTAGTACCCTTAGCACATTCTTCCCTCCTGGATTCAGAATAGCTGTTCTAAAGAGAGAGAGAGGAAGCCCAAGTGGGGCATTTGTCTCCAGAGGATGCTCAGTAATGTCTAAAGACATTTTGGTTGTCACAACTGGGGATTGATTATGTGTTGCTGGCATTTAGAGGCTAGCAATGCTGTAAAATGTGCTAGCAAAAGTACGTGTCTAATGGGTCTAAGCTGGTGAGGACACATAGCTGTGGCAACATCTTTGCCCCAATTTTCTCACTACAGAAAGTGTGAGCCTGAGAACACTCACAATGCTTGTCTTCAAATCACCAGGCTGACATTCAGTTTCCACTTTATTTTCTTTGGTATGCTCTTAACTGTGTGGGGGAGAGGGTGGGGGTGGGTTTGGAGCTTATTTTGGGGTGGCTTCTGTTGTTTCTTGCAATAAACGTGGTCTTGTCATAAATAAGGAGGTAATGTGGCTGGCTATTCAGCTAAATAATTAGTCTGGTTCATAATTCTGTTGGCTCTTTAAAACCCATGAACATAACTATAGCCAGATTTCTTGAAATAAGTAAATGGACTTTGAAACATACTGTTATTTTCAACATATCCTTAAAAGCAAATGCAATTAGGTTAATTGACCCGGAAAATATCATCAAACTGTTCAGTATTTGGTACAAGAACTGCCTGAGCTGAAATCTAACTTCAGTACCCAGTGGACAAATGGCTTAAATTCTCCAAGTTTTACTCTACTTTCAAAACCAAGGGTGTTGACATCAAGCTTGCAAGATTACTGCAGAGACTAGCGATTATGTACACTAAGGGCCTTGCTAATGGATGCTCTATGAATTTTAGAAATTAATAGATAAATGGTGATTTCAATGCTTTTCAGTCTGACCTTTTAATTTACTTTTATTCCACTGCAGAAAGCATTGCTCAATCAATGTTGTTTGTTTATGGGTTGTTCAAATGTCTCCCAGGCTGTTTCAGTGTTCTTATGCATGAGCATCTATTAGCAAATGTGTCCTTTTAAACGACTTACCCCAAGGACTAGCAAGAGAGAGAGAGAGAGAGAGAGAGAGAGAGAGAGAGAGAGAGAGAGAGAGAGAGAGAGAGAGAAGAAAACAAAACAACAACAAAAACGGAGCTGCCTTTTGTGTCATCTCCTTCCCAAGTATGGTCACACAGGACATGTCATAAGCAACAGAAAATTCTAAAAAGGCTTTGGGCATTTTCTGCAGAGGCAGCTCCCTGACTTCCCTGTGTACTGACAGATAATGAATTAATGGTAGGCAGTCTCAAGCCTTTCACTTGCTTGGAATGGGCATCCTCCCAGGTCCCTAGATAAATACTGATTTCTAAGACAGCTTGGGGACAGCTATAATAATTCACCTAGAAATCCAGATGTCCTCAGCTAAAGAGATAACTCCGGATTTGAAGGCATAGCTGACCTACTGCATATCTTGGGTCTTCTCAGAAGAATAATAACAGCCAGGGCAGGGCGGGAAGATCTAACTTGATTCTGAAGACTCAAATCCCTGATCTGACTCTAGCAGACAAGAGAGGAACGACCTCAGGGAAGAGCCGATACCTGTATGAACCTTGGGTTTTCTGCCATTAACATGGAAGTGGAGTGAAAAGACCAGTCCGTCTCCATTACAGGCTTGCTTGGGAGGACAGGAATACTAGAAGCACTTGGACAACACAAACAGAGGTTGTTACCATTGTCACTGGTGTCATCTATCACAGCAAATCAACCAGCAAACCTCAGCTGATAGCCAACTCCTTTGCTAGGCTTATATTTCAAGTTCTGGGGATTGAGGGTAGGGGACAAACTATTGGCACCTTTCAGAACTGAAATTTTTTCTCACCTAGGCTGCCCCCTCTTTCAGCAAATTGTTAGCAAAGCAGGTGCCACCTGCCCCACGCCCACTTATGGCATTGGAATTGAATGCCCCACATTCACAGACCTGGCAAGCCACATACTTTCCCTGGAGCAGCTTGGGGCTTCAAACTGCCCTTCCCACTCCTGCCAGCAAAGAGGACATGCAAATCAGTGGCTTCCACTATTTCAAAGCAAATGACTCCAACTGAAAAAGATCTTTACCTAGGATTTTCCTCTACTTGTTATGTTTTTATGCATAACTTCTTATCTCTACTTGATTATGCTGGAATAAGGCTATGAATATTAATGGTTGGAATTTATAATTTAGTACTGTGCCTTTTCTGCTGATTAATTCAAGGACATTTTATTTCTTAGGAAGCTAGGTTCATGGAGTAGTCAAACACATTTTCCTGGACACTCACTTTAACTTAGAATATTTATCTACTGATTCAGGTTGAAAGCGGGATCTCAAGCTCGCCATAATTTTTTGTCTTAAAGGATAACTATATTGGATGTTGAGGCGGCTACACTTAAATTGCACAGGAAAACTTATTTGGAAGGCTGCAGTAAAGCCAGAACTCCTTGTAAATTAATGGGGTTGTATTAAATAATGCACAATGTGATTATATTCTAGCCTGGACTTCACCTGGGCATAAAATAGGAGCCTTTCTAATTGATTTGTAGCTTGGCTAAAAGGCTGGAAGGGGTTGAAACTGGAAGGCAAGTCACATTGCTCCAGCAGGCTCAGAGAAAGGCAAATCCTTCGGAATAAATTCCTCTGGCCACACAGAGCAGAAACCAGAAGGTTCTAGGCAGGCTTTTCCCTAAGGCTGAGAGATGTAGAAATCTCCATTTAAATTCCTAAAGAAGCCTTCAATTTTGATCTGTTGGGAGACATGTGGAATGAAATATTCCTGTTGTGACTTCAAAAATTGTCACCAAGATGGAAGGGAGAAGAAAGAAGGAGGGGAAAGGATTTACACAGATTTAAATGCATGCATCAGTAAAGGGGGGATAGGAAAAGAGAGAAGGAAGAAAGACAGGAAGGAAAATTGAGAATGGAAAGGAGAAGATTGGAAGGAGAAAAGGAAGGAGGAAGAGAAGGAGGAGGAGGAAGAAAGGGTCATCTAAAGGTGAGAGAACGCCAACAAGAGCACAATGATAAAAAGACTCAGGAAAGAAAGAGGAGAAAGATTAGGTAGAATGACCAAGAGGAAGAAGAAGCAAGGCACAGTGAACAGGAAGCCAACAGAAACAATAATGAAATAGGAACTGAAGAAAATATGACAGAGAAGGAAAGATAGACTAGATCTGAAGGGGATAGAGAAGTGGGGAGAGAAAACAAATCAAAGCTGGAAAGATCAAAGACAGTCAAAGAGAAGAAGCCACAAAACAAGGTTGCAGGACCGACCAGTCTTTTCCACTGTGTGAGGAACGGTCCGGCTAAGCCTTGATCCCAGTCTCTTCCCTCTGTCTTCTTCCCCAGTCTTCTTGCCCTCTGGTGTGAGGAGGTCTACTATAAGTCAAGACATAGCTTGAAAAGAAAACACTTACCTTAGAAAACTCTTTCTCAAATTTCTGAGAAAGGATGTAAGCTGTGAACTCTAAGCGCTCCACTCTGTCAGCAGGAAAGCTGGTGTCCGGCAGGGAAACGGAACACTGGCAGGTCCCATGGCTGTCCACAGAGCCAGTGAAATTGGAAAATGACTGTAAATAATAAAAGGCAAACATTGGTAATAAGCTGGGAAGTGAACATTTTAGGCAACAGAGCGACAGGAGCTGGCTTGTTGAAAGAGTGACTGAAGGCAAACACATAGAATCCGACACACCAATCAACAACATCACATAGAGAAGCCAAGCGCCATCTCCACCCACTGGTTAAGCCACTGTCAGCAATTTGTACCGAAAAGAAGATTCTGCATGTTTGAGGGGTCCTAAAGAACCCACTGCTGTCTCTGTGCACAGAAAAGAGAATAAGAAGGGGACAAAAGTACTGTGTTTGAGAGACTACTAAGTTTGAACATCCGTTCTTCCATTTGCCAGATATGACAAGCCTGAGGCTATTCCCTCCTCTATAAAACTCTCTGATTGGTGGGTCATCCACTAGAATAAGGAGGTTGTGTGAGCTCAGTCTCCAGAATGTGGCCAGTGATTGAGTGCTGTCTTTTCTCTTTCTTTCTACTAGTTTTCACACACGTAAGCACACACACACACACACTTTTACTCCAATCCCAGTCCAGTTTCTCCCAATTATAATAAAGAAACAGTGAAGGTTTGTGGGCCATGGTAAAGATACCCAGTGAGAATTCAAATCCTCTCTTCAGCTGGGAAATTATAAAATTCACATTTTTCCAAATGGAAACAAGCCATCTATTTGCTCAAAAATTGAGTAGCATATGAGTTTGTAGATTCTTCACAAAGTTCTCAAATAGAAGCTCTCTAGCTTACTACGTGCAACAAAAAAAAAGTCATTTTAAAATATTTGAAGTTTCTTTAAGATATTCAGGCTCACACTCCGATGCCACTGCATATTTTAAAACGACAGGTTTGAAGGATTCTGTTTTTCTTTTGTCCCCTTTGAACTACCCCAAGGGGATCCTGGCACAATTAACATTTTTCATTATTACTCTCGCCTTGCAGAGTGAATCTTGTCAGCCAACTGGCTGTGCTTTGTAATGACCTCATCGGAAGACTAGCCCCAAACTCTCCTATGAGCATCAGCCTGAAGGGAATCTTTATGAAACTAAAGAGGAAAGAGCAGTTTCAGAGTCTAGAGAGATTCTCTCCATGCCTCAGAGTTCACATCAGCTGACTGCAGCTGAGTGCATCTGCTCCATGCACAAGCTGCCTCTACTGATCTCTAAGGCCCCTGAGCAAACTTGGGCTAGATGCTCCTGTAATCGAGATTGAGCCCATGGTGACCTCTGGCCAATTAAGGCTCTTGCAAAAGATGGTGACCGTGCTGGGTTTAATGAGCTCAAGCTTCTCTCTAAGATGATAAGAATGGAGAGAGAGAGAGAGAGAGAGAGAGAGAGAGAGAGAGAGAGAGAGAGAGAGACGGAGAGGAGAGAGGAGAGAGGAGAGAGAGAGAGAGAGAGAGAGAGAGAGAGAGAGAGAGAGAGAGAGAGAGAATGAGAATCTGCATGTGGAAGGCAGAGGACAACCCCATGTCCTTCTGTAGGCAACATTTGCCTTTTGTCTCATTGAGACAGTCTCTCATTGGCCTGGGACTCACCAAGCAGGCCAAGCTGCTGGTCAGAGAGCCCCAGGGATCCTCTTCATCCAGCCTCCCAGCACTGGACAACAACCCCACACTACCATGCCTGGCTTTTAAATTTGGGGTTCTGAGGAACAAGCTCAAGCAAGTCCCTTTACCAGCTGTGTTATCCTCCCAGCCCTCCATTCCAGGAAAAGTCTTGACATTGACCCCTCCTGTCCAAGTTAGATCCCTCCATCAGGGATCAGGAAGTAAGGCATAGGAGCAAGCGGGTCTATGCTGCACATGGGAGCAAGGGGGGGGGGGGGGGGGGAAGGATCGGGGCTGGGTCTTTGCAAAGAACGCATAGGACTGGACAATATATGCCAGGAATCTGTCAGAGTGGTTGGATTCTTTCCGCCTCAGATCTATTAGCCTGTGTAAAGGCAGAAAGACTCTAGCACAGGTATGCCAAGTCTTTCACCGGCTTTGAAGAGATTCCTTATCATAATAACCATCTAGCAAGGAAAGAAATCTTGCATTGCATTGACAAGAGGAGGTTAATTAGTTTCATAAGACAGGGTGGACCAGTCCTGGAGTTCTCTGAGAAGCTCTGTCAGCTCTGGAAACAGCAGGGATCATCAAGCAGTCTCTAGACAATCAACTAGGAACTACCAGCTAACAACTTTTAGTCCTGAAGTTCACCTGAAAGACAAGCAAATAATTATAAGCCTTGCTGACAGCCATTTCACTGGCTTCTATTGAACGTCTCTGTCCCTGTCCTGTGGACTCCATCCTGCTTATCATCAGCCCAGCGTGCTCAGCTGACATCAAAACGGTCCATAAGTTTGATCAGTGTCTCCCATTAGAGATATTTCTGCTCCTGGAATTCAAAGACAATGAAGCTAATGGTGATGAGTCTCTCTGCAGTGAATGCTTAAACTACATGAGTGAATTGTGGGGAATGGGATGCAAAGACAAGTGCTTGTCCGCTTGGCCTTCGAAAGGATGTGCAATCCCCTTGTGGAGGGCAAGTAGAACCCTGTGTGACCCACAATAGTGACAACATTGTTAAGCTCTCACTTGGTATATGTTCAATTAACATTGACTAAGGTCTACAATACACTACGTTCTGTCATTAAAAGCTGATTAAGACCAATTCTGGCCCAATCAGGCCCACTTTCATTCTGAATGCCCTAGGGGCTTTTTCCCAACAGCTTCACACCCTGGTGACAGAAGCACACAGACCACTGTGGTTCCCACTCTGTCAGTGGATGTGAGGAGCCTTCCTGGCATCTTTGAGAGGACATGGCCACTTCTTCAGAGGCACACACAGTGCTCTGAGCCCTCCAGCAGACGGTGCGACTCACATTTGTGATTTAAGGTCACAATTGGCTCTAATTAGCAGCCAAATCTAAGTGCCCACAAAGATTCACGACATAAAATAATAGTACTCGGCGTTTCCGAAGTACAGAAAATTATACGTTTGGAACTTGCTCAATGACAGTTATAAAAAGGTTTTCCACTACTTTCCAACGAGCTCATCAAGCTGAAAGCCAGCCCTGGAAAATTAGGTTTATAGTGGAATTGACACCTGGTCCACTATAAAGAGGCTGGAATTGTGATATGGACTCACCCACCACAGGCAGATAAGCGAACGAGGTAGGAAACTGAAGCTTCTAAGTATAACTTAACTGCTACTTCTTATCTACTCTTAAATATTTGTCTTCTTGCCAGACAGTGAGCACTTTGAATTCCTCTGTTCCCTCACTGGTATTTTATTTTCTATTATTACAGCAGATGATGTCACATCGAAATGCTGGGTTTTGATTGGTAGTGAAGCTTTATAACAAATCATTATTGTTAATCACATTTTACCAAAAAAAAAAAAAAAAAAAAAAAAGCATAGCTCATCCTAATTGTCCCCAGAAATTGTTTAGTGCCCTGAGATAGAATTTCCAGCCAGTATATTACTGTGATTCTCTGAGCTGAATCTGCTTTTCAAGGCAATTTTCATCTGTACCCTGGACATATGAAAGCTGCATACAACAAGATGGCTTTCACAACAGGCTCCTTTGACATACGTTAACATCTGAATGAAACAACTAGCCTAGCATGAGCAGACAGATCTGGGGAGATGGACCTTTCCAGTGTGGTGACTTTAAGCCAATGGCCTCACCATAGTAAGCCTCAGACTTAACATCTCTGAAATGGGACCATTACCTTTACCCAACTCTTGGGGTTTAAATAAGCCACCATTTTATGTATTAACCTAGTCTTGGCACCCATTAGGCATGTAGTGAACATGATGATGCTACCCTCTAGGCCCCATGCAAGTCATTTGTTGATCACATTTTCATTGACTACACAGATTTTAATGATGCTCAATGCAGACATGCAAACAATGGCCTCTCCTTCCCTTTTTTTTCTATCCATCCTTCCACTCAGACAAGTTCATGAAAGCGCCTGGCTAGAGGATCTCAAAAGGAAACACCTAGTAATTCTGAAGGAGAGACATTAATGGAGTACGGAGCCCTTGAGCACAAGTTACCCTGCAGTGGCTAGCCTGGGCAGTTCTGCAGAGTAGGACTCCTGAATCCCGTCCCACATCCTGCAGCTCCTCCGCGCCTCTTTCTAGTTTTCCCCCAAAGGAAAGCCAAAGAGTTCCCATTCCCACCAAAGAATTAGGCAGTCTGTACATTCTACACCAGGAGTCTCTCCAGGCCCGTTGCCGAGAACATGGAACCTTTTGCTGGCTCATTTCACTGCTGCAGTTGCTGACCCTGGAAATAGGCCTAGCAATTCCATATTGGAAAAAAAAAAGATTGAAAAGAGTTAGTATTCCCTCGGGAAATTTCCACATGTAATGGCATTTTCCTAAGACTAGTAATTCCTCTTCTTATAATCTATGTGCTCTCTCTCTCTCTCTCTCTCTCTCTCTCTCTCTCTCTCTCTCTCTCTCTCTCTCTCTCTCTCTCTCTCTGTGTGTGTGTGTGTGTGTGTGTGTGTGTGTGTGTGTGTGTGCGTACATATGGATGTGCTTGTGTGAGTGTGTGCACATGCTTGTGTATGGAGAGATAGTCTATTTCTTTCTCTACTACTTGGCATTTATTTGGCCTGAGATAAGCTCTATCGCTCAATATGAAGCTCATCAATTAGCTAGAATGGTTGGAAAGCAAGCCCCAGAGATCCTCCTGCCTCTGCCTCCTCCGACCAGGGATGGCTTTGCAGATGTGTGCTGCTTTGCCTGGCTTTTTACGTGGGTGGTAGAGATAGACATGGGTCCTTACACTAGTGCAGAAAGCCACTTACTGACAATTCCATGCCTTCAGGACCCATTTCCCATCTTCCTTATAAAGTAGGTGCAGAGGAGCTATCAGGGCTCCAGCTGTCACATGGAGACTCTCATTCCCTCGGAGTGTATTATTTACCCTGACAAGCCTCCTTCTGGGCAGCAAATCATTTGCATAAACTTTCCAGGAGGGGTATCCCTTTCCTAAATCTCTCATCCCAGACAACACAATATAATTAAGTGGACTTTTTAAATGCCTGAGTTGTAAACGCCCATGCAGGGTAGAACCACAGCATCTGGACCTTTAAGAGTCTCCTCACCACTGATCCTACAGGTCAGCCTGGGTTGAGAACACGCCTTCCCCCAAATACATTACCTAGAAAACTGGGATGCTTTCTCTCCTGCTAACAATTTAATTATGTCACCCAGGCTTTAATTCATTTCCCAGGCATCTACAGTGAACAGAAAGAGTCATAAATCCTTTAAAGTGCCCATGTCTAGTCATCCATGAAATTGTATTCAGGTGCCCCCTTCCCCCAAAAATAAAAAAAGCGATCAGAAAGGAATTGAACATGTCTCACCAAGACTCAGCAACTCCCTCACCTGAGACACAGTACTGCCTTCTGCTCCCAGAGGAAACCTGGTAGTTGTAGCCTGGGGTGGTGCTGAAGCTGTGGCCAAGTCTAGGGAAGAGACAGGGCCCAGAGTCTCCAAAGCCCTGGAGGAAGAGGTAAGGTAAGAGATAAGGTAGAGCAAAGAGGCCAGAAGGGAAATAAGGCTGCAACTCATCTTGCCTTCTTAGCTAAGGTGCTGGCTTCTCCCCTGAGCCCCAGGGCTTCTTATAGCTCCCCATGGGGGATTTCCCCACAGCCAGCAGGTGAAGAAAGAGGAAGCAGTCACAGAACATGTGACCCACCCTAGGAGGGTCAGGACATCTGCAACCTGAGTCCTGTCCACACCCAGCCACCGAGCCCCACCTGCCCTTAGATTCAGATTTCTCTGTCGCTGCTGCCACCGGCCCCCCCACCTCCTCCCCGTCCCCGATAAATATTAACTACACAAATTTCCCCAAGCTACTATCTGGTTTTTAACTTGATACTTCCTGGAAGGAGATAGAATCAAAGTAGCCTTTGTAGACGAGACAGACTTTGGAGGTCCCTAGGAAAAAAAAAAGCAACCCTTGGCCGTTTGCCCAAAAATGACTTGTGGGTGTTTGCATCCATTTTGCTGAGTTCTGCTTTGCATAGAGACAGTGGCATGGGCTCACCTTAGACTCTGTGACTCTCCTCTAAGATGTCTGAGGCCTTCCTCTTCGGAACATACTGCTCAGGTTGGCTCTTGCCTACTCTGCTTCTATTCCAAGTTCTTTCAACAACCCCACCAAGATGTTGTTCTCCAGAATTATACACAGGACTCTGCACTCTGCACTTTTAAAGAAAAGGAGAAAAAACAACTGAACAAAGGATCTAGGTGACCCATTGATTATTCCTCCAGGTCAGGGGTATTGCTCCCAAGCCAAGCAAAGAAATCTAAAGGAAGCGTTTTTTGTGACGTCATTGCTGCCTACTCTGTGTGGGCTAGCCAGGTACTCAGGACTCACAGGTGACTTTTCGCACTAGTGAAATTGCTAGGATACCTTCTCTGTTACCTAGCTGACCTAGCCCTGAGCTTCAGACTCCCTTTGCCTCTCTTCCACACTGTACACGCCTTTGTGACCTCAGATTTCTTCCCTGCAGAGGGAGAAATATATTGGCCTTAATATTAAAATCTAGTTCTGTCACTCAGGAGCGGGGGGCCTTGGGCATGCCATTTAGACTCTTTGTGGTTATAACAATCCCTCAGTGAAATGGTATTTTGAAAGTTGCTTATATGATTTATAATGCTACACAAATGTCAAGGTTCTTTTGGCTTTGTGTTCAATTTCCAAAACCCTGGCTCCTTATGTAAGTCCATGGAGTTTAAAACAAAAAAACCAGGCTGAGACTATACTCTGTCTCAGCCCATCCCAGGAGCACTTGGGAAAAACCTGGTTTTGTGGGGAGGGCTTCACAGCTTAACCTTATAAGCTCCGTGAACCCTCCAAATCAACATGGTGCTCGGGTGAGAAACCAAGTACATGATTCACATCCTCGGGGGGAAAAAGGAGAATGAAAAAGAGAGAGAAGAGATGGGGGAAAGGGCAAAATAAAAGCAGGACTGTGACTTTTAAGTGCCCCCCCCAAACTCCCTTGAGCTGTTTCCCCTGGTTCAGACCTCCACACTGCCCCTGACTCAGGAGGGCTGAATGAACAAACCACTCTGACTAGCTTCCACAATTTCAGAGTTCACATTTCCTCACCACCCAGGCTGGCGGTGCTGACTCCAGCACTACCCACATTGAAGCACACTTGCCGAGTCACCCAAGGGTATCTACTCAAGCCGGTGTATACCTAGTCTGTGGGACATGGAATGGGGTGCAGCTAAAGGAGACCTAGAAAGGATGGGAACTCAATGCCAGAAGCTTCTTAGAAACACCACCATCCACCTAGCATCAATCCAAAGGTGTGATGGCGGTCAAGTTCAGAGACCTCTGACCCAAGGCTAGCTGTTTAAAGAGTAAGAACTATATTTTCACCAGCCAAGGACAATACAGGAGGTAAACTTTAAACCCCTTCCCAGATCTAGCCAATGGTCAGAATATTCTCCACAGTTGAGTGGAGAGTGTGATACGACTTTCTCACATACTCTGGTGCCTCACATTTGACCATGTCCCCTGGAGGGGGAGACCTGGTGGCACTCAGAGGAAGGACAGCAAGTAGCCAAGAAGAGACTTGATACCCTATGAGAATATATAGGGGGACGTAATCCCCCTCAGGAACAGTCATAGTGGAGGGGAATAATGGGAAAATGGGGGGGGGGGAGGAATGGGAGGATACAAGGGATGGGATAAACATTGAGATGTAACAAGAATAAATTAATAAAAAAAAAAAAAAAAAAAAAGAACTATATTTTCTTCCCTATACACAGTTTTGTGCTAAAAGCTCAAAAAGCAACAAATTAGTTTTAACATCAATAGACCCTTGCAATTGGGGAATATATTTATGATAAAATAAATGCTGTCAGTTTAATATTCAAATTGAACTAGATACCTTTTTTTTTCCTATTGAAGCAGGATGTGGACTGTGAAATTCATTTTTCCCTGTTGGAAGTAATTCAGCCTTGGCCTCTTTGACAAAATGTTCTAGTCCCTTCGCTGCCTAGCCCAAGAAGAGAAAGCATAGGACATTTGTGATAAAGAAAACTGATGCGCTGGCCCCATGACACTGAGACTGATGCTATAAATACAGACAGAGAGAAGAGAGCGTGTCTCCCACCTAGGGTCCCCTCTTCCTCTGGATTCCCACCAAAACAAAGGGTAAAATCTGCTCTCATTTGCTGTTAGCTTCTGCCGGAGACTATAATTAGCCTTCCTTCTCCCTGTTTTCAAAAGGCCTGTTGCGTCCCTTGTTAGAAAAAAAAAAATCTCATTAACAATGATTGTCTGTTGTCATGGTTACCTTTAAAGGCTTCTGTGGTGAGTCCTCTAGAAGACCCCTTAGCAGAAGGGTTGTAACCTACAGAACCAGGGCAGCAGTTCTCCCCAGCACAGGGGTGACTCAGCCAAGAGAATCAGCACCCCATTGTGCTTAGAAGCCATTTGTTCCTGGATGCCTTTGTTTTCAAACTTATTTGGTAGCATCAAATACACAAAAGCATCAGCAATGCCTCCACAATGAGACCATTAATAGTGATAGTTTGATCAGTTCCTCTGCAAACACCTGTGTTGTAAGAAACAACAAGCCTCTGGTTATTTGACAGCCTCAAAAAAATATGAGAAAATTATCAGGAGTGCAAAGCAAACATTGTTTTATTTATAAAAATGTAACCCAACCTGGATTTCCCTTATCGTAAGGGGTCACTGAAATTCAGTTCTCCAACACAGCATTGTTCAGTGACAGCATCAAAGTTATTTATGCACTTCTTGGGTAACTCCTCAAAGCTATATTTCTTGAGCAGGTGCAACATATGAGGAAGAAATCTGAATAGATAACACCTTAATTTAATCCTCCCATTATAAAAAAAAAAAAAAAAGACCAATGCCAAACTCACTTTCACACGCTTTGAGAAAAGAGCACCTGTAGAGCATGTGGTACAGAGACAATAGAGAAAGTTTAGTCTCCAGATTGACAGTAGAAGCTGTGTTTAGGTGACCCTTTTCATATTGGTTGTTTACATCCCTAGAAATCATCAAACCTTGTCAACAATATCAATAACAAAGTGTAAAAGTACCAATCAATGGACAGCATTTACCCGTTCTGAAAAGCAGCCCTTTGTTAATTAGTGTGCTAGAGCCCATTCCATGGAGAACAGCACATTCTAGCATGAGTTCTCTAAAAAAAAAACAAAAACAACACTCTGATCCCAGGGGTGGGGAGGTAGAGACAGATGAAGCTTTGGAGTTCACTTGCCATCCCCAGCCCCGCCCCCAGCCTACTTGGAGAGTTTCAGGCCAATGAGAGACCCTGCTTTAAAATAAGAGGTGAGTAGCACCTGAGGAGTGATACTATAGACTGACCTCTAGTTTGCCTGAGAAGAAAAAGAAGAAGAGGAGGCAGAAGAAGAGATGGAGGAGGAAAACAAGAAAAAGAAGGAAGGAAGGAAGGAAGGAAGGAAGGAAGGAAGGAAGGAAGGAAGGAAGGAAGGACGGTAGGAAGGGAAAACACACATTTGCTAAAGAAAATGTCTAGTTATTTTTCAATGGCGGGCCCCTTAGTTCATGGACTAAACAAGCTGAACACAGCCCCAGTTGCATAAATCCTGAAGAATTACTAGACAAGCCGTGGAGACCTGAGTAAGTAGGCTAACTGAGAAGACCTATCCACACATTGATTGTCTAAAGGAAAAAAGATCACAGTGTGAGTCTTCAGCACCTAGACTAGGGTCTGCCACTTGGGGAGCAATAAGTGCACACTGAGGAAAATACTAAATGAATGAATGAAGGAGTCAATTTTTTAAGAGTTATGAAGGAAATTCATAAATAACCATTGGCAAAAGCATACATTGTTTTAATTAGTGTTGGAGAAAGGAGAGTGGATTACAAGTAAAAAAAAAAAATGTACAGGAGTAAAAGTTGGGTCACTTTAATCCTCTCCAGGGTCAGGAATTTTGCCCATGCCCTTGAAGTTTTGTACAGTTAGCCCTCAAAACTCTTCCCAGGGTCAAATTACCACTGTTTCTGAGTCTGATGTAGATGCCCCAAATCAACATTTCTAAAACCTTCCTATTGCAGGAACTACCTAGACTTAGCCATCCTATCATGATGTAGAACATGCAAAGACCAAATTACAAGATTTCCAACCAAATTCTTACATCTTTAATTGTAAAAAAAAATCACAAACTATTGACAAAAAAAAAAAAAAAACAGAACTAGGTTACTCTCTGAAAGCAATACTGGAAACCAGTGCAAACTTCTGCTCAGATAGCAAAGAAGAGTGGAACTTTACACCCTCCACAGAGGTGTTTTACACTAATGATGTACAATGGTGTTCAGGAGCATTTCTTCTGCCAGAAAAAGCCATTGTCACCTCCAAGGATTCACTAAGGAGACATCATGTTTCTGCACCCCAAAGTGGACTCTGCCCAGAGATCTGAAACGAAGGCTCTGAAATTCCTCTTGCCATCTTCAGATTGTATTGAGACACCCTTCACATCAGTTCTTCTATATTCCAAAGTTTTACATACATTTTGGATACTGTGGATTGGTTCTTTTTTTTCCTCAAAGACCTGGTAAGTTGGCTTCTCCAATCAGAAGTAAAACGTTTTCTATTCTTACTCACTGCCCCCGTTGCTAAAGCTCTTGCTTGCCTCACATCCAAACCTGAGTAATGCCATGCCAGTTCTTAGCAAGACCCGCTTTCTTCATAGCTAATTGCACATGCCTAACCTTGCACATTTCTCACTGTGAGAAAGATACAAATTCTTGCTGGATCCATGAGATGTTGCCCCCAAGAGATGCAGAGTTTAACTACTTTAGGCTCTCCAGATTTAGTCAAATATCCACGGCTATAAAAAAAAAAAAAATACTTGAGCTAGTCATATTGAAAAAAAGAAAAGGCTTCAAAAGAGTCAGTCCACAGCACCCTTGCTTTGGGACTTGTTGGAAGATAGCACATTATGGCAGGGGGTCTGCAGTAGAAAGGCCTGCTCACCTCCATTGCCTCTAGAGAGCACTGAAAGAAACTATCGTCCCACACTACCCTTTGAGAATCCACCCCTAATGATGTAAGGCTTCCATTGGGCTTCATCTGTTAAGGTTTTGAGCACCTTTCAGTAAGTCCAAGCTGAAGAATGAATACTGAACACATGGGCTTTAGGAGAATGTTCCAGATCTAAAGTATAAGACACGCCTTTTGCATTTCTGTCTTCATCCTTTCCCTGATAAAATATTCTCAAGACCACCTGCATCGTGGACAGAACGTTTATGCTCTCCAAATTTCTCATGTTCAAATTCAAACCCCAATTATAATGATATTAGGAGGCAGGTATTGGGGAGACGATCCAGTCATAAGGGCAGAGCCTTTGTGGAGGGAGAGCAATGTCATTATTTACAAAGAAAACAAAAGGCCCCAGAGGTGTTGAGCCCCTTTCCCACTGTGCAATAGTGCATCAAAACTTAAAGAACATGAAGGAGGCCTCCAGCCAAATCTGACCTGATACCAACCAAGTGTGAGGAGCTTCTAAATGTGGGGCCTTGTGTGACTTGGAGACCTCCTGCCTATGAAGGTAATATGAGTGTGCTGAGCTGAATCTAATTGATTCTGGAAGGGTTAAGAAAGCTCCTACAGAAGGGACAAAAAAAAAAAAAATCTCCAAATGCAACTTGAAACATTTCCTAATCTCAACCACTAGAATTATGAGCAAATTTCTGTTAATAATCCACCAACTCTGTGGCAGTTTGATTTATCAGGTAAAACCAAGACAATCTACAAATACTAACCAGGATGTCAAATTCTGGCCTTAATTTACTTAGAAACAAGCAAGTCAATATGGTGAAAAGGAAAAAGACTTCATTTGTAAAATAGCATATCAGGCCTGAGCTTCAGAAAATGGAAAGCAGTAGCTATATATAGTGTTTGAATATCTAAAATATGCTAGTCTAATGTGAAATGTCACACACACACACACACACATTCAGGGCTGGAAAGATGGCTCAGCAATTAAGAGGACTGGCCACTCTTCCAAAGGTTCTGAGTTCAATTCTCAGCAGCCACATGGTGAATCACAACCATCTATAATATGATCCAATGCCCTCTTCTGGCATGCAGGTTCTATATGCAGACAGAGCACTAATATACATAAAATATGCCTTGAATTCCAAATGTTCAACATGAAAAAAATGAATCAATATTTGATTAATAATTGCACATTAACCATATATTGAAATGGTAGGTTTTAATAGATGGAGTGATTTAAAATGTTCTATAAAAACTAATTTCATCTGTCTCCACTTTGTATCTGGCTATTAGAAACTTCTTAGCACATTTGTGGCTTGTACTGCATTTCCATGGAAATGCTATACAGGAGCAAAATTCATGATGATGAAGAGGACCAGAAACCCAAAGTCGAACCACTGTCTCCTTCACAGAAAGGTTAGCTGACCAGCTGGGTTCTGTTACTGATATCAAACTAAAAGTCCTTCACGAGTGTTAGGTGTTACGAAAGTTATCTCTTCAGACTTTTCCTTTGTTCTCAAAAAGCTTATCATACGAGAAAAACATTTGAGACCAAGTAAATGTATCATGTTAAGAATTATTTCCGCAGAAGCAACCACATGCAGTTTTTGATTCCCATTATCTTGGCAGGTGAAGAGAGTTCACACAAATGGCTATGCTTTGGGCTCCTTTTGTGGAGAAAAGGACCCCAACATGATACTCTTCATGGTCACGTGAGCTAAAGCTATGTGACGTCAGCCCCTCCAGCCGGCACACATCCAGACAGGCACAGTCCCTCCTATTCACATTTGGTTTTGTCCCTTTGTTCGGTGCTATGACTGTCCTTGGGTATGCAATTATTTTAAGATTTCAAATTCAAACTGGAAATTATTCTTTTTAAAACAGAATGCAATAATTTGAATATTACATTTCCCCTTCTCTCCTCAGGAGAATAGCATAATGTGAGGAATGCACTTCCAGGTATACCAGTGTCTATAACAAACCTTCAGATTTGTAACTTCTGGAAAACAGCCACACCACCAGGAAACCAATTTTAAAACAGTTTTTTTTTTTAATGGAACAAAAGTTAATGAATCATTAAATGAAGCAGAGTCATCCAAACATGTGCAGGAAATTTTTTCAAATAAGTTTTACAAAACTCCAGATTAACTCGGCCTCATCTGCGATTAGGTTGAAAACGATCTGCTCATCCGGCCATCGGATCATCCATCCTGGTCCTCAGCAAGCACTCCTCAGCTTACCCAACCAACACTCACTGGAATGATTTATCTCTTGTAGGTCACACAGCAAAATTAAAAATATAGAGCCCCCGTTGAACATGACTAAGAAATGTAGGTCAGTGACAGCAAAACCTTAAGCCAGGTGTGAGAGACCTCTAGACATGAAGCCTTGTGGGACTTAAGGGCCTCCTGCCCATGAAGGTGATTTGAATGTACTGAGATGAATCTAACTCATTCCGGGAGGATTAAGACAGTTGTTACAGGAGGAAATGATATCCAGATTTGGCTTGAAACATGTTCTAATCTGTGCCATCAAACCCCAGACTGAGTATCATCAGGTTAAAGGTACATAGAGCTGGCACCTGTGCCCATCAAGCGACAACTGAAAACTCACTCTTTTTTTTTTTCAACAGAATTTTTTATTTTAGAGCCTAGATTAAAAATTCACATAGAGTAAATGTTGACAATGCTTTCACACACACACACACACACACACAAATAGAAATGCTTGAAAACTCACTCTTAAGACCTCTAGGACCTAGAAATACTGTGATGTCAGGACAGGAGGCTCCTCTAATTTAATCACACTGCAAATTTTCTCACCTTTCAGTTGTTATATAATGATATTACATGCTTTCATATTTTCTTAGTGTATGCAAATCTCACTACTGTACTTAGAATGGCTATGGCTTTGATGTCATCATGAAAATTTTATAAGATTATTTTTGAATAAGTACATTTGTACACTAATTTGAATTTTAAAGCTTATTGCTTTGTTCCAACCCTCTGGTGACTAGACCAACCATTACCAAATACAAATAGTCTGTACCCCATCTTGACCCCACATCGCCCTTCCTCTCTTTGGGACAAATGCTTCTATTTCACTATGCCTATGCTTGCTTATGTTTCATTTTGTGTGTATATGTGTTTTGGATTTCACTGAGTTCCCAGTCCCTTCATTCATAGAGTAGAGAAAAAAATAATATGCAGATTTGATTATTTAAAAAAACCCAACTGTTCATTTACTTACAAATATTTGATGAATATTCTTTATACCAGGGATTATTCTAGGGGCCAGGGGATAGAACAACAGAACTAAAGAGTTCTGCTTTCACGGATCTGATAAGCATTTTAAGTTAGTAAAATAAATACCATGGAAAAATGAAGAAAATGGGGAAAGGAAGTAGGGAATGTGGCAGGCAAGGACTGCACGTCAAAGCAGGATACTCAGGAAACATCTCTGCCAGAAGGAGACATTGGAGTGGTGGTAGGGAAAAAGGAAGACACAGGGCTGTCCAAAGAGAAAACACACAAAGTAATCCCACCAAAAAACAAATGTATCTTCCTGGATTGAATGACACAGTTATGGCAGTCATGAGAGGAGGTGGGGGAGAGTAGGGGGCAGTCGGCAGCCACCTTCAATGACATTATGAGGATTTGGTTCTTGCTCTGGGTATGCGAAACTGTGTGAGGAAAGAAGTGAGCCTGATTAATGTTTTGGCTGGATCTGCTCTGCTGAGATCGGAGAGTACTGAGCAGAATCAAAGTGGGAAACTTGGGTGGGGGCTACTGAGCTTAATCCTAGCAGGGAGCCATTGGGTTTCAGACCAGGTGACAGGTGACCAACTGTAGAGACAATCCTGAGACATAGCCACATTCTTAATGACGCTTGAAAACATTGTAGTCATTTTAATGAGGGGAGAGGGGGAGAGGAGGAGGAGGAGGAAGAGGAGGAGGAGGATTCAGGAAGATGCTGAGGTACTTATACTTAGCAAACAGAAGGAGGAAGTTGACAGCTGAAATGGAGACCACAAAAGGAACATGTTCAGAGGGGAAGTCCAGAGGCTGTTTCGGAATGTAAAATTGGAGATGACTTTTAGATGTCCAAGCACAGATAAAATTTAAGTATTGAGTATGCTTCTGGAAAGAAGAGGAAGGACCTATGTACATGATAAAGATTGAAGAATTGTTAGCATATTGTTGATACTTAAAACCACAAGATGCAATGAAAGCAGTAATGGGTATCAATAGGAAAGAAAAGGCACTAAGAACTGAGATTTGGAGTGTCTAAGAGTAAAAATTCAGGCAGTGCAGAACTCTCTGCCTAGGACACAGAAAGGAGTTGCCCGTGAGGTCAGAGGAAAACCAGGCAGGTGTGACGTCCTTGGAGCCAAATGAGGAAAGAATTTCAAGTAGGAGAGAGCAATCAGCTGTGTCAAATGACTCAACTGGGTCAAGCGAGATGTGAAGACTAAGAACTGACACCTGAAGGTGTTGCATGTCGGTCGTAGTGACCTTTACTTACCCAGTGCCAACAGATTCTGATGAGCCTAAGAACAAGAGGGGATTAGTACAGAGGGAAAGAAGTGGTGGACCTCCATTATAGGCAACTCTGAAAAGACTTTTGTTTAAAAAGAGCACCAGATAGAATGACCAAGTGAGATACTGTATAAAAAAATTTGAATTTATGAGCACTACATAAATACTGGGTATGATTTTAAGAACTAAAACCTATCATGTACTAAAAGCATGGCTTTAAAATGTCAGCTAGGCTAAAGAATTATTGTATTCAATTAGCGCTTTATTGCCCTCCAAATACCATGTCCTTACTATGCCCATGCCTATCCGACGCAACCACTAAATTCTCAAGAAATCAGAATTCAGAATTCTGGCGACAATTAGGCAGGGTCTGTTAAGTTTCCGCACCCCACTTAGTTATACAATCAGGCCACAAAGGGCAGGGTAAGGAAAAAGTGAGACCTATATACACAAAGAAAAGCTACAGTTAATCTCCCTGCAAGCGGAACAAAATGGGATGGGGGTTCTTCGTTCTGGCAGTTTGTAAAAGATTCTTGGGGAAATTCTAAAGCTAATGAGTACACCTTATTTGATTTCATGTGCAAACGCAAGGAGAAATTCCCAGCACCAGAAATGTCCTTCTGTACCTGCTCGGAAGAGCCAACACCCTGGTGGCATCAGAGAATATTGTAATGTCCCAGAATAGGGTGTGCCCAGTCCTCTTCTAGACAGTGTGTAAAACTTTGGAGAAAATGTGAACATGGATGTGCAGTGTGCCTTCAAGGAAGAGCTCCACAGGCATAAAACAGGGTGCTCTGTCCCAGGTCATTCCATTTTTTGGGGTCCAAATCCCCCTGACAGCCAGGATACCCAACAGAAAGAGCTGAGCTTGAGAGAGCTGTGGGGCTGCACCTGGAGCAGAGACCTTGCGCTGAGGCTGAGGTGGGAGGACAGACATCAGGAATCTGATCCCTAATATGTTCATTCAAGCACATGGGCTGATGGTGTGTTCCAAACCAACAGAGCTCCAGAGCACTGTCATGCGAACCACAAAGGCAAGCTGTGTCTGCCTTACATTTACAAGTGGCCACATGAAACAGGTGATTAAAGTTAATCATGTGTCTTATTTAAAACCATATATCCTAAGATGTTCTTCAACAAGTTGTCAAAATCAAGAGGCAAAAATAAGAATATTCAACTACTTTTTCACAGTGCCAACTCTTTGAAAATCAGGGTAGCCTTCGTACTTCCTGTGTAGCTCAATTCAAAGGTGCCATAGCATGTGTTCGGTATCCACCTTTGGCTGGCAGTGGCCAGAGCAGACAGTGCAGCTCTAGACACAGAGATTCCACAAAAACAAATTGCACTCCCGACCTGTAGGGCCAGATGCTTGTAGAGTGCTGGGGTAAAGAGGACTCCGTTGGCACTAGGCGCCACAACTCTGCATTTTGAGCGGTTGTGATCATCTGTAATGGTCTCTGTCCATGGCAAACAGAAGTTTCCTTGATAAGGAGTGAAGGCTGCACTTATCTATGGATATGTGTCTGTAACGTACACAACAGAACTGCATCTAAGGCGCAGGGATCATGGCAGACAAGGGAGGCAGAAAGGCTATTAGAGCCAGAGGAACAGGGAGTTTACTATGAGATTTTGTCTCCTAGAATGTCACTGGCTACACCCACAATGCCTCAACGACATGACTCCCTAAAAATGATGTAAAAACATGAGCTGAACAGGAGCATCAATAGACATGGTAACATGGGTGGGGGAAGCTAACTAGGCCCCAACCCTACACAAAGAATTACAGGCAACTAAGCAATGCTGGAAACAGGAGGAATGGCTTTCCCAGGGGAAGACCACACCAATTCATTATCCAATACCAAATGTTCAGTCCTGAAAACATAATACATGTAAGATTGTGCAGACTGGACATGTTGTATGTATATATGTATATGCATACATATATATACATATATATAATCAACAATTGACAAAGAAAGAAGCCATAAATTCTAAAGACAGCAAGGTGAAGGGAGTACATGAAAAGGAAGAAAGGGAAGAGGAGAAACTATGTGATTATGTTAAATCTCAGAAAATAAAAAATAACATTTCTAAAAAGAGGACTCCTAAGAAAACAGGCCATTAGGAACCAATTAAAATCAAATTGAAGGTAGGGTGTTAGTGGAATATAAGCAAATAGCAGCCACCAAATCTGAACCAGTAGGAACCCAAATGTTGCTTTAGAAATAATATCTTAGGTTCTCACAGTAAGTAACAGCTATCAGAACTGAGACTCAGAAAGAGAGGCAGGAAAAGAGATGAGGACAAAGGAACGGTGTCTGCAATGTCTAAGACTAAGAGAGAAAATGACCTGTTCTGGGTGGTCTTAGACCATAGAGTCTAAGGAAAAGAGTGAGAAGTAAGACTCGGAAGTGAAGCGAAACCAGACCCCCAAGGGCTTGTGAACACAGTGAAGAGACTGGGCCACCACCCGGTGTGGATGATCACCAATGAGTAAGGATTTCTGAGTAGGGCTTCTTGATTGTCCATTTTCTAATCCCTTCTGCTATAAAGAAACTGCAGGAGACTAGAGGGTGGAGGATCTTTAGGATCCCTTACTGGCTGGCAGCAGAACTAAGAACTCAGACCACTAAGCCCACAGGGCCCTTCCATTGCCCACCCAGCGGAACACAGGTGCATCAGGGCGGAAAAGAGGAAGCCACTGTCCCACACATCTGATACAGATCACAGAGCAGATCACAAGAGAAGATGAAGCAAGAGGATTGGGAACCAACCCCTGGGGAAGGAAAGGAAGCTGTGTAATTGTCCAGAACAGAAACAAGTGGCCAAAACCCAGCACTGTTCCCCTGTCTGAGCCCAGGTGAGCCTGAGGAGAGAGTTCCACCTTTAATAAGGAGAGAAAAGACAGAGATGGTTGTGGCCAGCGGTCTTAGACTTGTTGGCTATACCACAAGGCCATGTTAGGAAATAAGAATGAAAGCAACCAGCCCAGAAATCCAGAGAGTGAAATGAGAAGTCTGAAATGAAGGCTGGTTTTGATATGAAAGTAACATTTAAGCAGGACACAACTAGAAGGCTGACCACATATGTCCTGTCCCCTGGCCTCATAGCGACAAGGAGCTTAGAGGCTCGACTCAGTCAGCTGTAAGGTGGGTCAAGAAGGAGCATCGTTTCTCTAGTGACATCCAGGAGAAGCAGAGTTCGAAACCCATATCCCCTGGCTCCTGTTCACTGGGGTGTAAAAAGTGGCTGGAATCAACGCTCCTTGTTACTTAGATGTTCTCCTGTCTTGCCTATGTCTCTGTGTCAATGAGTTCTTGCTTCCACTACTACCCCTTTAAATTCAATATCCATTCAATAACAGAGTAATTTAAATAAATCAGGAATTGGCTCCTGGTCCCAGGAAAAGTTAACGGTCAGGAGTCAGAATGCGGAACTCTTCCCCCACCCATGTTACCATGTCTATTGATGCTCCTGTTCAGCTCATGTTTTTACATCATTTTTAGGGAGTCGTGTCGTTGAGGCATTGTGGGTGTAGCCAGTGACATTCTAGGAGACAAAATCTCTGGGGGAATCTGTCGCCTTGCCTTTTCCAACCTTTAGAGGCCAACTGCCTTCCTTAGCTTGTGACTTCTTGCCCTGCGTGTCTGGAAGAGAGCTCGCTTCTGTCACATTACTCTAACACTGACTCTTACGTTTTTCTTTCTACATTCAGATACCTTTACTATTAAATTGAGCACAAGAATATAATTCAGGATCACATCTCAAAGTCAGCTGTTATGCTATCTTCACATCACCTTCCTCTCCTTTTTCATGTAATATCACATGTTCCAAAGATTAGGGATAGCATTTTTTTCTTTTCTTTTCTTTTCTTTCCTTTTTTTATGGAGGGGGGATCATTAGTCTGTTTATCATGGGGAGGTTAAGTCACACACAAAGTTAACAACAACATGAGGTAAGAACCTTGTGGACCATAAGTGCAGTGGAGTTGAGGAACGGATGCCACTTCCTGCTGGGGTCATTGAAAAGACCTGGAAGGACAATAGGCTGTGTAAGGTACATCAGGTACAAGATAAAGGAAACACTGTCTTTGTGACCCATGCAAAAGCATTGTCCCACAGATACAGCTGAAAAAACCATGGACTCTACTAATATGAGGTGACAAGGATGGGTTACAGATAGCTCAGGATGTCAGGCCTACAGATCAAACTTTGTACTTTAGGCTCAGAGTAGCAAAAGTAGTAGACCCCAAAATATATCAGGTAATAATGCAGGGATAAGTGTGACGTAACGAATGATAGGATGGTGAGAGGCAGCGATGGTGTTTTTAACGCTACAAAGGTAAAGAAAAGGAGGGTGGGATCTCAAGACAGAAGAGTGCAGAGCACATACTGCTAATGGAACAGAAAGGACGGCAGCAGGTGGGTCAGAAGAGCTGAGCAAAGAAAGACTCACAATGGCAGCAGGGAGAAAACACAAAGCAGGAAGCATATGTCAGCTAGCTCCCAGTGAGAAATGGTCCAGCCGACAGAGGAAACCCAGGCTGGCCTGGAATACTGTCAGAGCCAGGGGAACTAGTATCTGTGATTATGAGTAATGTTGACTGGGACAGGAGCATTGAGGACATCACCTTGAGGACATACCCTGCATAGGGCCTGGGGTCTAAATGAGGCACTGAAGGAGATAGAGGCAGATAGGACCCCTGGCATGAAAACACTTCACTTTACAGGATGGCAGAATATAGTGACTTATCTACCATACCACTGCTCAGGTACTAGATAGCAAAGCCATAGTCCACTGAGAACAAAGAGGTCTCAGAGATGCTTTGACAGGTGGGTTGGATTGCTGATTCTCAAAGCTTGGGAGTTTGCCAAGGAAGTAGAACCCAAATGAAGCTATTTGTCTACAGGCTGAATTGGTAATACAACTCCACTTTATTGGAGGGGCTTCCAAAAGGACTGGGAGGAGAAGGAAGCCAGCTGGCTTAGAATGGCCCCAGCTGTCCTGCAAGCCCTGAGCCCACAGGACCAAATAGGGCCCCTTCCCAGTTTCCCCATAAAGCCTCGGTTGCAGATCTGCAATATATCTTGGGCAACTGCGTATGGCCACAGTCTCTGGAGCAATGTCTCATGTGTAACAGAAGAGACGGAAGTAAGAGACAGAGCTACACAGAGCACTGCCCAGCCTGATCTTTCTCCACACAAAACTATGCTATGGTGAAAGAAAATGCATCCATGCTAGCCTAGCCTATTATGCAAGTGAGGGGGTGGGGGAGGAAAGAAGAAAGAAAAGCAAAAAGAGAAAAAGAAAAAAATGTTTAAAGGATGAAAACAGTGTTGGCTGCTGCAAGTCAGAATAGAGGGGGCAATATTGGTTTCGTGGTCTGGGCTCATTACATGAGAAGCCTGGCAATGAACTTGCTGATGAGTGTACATTCTTCTGAATGTATATTCTACTGGTATTCAACAAGTTTCCTTTTAAAAGTGTAGAGCCTAGGAGATGGCTCAGTCAGTAAGCAAATCCTGTGTTGAGGGGAGGGCAAGAGAGAGCAAGACACACACACACACACAGAGCGAGAGAGAGACAGAGAGAGACAGAGAGAGAGAGACAGAGACAGAGACAGAGAGAGAGAGCGCAGAGGGGGAATGGTTATCCAATCATAGTAGTGAATACTTGTAATCCCACATGGGTGACGACAGAGACAGGCTTATCACTGGGCTCATTACCTAGCCAGCCTAGCTAAATCAATGTATAAGAGTCGAGTGAAAGACCTTGTCTGAAATGAGAACAAAAACAAAAATAAAGGTGTACTAAGGAATCTATGGGTGACTCCCAAGTCTGTCCTCTAACCTAGACACACACACACACACACACACACACACACACACACACACACACACACACACACACACACACACACACACACACACACACACACACACACTCACACACTATGGTTGCTGTCTAGCTGGAGAAAGCTGAGTGATGTGGTGTCCAGTAGTCTGTTTCAGCCCAGAGCATCTTCCTTAGACCTCCTATGAGAGCAGAAAAAGCAGGACTGTACGTCAGTTTGGGGGCTGAGGTCTAAAGTCAGGAGTTCTCTTTTAGGGTAAAAGGAATCTTCAGTCAGTGCAGAGGCCTAAGTGCCAGCTTTGTCTTTACTCTCAGCTCAGCTAAGTCACTACATGTTAACATCCTTCTAAAAAGAACAAGCACCGGGCAAAGGAACTATTGATGGAAACCTGCATGTCTTCAGCTTTTCGGCTAAAGGTTCTTACACGGCCTTTTCAGGGTCCCCCGAACCTCAGAGTCATCAGCCACATTCCTAAAAGTGTATTCAAGTCACCTAAGTCACTCTGACCCACTTAGACTCAGCACAAGGAGTGGACAAAACAAACAGGAATGTTTGCTGGTACTTTAATCTTCTCCAAACACTGAAATATTGAGATGTTTTATCTTCTCTTGCACATGGAGGAGATTAAAAAGCCATGATAAATGGTGTGCTCTCCAGGAGGGAATGTCATATATAGGGCAATACATAATTTCCTGCTTCTTCTACCATTTGGGATAATTGTCTTGGTAACGTGAAAACAGGGGGGATATTAATTTAAGATTAAAACACAATTATAAGTTCTGCCATACTGCTAATTTCTTTTAAATGTTCCTCTGAATAATTCCACCTTTGCAAGATGGAATAAGTACACAATTAAAAACCACATTAAATAAATGAATAACTAATTAATGGATAAAAAGAACTCTGAAAACACAATGGGCCATGCAAATCCTACGCAGTAATGTTTAACAGGTTAGCTCTTTATCCCTCAGATTGCTGAAAGAATAATGTGTGGGTGCTGATGGATAGCCTTTACCTTTTGATGTGAACCTGCAAAATTTGTGGTTTCCACCCAAATGTTGCCCAGAGGAACTTTAGGAACCGGAAGACAGGCAGTCAGACACAGTGCACCATCTGAACGCCATCCAGCTTCTCCAACCACTGTTGCCTTCTCCACAATGCCTAAAATCCTGGTTTCTCTTTGTCCTCCAGTTCAAAGCTCCACCAGGGCACGTCTACCATTCATTGAAATTTCCACTGTAAGGTGCAAAGGTTCCTGTAAGAAAAAAACAAAAATAAACAAGCAAACAAAAATCTCCTGCAAAGGACGGAGGCTGATTGTCCAATGACACTTTGGTATGAATCTCTTCAATTCAATTGATTCTTCCCAAAGCTCCACTGAGGCAAGCGTCTTTAGGGGACTGGACTTGGGGAAAGGAATAACCATTTTGCAGCAAAAGGTAAAAGTAGGCAGAAAATAGTAGAGGGCCTGTATGTGGCCCAGTGCCTAAGACTCTACACAGTACATGTAACCTTATGTATAGGTAAAGGGAGTGTGGTACATAGACACAGTGAAGACTACTCAGTCATAATAAGAACAAAACCATGTCCTTGAGGGGATAACAATTGAGATATAATCTGAATAAATCAAATTAAATAGTAAATAAGTAAATAAATGAAAATAAGAAAAGTAAAAACCACGTCCTTTGTGACAACACAGATGGAACTCACTGTGCTAACTGAAATAAGCCCTACACAGAAACACCAGCACTGCATAATCTCACCCACACTTAGAATGCATCTAGAATATTACAGAACTAGACAGCAAAATGGGGGCTTCCAGAGGGTGGGAATGGGTCAATAAATGGGTACCATGGTCCATTGGAGGAGAAAGTATGTTATTATTATACAAAAGGGGTGACAATAGATACTAATTATGTAATGTATATCTCAAAATGCAAGAAGAATTTGAACACTTTCACCATAAAGACCTAATAAAAGTCAGAGGAGACAGGTATGTTCAACATGATTTAAATGTTATACAAAGCATACATGTAATTGAAACATACCACGGTACTTCATAAATGTATACAGTTTGACACTTTTTATGCATTAGTGAAAAAATAAATTTTAAAACTCAAATTAAGTAACCTAACAAATAGATTCCATAATAAGCCATTTCCACATACCCACACCACATATGCACAAAGGGGCTACACTCTGAGGACAGGCCAAGCACGTGAAGAAGAGAGAAATCTGAAGGCTCCCATCTAACCTGCTGTTAAAATGATGGTGTAGAACCTCCATGGACCATTGTATTTGCAATCAATTGAACTGAAGACTGGTGTCCCTCTACCAAATGGAAGTCAGTAGGATTAAATGCAATGTGCAGTTGAGGAAACCGAGACTTATTAAAAAAAAAAAAAAAAAAAAAAAAAAAAAAAGTTGTTAGAGGCTCAAAAGCACATAGTACAGTGGTAAATGGAGGAGAAGAAATTGCCACCTGACCCCAGACCCATGTTCTTTCAACCACCTCCACGCTCCCTCACAGCAACTTCAGGGTCAGCTCTAACTGTCCTCCACTTTTAATGTCAGCGAACCTAGGCCTTCAGGGATTAAGGGAGCAGCATCGTGACTCAGTTGTTCCAGATGTATAGCAATCAGACATGTTCATAACTGTACCAACCAGGCCCCTTGTACTGAGTACTGTCATGGCAGGAGGTGAGAGTGAAATGTGGGAGGCAAGTCTATGGAAAATAGGAAGGAAACCAGTAAAGTTGCTCACAAGCATAAGAGTCAAACTGAAATCCTTGCCTCCAGACTCTCAGGGGGACGTTCTGACCTTGCTGTAAACCCAGCCTTGAAGCCTTGTTTTCAGCACAAAGCAGCTTGTTCCAACAGCAATTGATAAGAGCTGCAATTAACAGTGCTGATCTACCAACATAAAACCCTGCGGTTATTAAAATCATCATTGATAATGAAATCCCTCACTTCAGCAGGTGCCAGGCAAAGAATCGGGAAGTGGAGCCCAGAAGCAGTCTGCGACTCGCACCCAAGGAAGGTTCTCATGAGACCAGTGGCAGCAGACATCACAAAGCTCTTTTCTTTAGGGAACACCTGTCTTCCATCAAGCTGGGAAGATCCTGGGGCAACCCTCCTCCCCTAGGAAGGCCACTAGTCTGCTGGCACATAACCTAAGCTTTCTCAACCAATCCCTAAGAGCCCCGTGGGGTCCTCAGAGATATCATGCCACCTGCTGTGCCTCAGACAGTTCTGTCAATTCTAGCCTTTTGTCAGCCTCCTTGATCGGGGGCCCAAGGGGGTCTGCTCAAACTATTGCACTATCCAAGGACAATACAAGTAGTAAACATCGAATCCCTACTCTGATCTACCCAATGGACAGGACATTCTCCACGGTTATGGGAGAGTGGGGACTGACTCTGACATGAACTCTGGTGCCCCATATATGACCACCTCTCCTTGGTGGAGAGGCCTGAGGGCACTCAAAGAAAGAATAAGCAGACTACCAAGATGAGACTTGATAGCCTACGACCATATAGTGGGGGAGGACGTCTCCCTCGGTCTTAGACCTAGGGGAGGGGAATAGGCTGAAAGTGGGAGCGAGGGAGGAATGGGAGGATACAAGTAATGGGATAACAATTGAGTTGTAATCTGAATAAATTAATTATATATATAAATATATATAAATAAAATAATAAAATAATAAAGGACTGTCCCTGTCCTTTTCCCCTGTGGCCTGGTGAGGCAGCCCCACCAGGGGGAGTGATATAAAAAAGCAGGCAACTAGGTCCGTGCCAGAGACAGCCGTTACTCTTTTTACTACTACTATTCCCTTTACTAGAGGACCCACATGAAGCCTGAGCACCTGTTACATCTGGTAGGGAGCCTAGGTCCTGTCTACTCATGGTCCTTTGTTGGTGCTTCATTCTCCAAAAGCCTCTCTGGCCTCTGGTTTGTTGGTTCTGTTGGTCTTCTTGTGGGATTCCTGTCACCTCTAGGTCCTCAGGTCCTTCTACCCATCCCCTTTTCCACAGACTCCCTGTGCTTTGCTCAATGTTTGGCTGTGAATCTTCACATCTCTTTGGATCTGCTGCTGAGTGATGCCTCTCAGAGAACAACTTTGATAAGCTCCTATCTGCGAACACAGCAGAGTATTGTTAATAGTGTCTGAGGTTAGCTCTCTCTCTCATTGGGTGGCTCTCAGCTTGGGGAAGGCATTGGTTGAAAATTCCCTCAATCTCTGCTCTATCTTTATCTCTGCACATCTTGTAGGCAGTGTAAATTTGGGGTTGAAGTTTTTATGGGTGGATTGGTGTCCCTCTCCCCTCTACTAGGAGTCCTGTCTAGTCAGAGGGTGTCCTTTTCAGTCTCCATGACCCCTGCTACTAGAAGTTGCAGCTAGAGTCACCCCCATATCCTCCAGACTGTTCTGGTAAGCTCAACATCTCTACTACATCTTGCTTTTAGCATTTCTACATTGCAGAGGAATGTGGCAATGTCTGTCTGTACCTCCTACCCATTTATTGTTTCCAATGTGCTGTGGGTACTGTGGAGTGCAGGCCACTGCTTGTACTATCCCTGAAATTCTAGACTCTAGTGAGATGCCTGAACACAATACAAGTCATTAGGGCAACATCAAAGCTAAGGGGTGCAGAATCACAATCACCGCTTTCTTATTGCTAACATAAAGTAATTAGGTGCCAATGGCCAAAAGAGAATCAATAAGCTTTCCAGTGTAGATCATATATTTACACTTAATGAAAACCATTAATCCTATAAAAACCCATTGTCTAAGCCTTGTCTGCCACACCTACACCCATAGCCCTCACAATTAGGATTTCAGTTTCTAGAGTCCAGGAAGAGACATTCGAAGAAGCATCCTCAAACACCATACATTAGGAGCTTTCTGCTACAGGCAGCATTCAAAAGACACTTATCCGCCTGTATTCACTGCAGAACAGCTGGCAGGCCTCCCTATTCTAGCACCTGGAATTCTAAAACTTGAAGACAAGTGAAATTTTTTTAAATGTATTTATATATTTCTTCTTCTCTGATTATATTACACCCCAAGCACAGTTTCCCCTCCCTCCTCTACTTCCAGTCCCTCCCCAACTTTTCCCTCCCCCCACCTCCCGCATCCATCCCTCCTTTGTTTTCCTTCAGAAAAGGGCAGGACTTTCATAGATATCAACCAAATATGGTATATCAAGTTGCAGTAAGACTAGGTACCTCACCTCATATTAAGGCTAGACAAGGCAAAGATAGGAGGAAAGGGTCCCAGAAGCAGGATAAAGACTCAGAGACAGCCCCTGCTCTCCTTATAAGAAGACCACACTACAACTATACAATTGTAGCATATATGCAGAAGGGCCTAGGTCAGACCCATGCAAACTTCAGTGGCCACTTCATGGCAACTCTATGTTGCCACTTCAGTCTTTTTGAGCCCCTCTAAACTCAAGTTAGTTGGTTACGTAAGCTTTCTTGTGATGTCCTTGACCCCTCTGGCTCCAGCAATACTTCCCAAGGATTCCCCAAGCTCTGCCTACTGTTTGGCTGTGGGTCTCTACATCTATTTCCATCAGTTGCTGAATGAAGCCTTTTTGATAACAACTGGGCTAGGCAATCATTTCATTGATTTTGTTGTTGTTGTTTGTTTGTTTGTTTGTTTGTTAATTTTCCAGTCATTGTTTACTCTATCCTAGGTCTTTGAGATACCAGCCACTGGGTCCTGGCCCTCCAGGCACTGTCATAGGTGGATTCCTTCTTGTAGCATGTGTCTCAAGCTAGATCAGTCATTGGTTGGCCACCTTTCTGTGTCACCTTTACCCCAGCACATCTTGCAGGCAGGGCAAATTGTAGATCAAAGGTTTGGTGACTGGGTTGACATCCCAGTCCCTCCACTGGACTTGTCTTTCCTGGTTGCAGGAAATGGCCAGTTCATGCTCCATTTCTCCCAGTGCAAGAAGTCTTAGCTAGGTCACTCTTGTAGATTCCTGGGAGTTTCCATAGTAGGTTTCTAGCTCATCCCCAAGCTGCCCCCCAATTCCAGTCTTTCACAATACTCTCTCCTTCCATGCTCTCCCAACGTAATTCCTCCTGTTCCCATGCCTACCTCCCACCACCCTCCACCTCCGATGTCTATTCTATTTCCCCTTTCCAGTGACATTGGTATGTGCCCATGCCCTCTTGTGAATGAAGGATAACCATGCCATAACCCTCAAATCCAGAGAAGCAAAGGCAAGTTTTAAAACCCACAGATGTTTCAAATGGCCCAATATTGCTTTGTAACATCCAACTTTTTATGAAATGCATGTTCAGTTTGCCACTGACCTCACTGTCCAATCCAACTGGGTGTCGATGTCTATTGACTTTCACCACAATGGCGATGGATGGGGTTCTGGCTCCTCTGGAGGCCTATTAGCTGATCTCCAGGCATATCCTAGTCCTAGAGGTGAGGCTTCCAGGCTTCCTTGGTCCCTTTCACACAATCATATATGTATATGCCACATGCTAGGCAAATGCCCATGACTTCCATCAACTCCTTAGGAAAGGTACAAGAGCAGCATGAAATGGCTACCAAGTCAGCAATTATATCCCGGAGCCCTCTCCTCTCCACCATAGCTAAAACCACATGCAGTACTTGGGAATTTAATGTTAACCAGCTAAGAGAATTATTGTCTACTCTTGACAGTTACATCCTGTATGAGCTCTGTAAATGGGGGGAGGGCCGAAGTCTAGTTGCCTATTAGAATGTGCTTCCCACATGGAAGGAGACCCAAGCCCCTTTGAAAGTATCTGTCACTAACAGTAACATGAACTAATTGCCCAGGAGCATGGGGAAAAGATACGATGTGTCAGATAAACCTATCACAGCCCACAGTAGAGGCAGTGAGAATGTCCTGAAGATGAGGTGAGAGGAACAAATCTAGACTGCAAAATATGCACACAGTACAAGCCCAAGCAGCCACGGCAGGACGTCAGTATTGCCTCCCCCACCAGAATGCCTCCTAGTGCTCTAATTCAGAAACATGAGGATCCAGCAGCCTTGCTCAACCCCCAAAGTTGACTGCAAAGCAGGCAGGAAAACGAAGTTCCACTAGAGTCTTAGAGATGTGAGGGGCCTAATAAAGCCTCCTGTGCTTTTCTCTGTGAGTTTGGTGTTTTAGAAGAATGAGATATTTTAAGTTAACAGAATGAATCTGTACCTGCAGGATTGCCAGCCTCAATCCAGCAGTAAGTAGGGGGAAGATATCTTTGTTGCTACTGCGAGAACACCTGGAGAGACATGGGAGAAAAAAAGAAGACAAACACAGAAGACTTGGGCTCGTCAGAATAGTTAAATTATCTCACATATTGGGCTTTTGATAAGAATTCATTTAGGAAAAATATATATCACTTCCCTTTTAAAAGTACTGAAGATTAAAATCATGGTCTAAAGACATTTTAGGTTCTTAGTACTAAAACTTCTTTGATTCCGAAGACTGCGCAGGGTGGCTCAGTGAGTGAAAGTGCCTGACAACTTGAATTCGATCCACAGGACCAACATAGAACCAATGCCTGCAAGTTGCTTTCTGACCTTCACCTGCACGCTCACACGTATAAAAAAATAAAATAAAACTGTGTTTTATTTTAAATATTTTGTTTCTAAGGTTGGGTCCCCTCCTCAAGTCTGGCCAAATGCCCTGGTAAGCAATCAAGATACACCCCTAAAAATGACCTTTAGAGTTTCACACTCCCTGTCTAGCCAATCCCACCCACCCCACCTCAAAGCCAGAATTTCCAGGTCCTAATCCTCACCTCTCCCAAAGGCACTGACATCCACCTGTGGGCTCCAAACAGCCCAAAGTCTTTGTTGTTGTTGTTGTTAAAACAATGCTCTAGCTGCATGTACACCTGCAGTCCAGAAGAGGTCATCAGATCACATGATAGACGGTTGTGAGCCACCATGTGGTTGCAAGGAATTGAACTCAGTACCTTTGGAAGAGCAGGCAGTGCTCTTAACCATCTCTCCAGCCCCCAGCTCAAAGTCTTATTGGGCTCCTCCTTTCTTGCTCTCCCCATTGCTCCTATCTGGAACCTGACCTCCCCAGCCTGCCTGCAGTAACCATCATGAACTCTGGTCTGGACCACAGGAGAAGTTCTTAGCTGGTTCCCCATCTTGCTTTCCCAGCTCTTCTCCCCCAAGGTGCCACAGCAGGGATGTTAAAGCATAAGCTGAGAAGGAACCATTCAGACATCTGATCCTGACAGTGTGGGTCCAGGTCCCAGAACCCACATGATGCAAGGAAAGGAGGTCTCCAGAAAATTGTTCCCTGACTTCCAACATGTGCACTGTAGCACACACATGCTTACACAGAGAGATAACAAACAACAAAGTTAAATTATGCTTAGAATCTTTTCCTCTTACCCAAGCTCTCGCCAGAGTCTTGCCAGACTTGCTATGAGTTTACTTCATCATCTTCTCTTAACCACCTTTGGATTAATTTCTTCCATTGTCCTCACATGAAATTGCCTTCTCTGTTTATGTATTTAGCAAACACCTACTGGGTGGCTAGTAACAGGCATTCAGAACCTAGTCTGGGTCCTAGGAATACAGCAGTGAACAAAACAGATTTTTTTTAATAACCATAGGGAAAATCTGCTCTTGTAGAGTTCACATACAGGTGATGGTGAGTAGGAAAAATGACTCATTTGGTGGTTGCTTGTCTTTCCAGCTAAACTGGAACTTCCTTGGGGCTGAGGACTTCCACCATCTTGATCAGTGTCTCCCTCCTCAGAACTATGGCTAATTGGTGATGCCTAGTGAATGCTTAGTAAGTGAATAGATGAGTGAGAGACCCTTGAGTCACTGTGGTTCTGTGCTCTTCGCAGAAGGACTATCGAATCACTCTCTGCTCTGGAAAGGGGGATAGCCACCTATGAAGGAAGCTATTACAGTGTTCTCGTCTGCCTCCACCACACACGGGAAACCTGGCGTCCAGATGTTTCACTCACTTCTGAGCTAGAAAGATTGGATAAGGAAGTTACTCTTCCAAGCCTTGCGTGCCTGTTTGGCTTAGTGCTGGATGAAAAAAAAAATCCTGTTTTCAGTATCTAGCTGCCTTTCCCAGCCATGACGCCCCTGTCTATTGTCACCAGCCCCTAGGACAAGAAACCCAGAGGAAGCCTTCTTAGCTTTGGCCAGCATGGCATTCCCCCTTCCCTTTCCAACAACTTCACAAAGTGAGTCAATTAAACTGACCACTATTTTCACCATCAAGGGCTGTAGCCTTTTTCAAAGCTCTGAAGAATAAAAACATCCCACCCAGTCCCTGGTGAATGAGTCCCCTCATTTTTTCCAAGGTAGGTCAAGAGGCTAACTTTAGAAACAATGCTTCGCATCTCCCTCAGCCAGAGCCTCAAACACCACATAGTCAACATCTAATTAATCTCCCCCCCCCCCCCCCGCAAATCCCTAAGAGGGAAAGAAATGCATGTTTCTTTTTTATTATGATCCTCTTTCGGCAGCAGACGAAACATGGAGAATCAGCATTTTCCCCTGCAGCGTGGATCTGGCCCAACTACACAGCTGCTGCCTCCACAGAAAAACCCTGAGCTATAGACCTGGTTACATCACCCTGGGAAGCTGCAAAAAAGGAAGAGACAGAAAACGGAAATCTAAAGACCCCCCTCCAGCTGGGACAGGACAAGATGTCAGAGAAATCCTATGTTGTGCAGCTCTCAGGACGCTGCCGTCTTGCTCTGTCCTTGCAAAGTGCCAGCGTGCTTTCTTTGAGCTGTAACAAGCTTTCATTCTGAAGGATTCTTTTTTATCTCCCTGGGAAGTCAGATACCTGGAGACTGTGTTTTGAAATACATATATTGACAAACCAATTACATAGCTCTGCCTCTGTGGTACCTTCGCCTTTGTCAGATGGCTTTCCAGTCCCAACTGTGATCCGCTCACAGCTGCTTCATTTTCCCTGGGAAGTCTCTCCCCATCTCTGGACTTTTTGTCTCCAGGGAGAAATGATGCTGACTGAGCCTAGAAGGAGGCAGAAAGAGAGAATCAGGAGATGAGAAGGGTGGGTACCTCATAAAGTCAATTACATCCAATACCTGTGGTCTGGAATTGCCTGTCCCACTGTTTGCCTGCTCTCTGCCTACATCGAGTTGTTTCTCATATGTCCCTCAAAGGATACGTCAAGGCTACCTCGATCTGCCCGTCTAATGGTCCTATATTCTGGACATGACAGATAAGATTCTCATTCCAGTGTGAGCAGAAGCATCTGAGATTTAGTGTCCAACAAGCAATGATTCAAACTGGGTTTTCTGCGGTGTCCTAGATTAGAGATTGCTATGAGGGTTGTAGGAACTGTCAACTCTGAAACAACAAGAAAAACTGTACAGACACAGAAATGTGTACATTATTAAAGGGCTTGCGGTTTTCATCTGATTTGCACATGGTCCTGTCCCTTTGTAATATTAAGAGTTATATAGCCAACCGAATGACTGCTAGGAGAGATTTTTTTCCAACAATCTGACAAGAAAATTGAAGGAGAGGTGAAGGGTAGGCAACCCCTCCTCTGATCCTTAATTCTGACAGCTGACACTTGTGGGAACTTCCCAGGTGCCAGGGGTCATTCTGAGCACTCTCTGTTTATAAGCTCTCCTACCCCTCCTAAGAACATGTGGAAACCTAGTAATAGAGTCCGTCCATTCTACAGTTGAAAAAGCCATAACACCATCAAGCAAAAGTCAGGCCTGGACCTGACACCAGTGATCCCAGCTGTGGACTCTCTATCTTGACGACAGCATCATGCGTGTAACTGCCTGACCTCCAACCCCACAATGGAAGGCTCCTCCCTGTGGTTCCTCCTCACACAGACAACTCTGAACCCCACATCCTCAGTGCACCACAGAGACCATGCTTTTGGCAAACCTTCCCCAGAAGCCAGACACGAGATGATCTATTTCAAGCAAGTGCTTTGTAAGCCGCACAGCTCAATACAGATGTGAATTAGGATGTCTGCGCATCGCCGAAGCAGGTAAATATTAAACATCCCAAGTGCCACAGGACAGTTGCAGTTGGACCAAAATGCCTTTTACTTTACTCACTCTGTGACCACACTCTGCACTTAGGAGAGGAGCCTCAGAAAGGACATTTATTAAATGCATGAAATACGACATCTTTGCTTCCTAGCAGTGGGAACATAAAATCCCCCCAGTAGCACATCTGGCCTTGTGGCAGCACAGATGTGTACACAGTGCATTCGAAGTGTTCAGGGTTTTTTCCCCAAGTGCTCAGCAGCTTATGGGTGCTCAAATATTTTGTCAGTATCAATGGTGACATCATGAGGGGTTACAGCCCTCCTAATATTGTTATGCCTCATTTCAAATTCAAAGCATCTAATATGATCAAGTAAGAGGATTCAGTCATAATTATTCCAATGAAAACTCCTCTTCAAATGATTGAAGGTCTTCTTCTTTTTTTTAAAACAAGAACTCAAAACTCCCTAGATGTAGAAAATATATCTTCAAGGCAATTTGATAAGTCTTCTTTTCCAGAGCTAAAGAGCAAATAAAACCTGTGATGAAAATTGAGCTAAAAAAAAAAAAAAGATTAGACTATGAGAAGAAAATTGAATTAGTCCAGCCTTTTTTTCTTAGTATCAGAACTCCTCAGGATGGCTGTCACTAGACTTCTCGTCTATTTGTTCATTTATTCATTCAACAAACATCTCCCGAGCACTTCTTATGTGGCAGGCACTGTCGTAGACTCCTCAGCTGCACCTATAAGCAAAATAGGCAGATTCCAGCCCATGTAGAGTTTATACCTATGAGACAAATTCAGAGTCACGAGTGTACTGGATAGCAAGCTAGAAGGTAATGTGTTCTGAAGAAAACAGAGCAAGATAAAGCAGTCAAGACAACTGGCAGGCTGAGAAACTCCCATGTTATGTAAGATAGTCAGGGAGGACTTCACAGAGAAGGTGGGCATGAGGAAAGATGTGAAGTGGGTAATGAGGAAAAAGAAGGGTGCAGGCAGGAAGAAGTACACCCCACCTTTGAGGAATCGGGGAGGCAGTATGAATAGGGTATAGGCAGGTTTATGCTTTCTTCAACAGGAGATGGGAGACCACTATCATGTTGGAATGGAGACGACAGTGATGGTTATTGGGTTATTAATTTGAATGGAGTGAGAGGGGCCTGGGCATTTCCTGGGAGAACAGTCTAAAGGAGGAAGAACCACCCAGAATGTCACCAGCACCAGCCCTCAGGCTGAAGCCAACTAGTGCAGGCCTTCGTCATCCCTCTGCTTCCTGGCTGCCATGAGTGAGCACCTATGCTCTGCCATAACCTCCCAGCTGGGATGGATGGACACCTCTGAGCCCATGAGCCAAAACGAATCAGTATTCCCTTTAATTGCTTTGCTTGGGTATTTTGCCATGGTGATGAAAATCTAACACAAGGAGATGGACTCTGTTAAGAAGAACCCACACACACACACATACCCGTGCCTTTCTGGCTTTGTGAAATCCAAATGGTATATATGAAAGGATAGATGCCATCATGGCAGAATCAGAAACAAGGGTGGGAAGATCAGTTAAACCATTATTGAGTCACTCAGGCAAAGAGACCCCGTCAGCTGAGCCTGGGAGGGAACTGTGGAGACAGTGGGACAGTGGGGCATGTCCCGATTCTGTGAAAGTAAAGCCTGTGTGATTTCTTGATGGGTTAGAGCTAGGGCACAAAATGAAATAGTCTGGAATGACTGGGCGTTGGAGCCTGCACAGTGTATTACCAAAGACAACTGATTCCTCGCTTCTCTGTATGAAGAACCAAGGAAGGGAGTGGGAAGAAGGAATGTTCTTGGAGCCAGAGGCAGTCGAGCACACCTGATATCCCAGCACTTGGGGAAACAGAAGCTACGCAGAGAAACCTGTCTCAAAAAACCAAAAAGGAAGGAAAGAAGGAAGGAAGGAAGGAAGGAAGAGAAAGAAAGAAAGAAAGAAAGAAAGAAAGAAAGAAAGAAAGAAAGAAAGAAAGAGATGCTCTTAGCTTCTAATGGCATCACAGGCTTTCCAAAGACAAAAGGCAGGTGCCACTGTATCCTTTTCAGCCTGCAAACTCTCCCCAAAGAAGGCACCAGAGGCATTTAGTCTCTGCCCTTTGACCTCACCTGCTTCAGGTAGACCAGGATGCGCGAGGATTAAAGGGTGTCAGGTGTACCTAGCGTTTCTTTTCTTTTAGCTTATCGTGGGATTTGTCTTCATCTTTATTCTTCAGGCTTCCAGGCTCACTCAGAGCCCTGATCTTGTGGAGCTGGTGAACAAATATGCTGCTCGAGAGGTCAGTGATGTGGACTGTATTCCCCTTCAGCCTCTGGTTCCATAGACAGAATGGGTTAAACACAAATCTCATGGATTAAGAAAATATCACATATTTTTTCCAAATATATCTGTAAAGTGGTTTAGCAAGTGACATATTAGTTACAATCTAGCCCAGGCCCCAAAGTTCATATTTGTTCTTTTTATAAAAGGCACCTCATTAAATCACTGTCTAGTCCGTAACTGGCTTTATTGGGACATAAATTCATTTCACTAAACCAATAAATGTTAATTCCTCACCCTGGAGACTCGAGTCGGTCTGGTTTTATCCTGCTCCAGCTCCTGAGGCTGCCATCAATTACTCATGTTTGGGTTTATATGTCATTATGGAATCACTTTAGCTAGAACTAACGGGAAGTGAAAGGACAATAAAGCTAAGCCTCGTTCCAAAGAGAATATACCGAAGAGGGCATTCACCTGAACCCCATTATTCTTTTCTATAAATTAAAATACCCTGGCATTCTACACCAGCAATCCATTATATTTAGATTCTCTGCAGAAGCCAGGGCAGGCGAGTGGCAGGGATACTAATGAAGGTAGCTGGAGGGGCTGGGGACGAGGCAAGTTCAGCCTCACAAGGTTTAGGTTGGAAACCTCCTTTGCAACAACTAAGTGTGACATTAAAGCCACTTGCTTAATGTCATGGAAACTCAGACTCACCGCCAAACACATAGGGAAAGAACAGTTTCAGAGACAGGGGGAGAAGTTCATGAGAGAGCTGGGCTGGGCAAAGAGGGGTGCCTAGATGAAAGATTTTTTTCCTCCCTTCTTCTCCTGTTATTAACCCAGCTGCTAAGGCAATTGCTTAGACCAGCACCCTTCCATTGTGGTCTTAAACCAGTGATTTAATCTTCCTGGGCTTCAATTTTCCCATTAGAAAAATAGGCCTGATGATATCTATGTTCCATTTGCCCTCCAAAGGTATGCTGATAAAGGATCAGCTCTGTAAAGTCCTTAACATCTGACCAGAAACCAGGTTAGTTTCAGAACCGCAAAACCGCTGAAGCCGGATTCCACTTAAAAACAAAAACAAAACAAAGGGGTTATCTCCTCAACCAAATGCTCTTTCTTATGATGGAAGGTTTCTCTTTAAAGCCATCAGCCCTTATTCCCCCCTTTCAGATAGAAAATGGCTTCCTCTCTCAGAACCATATATAACTTCAGAAGCAAGGAGGGGTGTGAAAAAGCAGACTTGGCAAAAAGTAGAGGTGAATTGAATGCCTGTACATCCCATTCAGGATAAACTGCCCTTGGTGTAAAACAGTCAGTAACATTTTACAAGGAAAAAGTGCAGATAAATGACTGCAGTCCCAAGATGGTGCTCCTGATGGCTTTTTATAAACCATGCACGCCGCCTGGACGCCTCTGTGCCTGCTGCTCCTGCTCTGGAGAGAGTGTACAAGCAGGGCTTCAAGCCAGCCACGTTGGCAGTGCCAACTAGTTCCAGCCAGACCTCTCTCTCTCTCTCTCTCTCTCTCTCTCTCTCTGCCCCGCAGGCCAGAGACTCCTCCCATCAGTGCCAGCTCCTGGTCCAGGGCTGAGGACATCCGAGGGCCAGCCTCAGCCATGGAGAGATGCAGAGGGCTTTTGTGCAAGGCTCCCACAGACACAGAACAACAGAGCTTCAGAGTGAAGGGAGAGAGGCATGTTGGAGTAACAGTGAGTGGGAGGCTGATTCTCAAGCACCATGACCTTGAACCACTTCCTCGTTCTCTGCAGATGTGTGTGGAGAGGAAAACGTGCTGTAACACTGCCAATGGTGTGATGTATTCTCACATTCAATATCTTGTAGCCTTTCCTCCTTGTTACTGGGTTGAGCTTACCTAGCCCATGGTGGAGTGTTGCCAAGTAATGAGGAATTTGTAAATAAGGGCACTGAGGCATAAAGTTATTTACTCAATAGCAACCTGCATTCAACTTCATATTTACTCACTGCAGAGTCCCAGTTCTTTATCTGATACAGAAACTGAGACTGGGACAAGTAGGTGGGCTGGTTAAGCACACTTCCCAAGGCTCTTGGCAAATATGGGCAGGGTTTCTTGTTCCTAGTGCAGTGCAGTGTTCTTTGCATTAGTCTAGAAAGATAGAATCATCTTTTTTTCCCACAGATAAGGAAACTAAAGACCTGCCCCCCCCCTGAAGAAATTACTTGCTCAGAGCCACCCTCAAAATATTAGGAGAGGAACTTGAGATCTTTCAAAGTCTGCTTGGCTTATACTGGCATTCTGTGAGTCCACAGGCTATTGTTCTTGAACTGGCTCACTGAGAATCTGATATACCCAGGAATTGCCTCAGCTCTCAAGGATTATATAACCAACTCCAGAGAATATGGTCCACAGGCAAGGGCACTCGAGTAGCAGTTCCCACTACAGAGGAAAGGCCAGTAGGAGGGAGTGTGTGGGTGCGACTTCCTAAAGGAAGCAATACTTCTTCAGCTAACAGCACATTAGACACTAGAAAGACCAGATGAAGGGAGCAAGGTATTCAAGGGGTGGGAATGAGTTGTCAAGAGTCAACAGGCTTAGTGACTGTGGCCAATTCAGAAAATCAGAGCTGAGGAACTTACGAACAGAGAGAGAGACAGACAGACAGAGACAGAGAGAGAAACAGAGAGAGAGAGACAGAGAGACAGAGAGACAGAGAGAGAGGCAGAGACAGAGAGAGAGAGAGACAGAGAGGCAGAGACAGAGAGAGAGAGAGAGAGACAGAGAGAGAGAGAGAGAGAGAGAGAGAGAGAGAGAGATTAAAAGTTAAGTTAGCTAATTCAGTCTGTAAACTGAATAAAGAACTTGAACCCAGTGGTGGCATAGATGCATGCTGCTTGTCACATAACGTACTGTTGAACATGCCAGTGACTAGAAGGACACAATCCATAGGCTGTAGAAAAGTCAGATAAATCTTTGTTGTGTACAATATAGTTCTAGATTCTGTATCAAAATACTTGTGATTTTATGTCACCCAAATTCACTTAAGTATCCAGCAGAAAAAAAGAAAAATAATTCAGCCACTAAATAATGATCTCCACTTGTAGTGAGCCACTTCTCCATAAACAAGGAGGTAAAGCAACAGTTTGGAAAATAGTCCTAGTGTATGACAGGAACCCAGCTGGCTGGACTGCTATTCAAAGAGCTGATTAAATGGCTGGTGTCTTGCTCAAGCAAATTCTCTAGGACCACCCGCACAGAACCCTCTTCCTCAGCCAACCCTGATGAATATGTTTTAAAACATTAGGGAAGAAAAAAAAATTAGGGAAGAAATGGAAGACATATTTGTCAAAAGGGAAAATAATTCTGACTCAGGAGCAGCACCAAGCATTGTGGGAAGAACAAGCTGACTAACATCAATAAGCTGACTAAGATCAATAAAGCCACATAAGTAGAAATAGATGAGAAGTCAACAATGTAACCATGTGCTAAAGTTCAGTGTTTACAATGGTATGTAGAACATTTTTTCTTTTATTTATTTAATTTATTTACTTATTCAGACTACATCTCAATTGTTTTCCCCTCACTTGTATCCTTCCATTCCTCCCTCCTGCTTTCACCCTATTCCCTTCCGCTAGGTCTGTGACTGAAGGAGACCTCCTCCCCCACCATATGGTCATAGACTATCAAGTCTCATCTTGGTAGCCTGCTCATCTTAACTGGTAGCTCTGTGTGTGTGTGTGTGTGTGTGTGTGTGTGTGTGTGTGTGTGTGTGTGTGTGTGTTCATTGCACGATATTATTGCTGATCAAAAGCTGGCTAATGAAATAAAAACAAACTGAACAAATGAACACAATCTGGCTTTTGTTTCCAGCTGGTAAGATCTAGGGAGCCCAAGGATGGTCTTAGAAGGCATCATGAAGAAGTGACTGCTTTTTGAGACACTGAGGTGTCCCTGGCTACCCTAACAGGAGTGTCATGAAGCCTTGTCTCCCAAATCTATGATGGTTATGTAGGTACCAGGAAGATGAGTCAAGGGTTGCTATGATCTTGCCTGAATCTCCACTTTTCACATCATTAATCGTTTGGAGCATGGGTTTAGTTGTAGTACTCAGTGACTTAGGAATTAAAGTATAGCCCTTTTGTCTTAGTTAAGTTGTGATAAAAAGCAGCTTGGTGAGGAAAGGGTTTATTTCATCTTATACCCCTCAGGCCACACGCTCCATCAGTGAGGGAAGTCAGGGCAGAAATCGAGACAGGAACCTGGAGGCAGAAACTGAATCAGAAGCCACGGAGGAATGCTACTCATTGGCTTGTTCATCATAGCTTGCACAGCCTGCTTTCCCATACGACTCAGGACCACCGGCCCAGGAAAAGCACAGCCTACAATAGGCTGGGCTCTCATGCATCAATCATTAATCAAGAAAAATGACCTACATAATTGCCTTCAGGCGATTTGATCAGGGCATTTTCTCAATTGAGGTTCCTTCTTCCCACATGACCCTAACTTATGTCAAGCTAACATAGCCAGCAAACCTTTCCAACTCCTAACATCCTCTCAAACTGTCATTTTTTTTTTCCTGAGAGTTCCATTTTACCACCAACTGTGTTTATCAACATTTTTATGTACTAGTGCAGTTTTCCTATAGACCAAGTACACCTGCCAGCTCAGACCCCCTGGAACTTGTCTGAATTCTCAGAGTGTGATATTTCAGCTTCATGTTTATACCCTACATATATGGTCTCTTTGCACATCAAAAGATAGCATGCATTATTTTATCATCATTGTTAACAAGCGTATGACAAGATCATTGTTTCAGAGGTTGCAATGCACCGTGGTGAGGAGAGTACGGCAAATCAGAGATGTTCACGTTATGTCAGCCTAGAAGCAGAGAGAACAGAATACAGGAAAGAACAAGAATACATACTGCCAGGAAGATACAGACTCCCAGGGACCTACTTCCTCCAACTAGGCCCCACCTCCTACTTTTCATCATCTCCCAATGAGAACATGTGTTGGATCTATCAAGGGATTCCATTGATAGATTAATGTTCTCATGATTCATGATCTTTTCTTGGAAATGCCATCAGAGACCTCCAGAAGCATGTTTTACTGCTTATGCAAGGTGTTTATCAACCCAACAAAGTTGACAATTAAGACCAGCCCTCACAGATACAATTTCCCATCATCAACCCCTGTTCTTTCTCAAACTAAAATATTTATAGGAAGAACTTGGGCTCATTATCTTAAAGAAGAATAGAACAGATGTGGTACTTGTCTTCAAACATTAAGTGATTGTCCCATAGGTAAAGGGAGCCTGTATAATTTGTAGAGTTCCAACATAAATAACTGTTTAAGATGGAGAAGATGCAATAAAATATATTTTGGTTCTTGATAAGTCAGAGCCTCCTAACAATTAAAGAAATCCATAAGTAAAATGACCTACCTAGAAAAGTAATGGCATCCCATGCACTGGAATTGTCCCCAGCATATTCCTGGAGGCCTTGAGGCAGGAGAATTGCAGAAAACAGCTTTGCCTTAGCGGGAAGTTGGATGGGATACTGGGATATTTCCAAATTCCCTGAAGAATCCAAATGACGATTCCTCAGGTTGCTAAATCTTTGTTTGGATGACTGCGGTGCTTGGCGGCTCCCATACGTGGAGCACAGGCCCCTGAAGACCGAAAGACAGGCACACAAGCAGTGAGCAGTTGGCTTCTTATCTAGTCTATGCTCCTGATTTTATTACACAAAATGGATGAGACTCAGGAAATGACATTATTTCCCTAGATAAGCTATTCTAGTTTATATCTCTGATCAGAAAGATTTCTGGTTTTTTTTTCTTCCCCCTAAATCTCTAGGCCTAACTCTTAAGCCCATTCCTCCTGGCTTTATGCTCAGCGAATATGAAGAGCAATCAATCAAATTCCTCATTACACCAATTCACACAACTAAAAATGGATTGCATAAGGCTTCTTCTTGCTAAACTGAAAAATTCCAGTTCATTTCCTGCTCTTCTTAAATATTCTTCCTAATGATCACTTCCCCCAAGTTCCCCTAAAAGTTCTCTGAAACTGAACACAGAACTCATAATGACCCCCTGTTTTCTATAATAATGTTTCCCCAAAGTGTTCCACGGAACATTAATTGATAGTTATTGCTTTTAAGTGATCTGTGACCAAATAAATGTGACACATTCCAGACTAAGTAAGGTTAATTGGATTCCTCAAAGCCCTGGATGTGTACCATGAGTCTCCTAGACCATAATACTGCATGTTGCATCTCCCAAACTTACTAATACAGAGATCTCTTTCACAGCATGTCTCACATCCAGTGTTCCAGAGAACACTGTTTGAGAAGTGCTGTAGCAAAGTGTTAAACCACTACCAACCTACAGAGCTTTCCTGACTGAAACTCTCCTCCAACCTTGTGAATATTTTACTGTCTACATCTCTCCAGGAAACCTTCATCCGGCCAGATTATAGTTCATTGTCTCACCCTCCCTCTCCCACACATGTTAGCTCTTCCCTCACCCAAAGCAAGGTCATATCTTTTCCAGTCATCAATGCTGGCTGCTGTGGTTTGAATGTATTTGAATATGTGTTTCCAGATCTGGGGGGGGGGTGGGGCTTGAGGTTTTATAGTCCAGCCTAATTTTCTGGTCACTCTCTACTTCCTGACTATAAATGCAGAAGGACAGCTTTCTGCCTCTGCTGCCATGACTTCCCTTCCTGCTGCCACGCTTTCTCCGCCATATTGTAATGATCTCCTCCAACTATAAGGCAGAATAAACCCTTCCTCCCTTAAATCACTTTTGTCAGGAATTTGGTCACAGCCATGAGAAAGTCATACACGGGCTTGAGCTGAAAAGACGGTGGTGAGCACTTACGAGAGAGACAATGAAGAACATGCCAGTTGGCTTTCTCAGATCACACAAATGGGCAGAGAAATAGCTGGAACTGAGACTCCATATACAAAGGGCTTTATGCTACACCAATGAAGTAACCTGGAAGCCAAGAACCTGCTAAGAAGACATATTTCTGGGCCTCAGTTCAATCCCTTCCCAATCAAACCAGTTTCTAGTTCTTTCCTACAGTGTCACCACTGAGTTTGAGAAGTACCATATCCCACAGCGTCATCTCCCCCAAGCAGGGTCTCACACACACAGGCCAACCTGGAACTTTCCAGCAACTTATTGAGCAGTCTATCTAAGCCTCTCTCTGTTTCTGTATTGGTAGAAGGAGTTACTTGGACTTGTTTTCCTCTAGGCTCCCTTCTAGCAATTTGTGCCTGTCATTTCTAAGTGCTACCTTAGTTATGTTCAGAAGTTATCCATCTATCTCAGCTGGCACTATTCTCTCCTAGCACTTCTATAACTAATATTAAGAGTTAGATAATGATATATCATGCAGTATGTTGACTTAATGCTTTTGGCTTATCTCCAGTGTGCCAGGTGCTTTATGAACGTTGCATATGCTCACACAATCCTAGATTATCTAGCCTTTCTCATTGCTGTGATTAAAAAGCCTGGTATAACAACCTAAGAGGAGAAAAATTTGTCTTAGCTCATGGTCTCAGATAGGTTGCTCTATGGTCCCCTGACTCTGTGTTTTAGGATATGTGGTGAGGCAGAACATCTCAGCAGAAAGTGTAGTCTCACAGTGAGACTAGTCATCTCACACCAGGCAGGAAGCAGAGCAAGACAGGAAAAGCTTCAGCGAGGATTGCTGCCACCCCAGTGGCATACTTCCTCCACCTTGACCTGCCTTCTAAAGTTTCTGGAACTTCCCAAACAGTACCACCAGGTAGAGAGCAAACATTCGACACCGAAGGAAGCAAGCCTGCGGGAAACCTTTCACATTCAAGCCATAGCAAATTCTAATGCGCTAACATCTCTAGTTCATCACAAAGAAACTCAGTGTCTATAATGTGAAAAGTTTTTAGATTAAGCCACTCTTTAAACTGTGGAACTATGTATTTTTATGTATATTTTTATGTAGTGTGTGTGTGTGTGTGTGTGTGTGTGTGTGTGTGTGTGTGTGTCAGAGAGAGAGAGAGAGAAGAGAAGAGAGGGAGAGAGAGAGAGAGATAAACATGTGGATATGCATGACATATGAAGGTCAGAGAACAGCTTTGGAGAGTCACTTCTCTCCTTCTGCTGTGGGTCCAGGGATTGAACCTAGACCATTGGACTTATGTGACCTATGCATCTACCTGCTGCCCCCTACTGCCGGCCTGCAGATTTCAAACTCTGTTCTTTGGCCACCAGGCCATGAGCTTATGAATATGAGTCATGTTTTCTCATTAAAGGTGCAATCTCTCTTTACCACACATCCCCTACACCGACACCATCTACATGACCATTAAGCAGGTGCTCAACAAATACCCACTGACTTGATTAGCAGATTAACTCTCTTTAGCCCTGGAACTCAGACCATATCTATTTTGATGTTGTGAAAACATGTCAAACCAAGAGACCATCTGTAAGGTTTCAGTTAACTCGGGGTGGAAAATTACAGCTGCATAGACTGCACCTGTAGACATGAGCTTAATTAATAGGCTTGTCTTGGATTGCATGAGTGGCAGATACAGTGCCTTATGTAAAAGGCGCTGGAGAGCATGGCAGTGTGGAGGGGGGCTTGTTCCATTCTTCTTGTTCCATACTATTAAAACCATGTTAATGAAAATGCATTATTAGAGGTAATAATAATAAAGATGAAAATCCTCCCTCTCCGGATCCCTTACAAATGTTGTTTTTCATTTCGAGTCCCAATCCTCTAGGGAGAAGTGGGAGGGAGTGTCACAAATCCAGATAATGATCTTGGGTATTACACTGTTCATTTGGAGCTCTGATTTAGCTAAGCTGACAGATGTTGGGGAAAAACATGTCTAGCCTGAAAACTCTCTGGTGGCTGCCCAGCTGTGGCTGCAAAGAGAAGTGAGGTTTCTCAACAAAGCTTCAATTTATTTAAATTCAGGATTTGACATGCAGAATCACTTTGCTCGCAAGGTGGAAGTTGAAGCACCCTGACGTTAGGAAATGACTCCAGCCTGATGCTGGAACTGGGACTACCCACACCACTCCTTCCTTAGCTCCTTCAAATGGCTGTCCCTGCTTATACTCTGCTGTCTTGACAAAAATCTGCCTTGTCATAACATAGTCACCATTTACACTAGGAAAGGAAAAAGAAAAGAACCATTGCTTTAACCACCAGCATGTGACACTTCTCTTCTTCTCTCCTCAAAGCAGTTTATAAGGGGGAGGGGTAGCATTTAATTCACTTTAAATGATTCAAGTTTCCCTAATGTCAGCATGAACTTGTGGTTTTATTTTTGCAAAATAAATAGGCAAGAAGCACCATGGGAAAACCAACTCTGGAGGGACAAAGCCATTTGAAGAGAAACCTTTGAGAGACTTTGGGCCTTGGTTTTTCTAAATGAAAAAAAAAAAAATTAAAGAAATTTTGATCTCAAAATTGAAAGTCTGCTAATTAAACATAAGGCAGAAGCCAGTTTCTTGTTGGCAGCAGGGGAGGGAAGTCAGCCCTCTCTGCCCAGCCCTCACCAGGGAGATGGAGACAATGCCAAGGATGCCTCTGAGCTGGAGATCTCACATAAACAAATGAGCCTGTATTTCAGAAACCTGTAGAACAAAATTTATGGCACCTAAGTAGCCAGTGTGTGCTCTGAGAGGTAGAAGCCTTCCTTCCTGCGATGCAGAATGTGTGTCTCTTTCTCATCATGCCAAAGGCTGCTCATGACAACAGGGAGGGAGGTATTTACAAGTGCAGTTAAACGAATTCACAGGAAAAGAAAGGCATCAATAGTTATTTTGTCACTATAGATGAATCCTAACCACAGATCTCTTGGAAATACTAATCTCCTCACCAAAGAAACGGATGCACCTGCAAACAAGGTTTGAAAGGGATGTTTTAATGAAAGGAGTACCGTAGAGATCAATGACACCGATGGGATGGAAGAGCTGTGGGAAGACACCATCCCTGGCTCACTGCTAGTCCTTGGCCTGCTGTTTCCTGCTTACACTCTGGGTCCTACACATGCCCTTGATGTTTTTTAAGCCAGCCATCTCCCAGCCAGCAAGCTAGGACACAAGTATTACTCAAGGATCAACTGTCCTTGAGAATACCTAGAACTTGTACTGTGCACTTATCATTAAAGGAACCCAGAGTCACAAGAGAAAGATATCTATGTTTAATTGGGTCACATGTGATATATATGAGCTAAGGAAAAGACAGCATAGTCCCGATCTTTCCTTCCATGTTGATGAATGTGAAGACAATGAATGGTTCCTAAGCAGATTTCATACATCTTGCTTAAGGTCACCCAACTCATCCTTTCACTCTCTCACTCAGCAAATATTTATGTTCTGTATTCTGATGGTCCAGGCTAGAGATGACTTGTGAAGAAGTTGCTATAGAGAAAGGACAGGGCTGTAACTGAGGTATATACAAGGCCTAAAAAAGAAAGAAAGCTCCTATTAACCTGGAAAAAGACAAAAATCCAGAGTAGAACCCAAATCATAAAGCAAATCAAACAGCCTACCACCTAACTGTGTCTCTCCTAGGGCGCTGTTCCTCAGCTGTGAGTAAAACACACAGGGTCATGCGGAAGTTTTCTGTGATATGCATCCTTTTACAGATGAGTTGAATCAGAGTCTCAAATGCTAAACCTGCTCAACTGTCATTTCAAGTTATTCCCGGCAGCCCTATTACCCAGTATCATTTAAAAACCACTGCCTGAGGCTAGGCCATCTCTACCGACGCCCTGAGCTTATATAACAATGAATGACAATTGCCTCTTCACACCTGTGCACCTTATACACTCAATCCCTGCCTTCCAGATCGGTGGCGTGACCCTTTAATACAGCTTTCCACGTTGTGGTGACCCTCCCCCAATCACAGAATATTTCATTACTATTTCACAACTGTAATTTTGCTTCTACTTTGGATCATAATGTAAATAGCTGATAGGCAACCCCTGTGAAAGGATCATTCAACGCCCCCAAAGGGGTCACTCTCAAACAGGTTGAGTACCACCATTCTAGATCATCTGCCCCTTTGGCAGAAGAGCCAGAATTTACCTTTTCCACATTCCCACTAATCCCTCTCCATGGTAACACACATACTAGATAAATATTCCATGAACACATCTATGTCCACACAGAAAATAATGAAGCGGTGCTTGAACTGGTCAGTGACTATCCAATGCTCATGACTCCAAGGCTTATGTTGTACCGACCCAATAAACAAAAGCATGGCAGGTAGATGCAATTCAGCCAGATCAAAAATATATGAATTATCAAGTTCAAACACTATGATAGACTTGATAACTAGCCACCATCTGCTAATGAGTTTTTCCCCAGAAGAGAGAAGTAGAAATTAAAAAAAAAAATGTTGCCCAAGATGATACAGTGCCTTTGATTAGAGGGCAAAGGACTTCAATTCCAGTGGAATGGAATTAAAAAAAAAAAAAAGTTGTGTTGAATTGACAGCATCCAGCTCTCAGCTGGCAATCAATGGGTATAGAGGGAAATGAATTCAGGCTTTTGTTAGATTAACTGCTGGCCTCGTAAAATGGAAGCCACTGAGAAACTGCGCCAAGTTTGGGGTCCACTAAATCAGCGAGAAGTTTCTCTCACTGATGTCTCCCTGAAAACGGTTGTCAGGGACAAGTCACATAGCAGTGTTGTCTGAGGCCTACCTAGCAAGGTGCTGCTTACTCAGGTGCCCGTGCCAGCTCAGCTTCCCCCATGCCCAAGACAGAGTGGAAATTTTCTGACTGAACTAAATCCTCCAAGCCTCATTAAATCACGCGTTAGTACCACATTGTTCGGCCATTGCCGTTCCCAGTGTTGTATGTCAAACCTGTCCCCTCACCGTCTCGGATAATAAAATGTTTTATGGTTGTGCTGGATGATTGCTCCGCGTCCCTTTTATTTTGAAAATGGCACATAATAAATACACCCGCAGAGGAGAGACTGACTTGATGGAAAACACCGCACTAGCAGGGCCAAAAGCAATCAGCCTCACCCAGAAAAGACAGCACAGCTGGTGGGGAGGCTGGAGCTGTGTCCTCTGCGAATCTTTCCTCGGCCATTCACGAAAAGCGCAACCAGCAGGATGTGGCTCTGTGCCCCCGGAGAAGTGACACAGCCAGTTCAGCCCATCGGTTCCCTCATAGGTCAGTGGAGGGCTGGCTACAACGCCCTCACCCCACCTAAATTCAGTCAAAGATGCCTCACAGAGTGAAGAGAGGGACTTAATGCACAGCATGTTAAAGAGGGGCTGAAGGCTCATGGTCACCACAGGAGAGTCAGGCAGGCATTGTGATTCTCGGCACATCTGTACCTTCCCTCTGAAGGCTAATCGGACCACGGCCATCATTTCATTGTCTAATAGTGAAACTGCCGTTCCCTCTCAACCAGCCCAATTTAGCTCATAAAGGGGAAACTTATCTCTAATCAAGAACATATGGAATTATGAGCCAACCTCAGTCTGATATTTTGATAGCCCAATTCAATTATTTTAATAATGCATAGGCTTGAGTTTTAATCCGACCTAGTTCAGTCGACTTTTCAGAAATGAAACTTTGATGCCTTTTTTTTTTTTTTTTTTTTTTTTTTTTGTAAGAAATTAGCATTTGGTTTTAAGTAACTAAAGTGCTGTGATAGATTCCGCGCTGGCTTTGGAGCTTTAGTTAAGAGCATTGCTACAGTCCGTCTCACCATCACGGATCTCACGATGCCCGTGAACTGCGTGCTCAATAGCATGATCCCTGCCAACACATTCTGTGCATCATTTAGGCCAGAGTTAGCAAGCCCCGCACCATGTAGAGGTTTTACAAGTGTGTGTCTCCATGACCATATAGCAAGTCATTTCTTTTCTGGATACGTAAGGCATCTCTTTTGGTAACTTGGAAGCATTCTGGTTATCCAGAGAACTGGTTTGCTTCCCAGCACAGAATGCAAACATCAGCCATCTTCAAAAGGCGAGCTGATGCATTTCTTCGTGGTCACTAATGGCCACTTTTAATCAATGACACCATCTTTTAAGGAAAGAAATGAGTCAAATTTGTCTTGTTAAGTAAGAGATAATTCATTAATGAGGTTATTACTCTTTCCAACCAGGACATTGGCTAGCAACTGGCAAAAACGGGTTCTTCTACCAAAGTCCTCTCAATCTAACAAAGGCAAGGGCTTTTCTATCAAGAGTCTCATCTCCAACTTAAAAAACCTTTGTGAAGACTGAAGCACCAACCAAGGACCACACATAAACTAGACCCAGCCTCCCTACCCAGATGTACCCGATGGGCACCTTGGTCTTCATGTGGGTCCCCTAGTAAGGGGAGTTGAGGATATCTCTGACATGGTCTCTGTTGCCTGCTTTTTGATCACTTCCCCCTGGTGGGGCTGCCTTGCCAGGCCACCGTGAAGTGGGTTGTAGTGGATGTAAACATGGTTTGTGTGGGATGTGAAACAGACTTGTGAGAGAGCACGCAGTGTTTGCCCACTAACAGAGGAACTGCCTCTTGCAGGGGCCTGGTCTTTACCAACTGATAAACATCCTAGTACAGATTCTGAGAGGATAGATAGATAGATAGATAGATGGATAGATAGATAGATAGATAGATAGATAGATAGATAGATAGATAGATGAGCCCCAAAACAAGAGGTTTGACTTTTTGGTCTTGGCTTCATTACCTATTGTTTGGCTGTTCGTTCGTCGCTCCACTTTGAGATGCTCCTAGAGAGAAACGCTCCAGAGAAGACTTCGAAGTTCTGGGTTCCAGCTGCTGCTCTGGATTCCAGCTTCTGCTGTTGCCATCACCTTTGCTGAATTGCTAGTTCGCTGTTCAATGGATCTGTTGAAATCTTGACTATGATAGTTCCAAAGAACTGAGTCTAAAAAAGTTCTATTTCTCCTATTCCCATTAACCTCTTTTCTCTCCTATCTAGGGTAGGTGGGTTGGAAGGGAGGTATAAGCATTAAAGAACCCCAAATAAAGTAGGTTTGAAAAAGTTCAAAGCCTAAAGCGGGTTGGTATAAAGGGGTCTCCTCTTTTCTTTAGAAGAGGGGAGGGGGGATAGGGAGAAGCAGGAGGGAGGGTGGGACCAGGAGGAGAAGAGAGAGGGGGCTATGATTGAGATGTAAAGGGAATAAACAAACAAATATTTTTTAAGAAATTTCTCCAAAGTAAGAGGTCTTTGTGGTAAATGCAGCCCTCAAGGGTATCACTCTGGGAAAAGGATGAGACACAACTACTGCTTTTCACAAGATACTGGTACCAAGCAGCCAGGTCCTTTATAGGCAGATGTTGGTAACATAGACTAAAACAACTACTAACCACCACCTCCAAAAAGAAATCAGCACACCTCTGAAAGCTTTCAAGATGTGGGAAGTTAAAAAAAAAAATAATAACCAGCTGTGTTTACATAATTCTTGGAGTCCACCCTAGAATACGAATCTCAAGAATGAAGCTTGGAGGTTCCAGAAGGTTCCAGAGGTCTTACAAGCTCCCATTTCCATTCCACAGTCGTGTCTATAGCATTCAGGGGATGAACAACAGTCAGGGAGTGACCTGGAGATGCGGCACCTGGTAACTTTATTTTTGCTCATTTATAAATCATATACATATACAGCTACATTAATATACCAGACATAGTCTTTATTTTTAAAAAATAAATGTTAACGTACACATAAATGGGCATTATAGAAGAATGAGATGAAACACAAATACATAAATCTCTTGTTTCTCATGATAAACTAGCTATCTCAATCAATCCTTTCTGGTGAAAACAAATACGCTAGCTACATAGATTTTGTTTTAATCCATGTAAATGTGAGAATGAACCAGCAAGAAAGTAATGAATTTTCAGAGGCCAAAAACTAAATGAAGATCGATCCTGGGAGTTCAATGGAGCATGGAGGCAACTTAAGGGCATTTGCTTAATCTGATAAATTTAAGCTTCAATTTTCACGGCCTGGTGGGCTGAAAAGAACAGGGAATAAGGACCATAGCCTCTCCACAGAGTCAGAGCTGAGGTCCCTGGGAAGCAACTCGCCCCTCCCCTGAGGAGATAGCTGGGAAACTGCACTGTTTTACAGCTTAACTAAAGAGGAAACATCCCATCAGAGTTTGTGACCCATATATTACCCTCACATTGCTTCTCAGCCCACAGTCACTGTGCCTTAGGCTAAAACCTCACTCTGCAGTGGTCCCCAGCACACAGAACTCCCAAAGGAACACAGAACATTCTCTTCACCTCAAACTGTAAGAACTCCACCAGATGACAACATTCCAGGAAGTGGGATCTTGTGGCAGTAAACAAAACCAAAAGGTCACAAAACATGGAAAGGAAACATGGCAGCCTGTAGGGCTGAAGAAACAGTTATCAGGAGGATCTGCCCCAGAACACTTGAAATGCAAAGACTCAGACCACTAAAGAAAACCACGGCTAAGACGCGTGAATAAAACTACACTGAGGGCCCATCTTACCTCAATGGGAAAAGCAGCCATGACCGAAGGAAATGACAACAAAGGCTAATGAGGATGTGGACAAGGGACTACTAATACACTACTGGGCAGAACGCAGAGTGCAAAGGAGTCCAGCAGCGTGGAAGTCAGCTCAAAGACTGAAATGGAGTTCCCATAAAACTCAGCTATGGCACACTTAGATATTTAACCTAAAGGACTTGAGGTCAGCATGGCACAGTGCACATCAGGACTATTCACAATACTTAAGATGTGGGACCAACCTAAGTATCCAACCACAAAGGAATAGATCAAACAAATGTGATGTTGATAGGTAATGAAATTTTATCAGCCATAAAAAAAGAATGGAGCCACTTGCAAGAAAATAGACACATTTGAAAATAATAATGGTAATATAATGAAGGTAGTCTCAGAAAGACAAATTTTTCTTTCCTTTCTAACTCTAGATTTTATATATTCATAAACTCATGTATGTTTATATGGCATGAAAGTAGAAGTGTGACAGGTGTGGTAGCAGACGCCTGTAATTCCAGCTCTAAGGGAGGCAGAGGCATGTGGCTCTCTGTGAGTTCGAGGCCAGCCTGGTCTATAAAGTGAGTCCAGGACAGGCAAGGCTACACAGAGAAACCCTGTCTCCAAGAAACAAAAGCAAAACAAAAAACGTAGAAGTGAAACTGTTGGGAGTACAAAGAGGATTAATGAGGGGAGGTGGGGCTATGAGGAAAATGTGTTCATCATACAATATATGCCTCATGAAAAATCAATAACTGTTGAAACCCCATACATATATGAGCTTTTAAATTAAAAAGAAAGAGAAAAATACATGTTGGAGGCAGGAAAATAAATGACTAAACCTACTTGCCAAGAAAATAAATAAATTAAAACCCAACAGATAACTTCAATAGCAGATTAGATCATGTTAATAAGAGCACTGGTGATGAAGAATTTGCAGAACTTCAGACCTAGGAAGGCAAAAATTGAAAAGTGCTTAAGAGACTTGAAATGGAGGGTGGAGTGGGCTTTTGTATATTAAGTTAGGGCTTCAGAAGAGCAGAAAAGAAGTCAGGAAAGAGGTAATTATCAAGATGAAACAATAAAGGATTTCCCAAGCTGAGGGACCTCGAAAGAATCCAGCATAATTTTTAAAGATTTATTTTGTGTGTGTGTGTGTGTGTGTGTGTGTGTGTGTGTGTGTGTGTGTGTGTGCGCGCGCGCAGGCATGCATTCGTGAATGTATGTGTGTGTGTAAGTACAAGTGCCCTGAAAGTCCAGAAGAAGCATCCGATCCCCTGCAACTGAAGGGGAGCCACCAGATGTGACCACCAAGAACAGAACTTGGGTCCTCTGCAGGGGTAGTAAATGTTCTTAACTGGCAAGCCATCGCCCGAGCAGCAAAACTCTTCTAAAGAAAAATCTAGCCCTAGATACATAATAGTGAAACTGCAGAACAACACAAAAATAAGACATGCAAGAATACACACACTGCCCACAAAGGAGGGACAATTAGACAGCTGAGCGCTCCCAGCAACCAGAAGACATCACAGTGCACTGAAAGGGAATGACCTAGAATTGGCTAATGTTCCTCAACAAATTCTAAAATAAAATCTGAAGGGTGTAATTCAATCTAGAAAGAAAATGCACTTCAAATTATCTCATGAAGAAAATATGATGATGAGAGGAAATAATGAATACAGGGTCAACACTGAGCACATATTTACCATGTAACATATAGAACACGTAAAAACAGAGCCCAGAGAGATGTTTCAACAGTTATAAGTGCTTTCTGCTTGCGGAAGACCCAAGGGCACTTCCTGGCATCCTTGGCAGGTGGCTCACAATTGCCTGTAACTCCAGCTCTTGGAGATCTGGTGCCTCTAGCCCCCTCAAGCACTTGCACTTACATTTGCACACCCCCACACAGGTACAGACAGACATATAATAAGAAATAATGAAAATAAATCTTTTTAAAGTACATAAAAACATAAATTACTTCCTGCATGGCACAACAGAAGAAGGAACCCAGCTCCCTGGAACACACACGTCACTCTGTGACCACCTTCTGTGTGGTATTAAGAGCCACTGAGCTGTGTTCCAAGCCTAATCACCTTCTTGGACTTCTTTTCTTGAAACGTAATTTGTGAAATGTGAGAGGCTAGGGGATAATTTATATAGAATAACATGCACATAATTTGAAATATCCAGTGGAATAAATTTTGACAATTGCATATAGTCGCAGCCACCACCTAAAAAATCTGTTTGTTTTCCTCATTTCAGAACATTTCATCATGTCTCTTTCCTGGCACTATGCCTTCCCTGGAGACAACCACTGTTCTGATTTTTATAATCTTAGATTTCTTGTGTCTGTTCATGAACTTCATGGAAATGGAGTCATATGAACTAGTCTCCCTGATTCCACTTGCTTTATATAATGTTCTTTAGATTCATCCTCGTCTTGTACTTACAGGCTGGCCTCTGTGTTGCCAAGTAATGTTTATTATATATCTATAAAATTAACTTGTTTATTCTCCTGTAGGCAGACACTGGTATTGTTTCTAGTTTGGAACTGTTACTAGTAAGACCGCTATGAGCATTGTTGTAGCATATTTTTGGAGATACACATTTTTATTTCTGTTGAGTAAATACACAAGAATAGGATGGATGCTTTGGGTTGCAGGGGTCAGTGTGAATGTGTAAATATGTAGCTACCAAGCATTTTTCAAATGTAATTACACATTTATTTCTACCAAGTTATATTCCTGGTACTCCAACAACTAGTACAGTCAGATTCTCATACTTCCATCATAACAGTAGAGTTCCCCTATGACCAACAATATGGAGGATATTTTCACATGTATATTAGCTACTTGCATGTCTTTTTTGAAATCTCTGTTCAAATGTTTTGTCTGTTTTTAATTACACAGTGGTGTGTGTGTGTGTGTGTGTGTGTGTGTGTGTGTGTGTGTGTGTAGGAGTTGGTTCTCTTCTTCCACCATGTGGGTCCCAGGATGGAACTCAGGGATGAAACTCCAGTCCTCCAGCTTGGCAGCAAATGCCTTTACTCACTGAGCCATTTCTTGGGCTCTGCTTTGTCCGTTTTTATGGTGCTGTTTTTCACTGTACTTCTGACTTCTAAGAATTCATTGTATATTCTGAAAATGAAAATTTTATCAGACATAGGCAATCTGATGAGTAAATATGTTTCATTTCAACAGTTTGTTTTCCTAAAATTAACCTATAAGCTAAATGCAACCCCAATAAAAATCCATTCGGATTTTTTGAGACAATTGACAAACTTAATCTAAAATTTATGTAAAGAAATAAATGTTTATGCACAGTTAACTTGACCTTGAGGAAGAGGTGGAGCATCTAATCTACAAGACATAGGAAATTCTTCAAAAAAATGTGTTTTGTTTAAAAACTCAGAGACAAATTCATAGATGCATATGAATCTATTATGCAGTAAAAATGGCATTGAAAATCAATGGGCGAGAACAGGAAGCTTAGTAAACACTGTTACGAAAACTGCCTTGCATCAAACAGGAACATAAACCAGATTCCTTGCCCACTCTACACACAAAGATGGACTTTGAGGGGATAGGAACATAAATATAAAAGGCAACAGGACAAAGTTTCTAGGAAAGAGCATAGATTCTCTTTATAATGTCATCTTAAAGGGGACTTTTTAAAACTTCAAAAGTATAAGCCACAAGCCAAAACTATGAAGGCTAAGTGCACTAAATGTAAGAATTTCCACTCAGCAAAACTCCTCATGGAAAGGAGTCAAAACACCCAGAGAACATATTCACAGTAAAGTCATACAAAAGACCAAGGTAACCAAGAAATGCCCTCAAGTCAATGGGCAAAAGATAGAAACCATATTAGAGGGGTTTTTATTGTTTTGTTTTGCTTTGAAAATCAGGAAATGTGTGAATACATTTTGTATGTGCAACATACAAAACAGTATCCTCAGCAGGCAGTAAGCGCACGAGAAAACACACCAATAATCAGAGGCAGCAATAACAAATAAGAACACTTATCATGTTGCAGCTATGGGACTACTATCAGGGGAAGGTAAAGGAATCCAAGTGGAGACATGAGAGTGGACATAGGAACCACTGCCCACTGCCAGGACCAGCGTCAGAGATCATCCCTACTTACTGACACTAGAGGCATGAACCCAGAAAGCCTGCTTAGGTATGCCCACACAGGTGTATAGGAGACATGGCGTAGGATTCCTGTTGTAGCACTGTTCTATAAATTAGAGATCTGGGGAAATTGGAGTTCATCACTAAAAGGGTTGATACAACAGCTATTACTGGCAAACCCCAAACTTGAGTTTTGGTAAAAAGTCAATATTGGCAAACTACTAATATATCAGTAGAAAAGGCACAAATATGTGTTCTCATGAATTAAAAAATTATAATTGCATGTAGAAAAGTTTAGGATAAGACTATCATAAACAAGTTTAAGACAAAGTTGAAAACTTAAAGTGAAATTTCTAGAAAATATTTTTACAAAAAGAAAGCAAGTAACCTTAAAACTTGAAAAAAGATTCCTGTGCCAGTGAGTTCAAGAATATGGTTTTTCTTTTCTACCAGTTCAGTGTATTGGGCCAATTAGGACTTGAGTTTTACTCAGGGGGAAAGATAAAAGTAGAATTACTTTCTTTAAATAGCTAGCCAATTTGGCCAGCACCATTTGTTGAATATGTTCTTTCCTTCCATGTGTATTGTTGGCTGTAGGCAGTCATTAAAGTCAACAGTTAGGGCTGGGAAGTTAAAAGCACCAACTATTCTCCCAGAAGTCTTGAATTTGATTCTCAGTCATAGTTCCATGGTTGCTTACATGCCCTTCTTAGGCACTAGTCACACATGTGGTACAGACATACATGCAGGCAAGACATCCACACATAAAACAATAAAATATTTTTAAGAGTTCAACAGTTCACAAATGGAATCCATGAAATTAAAAGATTTCTGTACAGGAAAGAACACCATCACTCTAGTGAGAGGAAGACCAGAGAATGGGAAAAATTCTTTGCCAGCTATAAATGGAACAGAGGCTTACTATCCGAACTATACAAAGAACTCAAAAACATGAACACAAGAAAATGAGCAGGGGCTGGAGAGATGGCTTAGTGGTTAAGAGCGCCGCCTGCTCTTCCAGAGGTCCTGAGTTCAATTCCCAGCAACCACATGGCGGCTCACAACCATCTATGATGTAATATGATACCCTCTTCTGCAGATAAAGCACTCATATGCAATAGACAAAATAAATAAATCTTTAAAAAAATAAAAGAAAATGAGTAGCCTGATTTTTTTTTAAGTGGATCATGAAACTAAACAGAGAATTCCAAGAAGATGAAGTGTGGAGAGCTGAGAAACATTTTAAACAGATGTTCCCCATCCTTAACTATCAAGGAGACAGGTGAAGTTTCTTGGTCAAGAGGAGGAAATCCAGCCCCACTGAAAGTGTCCAGTCTCTGGCAGGAGAGAACAGTTGCTGCTTTGGACACAATCACTGTCATCAAAATGGTACCCTTTTCCATCTCTATCTTTTACAAAGGTAGTATGATATCCTCCTCTCCTCCTTCAATTGTGGGTGGAAACAGCAATAAAAGAAAGAAACAAGAGCCTGTATCAGAATTAACTAGGAATTCTGACACATCAAGTCATTCATAGGAAAAATTAATTAAAGTATCTAACTTGTCTCTCAGGTATTAACTATAAGAAAATCTTGAGATGTATCTCAAATACTGGACAAAGGAACCACAAATCTAATTTCCCTGTGGTTTGTTGGTGTTCTTTATGTTTTAGTCAATCCCAATGATCTTTAGCACCTGCTCTTTCTTTCGCTGTAAAACACTCAATGAAATGTTTTGATTTCACAAAGGGTTTTATTTGGGCGACATATTCCACACTTTCATATTTTTCAAAATTCTCTACAGCATTTTCTTCAAAATATCCCTTTTTCAAATTAGGATCCCAGTTCAGAGAGAGAGAGAGAGAGAGAGAGAGAGAGAGAGAGAGAGACTGTATATACCCTAATTTAAAGGACACTAGAAGCCACAAAAGAGAGACTTACTGCTGGCATTGCCTGTAGAGGAAGTGACCCACTGCATGAAAGCAGAAGTCTGCGATGAAGAGTTTCATGTAGCCCAATGTAAGGATCTTATCAGATTTTAACTTGTGTGGTCATAAGGTGAAACACAGAAAATGGTAACAAAAATAGTCTCTTAATGCATTTATATCCCTGTATTTACAAGCTAAATATGTCTAAGAAATCACAGATAAATCTCTTTTAACTTTAAAAAACAAAAAGAAAATACTTTGCGATTTTATCTTATCCCAGTTAGAATGGCTAATATCTGAATTGAATGATGACAAATGGGGTTGCGGATGTTGGAAAGGAGGAACACTTATTCACTGCTGTTGGGAATATAAATTAGTGCAAATCAGTGTAAAGTTTCCTCAAAAGAGTAAAAGTAAATCCATCACATGGGCCAGCAATATCACTCCTGGGCATATGCCTACAGGATTCTATATCTGACCACAGAGATACCTGGCTTATCCGTGTTTATTGCTGCTGTATTCACAATAGCCTGGAAGCAGACACAGCCTACATATCCACCAATCAATGCAAATGTGGTATATTTACACAATGGAATATTATTCAGCTATTAAAAAATAAAATTATGAATTTCATAGGTGAGTGGAGCTTGAAGCAATTATTCTGAGTGAGTTCACTCAGATTCAGAAAGACAAATATTTTTCATTCTCTCTCACTTGTCAGTGTTATCTTTGAATCTTCCGATGTGCATATTTCTCTTCGAATACCCATATAGGTCAGTAAATTAATGAGGAACCATGGGAAGTAGCTTTCAAGTGAGGGAATATAGCAATGCAATCATATAAAGGGTTATTGGAAATAATGGAATAGGATGGATTAAATTAGTGTGGAAGGGAGAATAACAATGTAGAGGAAAACATATGGGGAGGGATAAATAACACTAAAGATCTTTCAAAAGGCTCATATGGAAACCTACTATTTAAAAAAAAAACCTTCCAGAGAAAGAGAGGGGGGAGGGAGGGAGAGAAAGAGAGGGCATTTTAAAGCAGATTTTTCTCTATAATGGAGCAATAGTGCACAGTGTCCCTATAAGACACCAGAGGTAATAAATAAAAAACCTAGTGCCAGGAATGTATGACTTCTTTTGGAGTTGTTGTCCAGTAAGATCCCCAAAACCCCCAAACATTACTTGGTCATTTTATTGACAATGATCTTTCCTGTAAAGTATTTTCTAATTAGTGATTCATGTAGGAGAGCTCAGACCATTGCAGCTGGTGCCACCCCTATGCTGGTGGTCCTAGTATCTGTGAGAAAGCAGGCTGAGCAAGCTATGGGGAGCAAGCCAGTAAGCAGAACCCCTCCATGGCCTCTGTACCAGCTGCTGCCTCCAGGTTCCTGCCCTATGTGAGTTCCTGCCCTTATTACTTTTGATGATAAACTGTTATTTGGAACTGTGAGTGAAATAAACTCTTTCCTTCCCAACTTGCTTTGATCATGGTGTTACACTGCAGCAATGAGAACCCTACTAAGACAGTTATCCTCTCAAACTTGATACTAAGACTCTATTTCTGTAGACACCAGATACATGATTCATGGAGAAATGGAGAGATCAAGATGGTACTGATCTCTCCTGGAAGCATCATCCCTCTGGCTAGTTTTCATACTGATGGAAGGTGTTATGAATATTATCACAGAAGAAAAGTCATCACCACTAGTGCCCAACTGTAAACCTTGTGAGTTACAATAATGACTGACCTGGCAAGACAGCCCACTGGTGCAATAGAGGCATGAACATCGTAGGAATAACCAACTTCTTTTTAATTGGATTTAAGTCCTGCTCCACAAGAGGAAATTCACACCTGGCACTGTTATAGACCCGAGAAACTATGGTGGGAAAACCTACTACTGTTGTTTTGCTAAATGGACATAGCAATCTCCTCATGACATATTGTTATATCTGTAGATTAGTGTTATCTCTCAACCTTTATCAGAGAAACAACTATTTGCAGTAGATGGTGACTAATGAGCACAACAGCCCAAGGCACGTGCCTTACTGACATTCCTATCGCTGGGACAAATCACCAGGACCAAAAGCAACTTATGAAAAAGAGGTTTATTTCAGCTTACAACTCTCACATCCTTATCGTGGAGGAAAATTGGTGCGGGAATTCAAGGTAGGAATCTAGAAGCAGGAACTGAAGTGGGAGTCAGAGAGGAATGGTGCTTACTGGCTCAGCTTGCTCCTCTTGGCTTGTTGGTCCTGCTTTCTTACGCGATCCAGGAATACCTCCTTAGGCCTGGTGCCATCCACAGTGGGCTGGGTCCTTCCACATAAATCGTTAATCAATAAATTATTCAACAGACTTGCAAACAGACTGAACTTATTTTCTCAATTTGACCATGTCCCCTGCATGGGGAGACCTGGTGGCACTCAGAGGAAGGACAGCAGGTTACCAAGAAGAGACTTGATACCCTATGAGCATATACAGGGGGAGGAAATCCCCCTCAGTCACTGTCATAGGGGAGGGGACTAAGGGGAAAATGGGAGGGAGGGAAGAATGGGAGGATAAAAGGGATGGGATAACCATTGAGATGTAACAAGAATAAATTAATAATAAAAAAATTTTAAAAAAAGAAAAAGAAAGTTGTAGGCTTAGACTTTCTACACCTACTTTATTTAGGCTTATTAAAAACACTTCAAGCTCATTTCTAACCCACTGTCCAGAAGGAGGAGAGAAAGGATGTGAGTAGGACAAGAGGGCTTTGGACCTGTTTAGATGTAGTTCCTTGGGCCAATACCACTCTGTGTTTTCAAAATACCAGCAGTCCTGTCCAATAGCCAACACCAAACAGTCACACAAATCCATAATGGTGGCACAATCCAGAAGAGACCACAAGGCTCCACTGAATCAGTGGTAGCATCCGGAATCAGCCAGAGTACCATGAGAAGGCCTCTGGAAAGTTTCTATCTGCGAAGTGGAGACCAGCGAAGACCAGCGAAGACCAGCGAAGCATTGCACAGCAGGGTAGCCATGCAAAAGCCTTCTTCCACTGTCCATGGGGTTCTTTTTATACCCTTCCAAACATCACACACCCTTTCACATGTCTGCTCCCAGGAAAACATCACATACCTACTCACAGGATCTCACCCAGAAAAACATAGCATGACACAACTGAGTCATCAAAGAAACCAGAAACTTCCACTTTAGATTATTCCTTTTCCAGACTAGATAAATAAATTTTTATATATATGAAAGTTTCTCTTCCTAAATGACTGTATCATGTGCTAGGTTAACATAAAACTAACGTCACAGAAAATAAGAGATTACAGAATATTCATCCTTAAATGGAACATATATACCATATTCCCTCCTCCCAAGACCCAGGGATCATTGCAGGAAAAAGGAGTGAAAGGAGTGTAACAGCCAGAGGTGGAGGATGAGTACAATGACACAGTGTCTTCTGGATACATATGACCTCTCAGAAACTGTGACATCATGCAGGAGACTTGTGAGAGTGCAAGCAGGACTGAATCCAGCATGGAGAGTGAGTTTGGATATGAACCCCACCCCTAGATGTGTAGCTGCTGGCGATTGTTATTGCTGGGAGGGGAAGAGTCACTTTTGCCTAAGGCTATTGGCCCTGGCAAGTCAACCACACTCCAGAGGAAGACCACACACCCAAGAATATTTGGGCAACACAAGCCCCTCTTCACTTTTTTTTTTTTTTTTTTTTTTTAGTTTGGTTTGGTTTTTTTAGAGGAAGAGACATAAAGCTGGGAGGATAAGAAAAGGGGGTGGATCAGGGAAAACGAGATGAACATGATAAAATATATTATACACAATTCTAAAAGCATGATAATTTTTAAAACTTGGAAGCAATAGTTTCAAATGTTCCCATGCAAAAAAAAAAAAAAAAAAAAAAAACACAAAAAGTTTATTCCATAAATTATACCAAACATTCAATGAATAATAATTTTAATCTTTGAGAAGTCTACTCCATGAGAGAGCAAAGGAGAGAATATTCCTTAATTCAATTCAGTGTATTGGTTTGGCAGGACAACCTTAATTCTAAAGCTGGCAAAGACAAGTATAGAAAAGAAAATTATGTATGCAACCTCATCCATGAACACAGATGCAAAATCACTAAGTAAAATATCATCAAACCAAATCTAACAATCTATTTAAAATGTCACGAACAACTTGAATTTGTAACAGGATTAACAGGATTAAAAATCAGCTTAACATTAAGGAATCAAGCTAATGTATTTCACAATATTAGAAGATAAAATAAAGCATGGTCATTTCAATGAATGCAGAAGCATTGGATTTTCAAAAGAAAATTAAATTTTCTTAGCTGATAAATCATATTCATATAAAATCCATAATTCTTCATTGTCTTGACTTACACAAAGATTTCTTAGATGTTACAGTAAAAGCACATGTAGGTAAAAATAAGATTAGATAAAGCCAATGTTATCTAAGTGAAGTACTTTTGTGCCTTGGAGAATACTGTCAGATTGTGATGTAACTCAGGTAGCGCCCCTGGATGGCAGCTATAAGAACCTGATCAAGGGCTGGAGAGATGGCTCAGTGGTTAAGTGCACTGTCTGCTCTTCCAGAGGTCCTGAGTTCAATTCCCAGCAACCACAAGGTGGCTCACAGCCATCTATACTGTCATGATGCCTTCTTCTGACATGCAGGTGTACATGCAGATAGAACACTCACATATATAAAATAAATAAATAAACCTTTAAAAAAAAAAAAAAAAGAACCTGATCAGTAGCATCCTCCCTCTCAAAAACAAAATTGGAGGAAGACCCAAGATAGCTACAACAATCCTGAACAATAAAAGAATTTCTGGAGGTACTGCCATTCCAGATTTCAAATTGTATTACATGTCTATCTTAATAAAAACATAATGGTGTTGGCATAAAAAAAAAAAAGACGCATTGGTCAATGGAATCTAAGTAAAGATGCAGACACACCTACAGACACACAATTTGATTTTATTTTACAAAGAAGGCAGAAATACACACTGAAAAAATATAGCATTTTTTTTTTCAATAAATGGTGCTGGTAAAACTCAATGGCTGCATAGGAGAAAATAAAAATATATCCATACTTATCACCCTGTACCAAATTCAACTCCATATGGATCAAGGACCCCAACATAAGACCAGATATACTAAGCTTGATAGAAGAGACAATGGAGAATAGCCATGAGCTTCCTGCATAGGAGATTTTCTGAACAGGAATCCAATAGTAGGGGCACTAGGAACAGCAATTAATAAAGGAGATTTCATGAAGCTGAACAGCTCCTGAACAGCAAAGGACACCATCATTTCAGCAAAGCAATGAGCTACAAAATAAGATATTTATGAAGTATACATCTGATAGAGTGTTGGTCTCTAAAATACATAAAAAACAGAAAATTGAACATCAAGAAAACAACCCAACTAAAAATGGAGCATAGGAGGATCCAAGATGGCGGCGAGCAGTGTGGACCGTGTTTGGAGGCTCCAGTGAACAATTCAGGGATTTGCACAGATTTCTGAGCCAGGAACACCGAGGTCCGAACATCACGGCAGCAGGAGTGCTCCACGGTTCGGAGGGACCAGGGTGCGGAGGACCTGCATGCCCCTGCACACAGGAGGAGCGTGGATTTTCTCTGATCGGAGTGACAGCAGCAGAGGCAGCAGCACCAGCGACACCAGCAGCGGTGGCTGAGGTTTGCAGCTCATAACCTTCCGGTGGAGGCGATTGGTGTTGTGGCTGGTGGGAGTTGCTGTGGGAGAGGGGACTTGGGGCAGGATTTGGGTCGCGTGGAGCCTTCGGACCCAGACTAGACTCGGCGGACAGTTCGGCCCCAGAGTCCCGGGTACGGGCCCAGCCCAGCAAGCAATTCTACCCGAGGCACTAACTCAGCTTCGGCCACAGCTCCCCTGCTGTGGTGCAGGCTTAGTTGAGCCCGCAGCTCCACACTAGGCAGCACCTCAGCTCAGCGGCAGCTCCCCTGCGGTGACACAGTCTGGGCGGAGCACTTGGTTCCAACAAAGGCGCTAACTCAGAGCAGCCGCAGCTCTCCTGCTGTGGTGCAGGGTGGACAGAGCGCTCGGTTCCACCAGCTCTAAGACTCTGGTTGGACACAGTGTGCAGTTTGAATCCAGAATTCCTGGCTGAGATTGGTGGTCAGTTTGGGCCCTGAGTCAATAACTGATCACAGCACGCACTTTGGGCCAAAAGGCCCTAGCGGAGCTTGGTGCGTAGTCCCAGCCCAAAAATTCTGGCTGGACCCTGCATGCATTTTGGGCCCAGAATCCCTAGCTGAGCTTGGCAGACGGTTCAGGCCCTGAGAATCTAGCTGAGTTCAGCCTGTGGTTCAGGCCCAGTGTTCCTGGCTGGATTTGGCAGGGAACACAGAAGACTGTGGATACCTTGGCCTGACCCAACGCTCATTCAGAGACCCAGAACAATTGCAGGATCCACAGCACAGGGGGGGCTGAAGATCACTGGCTGTGAGAGACCAGAACAACAGGGCTAACCTCCTAACATCCACACCAGTGAAGCTTTGAGCTCACAGCCTAGGGAAATCATGAGAAAACAAGTGAATCTATCGTCAGACACCCTCCATCCAACTCTGGAAGCTACCCAATAAAAACAAAGACGGCAAGATGTCTAAAGGACAACGAAAAGCATACGCAAAAAAAACCAAAACAACATGACATCTCCAGTTTCCAGCTATCCCAAAGAAAACAACCCAGAGAACTCAAATACAATGGAATTACAAGAAAATGACCTCAAATCCTTAGTAATGAGGATGATAATGGAGGAAACAAATAAAATTCGTAATCAAATGCAGGAAGATGCAGACAAACAGGTGAGAGACATAAAAGAAGCACACAGAGTGGAACTGGAAAAATTGCAGGAAAATGCAAACAACCAGATGAAAGAAATAAATAAAACGGTTCAAGCTCTGAAGACCTATAAAGAGGCAATGGAAGAAACTCAGGAATATACAAAAAATCAGATGAAGGAAATCAAAAAATCAGTTCAAGATCTGAAAATGAAAATGGATTCAATGATAAACACACAGACAGAAGAAAAACGAGAACGTGAGACCTCGGAGAAGAAGGCGAGCAACACAGAGATGAGCTTTTCTAACAGAATCCAAGAGATGGAAGAACGAATCTCAGGGCTAGAAGATACAATCACAGATATTGAATCAACCATTAAAGAAAATGCCAAATCTGGAAAACTCCTGACACAAAACATCCAAGAAATTAAGGACACCATGAAAAGAAGAAATTTGCGGATAATAGGCATTGAAGAAAGAGAAGACATCAGACTCCAGGGCCCAGAAACTATTCTCAACAAAATCATAGAAGAAAATTTCCCCAATCTAAAGAAAGAGATGCCTATAAACATACAAGAGGCCTACAGAACACCAAATAGAATTGACCAGAAAAGAAAACTGCCCGCCACATAATAATCAAAACACAAAACATGCAGAACAAAGAAAAAATATTAAAAGCTGCAAGGGAAAAGGGCCAAATAACATTTAATGGTAAACCTATCAGAATTACACCCGACTTCTCAGCAGAGACCATAAAAGCCAGAAGGGCCTGGACAGAGATCCTGCAAACCCTAAGAGACCACAGATGCCAGGTCAGACTACTTTACCCAGCAAAATTATCAATAACCATTGATGGAGAAAACAAAATATTCCATGACAAAAACAAATTCAAACAGTACCTATCCACAATCCAGCTTTACAGAAGGTACTAGAAGGAAAACTCCATCCCAAAGGGTCAAGCTACAACCAAAACTACCCAGGAAATAGATAACTATCCCATGGCAAAAACACAACTACACAAACGCTCGACTGGAAACAACATCAAAATTAAGACTCTTAACAGTCACTGGTCATTAATATCTCTCAACATCATTGGCCTCAATTCTCCAATAAAAAGACACAGACTAACTGAATGGGTACATAAACAAGATCCAACATTCTTCTGCATCCAAGAAACACATCTCACCCATAATGAAAGGCATTACCTCAGGGTAAAAGGTTGGAAAAAAATATTCCAAGCAAATGGTCACAAGAAGCAAGCAGGCGTAGCCATTTTAGTATCGAACAAAATAGACTTTCAACCAAAATTAATCAAAAGGATGAGGAAGGACACTTCATACTCATCAAAGGTAAAGTCAACCAAGATGACATCACAATTCTGAACATCTATGCTCCCAATACAAGGGCATCCACATTTGTAAAAGATCTCCTAAAAAAGCTTAAACCACACATCGATCCCCACACAATAATAGTGGGAGACTTCAACACCCCACTCTCACTGAAGGATAAGTCATTGAAACAGAAACTAAGCCGAGAAATAACATCATTAACCAATACATGGGCCAAATGGATCTAACAGATATCTATAGAACCTTTCACCCAAACAAGAAAGAATACACCTTCTTCTCTGCACCCCATGGAACTTTCTCCAAAATTGATCACATCGTAGGTCACAAAGCAAGCCTCAACAGATACAAGAGGATTGATATAATACCTTGTATCCTATCAGATCACCATGCTCTTAGGCTGCAATTCAACAACAACAGAAATAACAAAAGCCTACATGTACGTGGAAACTAAACAACTCTTTGCTAAATGACACCTGGGTCAGGGAAGAAATAAAGAAAGAAATCCAGGAGTTTCTGAAATTCAATGAAAATGAAGAAACAACATACCCAAATCTGTGGGATACATTGAAAGCAGTGCTAAGAGGAAAATTCATAGCACTAAGTGCCTTTAAAAAGAATTTGGAAACATCGCACATAAGCATCTTAACAACACAACTGGAAGCCCTAGAAAAAAAAGAAGCAGAAACACCCAAGAGGAGTAGACGCCTGGAAATAATCAAACTCAGGGCTGAAATTAACAAATTAGAAACTAAGAAAACAGTCCAAAGAATCAACAAAACCAAAAGCGGGTTCTTTGAGAAAATCAACAAGATAGACAGACCATTAGCCAAACTAACTAAAAGGCAGAGAGACAGTATTGAAATCAACAAAATCAGAAATGAAAAGGGAGACATAACAACAGACACTGAAGAAATTCAAAGAATCATAAGATCCTACTTTGAAGGCATATACGCCACAAAATTTGAAAATCTAAGGGAAATGGACGATTTTCTTGATCAATTTCACTTGCCAAAGTTGAATGAAGAACAGATAAACAAGCTAAATAGTCCCATTTCCCCTACAGAAATAGAAGCAATCATCGATGGTCTCCCAACCAAAAAAAGCCCAGGGCCAGATGGTTTCAGTGCAGAATTCTACCAGACCTTCAAGGGCGAGCTAATACCGATACTCTTCAAGCTACTCCAAAAGATAGAAATGGATGGAAATTACCAAATTCATTCTGTGAGGCCATAGTCTCATTGATACCTAAACCTCACAAAGATTCAACAAAGAAAGAGAATTTCAGACCAATTTCTCTTATGAACATAGATGCAAAAATACTAAATAAAATACTTGCAAAACGAATACAGGAACACATCAAAGATATCATTCACCATGGCCAAGTAGGCTTCATTCCAGGCATGCAGGGATGGTTTAATATACGGAAAATCCATCAATGTAATCCACCATATAAACAAACTGAAAATAAAAACCACATGATCATCTCCTTGGATACAGAGAAAGCATTTGATAAAATTCAACACCCATTCATGTTAAAGTTTTAGAGAGATTGGGGATACAAGGCACTTTCCTCAACACAATAAAGGCTATATACAGCAAGCCAATAGCCAAAATCAAAGTAAATGGTGAGATACTCAAGGAAATTCCTCTCAAATCAGGAACAAGGCAAGGCTGCCCACTCTCTCCATATCTCTTCAATATAGTACTCGAAGTTCTAGCCAGAGCAATAAGACAACAAAAGGAGATCAAGGGTATCCAAATGGGAAAGGAGGAAGTCAAATTATCCCTATTTGCAGATGATATGATAGTGTACATAAGTGACCCTCAAAACTCCACCAGAGAACTCCTAAAGCTGATAAACACCTTCAGCAAATTGGCTGGATACAAAATTAACTCAAAAAGTCTGTAGCCTTCCTATACACAAATGACAAGCTTGCAGAGGAAGAAATTAGGAAAACCACACCCTTCACATTAGCCACAAGCAATATAAAATATCTAGGAGTTACCCTAACTAAGCAAGTGAAGGACTTGTATGAAAAAAATTTCAAAACTCTGAAGAAAGAGATTGAAGATGACCTGAGAAGATGGCATGATCTTCCTTGCTCATGGATCGGGAGAATTAACATAGTAAAAATGGCCATCCTACCAAAAGCAATCTACAGATTCAATGCAATCCCTATCAAAATAACTACACAATTTTTTAAAGACATTGAAAGTTCAATTCTGAACTTCATATGGAAAAACTAAAAACCCAGAATAGCTAAAACAATCTTGTACAAAAAAAGGTGCTCTGGAGGAATCTCCATACCTGATCTCAAACTGTACTATAAAGCAATAGTAATTAAAACAGCATGGTACTGGCACAGCAACAGGCTGGTTGATCAGTGGAATCGAATCGAAGACCCAGATATGAATCCACACACATATGGTCACTTGATTTTTGACAAAGAAGCCAAATCCATTCAATGGAAAAAGGATAGCATCTTCAACAAATGGTGCTGGTCTAACTGGAGGTCTATGTGTAAAAAAATGAAACTGGACCCATATTTGTCACCTTGCACAAAACTCAAATCCAAGTGGATTAAAGACCTCAACATAAAACCAGAGACACTAAGCCACTTAGAGGAAAAAGTGGGAAAGAGCCTGGAACATATTGGCACAGGAGACAACTTCCTGAACAGAACACCAACGGCCCAGGCCTTAATGTCAACCATTAATAAATGGGACCTCATGAAGCTGTGAAGCTTCTGTAAGGCAGGAGACACTGTCAAGAGAACAAAGCGACAGCCTACAGACTGGGAAAAAATCTTCACCAACCCTACATCTGACAAAGGTCTAATATCCAAAATATATAAAGAACTCAAGAAATTAAACACCACCAAACCAAATAACCCAATTGAGAAGTGGGGCTTGGAACTAAACAGAGAATTCTCAACAGAGGAATATCAAATGGCTGAGAAACACTTAAAGAAATGCTCAACCTCCTTAGTCATCAGGGAAATGCAAATCAAAACAACTCTGAGATCCCATCTTACACCCATCAGAATGGCTAAGATCAAAAACTCAAGCGACACCACATGCTGGCGAGGATGTGGGGAGAGAGGAACACTCCTTCATTGCTGGTGGGAATGCAAACTAGTACAGCCACTTTGGAAATCTATCTAGTGCTATCTCAGAAAAATGGGAATAGGGCTTCCTCAAGACCCAGCTATTCCACTCCTTGGAATATACCCAGAAGATGCTCCAGCACACAACAAGAAAATTTGCTCAACCATGTCATAGCAGCCTTATTCATAATAGCCAGAACATGGAAACAGCCTAAGTGTCCCTCAGTAGAAGAGTGGATAAAGAAACTGTGGTACATATACACTATGGAATACTACTCAGCTATTAAAAACAAGGAATTCCCAAATTTGTGGATAAATGGATTGAGCTAGAAATGATCATAATGAGTGAGTTAACCCAGAAGCAGAAAGAATCAAATGGTATATACTCACTTGTATCTGCATACTAGCCCAAGGGGCATGCCCCACTAAAGCCTTCACTTACCAGGAAACTGGGACAGAGGGGAAAGCATCCTATTGGGACTCTAAATGAGAGATGCATGGGAGAATAGCAAAATAAAAGGATACAGAGGGTCCTAGAAACCTACAAGTAGAACAATATGATAGGCAGATTTGGGCCCAGGGGTCCCGCTCAAACTAAGGCACCTGCCAAGGACAATACAGGAGGTAAACTTTAAACCCCTTCCCAGATCTAGCCAATGGTCAGAATATTCTCCACAGTTGAGTGGAGAGTGTGATATGATTTTCTCACGTACTATGGTGCCTCACATTTGACCATGTCCCCTGGAGGGGGAGACCTGGTGGCACTCAGAGGAAGGACAGCAGGTAGCCAAGAAGAGACTTGATACCCTATCAGAATATATAGGGGGAGGTGATCCCCCTTAGGAACAGTCATAGGGGAGGGGAATAATGGGAAAATGGGGGGGGGAGGAATGGGAGGATACAAGGGATGGGATAAACATTGAGATGTAACAAGAATAAATTAATAAAAAAAAATGGAGCATAGAACTAAGCATAGACCTCTCAAAAGATGAAACATAAATGGCTGAGACATACTTAAAGAAATATTTAAAATCCTTATCCATCAGGCAAATGCAAACTAAAACTACTTTACCCTAATCAGACTAGCCAAGATTGATAAAACAAACGACATCACATGCCAGTGAGGATGCTGGGGAAAGGGAACACTTGTTCCTTTCTGGTAACAATGCAAATGAGTATAGACACTATGGAGATCTTCACAAAGGTAGAACTAGATCTACCTCAGGATTCAGCTATACAACTCCACACCCTACTACAGAGGCATATGTTCAGCTGTGTTCACTGCTACTCTATTCATAATAGCCAGAAACTAGAAACAATCTATATGTCCAACAACTGACAAATGGATAATGAAAATGTAGTAGGTTTATACAGTGGAATATTGTACAGCTATTAAGAAAAATGAAAATTTTAGGTAAATGGATGGATCTGGGGGAAAAACATTCTGAATGAGATAACCTAAACTCCAAAAGATAAATATGTGTTTTCTCTTATATGTGGATGTTAGATTTTAAGCTTTTGATATGAGTTACATTCCAAATAACCACATAGGTTAGTACACAGAAAGAAACTTGGATTTCCAGGGAAAAGGAAATAGAATATAGTGTTATGTAGACATAAAGGAGAAACTAAAAGCTGATTGAATTGGGTGGGGGTGAGAGAGTAAGCTAAAGAATGAAATATGGGGAAGGACAACTAACATAAAGGCCATTTGAAAGCCGTGCGAAACCTTCTGCTGTGGAAGCTTCCTAAAATATGAATGCAGATGAACGGAATCTAAACAGAGTCACAAAACAACAGCCACAACCAAACATCTCATGACACAACATAAAACCTCCATTGTCAGGACTGGATGACATCTTGTTGAATCTGTGGCTAAAGAAGGTCCCACAAAAACCTCCAACCCAAACATCACAAGCTATTGATAAGGTTATCGGTTGCTCTCCACAACCTGACAGTAGGACTTCATTGCTAAAGACAACACTTATGTCATCAAACATGGAAAACTCAAGCAGAAGGTTGGAGTCACCCCTCTTGAACAGCATTCACGGTGCTGGAAGGCACTCTGCATGCTATGGAGTAGAAAAGCAGTCATCGATATCACCCAGCTGCAAACAGTGTGATCTGACTACAAGAAATACTAGTGTAATTGTGCAACAAACATTATGAGAGTAACTAACTACTTTTTAAAAATTAGACTTAAGGCATACTTGACACTGCTAAAGTGGCCAGGAATTTGAGAATAGAAAAGCAATTAAGCTTAAGGGAAAACCTAATTCTTATTCTATTAAAAGGCCAGAAAAATAAAATGAATCCTAAGAACAGATTGCTATTACCCAGGTCAGCGCCTTGCTCAACCTACATTCGAGAAGCTTCCTCTTGCAGCAGATGAGAACAAATACAGAGACCTGCAACTGGACAATGTGTAGAGAGTGAGAGACTTTAGAGCACTCAGTCTTAAATGAAATGACTTTGTCAAAACTCCTCCCATCAAGGCTCAGTGGGCAGAGGCAGGCAGATCTCTTTGATTTCTAGGCCAACCTGGTCTGCACAGTGAGTTCTAGGACAGCCAGAACAACAAAGTAAGACCCTATATTAAAAACACAAACAATCAAAAACATATAGGAATGGAAAATATGAACTGAAAAAGACAATCAAAATTGACAATATTTGTTCGTTTGGCATCTCTGGTTGCCCTCCCCCTCCTCGACCTAATCTGGTAAATTCCATTCTCTCTCTCCAACCTTGCCCCCTCCAAAGAAAGCCTCCAAATTCCTGGCATCCTGAGGACGGCCCCAAACCCCTCACCTGAAGCTCCCCAAGTCCAGCAGGTGGCAGATATGTCATTTTTCTTTGCCTGTAATCCTGGAAAAAAAAAAAAAAAAAAAAAAACCCTGTCCACCATAGTCTGTGTGCTGCTTCCTCTGGCCTTGTCCCCTGAGGCTGCTGAACTCTGAACTGAGGCACAGGAGCTCAGTTCCCAAGTAAACCTGTCCATTTTATACTTTAAATCTGGCTTGGATTGGCTTATTTCATTGATGGAGATAACTTATCAATATTAGTATTACATGATTGCCTAAAGCAATCGTTCTCAACCTGTGGGTTACAATCCCTTTGGGGGTTGAGCAACCTTTCACAAGGGTCACCTAAGACCATAAGAAATACAAATGATTATATTACTATTCATAACACTACCAAAATCACATACTTGAAAAAACAAAAGTTTTTAAAGATAGTTATTTATAATGTTCTACCAAAGACAGAGGCTACTATAGATAAGTCTAGTAAGAGACACACAAAATAGTCATGAAAAACCTGTAAGACCATTTTGAAACATTTAAGACGAGCTAAACAGAGAGCAATACACTAAATTCATTGACTAGAGAACTTAAATTTGCCAGTGGTGTCAGAGCTTCCAAAATCAGTGCACAGAGATAATGTAATTCCATAGAAATGTTGATGTCTATTTATGGAATTTGATAGATCATTCTAAAATACATGTAGAAAATCAAAGGTCAAAACAATACGCAAGAGCTAGGGAGATTGCTCAGTCACTAAAGTGCTTGAAGACCTAGATTCTATACCCAGAAACTACATACAAAAATTGGGTATGGTGGTGCACTCTTATAATGCCAGCCCTGGGGCAGTGGAGATACTAGGATCCCTGGGGCTTGGTGGCCAGTGTAGCTTAGCCTATTTGAAGATTCCTGACTAGTAAGAAATCATGTTTTAAAAAAGATGGATGCCTGAAGAATGACATGTAAGGCTGTCCTTTGGCTTTCATGTGCTTATTCATACCCAACACACACACATACACACACACACACACACACACACACACACACACACACACACCAAAGAATTGGCAAGATATTCCACAGGAACCAAGTAGGAAACTTGGTGTAGCATGTATGTTCAAGATCCTAGGCTAAATCCCTAGTACTGCAAAAAAAAAAAAAAAAAAAAAAAAAATTAAGATTAGCAATTGATTTGCATGCAAGAGTAGATCTGGGATATACAAGGCATAAGGATTTTATAATGTATCTGCTACAGCAGTACAAATACAAAATTAGGGATCAATGTACATTAGTGACGCTGAAGTGTAGAGAAAAAGAGGCTTAAGTCTCTTTGGCTTTCGATTTGTTCATTTGTATTGCTGCAATGAGATTCTGACGATACAGTTTTTAAAAGGCGGCATTTGTTTTGTTTAGACCTGCGCTCAGTGGGCATGCTTGGCTTGAGAGTCAGATAGAACTGTGGACCAGATGAAAGAGGAAGGACTTCACAATACTAGAATAGTTAATATTGCCCTGCAGATTCCTTCGTAGCATAATCCAAAATCAATTCCAAGTTAAGTAAAGATTGTTAACATGGGACACCAACTTATAAAACATATAAAAGGGAAAAAAAACTTTAATGTGGAGATTTCTTTATTGTCTCAAGGCAAGGAAGAACTGCTAAAACACAAAATGGAAAAAAAAATGTGGAAGAAAACATGTTAAAATCGGGCTACATTAAATTAAAAACTAGTTTGCATCAGGAGAATATAAAAAGATAATGAAACAAAATACAAATTGAGAGACTATATTTTAAAATACACTTAATTAGCAAAGGATTAAAATCTAGAATATATAATATTTCATCATTATAAGATGCAAATTTCTTTTCTGTCTTAGCATCCCTTTAATCAGGGTGTACATCTTACAACCCACTGTGTGTATTTCTGTATTTGCTAGTATATTTCTTTCATAGCAAAAAATAAAAGAGCAGTACCTCTTATAATAAGAGATCTCAAAAATTCAACGAAATATACCATAAAGAACCAGAGATCAACACGCAAAAGAGGCAAACAAAACTCAATCAAAAATGGGCAGGATATTTGAACAGGCACTTCACAGAAAAGAGCACTTGAATAGCCTATAATAAATATGTGCAGAAAAGACTCAGCCTCATTAGTAATCAGAGAAATGCAAATTAAAACTATAATGAAATACCGCTTCACACTTGCCAGCTTGGTAAAAATTAGAGGGTTGACAACACAAAGTGATAGAATGTTGAACTAAAATGCTTAAATCTGCTTCTGGGAGTGTAAATTCGGACAGTTACTATAGAGAGCATTCAGGCGTTATCTAGGCTAGGAGGCATATAACCTATGACTGAGCAACCTAGAGCCAGAGACAACCCCTCAGATGTGAGCACAGAGGACACAGATGAAGCCTGGCATAGCAGAGACACAAATGAGTCTCGGAATCGGGTATTATACTTCGGAGAAATGATTGAACTAGAGCTGTGCCACTGACGAGGATAGGATAGCCCTTACAAGCATAATACTCAATGAAAGTGTGCTTCTGAATACAGTGCCCCATTCAGAAACAATCACAAATATGCAAACTTACATCGAACGTTGTTCAGACTTCAAACATACACTCTGAAGCCACCAAGATGAAAGATAATCATAAGGAAAAATTCCAAATAAAGTGTTGAGGAAAATGGTCTAGAAAGAAGCACCTATATATCCTAGAATCCATTAAAATGTCCTGTTTTTAGGATGGGATTAAAGACAGACACAAATTATGCTACTGTTATTCAGTTTTACTCTACTCATATTTTGAAAATATTATTTTAGTATTGCCTCAATATTTCATTTCTCACAATAAAAAAATCAAGGTCTTCATAGCTAACCTATTTCTTTACCTCATATATTGTACACACCTGTGGCAATCAATCATAAGTATATTTTACTTTCTAATGTCCCTAAAAGTGACAGTGTCACCAGAAAAAGGATTGAGGTCAGTGTGTTCTTCCAAAGAAACAGAAAGGTCTCTGTACATAGTGGAAATACTTTATGCAATAAAAAGTAATTTTAAACATTTTTGTACTGAATAAACTAAGATGTTTATTTAGAAAATTCACTGAAGTGGGAAGACTTGAATATTCATGATGGCAGATGAAGAGTTATAGTACATCATATTTAAATAAGCTCATTATGAATAGAAGGTTCCATATTTTCTCCGCATACCCAATAAAACAAAACCCCAATAATCTCGATTTCCCAGTTCTGTTCTTTGTTCCCAGTCCTTCATCCAAAAGTCAATTTTTCACCAATATAGTCAGAAAAGATTTTCCACAAATCTAAACTTATATAACATTTATTTTAAATAAACAAATAGTGAATAAATACCCTGTTTTTATCATCAACTTGACACCATTCAGAGTCACCTGAGAAGAGAGAACCTCAGTGAAAAAAATTGCCTAGATCAAACTGGTCTGTTGCCATGCCTTTCAGATATTATCTTAATTGATGATTGATATGAGAGGGGAATCCAGCCCATGGTGAGAAACACCATCCCTGTACCATAAGGCCTAAGCTGTATAAGAAAACTAGTTGAGCCAGCCAAGGAGCAAAGTCAGCAAGCAGTGCACCTCCAGTTTCTATTCTGGTTTCCTGCTTTGAGTTTCTGCCCTGACTTCCCTCAGTGATGGACTGTGACCTGGAAGTAAGAGCTAAAATAAACCCTTTCTTTCCCCCATATTATTTTTATTCATGTTATTTAACACAGCAACAGAAATCAAATTAGGACAATAAATAAATTAGTGAATTAGTCTATGTTCATACTTGTGTATGTTGGGTCATTTTGTTTTGCTTGCTTTTTAGATTGGTTTATTTTGTTGTTGCTTTGGGTGGGGGTGATTTACCATGCTGGAGGTCAAACCCAGTGCTTTATGCATTCCAGATAAGCTTTCAACCCCTGAGCATCATCTACAGCCTTAAAGGAGGGTTTTAATGGTATGAGTGGGCACCTACAAAATGCTGTGGATGAGACAGAAGTAAAGCCAGGCAGGATGCCACACTAAGGATGCTTACTGGTGGGGTTGGGGGCCGGATGCAGTCAGTAATCAAAATAGTCAGTCAGATCAAAATTCAGTTCTGGTTGGCATAAGCACTACATGATGTTATAAGTATTTAAAATAAAGAGAAAAGTCCTGGTCAACGGCAGTTGAATAGGCCATGAAGAAAGAGTAGGCATGAGTTGGGCTTGTGTACTGTGGTAAAGTAAGTAGAGCAGGGCAAAGGGAACAAGATCCAGGCAGAGGAACAAATAGTGTAGAACACAGTAGTAAATGCTGCATATGATTTACAGTCAGTACTCACAATAAGGAGGAAGGCAACATAATAATTACATGCATGGAGTGGCTTGCTCAGGTGTAAAGATTGTGTGGAAGTTTTGAATAAATATCAGCTGTTTCTTATCCAGACTTAAGCATTCATGGCTAATCTTTGTGTGTGATTGATAGTACTTGTCCTACCCACTTTTTGGTTTCAATTCAGGTTATACTTGGGAACATATGAATATTTGCATAATGAACTCAAGAGTATAATGTAAAGACAAGGAGAAAGAAAATTGATGGATTCAAACAATTATATTACCATATTTTACATCTGAAAGCAAGCTCATTCAAGCATATAAAGCCTAAACTCATTTGTTCAACACCCCATGGAAATACAGTCATTCATTCATTCATCAAATACTTAATGAACATCCATCTAGTGCATGCCAGATGGAAGGATCTGGTGCTCCCCTCAAAGGACATGACACTTTGTGGAGAATCACAGCAAAGGCAGAATTACATGAAAGACTGAGGAAGGGGACATATCTAGTGGGAGTTTGACAAATCCTTTCAGATGAGGTTGGACTCATTCAAGGTGGCATGGCTGAAGACTGATACATTCTTTAGATGAGACAACCACAGAGGATAATGGGGGAAAATATGATCAAAACACATTCTATTGATATATGAACATATCATATAGAAATTCATTGCTATGTTATTAATATATGCTGATAAGAGACTCGTGAACTATGCAATTGTACAGGACGCGTTAAGAACAAACAACACACAGAACAGGAAGTCAGTTGGAAACCTGAGGGAAAACAATAGCTACTGAAGAAAGGGTAATCCTGGAAGTCCATTGCCTCTAAAAGGAAGTCACTGCACACAGTCTCTCTAGAAATTTCTCTCAGGAGGAACTTACTCTACAGAGAGGCATTTAGAGAGTCATAGTAATGTAGTCACATCATTTCCATAGCTGAGAAATATTTTTGAAGGACAGGGGGAGAACGTGCAGGGAGCAAAATGTGAAGTAAGTGACCACAATACACAAAGAATAGCTAATGCCTCACATTAATAGTCCTAAAAAATAGCAGTAACTATAAGAAAACATCTATAAAAGTTCAGAGTGGCTGTTTCTGGGAGATAGACAGCTGACAGTAGGGTAGCGGCTGCTACAGGCCGCTCCAAGCCTCAAGAAGCCTGATGCTTTTCACTATATTCATGTACCATTTTGATCATTTTAAGAGATACTGATCTTAATATTTTTACTTTGTTGTTTGAAAATTTAACGTGTGAATATAATGTGTTTTGATCAAACTCACCCTCCACAGATGTTCTTAAAAGAAATCATGACAATACAAGACCTTTATAATCATTTAGGTTATATATAAATAAATGAGTGACCTCATCTCTAGGGAGACACAATAAAAACTCTGCTCAAAGCTCAGCTGAAGTGTGCCTGCTGCTATCATGTGGTTATTTCCATTTTTGATAAATCATGTTAGTCAGCTTTCTAATACCGTAACAAAACACCTTTGATAATGAAACTATAAAGCAGAATATTTGATACTGACTCACAGTTTTGAGGAGTTCAGCTAATGACCAACTAATCCCTCCTTGGTTTGGGGTTTATACAGGCACATCACGATCATGTCATAGCAGCCAAGAAGAGAAGAAAGAATGACACTGGAATCCCACAATCATCTCTAAGGACTGGCTTCTAAATCCTGCCTCCATCCACTAGATGCCACCTCACACAGGTTCTACCACCTCCTGGTAGCACTATGGTCTGGGGACAAAGCCTCTCCCAGCTAGGCTTTTAAGGAATTTCCAAATCCAAATTATAGACAGCCTCGTTGTTATATGCGGTAGATCTCCCTGGGTCAGCGTTTGATGTAGCTACCCTACAGAACTGCTACACACACTTCCATTTTCCTCATTGCCTGTCTTCTCATTAGAAATCCTCATATAACCCAGTTTCATCCACATCTACAGAATAATAACCTCTCCATGAAAACAAAACCTGCGCTTAAAAAAAAAAAAAAATGAGAAGTCAACTGAACATGATCAGTTGTTCTAAAATGATCTCTGGGGAAATATTTATTCAGCAGACCTTTTCTTTTACACAGATTAAAAAGCACAACAATTAGCTTATTCTCTAAATGTTGGGCTTCATGCCTATAATAACATTCAGGGAATGAAGACAGGAGAGTTAAAAGTCAAGAGCAGTCTGGACTATGTATTGAGATTCAATCCAGTGAGATCCTGTTTCACAAAGAAAAAGAAAGGAGAAGGAAAACAAGAAGAAAGAAAGAAATGCTGACAACCGACCCATCTCTGCACTAGAAAGCCATGCACTCACTCACCTGTCTTGGGGAAATGTGTACACTGAGAGCGAATCTCTCTTCTGGATTCAATATATGAAATAACCATTTAGCTTTGGGTGATTCTCAAGTATCTATCACCCCACTTGCCTTTTCTCATCTATTCTGCTTCCTCCAAGCCCAGAAGAATTAATGGAAAGCTATTGATCTTGTTGAGTGAAAAGCTGAAAAGGTTACTGAGAGTCAAGGGGACCCAGCTATGAAGGGCCAGGAAAGAACGAGACTTCCAACTCAATCAAGGGTTTATCTTCAGAGAAACATGGTGCACACTGATGAGGACCCCTGCCATTTTGCTCTGAGGAAAAGATGGTGGCTCAGCTCTACTTGATACCAAAGCTTCTCCAGTAAGAGCCTTCATAGTTTTATTTCATGTTCTCCATAGCTTTTAAATGACTGAGCAACCTGGTGTCCTTGCTGCTGTCCTTGCTTAACCCTCTGTATTCCAGATCAAAGGTCAACGTATGGCTTGCATGTTAAGAAACATAGAAAAAATAACTGAAAATCAAGGCTTTCTGAGTGTGGAAAGGACAAGCAGGAAGATCCAGATGGGAACCAAACTCCATTTAACAGTGACAGAGATTCGTATTGGCAAGTTCTGGTTAAGAAAGGAAGAAAGTTTGACCTCTTTCTCTATGGAGAGCCATTTGTCACTTGTAGACAAGACTTCTGTCAATACTATCATGATAAGATGCTGGAGGTGTTGCAAGATTCACAAATGTCATTAAAATACCTGCGCAAGAAAGTAATTAAGGAAGCAAAATGCTTAATGAAGCATCCTGATTCATCATGGAGCCTTTTTGCAGAGAGACACTCTTCAGGAGGATCTCCTCAACATCCATCCTCTTATTAAGGACAGGCTCTTGGGTAACCAGGGCCAGCTTCAAACTTGCTGTATAGCTGAAAATAACCCTGAATTTCTGACCCTTCTGACTCTGCCTTCATGTCTTGGGATTACAGGCTTGTGGCATCACACATGGTTTATGTGGTCCTGGGAATCAAATCCAGGGCTTTTCGCATGTTAAACGAGCACTCTATCAACTGAACTACATCTCCAGCAGCCATCGTTGATCCTTATTCAGGAAACTAAAATATGACAATCAAGAGGGTTGGACACTATTTGTGCAAGAAAAATTACTTGGGAAGATGTTGAGGTTCCCTCGCCTTCTTAAAAGCCAACCAAAATTCCTCTACATTCTCTCGTTCAATCAGCTCATAGGATGGCTCCCACAGGTGTGTGTTTCCCTTGGGAATGCTCTTCATTCTTGCCTTTCTAAGACAACACTCCCCTCTAGGAAAACCTTAGATGTGCCCCATAGGTTAGAGATAAACCCCTGGGGTACATGATCCATAGTATCCCACACTTCCTGATTAGAGGCAACACAGTGTCTTCTCATCTCTCCACTGTGCCAGAAGGGAAGACATTGTGTCTCTCATAATGAACCTACCCCACGCAATACCCCGTAGAGTACACTTCTGTGAGATGAATGTGTCCCATAGAATGGTAGCACACATGACACCACAAAAATATAAATATGAGGGTGGGGGTCTGCAGTGTTCTCAAGTTCAGCAAGCTAGAGTGAAAGGTAGAAAGCAGACAGAATTAATTTATGACATCCACACTTTCAATTGCGTTGTGTGAATTAACTCACCTATTTGGTTCTCACTTTTCCCTTATGAGGTAGACACAACTAATATCTGTATCTTGGAAATAAGGAAACTGAGGCATAGCCTGTCTTACTTTCCACAGCTAGAAAGTGGCAGAAGCAAAATAAATGCACAGGCCTTTGGGGCTCCTGAACCCAAGCCTGTAACCATCAGGGCCACTTTGCCATTTTACTGTCATAAAAATGAGGACCATACACCATACAAGACATCAGCACACACCTCTGTGGGGTACACAGTGAACCAGGAGTAAGGAGAGAAAAGCTAATCACCGCTGAGAAAATGTGTGAAGTCAGATTTGTCCTCGCCTATGTCCTGTGCCTCTCCTTCCCCAGCCTCATAGATTCCCCAAGCAACCAATTTTGGAACCAAGTTCAAAATTTTAGAGCCACTGACACCCAATCAAGTTCAGTGCCCAAAATTTAAATGGAAAGTTGAGGCCTTGGTTCTAATAAATTTCAACACTGGGCCACAAATTATACTGTGAGTGGAGCTGGTAAAATCCTTTACCTCCCTTACCTCCCAGATGAGAAAAAATAAACTTACTAAATATTATATATGGCACACTCTGACATAAAATATTTTTAAAAGAAAGGGCTCTTGTCCTGACTTCTATATTTATGGGCTTAAAAATTGAAAAGGTTTAAGATGGGTTTTTTCTTTTTTTCTTTTTATGTTTTGGCTTTTCTTCTCTTTTACTGCTTTGAAAATAAAGTGACAATTCACAGCCATAGTGTATAATCCCACAGTTCGCCATCTGGAGAATAAGGAACAAGGCACCCTTCATATTTGATATTCATGGGTTCCTGGAGGCCAGCGCCCTGACCTTGTGACCTCTGGTAGTTAATGGGAAAAAGCCAAAACCATCCCCTTCTCATTCTTGACCTTGTTCAGAAGGGTCCCATGACATTTTCAAAGGACAATGAAAGCATTCCTAGACATCTAGTCTCCTTAATCCATCTTACTAACAGCTAACTCCATCTTTGAAGAGGATAAGATTTATTGTCATAGTAAACATCATTTTCATACTTCTTGGGAGCAGGAATGGCTAAGAGCAACTGAGGAATGTAAGTTCTCTGGGGCAGAAAACAAGATAGGCTGAATGTCATTATCGTCAGTCCCTGTGTTTGGGGTGGTTGTCAGAAGTCTCCAAGAGTGATCACCTTAAGTCATCTCTATAAGTAGACGTTTCTAACTAAGGTTTTTAGACTTCACTACTTTGCCTTTCCTTCCTCCTGAATTTAAAACTTCAGAAATGGCTGGAATGCTACCCAGGTTCTCCTCCAGAGAAGAGGGTGACATGTCCTCATGAAGGGACATTCAGCTGGTAGAATGACTAAAGCATTTTGATACAGAGAAAAACCATGAAGCCATGAAGTGGTCGAAGCAGAGACAGCATGGCCACTTCCCTTTAAATACTCTCCAGTGAGGCTCTGGAAACAGCTGGGTTGGTAAAGTATGGCTGCACGGGTGTGAGGACCTGAGTTTGAGTCCCAAAAGCCATGTCTAAAAACCAGATGTGGGGGCAGTGCTCTTGTAATGCAGGGTTGGGGAGGCAGAGACAGGCAGATCATGGGGTTTCCTGGATAGCCTGCTCAGAAAACCCCTTGTAGACTCCATTCAAGGAATCTGTCAGGGAGAGACTGTAATAACACCAAGTCCACAGTTACCCTCCAAGAAACTGCTAAGCATCCTCCAATTGACCACTAAGTAAATTGTCTCTTTCCTATTATCAGTTGGTTCCTAGAAAAGTTACTTTTTCCTGGGTAAAACTGAACCACTACAAAATTAGTGAAGTGCTTGGTGCTACCAAGAGCACAGCCAAGATCCAAATCCAAGACTCTGCCTCTAACACCTTCGAGGCCCTCAGACAGACCTAAATGGTATCTGACTCTTCAGGGTTTTATGGGTCTAGGGTGACAATTCAGAATACCTGGAGAGCTGGAGTTGCTCTTAGCTCTTTCCTGTCACAGAGGAAGACTCTAAATAAATTACGAGATCACAAGCTCCCCAAGCTGAAAGTTGCCTTAGCATTATTCCTCAAGCCATTGTACTTAATAATTGCCTAGAAGCCTTGTTCAAATGCAGAGTCCAATTGAGTGGGTCTGAGTAGACAGAGACTACATTTCCTACTCCTCCTCCTCCTCCTGGGTAATATAAGTGCTGCTGGTCCAGAGACCGCAGTGAGGAAGAAGACCCCAGAGGAAATCTACTCTAACCTTTTGGCCCAGCATATGGTTATTCTGTACAGACTTCCCAAAGACTGAAAAACTCCAAGGAAAGGGCCTGTGGTGGTCTGAACAGGTATGGCCCCCATAGACTCATGTGTTTGAATGCTTGGAGTGTCACTTAAGCTGTTAGGAGGTGTGACCCTGCTGGAGCAGGTGTGGCCTTGTTGGAGGAAGTATGTCACTGGGCTTTAAGGTCTAAAATGCTCAATCCATGCCAAGGTGAAACACACACAGTTTCCTCCTTGCTGCCTGCAGCTCATGATGTAGAACTCTCAGCTCCTTCTCTAGCACCATGCCTGCCTGGACACTGCTGTACTTCCCACCATGATGATAATGGACTAAACCTCTGAAGCTGTAAACTAGCTCCAACTAAATGTTAGCCTTACTAAGAGTCACCTTGGTCCTGGTGCCTCTTCACAGCAATGGAAATCCTAACTAAGACAGAGCCTAAGGCTGACGAATCAGAATCTAGAGATGTGGGGGGCCTCGGCTTCTTAAACTGAATGTGTTCCTACCCAAGCAGTACAGTAAATACAGAGCTTTGTACTGTGAATTGCCTGAGAATAAGAGTTACCTCTATGCATGCCAGCTGATGTCCCAGCAATATCAAAATAAAACTAGAACGAGCCCCCCCCCCCATAATGCATTTAGTCATGGAAAAACACACTGATCTTAACTTGTGTTGTGACACACGAAGCTTTAATTATTTACCAGCTCTTAATGCCTGATTCATAATTAATACCAGAAAACACTTCTCTCTCTAGCTGCTCCTTGATTGCTGCCACGGCTATGGGATTAGCATATCAAGATCAAATTCATCTTTTCTTCGGAATCCCATGAATATGTATCCAGCTCATTGAAGGAAGAGTTTAGAATGCAATTTGCCAAAGCATTAAGGAACTAATAGGAAAGAAAATAGATAATGGTCACCTTCTTAATTTAAATTAATTTAATTAAATTTAAATTAAAAATTAATATAGCCGGAAAGCAAAATAGCAAAACTATATGCATGTTTTAAAATGTCCCTTGTGAAATGATTAGAAGTAATGCTAGCTTTGTCCATAATAGCCTGTGTTAAAATATACAATTTGTCCCTGAAATTTTACCTTCTAGAAATCCAGAATAGCAATAGTTCTCAGGAAAGCAGCTCCCTCAGGGCTGGGGAGAAGGCTCAGTTGGCAAAGTGCTTGCTCTGTGAGCATGGGGACCAAGTGCAGATCCCAGCATTCTCGTAATAAACCAATAATCACAGAGCAGGGAAGGTTAAACAATTCAATTCCTGAAGCTTGCTGGACAGTCAGGTTAACCAACCTGGTGAACTCTGGGCTCATTAAGAGACCATGTCTCAAGGTAAAACAATCATCAATCAATCAATGAAGTGAATATCAATAGAGAAAGACTTCTGGTGTCAACCCTGTCCATCTCTGACTTCCACCCACATGTGCACACACATGAACATGTACACATGCATGTAACACACACACATACACACATACGCATACACACACATACACACACACACACACACACACACACACACACACACACACACACACACACACACACACACCTCCCATCTCCCTCCAAAATAAGAATTAGTGGCCTCAATGGCATACAGCCTTGGTCCCTGGACTGTGGCCTATAGGCAAACTGCTTTCATCCTCAGAACTAAATGAAAGATGAAGCAGATGTTTTAAACTATATCTGTGGCATTCTTGCTATGATCATCTCTCTTGGAAATTTGGAGGCTGTTCTCAATAACAAGCAGAGGATTTAGAAAAACAAACAACATTAATTTGGGCTTCTAGTTTGAAGTATAAAAACGAATTTGCATTTGGAAGGTTTGAATGTGTCTTGCTTGCCTACATTTTTTTTTTTTTTTTTTTTTTTTACTGCTCCAGTTCAAAGTCAGAATGTATAATTTTGAAAGCATCTAAGATTTCATCTCAGTAGCATACTAATCAACATTGACACACAGATTCCCAAGGAAAAAGCACTGGCCTCCTTCCACCTGCCTTGCGGGCTCTGTGAGCATCGCTCCTAGCTTCATCACCTCCCTGCCACTGCCTGGACCGACTTACCTTCAGTTTCCATCATCTTCTTGTCCTGAAAACTCTCCTCTCTCAAGACCCACCTCAGATATCTCCTGCCCTATGAAAACCTCCATAACCTAACTGTCCATCGCCGGCTCTCACAGGTGCCTGGCTCTGTGCCTTCCCAGCACTCAGACAATATCTTTTCATCATCATGCTATTTCCTTGAGGGTCTATTGACAACCACAGAAAGGGCTGAGCTCCTTGGGGAAAATTACTCACTTTACCTGGCACCTGAAAGAAAATCACTTAGTGAATGCCCATTAAGCTTAATCAATGAAAGGATGACTGAATGCGTGAACGATTAAATTGTGGACTAATCTTGTTCATTCTCTTGAATCAAACCAGATCCACGCCAGTCCTCCAATCCATTGCTCAGTGACCGGTGATTCTGATTAAGCTATGGTCCCCAGAGCGACACAAAGGACATCTCATCTGTAGACCTGATGCCTAGCACATAGCTTGCACAGCCAGCATGCTCAACGTGTATCCTCAAATAAATGATAGCTACATCAGTACTAACCAACCTCTAAACTATTCAAACCAACACACCACAGAGAGAAGCCCTGCAGCAATTCCCTGCAGACATGTCACAAGGAGCATGCTGCAGGACTGGCAGAGCTTTGCTCAGTGCTCAGGACACATGCATGGTATGGCTCAGCTCTAACCCCTCCATTTCTTCTTCTTGGGCCTTCCACTAAACAGTATCCAAAGACAGAAGGCAGCCTGTGCTTACACCATAGTGAATCACCACCTCTCCTCTGGTTTCAATTCAGATTTTTTTTTTTTTCATTTTTAAACAAAGCTTCCCAGAGCCAAACTGCTCCCCATGACTGCCAAGCCAAATAGGTTCTCTGCAAATTCTGGAAGCAGCATTTAAAAACACCAAGGCTGGCAAGCATCTGACCTGTAGCCACATTCTTGTTGTCTTTTAATTAATGATGTGCACAGAGCTTAGCAACCTGCCACTGCCACTCACCAGCAGGCTGTCTCTCTTGTGGACTTGGTGTGCAGCGAGCTGGTAACTCCGGAGAGGGTTGGCCTACTTGATCTTATTCTAACAGACATCTCTGATGGAGGTGCTCTGGGATTTAGTCTTCTGTCCTTACCTCTCACCGTTTTGGTTCCATCTTCCCAGTAGCCAGCCCCTTGCCTTCAGTCAGAGAATGCTTGCTTCAAAACTTAATCCGCAACCACTAAGCCACCTTGCCCACAGGGACTCAGCCACCAGCAGCTGATAGATGGAAGCCCTCTGATAGACCAGCACTTACTCTGACCCTCCTGACCTGTGGCAACCCCGAAGAAAATATCTTTCCTGCAAGTATCCACACCTGCTGACATCTGGAGCGTGAGAATTAGGGCAAACCTCTGTGGGTGGCGCTTCCTGAAAGCTAGGCTAAACCATCATGACCTTGACGGAGTCTGGAGGCTCAGCTTAGAGGTCTCCTTTCCTGTGAGGTCCTCCATGACCAGCCCATCTTCATCAGCATTAATAGCAAGAGAGATTCCTTTTGTCCTGTGTCCTCTGGCGTTAGGCTCAGGTTTCCATCATCATCTCACTATTTGTGTAGGGGTCTCCATGGAGATTAAAGAGAAATCTCAGAGCCACCTGCTCCTAGTAGCTATGGACACACACCCCACTATTGACCTTCACCTTTGGTGATAACTTCTTCTTGCCTGGGAGTCTGCCCTTCCCATGTCGCCGTCATTCTGCCTTGACTTGGTCTGATAAAACAACAACAGAGAATTAAAAAGAGGTTTGAGGACAATAAAAGTATCTGTCCTCCCTCGCAGTACCCTATGAGGAGATTCCAGACCCAGGAAGCAATTGGGAAAACCTTGCACGCAGGCATGAGCCGTGGCTTTCTGAGTTGGTGGTCCTTGCTAAAGGGAGAAAAATGAGGGTCAGCTCTCCTCCTAAATGTGGCAGACATTGCTTGAAGATTAGCGTGTGCTGCCATTGTAAAGAGCTTAGGAAGGGGGAGGAAAGAAAGAAGAGACACAAGACATGGTCTACACTCACATTAAATCCCAGCACAGATTGTAGGTACAGTAGGAGAGCAGGGGAGGGAGAGAACTCAGAGATAGAAAAATCTTCATGAAGCAGATGGGATTTAATGAGTCTTGAAGAATGAATAAAATTTAGGTAAATGGGTGCTAATGGGAGAAAGGCGGGAGTTCCAAGTGGGTTGAACAGCACGCACAGAGGTGGGAACGAGTCCAATGTGTGCAAAGAACAGCTTTACAAGCACTGCCTGCATTCTTACAGTGCCTTAGCGTGTTTCCCAGGGCATGGAGGGGAAGACAGGTCTCTCCTTTATACCTCCCTCAAAACTCCAAAATAATAACAATCAAGCAAGAGTCCCAGAAAACTCCTGAGTCATTCTAGTGGGTTCTGTACTGAAAAGGTCCTGGTGGCCATAGATGGACATGCAGAGCCCCTACGGGGACCTGGTACAATTCTGAGCAAGTATCTTTATTCCACTTGGGGCAGAAGCAGGAGCATCTCAGCCTGGGCTCGAAGTGAGGGATACTGTTCAGCCCCACATTTCTTTATCCAATACGGCCAGGTGGCAGGATGCCAGCCCATTTGCTGCCCGTCTAGGAGGATATTTATGAGCACATATTTTTCTTTTCTTTCCTGGTAGGTTTGAGGAGATGGATGAAAGGTGAGAATTCCTCCTAATAGCTAGACCTCATCGTGTTCCTGGGGGTGCTGTGTTCCCAGTAACTCAGCCGCGGCTGCCAAAGCTGTTAAGAATTCTGGACCTCCGACTGCATGTTGGAGAAGAATAAAAAGAAATCCCAGGCTGTAAAAATGAGCACCCTGAAATGAATTCTCTCGCACAAACCATTTCTCCTGGTTGAACATTATCAGCCTTTGGACCTTGGCTAAAACCGAGTAGCTTTGCCGTCAATTCACAAAATACAATTATCCGCTGTCTGCTTTTCTGATAGCAATTCTTTCGTAGGTGAAAAATGCAACTGTTGGGTCCAGTACAGAGAAACCTTGATGCAGCACAGAGCAACCAGCAGCAGGCAGTTCATCAAACTCCAAACCTATTTTCCCAGTTCCCCAGGGGTTGGGGGCGGGGGCGGGGGTGGTGAGCCGAGGGAGACATTTGCACTTTGGAGTAAACACTAGCAAATTAAGTGTCTGAATAACTACCAGCACCAAACCTGAAGAAAGAAATGTGTTCCCCATCTCTAGCTTTGAGGCACCATTTTTCCCCTAAAATGTGCTTGAATTGCCATGCAGGAGTGGTCTGACTTGGAAAGATTGGCTGCCTTTTTCTCACCCAAGTAATAGCAAAACCCATTCATTACCCCTCAGCCTTGGCTTATGGGTTTGTAATTCCCACCACCAAGGCTGGGAATATCAGACCCCATTCTGTCATGAGGCAGAGAGGAACAAAGTCTCTCCCAGGGAGCCAAGTGCTCACTGTGTGAAGTAAATTACCTCTTCTGCTGTGCAAAATGCCTGGGATCCTACCATTTGGGGCCAGGAAAACATTCCCTCTAGGGCAATCTGCTCAGCCACATGTGATAACACCAGGCTATTTTTAAACTATTCTTTCTTGAATGTCTGAGTGTGAGCCCAGGTGAGCAGAACCAGCCAAAGCAAGTCAATCAACTTCACTTCCCCTCTGTTGTGTCAGCTCCCCAAGCACCAGCCATTTGTCCTCTGTACATGCATACTGCATGGAAGCACACACACACACACACACACACACACACACACACACACACACACACACACTTCCATGCCCTTCCCCCCATTTTCCTCTTGACTTCCATTATTATCCCTCTTCCTTTCTGAATATCTCCCTCCTATTTACCTGCCCTGAGATGAGTCTTGATAAACAGAGAAGTCTGGCTTTTCTGTACTGTTTATTTAATAGGGAAAAAAAAACCCTTTCATCAGAAACAAAGCAGATCCCTTGTTAATGCACTTTAAGCCTTCCACAGGCTTGATGAAAATTTGGCACACATATGGCATGTGAAGCTTGCATCTCTGCATTATCAATCTGACATCAACAAAGACAATGATGCCTAGCTCTGCCTTCTTAAAGGAGAGAGCATGTTTGCAGTTGTTATTGACATTACTGTCTAACGAGAAAAAGGAAGACTCTAATTATGACTAGACAAATCATGAGTGAGGCTCGTTTCATTGCGGTCCTGGGAAAACAATGCTTTGGGGGGAAAATAAATGAAGCCAAGGGGTGAATAAAAGAGAAACGTTTTTAATTTGCTAAGTGTCCTCAATTACTCTTCCAATCCAGCCATCCTGGATTATGAGTTTCCTATTCACCCATGCCCCTGTGACTCTCCCTGTCCAGGCACCCCTTAGATTACCTTGTACCTTGAGTTCTGTACTGTGCACACTGCACTCTCTGTAGAAGGCAATCACAAAAGTATGGTAACCAAATTGAGGAACACTGAAAAACTACTAGAAAAGTTTATGCTGCACAGGAGTGGAAGGATGCTTTCTTAAGGGATTGGCTATGTCATCGTTTCCTGGTTTTATAAAGTGTTGTTCTCAGCTATTAGATTTTCTTAAAATAGGCTTGTACTGATCATCTCTAAGGCCACATCTAGATGGGCGAGTCAACAGCCTTCCCAAAGCAGACAACTCGAGCCTCATTGCCCCAGGTCCTCACTGGGCTGTAGGGTCTACAGCTGTGGGAGGTTGCTTATCAGGATTTTGCCATGGCCCATACCTTACAAGGTTACCAAATATTTGCATCTCAGTAGGAAAGTGTCTGCCTTCATTCCTTATCTTCTAGATTTTGTGGTTACAGAATTGTCCCTGATATGAAGGGAACAAATTAAGAATATGACCCCCAAACCATAGGGAACCTCTCTTTTCCTGTCTAGTTTGCTGGCTGATGGTAAGGAATTGCATTCAGGCATACTAAAGCTGCCAGAAGGCCAATTCTCAGCCTTCCCTAAAGCCAGTTTAAATCTGTACTCATCCTGGTGCATTCACATTCCCCGGGGAGGAGAGCTGAAATTTTGGAAAGACTTAGGGAGAAAGGTGCTTGTGAAAGACATAAGCAATGGGTGCTTTCCTGACCTCCTCTGCAAGAGCAAAGGAGGGAAGAAAGAGGTGATATGGAAGAGAGACTCAATCCAAGGCTCACCTCAATTCACCTCAACAATGCTTTAGTCGATGAGTCATAAACATAGAAATAAGAACTTCTCCTGAAGAACCCAATGTGCCCAACTTCCTGGCAGTTGCACCCTCTTGGGCACCATCAGCGTGTTCTAGGGAGTTTGTGCCTACTAGCACCTGCTGTTTATTTACTTGTGGACCAGCCTGGCATCTAGCTACCTGTATAATCCCTTCTAAGGCACTTTGAGACCCTTCACTGAAAACTCAAATGACAGGTGCAAATTTGGTTTGGTGACAAGATGGAAGACGACATGGTCCAGTATCTCTTGGGATCCTCTCTCTTTTCCCAGTTCCTACATCCTGACCTCTCTCTGGCTAAAAGAAGGTTTGAAGATTGATGACAGAGCACATCGTCTGCCATCCCAGTTGCCTGTTGCCATGGATAATTAGCCATTGGCTGTTTATTTACATAACTTCTATTTGCCTAGGGACCAATGAGCTTATTTATTCCAATAAGCAATATACACCTGTATAAACAGGAAGAGAAAATGCATGATGTTTTTACTGGAACAGACAGGATTTTTATTAGAAAACATACATGTGACAGTAGTAGATTATAATCAATATTGGGACTTGGTGTTAAGAACTGTCTTCAATTTGCAAAATAATAAAACCTTATTAATTCAAAGCTCTAAGGACCAGAAATCTCAGCAGCTTAACTCGCTTTAGAGCGTCTCATAATTTTGTCCAATAAATAGTGGGACATCAGGCAGCTGAGGAAGAGCAGTTGTGTCCAATCAAGCATGATTTTGGATAACCAATATTGATTTAATGAGGTTTTAGTCTATATCAGCATTTCAGCCACACTGTTATAGCTGAACAACCTTCCAAGGTCAAGCCCAGAGGTTTACCCCTTACCTGAGGTGGAAAATAATGAAACCTATTTTCCCCTGGGGGAAAAAATACCTATAAATCACATTTTCCACACCTTGTGTGACTGCCTTAAACAGCCCAACCCTGCAACACATCTACCTGTCACTCCTTCGGCTGCCTCAAGGAGACTCCACCAGGCTCCAGGGAAGAGAGCAGCAGGGAGAAAATGACACCTCGGACATTAGACTGACAGTCTGTGCATGGGCTGTGCTGCAGAGAGGCTTAGTTTAGGGGAAGACTCTCTCAGTATTTCAGGGTCATTGCTTCTTTTCCCCTAAAGAAAAATGAGCATGAACCGTGAAAGGGAGTCAGCCTGAAAATGGGAGCAGACCCAGAATACAGAGATCACGGGTTACAGGACATCTCCTCACTGCTCTTTCTTTCCCAACATTCACAACTGTGTGCTACAGTCCTGCCATTTTGAACTTGGTGTACCTCTCCCTTGTGATTAATGCGGTCAGGTAACATCATGCTAATTGGTAGTCTTATCATACATATTCTAACCATCCACAGAACTCAGAGTCCTTATTAGAATTGAATTCCTGAGTCTCCTTGTGAAATGTAGGGTGCTGCTGAAAGCTAATATGCAATTAAGTCTCTGTGCCCTAAGAAAGAACAGGAAGACTTTGTGCCTCTGTCAAGCCTCCTCCACAATGGATTGAAACCTTGAAGAGACATGTGGGGAATAAGAGTCTTGCTCAGGGAATAGCAGATGAGCAGAGTTAGTGCTTTGTGATACTGGAAGGTTTGAATGTTGGGGGATTTCGATCTGAAAAGCTTTTCTTTGACAGCTTTGACGAAAGGACAAGGAAAAGGGAGAGCATGCAATATACTGATGGCCACTAGAGGGTGCAGCAGGGATAATGCCAAGAGCTGCCCTCTGTAGGTGATCCTGGGAGCTGTGTAAAATTTGGTCTGGGCAAAATTGACACATAAAATCCTGTGTGCATTTTTAATTGTCCTAAATTATCTACTTTTATAGCACAAATTGTGTGTGTGTGTGTGTGTGTGTGTGTGTGTGTGTGTGTGTGTGTGTGTGTGTGTGTGTGTGTACACATATCCCAAGTTTGCAAAAGTGACTGTCATCCACAATGAACATATATATGGGATATATGTGTGTGACATCAAATCATGGATGGCAGTCACTTTTGGAACCCCAGGGATGTCTTTGGCATACCATACCATCAGACATCCTAATGCAGTTTCTTTCCTTGGTGCTCCTTTCCTCTTCCCTCCAGAAAAGCTTTAATTCCCATTCAGCTAGTTTCCAAGCACCACCCTTCTATGCAATGAGCATCTACTGTGGATAGATCACACAGTAGGGGAAGGCATGGGCCCTGATCTCAAGAAAATTACCATCTAATACCCCTTCTGTATGCTTTACCTCAGTGGAGACAGGTAAACAACTCTTGGGATGCTACTCGGGGAGCAGATTGTGCATGCCAAGGGGTCTAGAATGAAAGATTTGAAGCTGGAAATTTCAATCCAGCTTTGAGTTTCCAAAAGATCTGGAAGCTTTAAAAAGTCTTTATTAGAAATGCAATTAAAACGTCAAGATGATATTTTTTAACCTAACAGATTGCCAAAGTTGTTCTTAAAGACAGTACTTAGTCTTGGCAAAGGCTCACATGAAATTAACAATATTATCCCTTGCTGTCAAGAATGCAGTTTGGCAAAACTCACTGAGGCTTATTTGGCATACATATCAAACACAGGGAAAATGATGTATCCCCTTTGACCCAATAATGGCTCTACTCCAAGCCTGAAGTGATAGAGGCTCAATCTTGTATGATGGTAGTGAGATAAAGAAAGTGGCCCCAAAGAATGTCCATTCCAGGCAGTGGACATTTGTGCTATTGTCAAACTACATAAAAGCCATTGGCCGCCATGCCACACTGGGGGTCAGGGTGGAGGCAAAGGAGTTGAATGTGTTTCTATGGGCTCCTGCATGAGCAACTAGATCTATGCAGATGCTTTTAAATGAAAGCAGTTAGAGCAGAAAGAGGGATAAATTGCAAGAGGGCAATTAAAGTTAACTGTTGGACATTTGGGGATACAGAGCGCTGGGGAAAGTGTCTGTAGGACACTAATGAAAAGCTGAACGAGATATGAAGACTGCCAGGGATGGCGTTTGGGGAGTAGTCGTGATGTTTTTAAGGGAAACTGAGTTTTCAAACTGGAGGTCATACGATAAAGCTTAAATAAGAAGGCAGGGAAGGAAGCTGGAGTAGCGGGTGGAGCAGGTACGGGCTTGAAGGAAAATCGGGTCAGGGGAATGATTCACCCACATCTGTCCACATCTGTCTACGTCTGTCCACATCTGTCTACGTCTGTTGCAGCACAAGTGGATGGAGCAGATCCCCAAGCTGGATGAAAGTACCCAGCAGAAGAGGAGAAAGAGAGGGGGAAACTTCAGCAGGGTAGGGTTACCAGTTTAAAAAAAAAAAGCAACTCAAAATGTCCAGGTACAATTGAGCCCCAGCTAAGCTTGAGTGAGTGTTCTAGCCTAAGTATATCCTCGTGCAGGATTTGGGACACACTCACACTACAGAGTTTGTTTACTGTTTGTCTGAAATTCTAAGTTCACTAAATGCCCTGTGTTTTTCAGGCAGCCTTGGGTATGGAGAAGACAAAGGGATGAGGAAAAGGGATACAGAGTTACTTCTGCTCTGAAAGAAGAGAGAGCGAACAGAGAATGGAAAAGGGAAAGCTAATGTGAGGATCTCTCTGAGGTCACAGAGGCCTTAAACACGGAAGCCAAGGCATATGGAAAGTCAAAGGCCAACATAAGGATCTGGCAAAAGGATGTAAATGTTTGCACAATCTGTAGGTAAAAGGCAGGTGCCGGGAAGCTCAGCGCTGGAAACCATCCACCTGTGCCAGGTAGGAATAAAAAGACTCAGAGAGTCAGGGCCTCATTAGACTGTGCCATCAGGCTGCCATTTCATTCTTATCAGGTGAAGGGAAAGGGTGTGTGTGTGTGTGTGTGTGTGTGTGTGTGTGTGTGTGTGTGTGTGTGTGTGTGTGTGTGTAAAATGCATGAAAGGGGAGGGAGTAGGAGGGAGAAGACAAACTGATTGGAATGATTTCTCTAAACAAACTTACAGAAATAATTTCTTGAGAAGGTAAAGGAGAAAGCTTCGTGGTGACTCCCTGGTGTCTGACATAAACAAATGAACAAGCAAAGAACGGTGACGACAAAGGGAAACAAAAGGAGAAAGAGGCTGAGCAGAGAGGACCCTGAGAACCGCGGGGGATACAGAGACAGCATGGGTCCCCTTAGCTGCCGATTCTTTGAGCATCTCAGTACAAGCATTTCACATTCAATCTGAACTCTTCAACAATGCTTCAGGGAGGATGTTATTATCCCTGTGTGACAGGATAATATTGGGAATTATTCATTGATTTTCTGTTTTGCACCAGGTAGTTCACTTAGTCACCACTCCCAATTCAAGCAGCTAGACAAGTCAATACTCATCACATTAGGGGGGCAGATGAAACAGGCAGAAAGTAGAGGGAAAAAAATAGAGGAGAGGTTCTGGTGTTCTGTTGCAAAAATTTGATGTTCTTATAAAACTCAAAAGAACCTTGGGCAGAGGTTAAGTGTTTGTATGAAATTTAAGAGCACTGGTTTCCCTGGAGATTGGAAAACTTCTTTCTAGTTAGGGAGAAGGAAGACACAGGGAGGAATGCCACAATAAATGCTACTGGACCCCAGAGAGGACATCATATGCCTATTGACAAGCCAGGCCCAGGGAGATAGGAAGCTTCCAGAGAGAAACGGACAATGAGTCAAGACAATGGTACCCTAGCAGCAGGAAACAATCTTATACCACAGTGTCACCTGAAAACAACAAAAGTATTTCAGGAACTTCATGAAAGAATAGAAAGAGAACAAGGGACCTGATCAAGCTATGTGGACAAGGATGAGGTATCAAAGGTTAGCAGGTGGCCAAGATCCAGGTGGGTCCAAGGGCACTGTGCTAGATTTGGATGGACAGGTAGTAGCAGGGAGAAGACCCTCTCCCCAGTACTTTGACACTGGAAAAGACAAGCAGAGGTGAAACGTTTCACTAGTTAGCTGGAAAGGACTGACATCATAGTATAGGGCTGTCATAAAACACGCAAAGTCCAGCTGCCAAAAATCTTCAGAAGTTATATACTTGTTCAAATTAACTATAGACTGGGAAATCCAATGCTCTCTTCTGGCTTCCTCAGGTATCTGGCATGCACAGGTATACATACATATATGTAAGCAAACACTTAAATACATTGCATTAAGAAAAACTAAATTTTCTTAATTATAATTTTAAAATCCAGAACAAAAATTTTAAAAAAAACTGGTGGCCAGACAGACATCTCAGTGGCAAAGAGTACAGAGGATTCTTGGGGCTCCAACCTAGCCTGCTTCATGAATTTTAGATCAATGAGAGGTCCTGTTTCAAAAGAAAGATGGATGATATGTGAAGACCACCACCAGAGTGTTTCCTCTCTCTCTCTCTCTCTCTCTCTCTCTCTCTCTCTCTCTCTCTCTCTCTCTCTCTCACACACACACACACACACACACACACACACACACGTACATATATACACACACATACAAGCACACATACACACATACAGAGAGAGAGGCAGAGAGACAGACACAGAGACAGAGAGAGATCAAAAAGTATGAAGTGATATCTAAGCCTACTACCTACATTTTATAAGTGCAAAAACTGAGGCTTGAGCCATTATTGAGTCTTAACCATGAAGATAATGGGCAAATTCTGAACAGGGTCTGTCTTGCTCCTGAGCCCATTGGCTCCCACTCCACCATGAATCTTTATCCAGGGAAAGAAGTTTCCAGTCACCTGGAGTTTCCTTACAGATCAGCCTCATGAAGTGCTGGGGCTGTGGGTACCAGCAGCCAAAAGGGTACTTTAAGATCCCCAGAGCTGAGAAACCTTCCAAATTAGAAACTTTCCTTAACAGTCAGTTACTTGGATGTGATGCTGTCTAAATAACTAGACCAATGAACGCCATGAAAACCACAATTTGCATTCTGAGAGCCCAAAGCTTTGCTGCCCGGAGTCACACTGAGATTTTTATGCTGCCATTAAAGTAAAGCATCAGCAATTCCTCAGGGAAGTGGAAAGCAAGAGTTCAAAGGACACATTAGCAAGTTTCTCAATTAAATGCCAAGCAGTAATACAAGTGTGTTTTAGCACCCTCTTACTTAGTCATTTAATTTTTCTTGAAAAAGAAAAGCAGCCCTCAGGGTGTCCAATCTAATGCCTGTCTAAAGCAGACAGTTACTGCCTGCTTAGAAAGGCTACCAATATACATTATCTGATTATGTCTACTTCTGAAGAGGAAAATTGATCAATTAAGGAAAAGAAAGGTTTGCAGAGCAAAAAGAAAAAAGAAAAGAAAAGAAGAAGAAAAAGAAGAAGAAGAAGAAGAAGAAGAAGAAGAAGAGAAGAAGAAGAGAGAGAGAGAGAGAGAGAAGCTATGAGCCGTGCTCCTGCTGGGAGCTAATGAGAGTTCCACATAAGTTGGATTCCAAATTGGAGGCCATGAGTGTTGTGTTCACTGCAGCCCAGCCAAGGAGCATGTTGGGGAATGAAGGAATAAGAATGGACTTAGAGTTAGCTAACTTACACATTTGTGGGACAGCTGTGTGGACACATCCTGGTCCCTGGGCTCCACTGTCATCTAGGGTGCTTCTTTTGAAAACTGTCAGTCATCCGAGGGCAGGTGATAATGACTCATCTGATCTGTATGGATCCTCCGGCACTGATACCACAGAGCCATATGTTTCCAAAACCGTGAGGTCTTGCATGCTGTGGGTATACAATTGGGACTTGCTGTTGGATGATTAATGAGCAGTTTCTGAAGAAAAGAGAGGAAGATATACACATTCAAGATGTATCAGAAATGCTCTGATCCAGAAGTAAAGATGGTATCTACTTCAATCAAACCACAGGACATAGTGCTCAAGTGTAAAGTTGTGCGTTCCTGGTCTGCCTCCATCCCTACGGGCCATCAGCATCTCATGTACACTAAGCATGTATTATGCACTTGAATGAAGAAAAGCCATTGAGATTGCAGTCACTGGGACTGGGAGCAGCCTCTGTCAGGTTACAGATTAGTCTAAGCGCTCAGCACTAATAAATAGGTGGAGATTGCCCTGCACATAAGACAGCCCAAAACAATAAATATCAGTTGAGAAAGACAAGATAATGAAATGCTAGGCTGGGTCTGTGCCTGTGTCTAGTGGGAGATCTTGGGAAGAAGATACAATCTGGTGTGACAGTTTGAGTGTGTTCCTCTACAGGAAGGGATGGGTCTGGGAGGACAGAGAGATATATAATGGCCCAGGACTTCACAGCTCTCTTGGCGGTGTCATTGATAGGACACCTACATGGGCACTAGCCTATATCTCTCCTGGTTGTCCCTGTAATGAAGCAATCAGACTAAGAACTCCTCTAAAAGCACTCCATCCCGGGCCTCAAAGAGTCAAATAATTAATTCTGTCTTTCCTCATGAGTAGTCTGCATGCAGGGAAATATTTCATGTTCTGAATTTGTCCTATATAAGGACAAGTAAGTCTGATTAACTTTTAAGGAACCGGATTGTCCTAACTCTTCTTCCATTCCACATTAAAACAAGCAGAATTGACACCTGTCTTGCTCTAGAAAATTTGTATGTTCTGAGCCCTAGCTGTGCCAAGCCCAGCTAGTCAGGGTTCTTATCCTTTGAGAGCTCATACAGCGTGGTTTCTGGTCCTGAAAACTGTCAAATTATATGTCTAACATCTGTGGCAAGTGACCCAAAAATTCCCTTAACATTTTTCTACAGCTAAGTATCACCAATAACAGAATTATCTTTTTTTAAATGGAAAAAAAAAGAAAAGAAAAGAAAATTAGCACCAATCACGACCCAGAACTTAGCAGCCTAATACAAAAGAGTTTTCACCCTTTCGAAGGATTTTATGGGAACGACCTTCCGAGAGTCAAGACAGAATTCCTGTGCATCCCATTGACACCCCCCTCCCCACCGCCACCTCTGCCTCCCACCTCCTACTGGCTGCAGTTGCACAGTTTGCCACACCATATGGCAAAGGCTGAGGTCAGACATATAAAAACCCTTTCAGTGCAATGAAGAATGGTTAACAAACATGTGAATGTAAATTCTAACACGTTGTAAAACTGTGGCAAACCAGGCTGAAAAGGAACTTTAGTGAGGGAGGGAAATCTGCCTTTTAGCTCCGCCCAGCCCTTCCAGCTCATTACAGGTATTGTGGGGAAAGAATGGAGCTTTGTGCCCTCTCTTGGCAATCTGCACCCTGCTATCCTGCAGACTTCTCATGGCTTTTCCATGATGATTTAGGAAGTGTAGTGTCTGCAAGTTGGGAAAGACTTCGGCCCAGTGTGCTCTTTCTGCATCCGGCATCCATCCACTGATATGTGCTTACACAGAGACTCACACCCGCTTGACCAGCCTCAGCAAAATTTGCCCCAAGTCTCACTCTAAAGCTCCTTGCCCATGTCACACAGTGTCCTCCAAGGTCACTGGGTCAATCTAGTGGTAAGAGAAACCCATCCGGAGCTTACACTAAAAATTGGCGCTATAGAAATATGTACAGACTGTTGTTGGTCCTGCTACCCTACCACCAGAAAAGAAACTCCAGTACCATGGTGAGGAATCTGAATGAAAGGAAACCTCCTCTCTCTAAGCTATCAGCCAGCACTCAAAGCAAACACACACGTGCGCACGCACACACACACACACACACACACACACACACTACAAAAGGCCTGTTGAAATACCTTAAGTTCTTCAGCCTTCCTCTTTAATACTCAGGGTGGAAAAGCCCAAAGGACTTGGGAGAACTCTAGAGAAGAGGTATCTGGGGACAGCAGGTTCAAGGATGAAAGTAGATGAACTTCTCTTCCCAAAGATATTTCTTTCTCTCACGATCATGGGAAAAAACAGTAAGGAAATTCCTCAAAAAAATTAAAATAGGGGAACAACGGGGACATAGTACAGTTGGTAAAATATTTGCCTCTCCAGCATAAGTGCAGGTTGCTGAGCCCACATAAAGAGAAGGCAGTCTTGATGGTGTGCGGCTGTAATCTCAGAGCTGGGGTTGCAAGAGCAGGCGATCGCTGGCCACACAGACCGATCCACTCAGCAATCTCCAGGCCGTGAGAGGCTCTGTCTCAAAAACCCAAGTAGACAGCCCCTGAGGAATGACCTTTGAGGTTGTCCTCTCATGTGTGTCTGCAAGGGAGTGTCTAGATTGAGGGGGTACAGCCTACCCTAAGCTTGCATGACGCCATCCATCCCACGGCCTGCATTGCAGATGCAAACTAAGCAGCCACGCCACCCTCCCACCACCATACCCTTCCCACCATTGTGGGCTGTAGGCTCAAACTATGAGCAACAACAAACCATCCCTTACGAGGCTTTCTGACCAGTATTTAGTTACAATAAGGAGGAAGGTGACAACTACTGCCAGTTAGATATTTTGAAAAGGAGAAAGGAAAAGAAAAAGTTCTCTGCTTGAACCAGGAATCTACCATGCCCTACCTCCTATTCCCACTGTTTGACTCAGATGATGTCACACCGGAGCCACCTCTAACCTCTATGGACCTCAGAGACACTAGAAAGAAAGTCATTCTCCAGCTCCCACTTGGACAATCTCTCCCCATAGTAGGGTAGTTGGTGTAACAATCAGAGTCTCCATCCATCCCAAGGACAGGCAAGGCACCTTCTTTAAAGCATCAACCACGGGATTCCTTGTTCCTCAGTAAAAGCTTCTCCTCACTACCACCTAAGAGTAGATTCTAACTACTCAGCGACATGTGGAGATGCTGAAACTGCACAACGTCCTAATGTCCTCCTCACTAGCACCTTAGGCTAACATGACGTCACTAGATCCAAATAGCAGTCCACCCTTTTTCCCATCAAAAGTCATAGAAAGACATTTCAGCCTTTGGTTTTTACCATTAAAATCTTTCTCTCTTCCTCTTTCTCTTTCTCTTTTAGAAATGATACTTCGTGCCTGCCTTTTTTTTCCCCCTCTGTGCATGCACATCTCAATAGCCTCCAGGGATGACTCTCCACATGCTCAGTGGTTGCTATGCAATGGTATCTTGACTAACAAAATAAAACCATGCAGTATGGTAAGGTCATGGGTAAGTACTTGCTAATGGTGCCACTCACTGAAGTCTCCTAGGCACTTGTCCATTCTTGGTTGAACACAATCCGTTTTCCATAACTCAAGAAAGTTCTTACTTAAGGGCTCTCTCAAGAACATGATGGGGTGAATGAGATAACTTATAAAGTCAAACTCCATGCTAAAGCTTTTCCACCCAATGACTCAAAAGACTTTCTAAATATCATGTAAATAGCATGTTGCTGGTGAAACAAAATATAAAGAAAAGCATATTTGCCATTCCCCATGTCAAAAACCAAAACAGGTATAGTCGTCTACTGGGAAACAGGTATAGCTCTGAGCCAGTGTAGGAGGATGCCCAAATAAACAGGTCTGATGGCTAAGAGGGGACAATGGATGTCTGCTCCCCAACTCCTTGCATTCCATCAGTCATTAGGCCTTGGCTTCAGCAACTGCTAAAGATATTTTTTTGCTTTCTTAATATTTCTTATACATAAAAGAAAGGAGTTTATGTGATAAAAACTGGTTGAGGCAGATTTCTTTTCTGAGTAGGCCGGGAGTTCTCTTAGGTTATCTGGAAGTGAAAAGCAGGGAGATAGAGTGGGGAAGGGGGGAATGCTAAGAGTCTGGAGTGAGAATCTTCTTCGACCCTGGAACCTTTGAAATGAGTGCTATGAAGACTTACATCAAAGGTGCTGCATTCAGCACAGGAACTTCTGACACTTGGGCATTTGTAAACCTCCCATATGAAAAGAATAATAATCTTAGGTTTCCATCGACAATATACAATTAAAAACGTGTGTGGTACTTGTGGGGTTAGAGAAGGCAAGGGGGAACACAGCATAGGAAGCTACGTTCTGGGTGCAAATTATTTATAAGGAAGCTTGGGAAATAGCTCTTTCCCATCCCATTAATAATATTTTAATAGGCATGGAAATGTTTCAGCATTTCAACAAACAGCTCAGGACCTGGCTGCACCCCTCCTGACTCCTGGACTCACCTTCTCACCTGCCACCAATAATTGACACTTGAGGAACAGGCCTGGTGACAGCCTCTTTATTTGCTTTCTTAGATTCCAGGGTTCCTTCTTTCTTCCTCACAAGGGGAAAAAATAGGCAAAGGGCAGTGAGAGAGGGGGTGAATGTTCTTTCAAATGCAAGGCCCAGAAATAGCTCCTTCTCAACAGAGAATAGGGAGTTAATGTGCTAGTCAAGAGCACTCTGGAAAGGTTTGCATTGGGGAGGGGGCGCCTTGGAGGATCCCAACACCTCCTTCCCTTCCAGTGCCTTGCCTAGGCCTTAGCTTGTTCTCCTCATCCTCCTTCATACCCCCTCCCCTATCTCCCACTCCTGTATTCCAATTTTCATTTACAACTGGAGGAGAAAGAGGGTGGGCTACAGAAGGAAGATGGGGGTCAGCCATGCCACCAAGAACTTGACTAGTCCTTGGGCTAGCTCTGAGGTCTCTAGCTAGATTTTACAGCTCCTCTACAATGCACAAACATTATATCTGCCTGTAATTAAAACACAAGCCCAATATAAAGACGACACTTCACTTAAAGATTTGATAGAGATACATTAAGGATTCCTATACATGAATGAATTCATAGCAGCCAAATGACATATTTATGCCATGTACTTAGTTACGCTTTCACTAACTCCGTGATTCTAATTTATTTGCTGGTAAAACACCATCCCTGCTGGTGTGCTCTACAGAGTATACTTCTGTCAAATACCTATTCAATAAATAAACAGCACAGTACATGAATAACAATACCCACCTTAGAGAATTGCTATAGGCTTTACATTCCTGGTGATAAACCCTGAGTTTCTGGAACTGCCCCCTCCTGCTCTATAGGAACACCCACTAAAGAGACACCAAACCTCTCCCCAAGCAACCTCACCCAAGCTTGGTGTCTCCTTTATGCTTTGGGAATGCAAAACCCCTGCTTACTAATACCACTACTGAGCTTATCTTCCTACCTTGCAAGACTTCATCCATCCTCTGACTTCATGCACTGTTGAAAGGCTGCAAACACCTGCCAGGAGAGCTGGCAGCCACAGCTACCATTCACAGAGCATCTACTGTGGATCAAAAGCTTAAGATGACATAGTTTTATTTATTTATTTATTTATTTAGAGAAAAATGCCACAAATATCAGTAGCTCTACCTCATGGGTGAGAACATTGGGCATTGAGGCTCAAGCATCTTGCTAGAACTTGGGCAGTCAGGCAGACAGAGGCAGACCTTGGAACCCAGACCTACCCATCTCCAAAGCCCATTCTCTTTACAGACCATAATACTGCCTCAAACTGTAAAGCTCAATAGAGAGGAAGACTCATAATAACTGATGGAGATATCCCCTTGCTCTGGGCAACTTTTAAGTGTTGCGTGTGTAATTACTCATTTAACAAATGAGGCAAGGATTGCCTTTATCATCATTTTTCCAGATCAGAAAACAAACACAGGGCCTAAGTAATTTTCCCCCCGCTCAGAGTCCCAAAGATGGTTAATGGCGATGCCAAAATTTGGACCCATGCCATCTGCTCCAGACTCTATAGTCTGGATCAATATTTTGCTCACCCTGAGAGCCACTAATAAAACTATAAGTGGTCTTTCCAAAAAGTCTGTAGATTTTTTTTTTAAGAATTAATTATTTGGGCCCAGAAGGGGATGGTGAGAGCAGAGAGAAGCATCCTTGGAATTACCGGGAAATGTAAATGTACTGTATATGTGGAAGGAACATCTCTAGAGCCTTCTCAGGCTTTCTGCACAGGTGGCCTCTTGTTTGTTATCTTTTTTATTATTATTACTATTCTTACTACTCAGAATTGGGTCAGACTTTTCAGGTCAAGGTCCTCTACAAAACTGTCCATGTTTAGACGCCAGATGTAATTCCGAGGGTCCCCAGACTCCTCTCACTTCCAGCCAGCAGGCTACAAATTCATCACCCTCCTTCCCATTTCAATAATTTGCTGGAATAATTCATAGAACTCAGGAAAACATTTTGCTTATTATAGCAAAAATATAATATTCAAAACCACTGAATGAAGAGGAATATGCAAGGTCTAGAGGGTCCCACTGTGAAACATCTATTGTCCTGAGGGATGCATTACTTTGTGCACATATCAGTGTGCAGCAACATATGCATGCAAGACACTGCTCAGCAAGGACACTCATTCAAGCTTTGATGTGAGGAGTTTTTGTTTAGGTTTTGTTACATGGATCTGTTGACTTGAATCACATGACCTAGGCTTCTATGTAAGACAACAGAATCTCCAGTTCCCTCTTCTTCCTGACCAAAGCCCTAGTCTTCTAACGACAGGTGTGGTCTTTCCGGCATGGACAGCATATTGTCAGTTATCTCACTAGAATTACCTCATTACCTCATTACCATGAGCTATCAGGTATGATCCAGAGGACCCACAATAAATAACAGAAGCGATCACTTGAGAAATCCCTACAGAATAGAAACTCTACCTCCAGGCATCAAGGACAGAGGCCAGCTGTAATCTGTACCACACAGAAACAATGCAGACTTTAGCACACCACACCGTCCCACAAAGCAGGAGGTTCCTCGCTGAGAGCAGCCAAAACTGAGAAGCCTCCTGAAGGATCAATCAAATTTTTAGGCCATTTTATTAAAATTAGAAAGATTACATGGAAATCCAATTTATTAGTAGACAACCAAGAAAATGATTTCTGTGTGTTTTGATCAAGTTGTTGACGGCCCATAAATTCTGCTGAGATGTGGACTCCTAAGAGAGCCCAACCATTAACCTTTGCTAGAAGAGCCTTCCCACCTTCTGTGAGGGAAAAAAATCAAAGGATGAAGTAGATAGAATTTCTAAGGCTAGGTAGCTCAACAGCCTGATAAGACCAGGAAAAGGAGGCTCAGACAGTCCAGCCAACAACCATCCAGTGAGACCCTGGGCAATGCCTCCTCATTTGACATTTGTTCCTTGGATTCTCCCCTCCAACTCGCCTCTTCTAAAAAACAAACAAACAAACAAACAATGTCCCTTGAGAAAAAAAGGCATTGAGGAAATATTGCAACCAGGACCAATGGAGCCTCAGTTTTTCAACTGAGGATCCATCAGTCCAAGATGTACCCACCCACCTTGAGACAGACAAGTAAACTGACTGACTTAAGCAGATCCCGGTAAAATAGCATGGAATCCCAGAGTTGGGTTGAAAGAGAAAATACACATCCCAGTGAACAGCCTTCACATTTGAGTTTAAGAAATAAATCAAAGTCCTGGGTTGAATTTGTAATCTCAGAACTGTGTGGTTTCCCAGGTCCCTTCAGGCTGTCTGCTTGCATCACTGTTTTCCTTAACGGTTTGAGGAACCAGTTATCTCTGTGATGGTCCCTTATGCTAAGGAAATCAAAGCAGGTGTGGTGGGTTGGGGGAGGGAAGAAGAAGTTTTAAACTAGCTTTAGCACCTGTGAGTGATTTGTCAAACAAGAAAACAGGCATGTGAACAGAAGAATGGAGGATGTCTCTACAGTGCAAAGCTTTGCCCTAGGTTACCTTTGATTGAATAACCTACAGGGACGAGAACGACGGCCCATGGGACCATTCAGTGCAGAGCCTGAACCACAGTGCATAGAAGCCCAAAGTGCTCTGATTCTTCCAAATAAAAAGTTGTAGAGACCTCTAGACCCTGGAAGAATTGCTTGGCTTGAACCTAAACCTAGCGCAGCCATTAACCCAGTTCTGTTTCCTGAACCATCTTTTCTTTCTGGTACTCTCCTCTGCCCCAAAGGCATTTCGATTTGTGGAGCATTTTAGCAAGAAACAGTTCCAGAGGGAAAGCTTCCTTTGTCCTTCCCACGCACACATACCTTCCTGGGCACCATGGTGAAGGATGCTTTCCTGGGACTTTTTTCCTTCTATCCAGGCTATCTGTATCAGGCTCTGTTGAGGAGAAGTGGACAAAGACAGGGGCTAAGCCTCTACACTTGAGCTTGATTTGCATAAACGCCTAGGTCTTCTGGCCTAGCTTCTTCTGTCCCTTCTCCAAGATCTGCCACCATCCCTGGAACACTGCATCCTAGGCATCCTCTGCCCAGGTTGGGAAGAAAACACAGATCCTTTCTTTCAAGAGGAGAGAGGGAGGGAGGAAGGGAGGGAGGGAGGGAGGAGCTTTGTGAGGAGTCTCACCTTCCTCCCTTGAGATGGAGCAGGGTTTCTCCAGCCCACAGCTGCCAACACTCCTCATGCTCCTGTGCATAGGAGACCTCCAGGACAGATCCAGCAGGAGTGAATTAATAATTGCTCATGACAGCGGCTCCTGCAGCAAGCAGCTCCTCCCCCTTGAGGACTGTTTGCCCTTCTTCAGAGAGTCCTCCACCATTGCTTTGCAAACTTCCTTCTGTGAGAACAAAAGGCTTGGAAGTGTGTATTCCTGCGGAGGGGCTCTCTCCTTTTCATTTTCACCTCCTCGTGGGTGGCAGGACAGCAGCATGCTTGACTGGCTCAGATGCTGACCGGGAATTTAACCTTGAGCAGTTCAGAATATTTGCATATTGTTTCCTTACCTGTAATTGCAATTGAAGATGTATGGGCCGTAACTTTTCCTTGTTTCTGGATCCTATTACTGTCACCCGGATTTAAGTCACCCTCCCACACCTAAGAACACAAAGCTGGGTCATTGTGCCTTGCCTCCCACCCAGTGGGATTCACCTGAACATAGAGGGACCAAGCAACAAACTGAACAGCTCGGGTGCTTTCTTTCTCTTGCAGCAGAGTTGTCTCAACCCACAGGGCCTCACTTTCTACGTCCTACCTAGTCACTTCTCTCTGGAGTATGTTTGGGTCTCATGCCAGGTCCCTGCTCACCATGAGGGGCCTCAGGCAAGAATAGACTTACAGTATGCAACCATCTTGTTCCATAAATAATCCAAAACGAATCTGTATTTTGGAACGATACCAAGGTACATGCTAAAATTCCAAATTTTGTCTTAAAAGTCTCTAATCCATTTGGAAAAGTTTCCCAAAGCTGCATCTCTCCCCTCAGATCTTCTAGGTGTGTCCCCATTACCCAGTTTGACAGTGGACCTGAAGGCCTGCTTGTTGGCTCTCAGCACAGCTTCTTAGATGAGTGTGAATCCCTGACAGGGCTGAAGTCATGTGAATCTTGAAAGAAAATGTCTGAATTAAGAACCAGTAAGGCAAGACTCAGACAGGTCAGCACTGAGGCGATCAGGTTGGACTCTGCATCCTAGCTGTGCTAAAGACTCCAACTGAACTGTGTCAAAAATGGCCTGCTTCTGAACCTAGTCTAGAGAGAAGGAGAGCAGACGTGTCATCTGGAGATCACAGGACTCTACAGAGAGGCACATGGCCACTGCAGATGGCTCCAGGAACCTGGGCGCTTCAGCCTCAGCCATGACAATTCAAGCCATAAGAGTGGACGCTGCCATCAATTCAATTTTCCTTCACCTTGTTACTCAAAGTATGGCCCATGAAATAGCATGAAAGGCATCACCTGAGAGCATCTGCCTACATCAGAGTTTTCAAGGTTAAATGTGTAAGATGCTAGGGAACACTGTGGCACAATGGAAATACAGATCCTCTTGCTACCCCAAATTGAATGCAAAGAGATACGTGCTGAAAGAGATGGCAGGAGCTTATGTGTACATATAGCTACTTTGTGGGGAGTTTCCTTTCCCTTTTAGAGCTCCTGCCCACTCCTGTCAAACCTAGGGCCCCACCAAACATCCCTAATGCCCATTCTCCTGCTGCAGCCTCTCAGCTCCAGCCCCGTGTCTTGACTCCAACACCTGACAAATCCAACAAGGAGCAAATTAATCATACTTGGCATCTGGGCTCCTGCTTCCAATCGACTCTTCCTCGTGGGAGGATGCTCTGCCCTTTCTCACAGAGTCTACCACAGCTGTCTGCTTACTTCACTCCCATCCACGGTGACTGGCACCTAGAGTATCTTTGCCTAGATCCTACCCACCCTGGGCTTGCTCGGCTATGCCTCTCCAACTAGTTACTACCTACAAGCCAGTTTCCCCAACCCTATGGCAAAGTAGCCCACCCTTTGCCAACACACAGGTGATCCAAGGGAAGGGATAACATTCAGGATGTAATCTGAATGAATAAATTATAATAAATTAAAATGTAAAAAACAACTTTTAGACATAACTGACTTAATATGACTATTAATATGGGCCCAACCTAATGTGATTAAGGCTCTTATCAAATGAAGCTTGGATACAGACAAACAGGTATTCAGGAAAGAAGGACATGTGAAGATGGAATGATCCATCTACAAGTCAAGAAGCCACAAGAAGAAGAGACGTTGAAGACTCCTCCCTAGAGCCTTCTGGGAGAGCACAGTACTTGCCAGCACCTTGATTTCGAGCTTCTTGGTTCCAGAATAGTGAGAGAATACATGTACGTCGTCTCAGGCCACTGAGTGGAAATGTGTTGTAGCAACTATGAATACTAATAGAATCCCCATGTTGCTGGGTCCCATGGATGATCTCCATCCTTCAGGGCACATTGCACGTATCACCCAGCCTCTCCCAGGAGTTCATTCTCCCTGGAAACTGTGTCATCACATTCTCCTGGCTTTTACCACTGGCCACTCCTTTGCAATCTCCTCGGTAGGCTGGCCTTCCTCTGCATGGTCACTTCTCATTGGTACTCATTAAGGTTTGGTCTATCTCAGCTGCTCTTGATCCTGCAAATACTCTCTCATTGACCAACCTCATCCAGTCTGTCACTTCATTCACTAGCTGTCCACGAGCCCTTCTAGAATCAGAGTCTGATTCTTCTCTTTGAGCAGGGACTATTCCTACAAAACTCATCAACCTTCACAAATCCAAAGTAGAACTCACAACTCATCGCGTCTAACTAAAATGAAAAGGCTATCTTTAATGTCATCTCTCGGCCCAATCCTTTAGCAGGCCTTGCTTTACTCTAGACACATTCTCTCTTTCAAACCAATCTGCTCCCTTCCGTGGCTACAGCCCTCACACACGTGTTGTTAGCATCTCTCACCTGCAGCCTGTGACTGTTGCCAAGCTTCTCCAAGACATAAGTGCTACCATGTTTCTTCCAGGCTTAAAAAATGCATTAGCGTCCCATGATCCCTAAGACAAATACCAAAACCACTGAAAGGATCACTAAGCCCCTGAAGAATGTTGCCCCTTACCAATTGGGAGAAGTCACTTAACTTCCATGTGTCTTTAACTTCTCTCCTATAAAAGGGAAATAAGAATTAATATATATTTTTTAAATATAGACTTTGTATAGTGTTTGCCTAGTATCCATAATTCCTTGAGTTCATTTATTAGCACTACAAAAAATATAGTGGACATTTTGTAAGATCATCAGAAAGAAAAAATTAGTTAATACATACAAAATGGTTAGTACAGTACCTGGAACAGAGCAACCTTGAAACCATTAATTAATATTATTACCACAATCATTACTGACACTTCTGACATTACATGTCAACACGTTCCATTTTTGCTCCCCTCTTTCAGACATGCGGGCTTTCTTATGTCCCCACTCGCACAGAGTCTCCCACACAGTGCTCAGACCTTCCTCCCCCTCCTCCTCATACTCCCTCCCACTCAACCTGTAGTTTTCTGCCATATCACCTCTTCAGAGGACCCTTCCCTGACCTAGACTGAAATTAGACTCGTAGTCATAACAACATGTTCTCCTGACTGCACTTATCACTGTTGTAATCACACTTGTATTCAAGCAATTGTTTTATTAACGCATGCCACTTTGACTAAGCTCAAAGTTCTGTGAGCCCAGGACATATGCCTGGCGTTCTTGCCATTTACCCCCAATGCGGAGCAGAGTGACTTTCATCAGGCCTCAATGAATATTAGCTGAAAAAGAAATAAGTGAACACTCGCTCTAGCTCACTCCGGCCCCCTCCCGCACCCCACCCCCAGTAAATCTTGACCTCTCTAAATCCCCCTCAGACCCAAGATGCTGATGTTACTTCTAAGGCAAGTAAGAAGAGCAAATCTAGTGGCAAATCTTCCTGAGCAGCCGTGCTCTGTTCCAAGCAATAGGGAGGTGACTGTTCTCTGTTCTATTCCTTCTCTCTGGGCAACTCATTCTAGAAGCGTTAAAATCATCTATCATGCTGTTTATCACAACATACCCAGATGCTCTGAGCAATAAAGCCACTCACAATGCACAGGCATCCCATTTCAGAAAGATGCTCCAATCAAGTCTTCCCAGGGGGTGTTTCAGAGAAGCAGAAACCCCCATCTGTCTCTGGGGCGCAGGGCAGGGCGGGGCTGCTTTCTTCATGGCTCCTTTTCAAAGCCCAGTGGCATATATCGTGGGACCTGCTTTCGCAGCCCGCAGGTAGCAGACGCTGAAGTGGAGCCTTGTCCATCCAGGCTGACAGCAAACTCTGCATTTGTTCAGGGTATTAGGAGATGTTTTGCTTTGGCTCATTTTTCTAGGAGAATCTCCAGTTCAAAATAAAGACGGATTTTCCCCCTGCAGTCAAATAAAATCAAACTTTGCAGAAAAGGCTTTCCGCTGAGAGCAAAATCAAGATCCAAAAAAGAAAAGTGGCATCAGCCTCCTGGATCAATGAACCAAGCCTAACAAGATGAAGTGTAAGAGGAATTAGTGTAAGGTTCTTCACCTGGGCCCAGAAAACCTGTGATAGCAGTGTAGGGTGGTAGGAGCCAGTATGACAGGGGCTTTCATAGTATGGAGTGGTTTCAGCTGACGCTCTGCTAGATAGGAGTTGTCAGTATGACTTGCCAAAAGAATCTTAAGCAGCACGAATGAAAGACTGGGCTCTGGGAGGTGAGAATGCCAAGCCCTCGCCCCCTGAGCCACACAGGACGTTGCTCTTGGTACAAAGCACAGAGCAGAATGTTCCCCACCAGACAGTTAACCTGAAAAACATCACCATTTACATAAGAAGTGACAGTTTTCAGGAGCTCTGTACCAAGTCAACACACAAGGGCCTAGGAACCAAGGTCACTTGAGCTAGGGATTGTACTACAGAAGAGCCAAGCTAACAACAGTCAAACACTTCGACAGATGGAAAAGAATCTGAGTGTTCCACGGGACTCCATGAGCATCCCCTGGAACAAAAGAGGAAAGTGTAAGCAACACAGATTCAGGCACAAGTAAACTAACACCAAGATTGGTATTGGTTTTGTTTTGATTTTTTTTTTTTTTAATTAGCCAAATTAAAAGAAATTTTTGAGCAATATACAGAGATAGGGGAAAAAAATCAAAATTCTCATTGAGTTTCTCTAGTATCTACATTTACTCTCCCTACAACAGGGCGCCACATTTAAATTGGTCTGTTTAGAGGCTCTTTCCACCCCCTCCTCGCCCCCCTCCCCCCGCCACTGCTGATGTCAAGCTGTTGGGAAAAGCTTGCCTGGTAAGCAAGACTATCCAGAGAGGCAGAGGGCTTCCTGCAAAGGACAGGAAACCTGCTCCGCTGAAGACATCCATAGGTATGCAGTTGGTGCTCGTGATTCATCAGCAGAGTTCATGTGTCAGGGAGATCCTTAGCTGCCTCAGACTTCAGCTTGAATAATCACCCAAGGTTCTTATGGAAGACTCGGATTCCTAATCCCAAACCCAGAGAACCTGGCACAGTAGGTTTCGGGGACCACGAATCCTCGTTTGTCTACAAGCACCCTAGCTCAACCTAATGCAGACAGCCAGTGTACCTACCATACACTAGACATCATGACACCAGTGCTTAAGCAAGCTGACCTCGAGGCTGTCCTCAATCCATAAGCCCTGATGTGGACAAGAGCAAATTGGAAAACCTTTCTTTCTAGGAACGGCCTGTAGTGAGATCGCGGCGACGTTCCTCTGCCTGACCAGTTGACTTTGTCAGCTTTGCCCAGCTCTTCAGAGCCCATGCCATATGTCGGTCTCACCCTGAGCTGAAGAACACATGGTGAAGGGAATTAACACCAGCTTAGAAAGCAGAACAAGGGGCATCTCCATTCTGGACCTTCAGTTGGCCCCTCCAGCCCATCTTGCACTGGCAGGGACCAATTCTGAGAAAGGCAGAGACCCCGCCCTGCCTCACCCTGCCCTGCCCTTCCCTGCCCTGCCCTGCCCAGAGGACCCTGGAAAATAACAAAGCAGTTTGAGACTAGCAGTAAGACAAGGACACCTATGGGCATTCTGTATTCCTTTGGATTTGGAGTTCTCTATAACCCGTGATAGCGGAGGTTCAAAGTTGTTGTAATAGCAACGGTTAGCAGCGTTGATACGATCGTTCAGTGGGTTGGACTGAGCATATTAAAGACCCTGAATTTTGAGAGGCACACCAAGATGGCAAAATTAGTTATTCTCTTCCTATTACGCATTTCTCACCTCCATCAAATATGCCACCACTGTCAATATGGTTGGGCTTTGTGTAGCCATGTTAACTTCTGTTGCAGAGCAATAGGGAATACTATAAAAGGGAACAGTTATCCCCGTAGAAATATAGCCAAAGCACCGTCCCCAGCCAACCCCTGGCTAATCAGGTCTCACAGACCTGACAAATCGTCTCTGGCCCTGACAGGTATTTTCAGGCAGGGTTCCACCTCCTAGCAAGGAGCTGCCCTCAGAGCAACTGAAAGGCAGCTTGTTTCCAGGCTATCTCTAGAAGACTGGTGAATAAAAAGGGTTTTTTTTTTTCTCACCTCAAGGTGCTCTTGGCTGGTTCAATGGGAGTGCTATGCACAGCAGGACCATGTCCTCAAATGGCTAAGGCCATTCGCTTTGTCAACTGACAAATGTCATTTATCATTTGAGACAGAGATTGGATATTGGAGCCTCTGGCTGGGAAAAGCTGTTGAATATTTTTTTTTTTCAGGATGGCTTAGCAGAAACTTGGCAAACTGACATGTTTTCTTGAGCTGTGGATTTAAAGGTACAGTCTTCCTCTATGGAAAAACATTAGCCAGACTTTACCAAATGACTTCACCCAACAGTTCAGTTCAATAGCAGGTGGCACTTAACTCACAAAGAAGCAAGGGCTTTGCCAGCGCTCTCACACCTGCTCCCTGATCCAGTCCTAAAACTCCTAGGATAGGGAAACCACGCCTTCTCTTTATGGAGAAGGTATCATGTCCCCTCAGACAATGATCCACTCATACTATATATAACCAATACTAATGTGTCCCCCAAGGGATTCTTGACTGGCCATTGTCAAGTACATCTTTGCTGTTTTCTCACTTGTCTTACTCTTTTCATGCTGCGGACATATGCATCAGTCTCCTCCTCCTCTCCCACCCTCCCCTACTGTAGTACAGGATGCAACTGTGATCTCACACAAAATAGCTTGCCATGAGTAGCCCCTAATCATTCTCTTCCATTGTGTTTCCCTGGATTTAAATGAAATGTTTAAAGAGGTATTTGCCTATGCACTGTTTGGACACTGCCTCTTCGCCTAGACTACTGGTTTCTTGGTCATGGATGGCACACTTTCTGAAGCCTATTTTATAGACTTATAACAGGTGCTCTTCAATAAATGACAGGAACAAAAGGAGGAAAATGAACAAACGCTTTGTCTTCCTAGGTGTAGTCCTGAATCAAGCCATATTTTATAGTCTAAAAGAGCATTTTGTACTATTTCAGCTCCTTTCTCGTAGACTATCTTGCCCTAGAATTAACTGCCTGATGAGGAAGCGTCTTCTCACAATAGAGGTGAAGGGGTGCTCTCAAAGCCTGTGCTGACCTCAAGATCATGTGACCAACAACCCACAGAGTCAGGACTCCAGCGTAGATGCTCTCAGTCTAAGCAATGATCTTCCCAGTAAACCAGACTACCTCACTGATCCAAGTTAATCTCAAAGGGGTATGGTCTTGGTATTTTCTCTTGCTACTAAATTCATAAGCATCAAAAGTACAAGTTCCATTTGTTTGCAGCCTGTGTTTAGTCATTAATAATGCTCTGAGTGACTAATTTAGAATTTATTATTTTGAACCATGAGCAACCACTGGATATATCTCATTATTTAGGATACTGAGTTATACCCTTGCCTAATTAGTATTTTCAGATCTGTTTACAACTTTTATAGTAGCCGACTTTCAATGCTGGCTCTTCCCAGGGGCTTTCCAAGACTCTGCATGTTACACTTATTCTACTTGCCCCAGGGAATTTTGAAACTCTCTACACTTTAAGTCATTTACATAATCTTCCCAGGACAGAAATACGGTACAATGATAATAGCCAACATTTGTTGAACACTCACTGTGAGCCACGCACACATTGTACAAACCTCTTTATATGTGCTATTTTATTGAATTCTCATGTGAAGCTGGTTACATTAAAATCACGTTTATAGAGAGAAACTCAGGTCTCCAAGACTGGAAGTCATACTCCAAGGTTAGGTTAGAGCACAAATGGAGAAGTGGTACTCAAACCTGAGGTTATTTGACTCCATAGCCCTAATTAGTAGCCACTCCATTGAAATGATGCTTCTAGCAGCTGGGGGACCTGGATAAGTATATGACCTTTCTGCCACTAATTGCGTGGCTTCGGGGAGGGTGGGAGTCACAGAAAGGGTGGCATTTGAGCTTGAAGGTGAGTAAGCATTTGTCGACTAGCAAAACTCACTTCAAGAAGACAGCAGAGCATCTTCAAAGGTTTAGTGGGTCATGAGTAGTGAAAGCAATATTGATGAAACCATTCAGATTTAGTCAAGGTGACAAGAAGAGATCCGCTAGGTGTTTTGATACGTTTAAAAGGCATAGAGGAATAAAAGATATGAAAACTCTTCAAAAATAATAAAATCTGACAAAGACCCATAGAACTATGCTCCAGAATCAAAGAAGTGACCAGTGGCTTAAGTTCTGTAGGACACAGGCCCCTTTAGAGAAGTATATCTCAGTCAATGTCCTTGTGGTGACTCCCTCGTTGGGAGAACTCTCTCCCCTCATTTCTACCTACTGAGTTGACAACCATGCTCTTTTTCCAAGGGCCTTCAGCTTTGAAGAGCAAGAAAGATGACATCTGATGACCATACTCTAGAATACTCATGAAGCTGAGATGTTCAGAGCTGCCATGGGTCTTCTCTACATGGAATCTAGTTGTTCACTAAGCCTCATGAGCCTTTCTGGAACCTTCCAGTAATGGGTTCTTGCTTAAAGTACAATGTTTATAGCCAAATTACTCTAATACCCATTGTTGAGGAAAATGAGAGAGAAATAAGAATGTTCCAAATGGAAGGTGGGGAAGTGGCTTGTTAGGTTAACATACTGGCCATGCAAGTCTGAAGACCCAAGTTCAATGCCCAGAACCCATGTAAAATGTCGGATGTGGTAGCACACATCCATAGTCCCAGCACACCAACAGAAGAATTGATTGAGGCGCATAGCCTAGACTGTGCAGTGCATCAGAAACAAGAAATACCCTGCCTCAACAAGGTGAAAGGCAAGAACAGACTTCTGAAAATTGTCCTCTGATTCCATGTATGCACTATGACATGCAGGCGCGCACACACACACACACACACACACACACACACACACACGCATTTTTTTAAATAATTTTCTGTGTGATCTTGGGCTTATCCAGCCTTGGACAGTCAATATTATATGTCTGGTTTCTCCAGATTGAAGCATTCTCTCCTTTTTCTGCCAGAAGGAAGAAATTGTGAAGCTCATGAAAACTACAAGATTGCAGAAATCACAAGACTCCTGACACAGACTTTCAAGGCCCTTCCCTGAGGTTATATGAGCAGTAAACGGGAGAGAGAATCTTGCTGTATGCAGCAGCCTCCAAGTCACAAAAGAGACTACAGGGACACAGCTTTTAAGAGTCACCACTCATACTGGTGATGCAGTTAACCCTAAATCACCCATGATGCCATCAGCTGTCTTCTACAACACTTCTGGAAGTTGGTTCACCAAGACAGATGTAAATTTAAAAAAAAAAAAAAAAACTTTTTTTTTTGTTTGTTTGCTGATTTAGAATTGAGTCTGGTATTAACCTGTCTATTTGGGGTGAATAGAATTACTCTCCAGAAAAATCCATACAACAGCTGTAATACAGGTAGGTAGCATCTGAGCAGGCATAACCTGATGGACTCCAAGAGAACTCCTTTAGGAATACTTTTCTTTCTTTCTTTACTTTTCTTTCTTTTTTTTTTAATTTTTCTCTTTTCCACTTTTGAAATTAATTTATTCAATTTACATCCTGACCGTAGCCCCCTCCTTCTGCTCCCCATTCCCATCCCCTAGTCCTCAGAAAGGAAAAGTCCTTCTTCCTTACCAATTGATCCTAGACTATCAAGTCTCTTTAGGGCTGTCTGCATTTTCTTTCTCTGTGGCCTGGCAGGGCTACATTGCCCAGGGGAAGTGATCAAAGTGCAGGCAACAGTTTTCAAGTTGGAGATAGCCCCTCGTCCCCTTACTAGGTGACTTACATGGAGACTGAGTTTCCTATTGGCTATGTCTTATCAAGGGGCCTGTGTCCTCCCCATGCCTGGTCCTTGGTTGGTGCATCAGTCTCCACAGGCCCCACTAGGCCCAGATTTGTCATCCCCGTTGGTCTCCCTGTGGCATTTCTGTCCCCTCCTGGTTCTCCTAGGTCCCCCACTCTTCCATTAGACTCCTGAGCTCCAACTAAAGTTTGGCTGTGAGTGTCAGCATCTGCTTCATTTGCCAGCTGGGTGGGGTTTTTTCAGAAAACATCTATGGAAGGCTTCTGTCCTGTTCCCTCTCTTCAGCTGAGTCTTGAGGTAGAGCTGTTCCTAATTTTCTGAGAAAGCACCAGATTGGTTTCCAGAGTGGTTGTACAAATTGGCACTCTCACCAGCAGTGGAGGAGTGTTCCCCTTTCTCTACATCCATATCAACATGTGCTGTCACTTGAATTTTTAATCTTGGACATTCTAATGTGTGTAAGATGGAATCTCAGAGTCATTTTGATTACATTTCCCTAATGACTGAGTATGTTGAGCATTTCTTTAAGTGTTTCTTGGCCATTCAATATTCCTTTCTTGAGAATTCTGTTCAGTTCTGTACCCCATTTTTAATTGGATTATTTGGTTTGGTGGTGTTTAATTTCTTGAGTTCTTATATATTTTGATTATTAGTCCTCTGTCAGATGTAGGATTGGTGAAGATCTTTTCCCAGTTTGTAGGCTGTGTCCTTTGCTTTACAGCTGCTTTTCAGTTTCATGAAGTCCCATTTATTAATTGTTGACCTTAGAGCCTGAGATGTTGGTGTTCTGTTTAGGAAATTATCTTCTATGCCAATGAGTTCAAGGCTCTTCCCCAATTTTTCGTCTAACAGATTTAATGTGTCTGGTTTTATGTTGAGGTCTTTAATCCACTTGGACTTTAGTTTTGTGCAGAGTGATAAATATGCATCTGTTTGTATTTTTCTTAATGTAGACTTACATTTAGAGCAGCGCCATTTGTTGACTGTGCTATCTGTTTTCCATTGTATGGTTTTGGCTTCTTTACCAAAAATCAAGTGTCCATAGGTGTGTGGGTTTATTTCTGGGTCTTCAATTCGATTCAATTGATCCACCTATCTGTTTCTATGCCAGGACCATGCAGTTGTTATTACTGCTGCTCTATAGTACAGCTTGAGATCAGGGATGGAGATTCCTTCAGAAGATCTTATATTGTACAAGATTATTTTAGCTATTCTGGGTTTTTTGTTTCTCCATATGAAGTTGAGACTTGATCTTTCAATGTCTTTAAAGAATTGTGTATGTATTTTGATAAGGATTGCATTGAATCTGTAGATTGTTTTTGATAAGATGGCCATTTTTACTATATTGATCCTACCAATCCACAGGCATGGGAGATCTTTCCATCTTCTAATATCTTCTTCAATTTGCTTCTTTAAAAACTTGAATTTTTTCATATGTCTTTCACTTGCTTGATTAGAGTTTAACCAAGATACTTTGTATTTTTGGTGGCTATTATGAAGGATGTAGCTTCCCTAATTTCTTCTGCATCCCATTTGTCATTTGTATACATGAAGGCTACTGATTTTTTAAAATTAATCTTGTATCCACCCACTTTGCTGAAGGTATTTATCAACTGTAGAAGTTCTCTGGTGGAAATTTGGGGGCCACTTATGTAAACTCCCATATCATTTGTAAATAGTGATACTTTGAATTCTTCCTTTCCAATGTGGATCCTCATGATCTCCTTATTGCTTTAGCTAGACCTTCTAGTACTGTATTAAGGAGATATGGAGATAGTAGGCAGCCTTGTCTAGTCCCTGATTTTAGTGGGATTGCTTTGAGTTTCTCTCCATTTAACTTGATGTTGGCTATCTTTCTTCTATTCCTATTATTCTTTGGTTTTGTCTTTTCATGGTGTCCTTGATTTCTTCATGTTTTGTATCAGGAAATTTTTTAATTTAAATTTGTTGACAGCTACATCAGTTCCTTCCACTGTATCTTCTACAGTGAGATTCTTTGAATCTTTCTTCTCTGAAATTCTTTCCTCCATCTCTTATATTCCATAGTTAGTGCTTGCCTCTGTAGTTCCTGTTTTCTTTCCTAAGTTCTCCAGCTCCAGAATTTCCTCAGTTTGTGTTTTTTAAATTGTTTCTACTTCCATCTTCATATCTCAAACTGTTTTATTGAATTTGTTCACCTGATTTTTTTTTCTGTATTTGAGTGATTTATTCATTTGTTCTCTACAGGTCTTTGTAAAGGCCTTGATCTGTTTGACTATATATTCCTGTGTTTCTTTAAGGATTTTATTCATTTCCTCCATTATCATCTTCATAAGCATAGATTTAAGGTCATTTTCTTGTGTTTCACTTGTGTTAGAGTATCCAGGACTGTCTACCATGGGATAAGTAGGTTATGGAGATGCCATATTGCTTTGGCTTTTGTTGATTGTTTTTACATTATCCCTTATCCATCTAGTTGTCTAGGTAGTGTCTGGTGCTCGATGGAGTTCTGGGGGAGGGGAGGGTGCAGGAAGAGCCCTGGGCAAGAAACTGAATGTTCCCTCAGGAGCCCTCCTTAGATTGGTGGGTATGGTCTCAGACTGGCAAGTGGTTCTCAGGGAATTGTCCATGGCTCTCCTCAGATTGATGATCCTGTAGGCTAACTGGACTTCTCAGGAGCCCAGGGGCTCTCCTTTCACCAAGACAAGTCCCAGAGACAGCCACCCCTTCACCAGTTTTCTTGCTCTGTGGTTAATGATCTGTGCTACCCAGACACTGTGCGCAAATGCTGTGCTTGCTGGGTACAGCTATCTTGGAAAAGCTGCTTGCCCAAAGGTCTGGTTCATCTCCCTAGGGAAACCAAGGGAGATAGGCTGAGCTTTGGAGCATCATCTGAGGCTGTTCTCATGGCTCCTGGGCCTCAGGAGGCCCAAGGTTAGAGCTATCAGCCCCTGGTACCTGGAAGATATTCATAAAGAGCAACACACAGGTGGATAGTTAAATGCTGAGATCACACACCCAGAAACCCAGGATCTTTCCTGGGATTAGCTAGGGGACCTGAGGTTGGACACACTAATTTCCCTCACCATGGACTTTCCTCTCACCTGGGAAAAGGGGACACTGGTGTTTTGGGGCCCATAGTTAGATCTGTTGGTCACTCTGCATTCATTGCTGTCCTGCTGATCTAACAGTGTGTGAACAACACTGCCACCTTGGATCCCTCTTGTCAGGAATACTTCTATATCCAGCAAGACTTACCTCCATAACAGGTCCTAAAAGCAGGTATCATCTTACTAGACCATTCTCTTCCAATAATTGGGACACTGAGGGCTGGAGAGATGACTCAGCAATTAAGAGCACTGGCTGCTTTTTCAGAATTCTGGGGTTCAATTCCCATCAGCACATGATATCACATAGCTGTCTGTAACTTCAAGATCTGGCATCCTCACACACATATACACACAGGCAAAACACCAATGCACATGAAGTAAAAATAAATTAACTAATTACTCTAAAAAATAATGGAGACATTGAAACAATGACTTCCTCCCCACACACCATGCCCATCACCACTCAGAGCAGCAGCTCCATTCTCTCCAGCCATCCTGTTACTATATTAAACCACTACAGCATGAAGGTAGGGGATCAAGAAAGATTTCCCCAGGGTTCACTTCCAATGTACTATGTCCAATCCTACTGTCCTTGGTTGCCCCTGAGAAGCTGAGGGTAAACCGCTATGGCTGAAGATACCATTCACCATGGACACAGAACTAAGGATTCAAACTGGATTTGACCTGAAGGCCTCCTCCCCGACAACTAGCTTTCATAGTACTGGAACAAGCCACATGAGCTGCCAAGGGAAGGAAGCAAACAATGGTCCTACCCAACTGTCTATGAACAACAGCAATGGCCAGCATTGCAAAACACCCATGTAGCACATCAGCAGAATCCACGCCTTGGTAGTAATGAACAGCTGTCTAGTTTGACTTAAGCCCCACTCAGCAGGAGGAAAACCGTGCCTGTTCTGTAAAACTACCCAGGACTAGTGAGGCCATAGGTCTTAGAGGAGAACCTATGCTTTTCTAAACTAATATCATTCCAACTTTATTCTATACAATTGCCCTCATACCCACAAATACGTGTTCTTCTCACCCCTCATCAATGAAGTTTCTCTTTGTGCAGATGAAGAACATGACAGAAAACCATAACTGATCAAAATGCAGAGAGCAAATGACTGTAGGCGGCTAGCCCCAGTTGAGAACTATAATAAAACTCCTATATCTAAGACTCAGAGAACATGGCAGAAGACGGGGTGGGAAGAACGTAAGAGCCAAAGGCTAGGAAGTCTACTGCAAGACTGTGTGTCTCCTAGAACTGACAGGGAAGCCACACCTATGAAACCTCAACAGTGTGGCTGCTTAAAAACCCTGAACAATGACAACACTATAGATGTGCTAATATGGAAGGAGAAAACTGCGTGGGGCCCCACCTAGGCAAAGAGCTACAGTACCTAATGACTGCCGAGAAGGCTAATTAGTCGTCCCGGGGATGAGCGCCGTAATTGGTTATCTAACACCAAGTGGACATTCCAGAAATTATATCCATACAGTTAACCCTGAACACTCTCTGCGGGTTGTGTGTATATATGTAACCATCGCAGTTAAAATAAAAAGAGGCCATACATTTTGATGGGAGGAGGAAAGAGGCGTTGGAGGGGCTTAGAGGGGGAAATGATGTAATTCTATTTCAATGTCTTTTTTAAAAGTACGAAAAGAAAAAGAAGCCTTATCCCTCCCCTGCCCCTAGATAAACAGATGGAAGAAAGTTATACATTATACCAATCGTTACAACACTGCCACATAGACAGCGCATTCACCACTTTATCCAGGGTAACACTGAGCCATAGACACATTAATTCACTCAACAGTTTGCACAGCTGGTAGCAGCCAGAGTCCATCTGGAATCTTTTTGCTGTGTGTGTCTGACACATCTCTACCCCTCCTCGGCCCCATCTCTTGTTTCACCTCAGCCATTACCTTGTTTAACCAATTCCCAAGGTCAGCTTGGTGCTTCCACCTGAAGTCAGACATACACCCTGTGCCAGAAGTCCCTCTGGTCCTCTGATTTATTACAGAACTTATGGCGTATAGTAGTACTCACAACTGTAGCTATTGTAGGAATAGCATACAAAAAAAAAATCCAAAGAAAAGAGTACGTGGAGCAAACTCCATTGGAAATCAGGCACATTCTTCTATACAGACTCTCTTAGCTCCTCTGGTAACAGGTTGTGACTATACATGTAAAATGTTGTCTTCCTCCAGGGACATACATTAGAGACCCAGTGTCACAGAGGGTTTTGCTGGGGACTAGCCACATAGGTACTGCCTTGCCAGCACATATCAAAATTCTTTACTCCTAGACAGGAATCAAAGGTCCAGTATAGATCACACTACTCAATTAGAGCCATTCTTATCAGTGAGTGGTGAAAACTCTTCTGAAATGTAAGTCCCCAGATTCTAGTCAAGGACCAACTTGGAAGCAGGTCTTGTTTTGTAAAGACAATAGTCTCCTCTGCATTTACTCATAGCAGCAGTGTGACTTGGATGCAGTCACTGCACAAGTGTAGGCTTCCCAAGTGTCTTTTTAAGCAGATCAAACTGGGAGGGGGGATGCTGAGAAGCTGGCTCAGCTGGAAAGTACCTCTTGTGTGGGCTTGGGAACCTGAATATGGTCCCCCGAACTCACATAACAAATCCCAGACGAGCAGCACACATCTGTATTCCCGGAGCTTGGGAAGCAGAGGTACTGGAGACTCACTGGCTAGCCAGTCACACAAACACACACACACACACACACACACACACACACACACCACCACCACCACCACCACCATCACCACCATTACCACCACCACCACTACTACCATTACTACCACAACCAACAACAACAACACACACATACATACATACATACATACATACAACAACAACAACAACAACAGCACATATATATACCACAACAACAACAACTACACACACAACAACAACAACACATACACACACCCCAACAACAACAACAACAACACATACACACACCCCAACAACAACAACACATACACACATACAACAACTACACACAACAACACAGACACACACAACAACAACACGGACACACACACGTAGACATACTTTTTTTTAGCTATTTTATTGGGTTCTTATAGCTACCACCCCTGTCCACCTCAATCTCTTCCCCCACCCTCCCAACATTAGGAAGGCAAGAAAAAAGGCTGGAGGGAAAAGGAAACATCGACCTCTTTGGACTGCTTCCTGCTGATCAGGGGCTCCAACTTCCTAAGCGCAAGTCCAGTCTACTTCAGAATATCCAGCAATCCAGCAAAGCACCAATAACAAACCTAGCAGCAGGGACCCCAACCAGCAGTAGCAAGGGGAGCCACGGGCCCTCTCAGGATCTCCCATTTATACCCTCTCCAGAGTCCCCCAGAATTAAACTATCTGCAGCTGGAAAAAAATCACGGCCCTCTTAGTGCACAAGACAACCATAGTTAACAGCTGTCGGCAAACTGAAGTAGTCCCATATCCCACACATGGGATATATATACATACATACATATGTATACATACACACATATATAAAAGGTAACTGGGTTTTTTAAGAAACCAAAATTCTCACTACACAATAAACACACATGCACACACACAGACATACACACATGCGCACACCACCACCACCACACCAGGTAATATTATAAGAATGTCCTCTTCCCATGATATTTAATTTTTAACCTATAGGAGCAGACATGTGAGAGCAAACCCCTGTCCCTTGCCCTTTTAAGAACTATTCTGTGGCATGAGTTTTCTGACTTCTATCCAGAAACATTCTGTATGGCTAAGAAGTGTACTAGCTGAGCACCTGGCTATGCGTTGGTTGCTTGGTTGCTTGGTTGCTTGGTTGGTAGTGGTGACAGTGCGTGTGTTCTGTACTACAATACAGCAGTGGCAAGCACACAGGCACATAGACAACCTGGATCTGGCTCCCCCATCCTTTCCCAGTTCCGTTCTTATTTCACTTGTTTCATATCTTCAGATAACATGTTGACATCTAAGCTTTGTCTTAACCTCTGAGTCTCAAGAAAAATCTTCCTGAGGCCCCAAAGTCTATTTATATGCTGGTCTCCTGTCATAGTTTCTAGTGTGCTCTGTGGTTAACCAAACAGGGTGAAATGGTCTGGATGTAAGTGTAAGCAAGATATAAACAAGATATCTTTCTCCTTTAGCAGAATTAGATAGCTGTTCGTTTACAGAAGAAATTACATGCCAACATGGATAAAATTCCCAGGACTGTGATGGACCTAGAGTAATAACAAGAAGTTCAGTAGAAGTGGTCTCTCCCTTGAGGACATTGCAGCCTTAAGAGAGAACCTGATTAAACATGCATTTGCAAGGATGGCCTGGCCGTGATGAGTGAGATGATAAAGAGCAGGGTACACAGGAGAATGTGAAACAAGATCTAACTTGGCACAAAGACCAAACTCTGGTGAAGCAAATGCTACTTGTATTTGCTTAGAAGAAAGAGGAGTAGGAATTGGCCAAGAGAGGGGCTCATGGGAGATACCTAATCTGAAGACAAGGACTTAGAAGTCCTGTCCATGTGCGAATACTGGGAGTCAGGGGAATGGTTTAGAAGTGCAGAGAAAAGTGTAGCTGGCAGCAGCTAGGCTCTTAACCATCTCTCCCTCCTTTAAATTCCCAAGGAACTCTGAACTGCCAAAACATCTTCAAGCCCATAACATTTATCTGGCACCTCAGCTGTGACTTCACATTTCATCAGCATGTGGCTTGTGTCTGTAGCTAAGTTGGTGGTTTTTTTTGTTTTTTGTTTTTTGTTTTTTAGGACAAGGGGACCAAACACTGGCAACAAGGTAAGGCACAAATGTTAGCTTGTCTGGCTGCACAAGCAATTGCTTGGTGTCCCAGAATGAGGAAAATCCCTTGAGGGCTTACATTGTTTATACTTCCTCATTTCCCCCATATGAAAATGGAAAGCAAAAGGATGAATAGTCCCAAAGATCTGTGCATTTTTTCTAATGTATTATAATTGTCCAGTAACATTTCAATCTCTCTTGTTGACACCTAAAAGCTACTTGAAAGAGGGGGCTTGCATCTACAGTGGACATGCTTCTATTTCCAGGCACTCCATATAAAACGTGGGAATGTATGGCTCAGTAAAAAACCTAGTGCTAGCATCACTCAAGCCAGGAAGCATATCCTGCGGCCAAGCCCAGTGTTGAAACCATCAGCACAATGTCTCTCTTGCTCATCACGTACAGAACTCATCCCACTTCTGGAGACTGATAATCCTTAGGTTTGAGCCCCAGGCACAGAGTCCACCCCTGCCTGCTGCTCTGAGTACCAGAAGTGTGTGGAGAAAGTACTTTAGTTTAAGCATAACACCCAGTTCGACCTCAAACCTCTGCTAGCACTATTGATTTGTGTGGGTTTTTGAAATGGAATGAGTGGCTGATTTTCTCCAAATGGCACATTTCATTCATGATGCATGATTGTAAGCATGGCTGCCTGAAGCCTGCAGTTCCCAGCTCGACCAAAAAAAAAAAAAAAAAAAAGAAAGAAAGAAAGAAAGAAATGGCTATTTTCTGGAGTGAATACACTGAAAGGGCAAGAAATCCATATTCATTTTCTTGCCTCTCGGCTGGACTCTATATTTCGCAGGCAGGTGGAACAAAAATCTTTAAATATCATGCTGATCCAGGAAATGCTGGGCAATATTTAAAGAGCTCTGTATCCCGCCTTGTGCAGTTCTCCCATCTCCACAGGCTGGCCCCACATCACTGGGCTGGACAGCTACTGCCACAGCTACGACGCACTGAGCTCCAGACCCCGGGTTCAGATTAACTGGCGTGTGACCTTTACAAAGTTCTGTAGTCTGTTGGAATGTTGAATTTTTCAACAGCTCGGGAGGACTGGTACAAGTGGAAAAGAAAGAGTGGGAAATGGCTCCAGGCCATTTAAGTCTCTAAGGGGAAAATGAACTCAGCTTTGACTTTAATTATGTCCCTCGTCCTCAGAGATGCATAAGGAAGACAATGGGCTGGTACCGTTAATAACTATTCCTTTACCCAGGACCACGATAAATAACTTGAAGAAGGAAGGTCTTCAGAGTACATAGCTTCCTTTCTTGTTGGCAGATGGTTGAAAATCCCTCCCCCGCTACCCGTGGGCCTCACCACCTTGACCTCCTGCAGATGTTCAGTTTTGGATGAAGTGTGACCTGGGACTGCTGGGAAAGAAAGGACTTCTAATGTGCCATATCACAGTAAGCAATGGGGTGGCCCACTAACTGCTTTTTTATGATTGTCACTTACCGGTCCTGATTTAGCCACACTTAAAGAGTGGTGTCAACAATTGTAGAAGGCCTCCAAGGGAGGCCGGAGCCTTTGAGGGGGAAGTATTATTGGAAACTGGGCAATTGGGTGATGAAAGGATGGTTCTGAGGAGGGGCAAACAGTCATCGTTAGGGACGCCGCCACGAACTAGACATTGATATATTGTCCTGTCTGAGATCCTCCGGCGGGCCATTATGACTCCCCTAATGAGATTGTCATGCACTTCTCTTTATGTAGCTATTAAAATCTTGTCTGCATCTGCTGAGGTTTTCCTGGAGAGGAGAGTGAAGGGTCAGCCAGGAGGAAGACGCTCAATGTTTTTCTGTCTGCTGCAATCCCTCCTGATACTCCAGATAGGGCTCTGGATGGGCCTGACAGCAGCTGACAAACCTTCCAATGGAGCAGAGGGTGGGAAGTGGCCTTGGCTCGAAAGGGACGTGGGAGAAACGGGGTCAGCCGAAGCCTTCACAAAGGACATTCCTGATCAAAGGATCTGCTTGCCATGGCCAACAAAGTGTGGCTTGTTCCAGCACGTCTTTCTCATCCCAGATGGTGAACCGGCAAACTGTGGCTCCCATTCACTCAAAATCCCTAGAAAGTGGTGCATGAACGGCAACCTGGCCAATTGCAGATAATGTTGCTCCACTCAACACAGATATCTCAGGGTTGGTGTGTGTGTGTGTGTGTGTGTGTGTGTGTGTGTGTGTGTGTGTGTGTGTGTGTGTGCGATTTTGATTTGCTCTCTATAAGACTGTTGGAGGGAAGATTTAAAGAAAAAGCACGAAGTCCTTCTGTGGGTCACTGCCCCCGGCCATGGAACAATTTGCAAGGCCTGGCATGTACTAAGGAGAGTGGGAGGCCAGACCCTGACCCCGCTGCCACTCACTAGCTTAAGAAAACTCTGCCTTCCATCTCCAAATCCCCTTGTTTATGAGACACCATCACCAAAGTCCCTGCCTGCGCCTCTGCTAGGATGCCATTAGCCCTCTTGGTTTCAGCCTTGAAATGTGTGGCATTTGCTGCTCACTTCGCGTGAACAGATCTCAGTGTTTGCAATTGGTTCTTTTTGAAATAAAAAGCATTTGTTTTTTTATGATTCTCTCAATAATCACACACACACAGCCTTTAAAAGTATATGGTGGAATGACTGAAGATCAGTATAAAAAGTCTCTAAAGGAGAGTTTGCAATGGATGTATCAGATTTGTCTACAAAAGCTCCAGCAGAGGAAAACGTCTCCCTGCTCTAATGAGGTGGTCCACAATGGGAGAATGCACTTGGATACACAATGCCTTGTTTGCCTTCCAAAAAAAAAAAAGAAGAAGAAGAAGAAGAAGAACAGAACTCCCTTTTCCCTTTCCCCGGCCATATGCAACACAATAGAGCAAAGCCACATGAATCTATTACGTCTTCTAGGGCTTTTAGCAGGAGTATGACTGTTTAACCAGGCAGTGACACGAGAAGAATTACTATTAGACACTCCAGCTGAAAGTAGAGATTTTATTGATTCCCACACTGGCCTGCCTTTTTATCTTTGATTGAGTGGCTTTCATGAATCCAAAAAGGTAACACTCCTGCATTGAAAGCAGCAGCAAGCAGTCCAACCCAGACTGAAACCATCTGTCAGTCTACAAGAAAGATGACGGTGTTCCCCAAAGTGTCATCTCTCTAGCCCCTCTCCCCGCGGCACCATCCATTGCCTACCCTGAATGCAGGGCCCAGCCCCTCGGTCTTATGCCTCCTAGAGTCACCTAAATCTCGACAAAGGGGTTAGTGAGGAGATAAGCAAAATACACCTTCGTATAATTAGGACACTAATTGCACCCTGAGACAGAGTAATTATGTCCCTCTTTTTAGGAAGCATTTAGTTCTGCACATTCCCAACTCTCCAGGTTTTTGTGATCATTATTTTTTATTGTTTCTGAGGTCTCATTTAGAAAATGATCAGATTTGTCTCTCTGTTTACTAAATATCAAACACGATGTACAAACATCTTTCAATTAGGTGTTCTGCAAAGAGCCTGCTCTCCCCCTCTCTATTTTAAACAGGACTCATTTGCATTCATTGGCAAATTAGAATGCAGAAAAGCGTATGAGCAATGTGCAGGTTTACACTTCAGTGAATATTCATAAAGTACCGATTCTCCTTGCAACCATTTCCCTGCAAATGGCCCTCCCACTGTATGTGCTGTGTTTGTCATTCAGGGGCCTTTTCATTTGTTTTAAAGTGCCAGGTTCGGAGACAATACAAATGTATTCAGGCAGGCCCTGCGAAAGCAGGAACTGAGAGGAAATGGCATTTGTGTTCCGTGCCACAACAGTACTCACTGGGAATCCTTGCGATTGATGGCGCTGCCTCTTGGTGCCAGATATAAGGGAAATAACCCAAAGTGACAAATAGATCAGGCTGAGGCTGGAGAAAAGACAGCCTCCTGTTCTGCAATATTAGGCCCATTCTCCACGCTCCTACCAAGCAAGGTCCTGAGTGCACAGTTCTGTGGGATTGGGGGAACTCTCTGCACGTGCATCCTGTGGGCCCTCATCTTCTGCATGGACAGCACTGTACTGACAATAAAGACTTTATAAACAAATATGGGCTTCTGCCATTATTGTGTTGCTCAGATAAATAAAACATGCCCCATTCTTGAAATACAAGGAATCAAAAGAAAATAAAAGGCTAGGTAAAATTGTAGGTAGGCATGTTTTCAGTCCCTTGGGTATCTGGACATCAGGTGAGGGATCACTGGAGTGCATAGTAAAATGGTGTGTGGGCAAGACTTTGGGAGAAGAAAGAAGGGCCCCATAAAGGTAGTGGGGTCCTGAGCCCTGGGACTATAGACTACTGAGAAGATATGGCTTTTTCGTGTACTTTCTGTAAAAAGAGTCTTGCTAAGGAAAATTTTTCCAACTACAACCCTGACTCTAAGACTCATGACTTAGCCCACCGCCCAAAAGCAACCAAAGAGCACAAAAGGGAACTATATAAAAAGAAAGGGCAGAATATGGGGGAGGACTAGAGAATCAGAGTGCACTGGGGCAGCAAGGATGTCACGGAGCTTCTGCCCGACTGCCTTTTGGCACACATGCACACTTGTCATCCCTGATGATATGGCTGTGGACAGCATTCATGACCGAAAGTCAATGTCCTAACTCCTCCACAGGGAAAATACCAATGTATGTTTTGCCAACTCGTACTGGTCCATCTGCTGACCAGACTTACATCTTCTTTTATTAATTTATTCATATTACAACTCAATTATTATTTCATTACTTGTATCCTCCCGTTCCTCCCTCCCTTCTGCTTTCACCTTATTCCTCTCCCCTAGGTCTATGACTGAGGGGGATCTCCTCCCCCACTATATGGTCAGAGGCTATCAAGTCTCATTTTGGTAGCCTGCTTATTCTTTCTTCGAGTGCCATCATGCCTCCCCACCAAGAGGAGGTGGTCAAATATGGGACACCAGACATCTTGAAGGCAGATTTCTGTAGGCTTCTCAAAGACCTGTGCATGCCCCACTAATGAATCCCCCCAAAAGGAAACAGCTTACCTGGAGACTGTCCACAATGGACAAAGGATCATTGTCTTCGAATGGCTAGGACCACTACTCTACTCCCCCTTTCAAAATGACAAGCCAAGATGTGTGTTTTGGTAGAACCTTGCTTAGCCAGTTCACTGTGAAGCATAAGCCACTGAGAAAGACTCAGAAGCTCAGAGTCCTCCAGACTCACACATTGGTTAGGGCACAGATGCAGCCTTCCTGGAAGCCGCGTTAGGAAGACTTCCAATGCATCCAAACATTCACATGAGTCTCCTTGAGAAAAATGTATCCACAGATACTTTCTTTTAGGCACTCAACTCCCTCCAGACCATTCAGGAGGAATGAGACAGCATTTAGTACAGCTAGATGCTACTCTGCAAATCAGTGGCAGGGGCTGGTTAGTGGGAACTCTGGCATCTCCTAATCTCATAGCAAGATGGTACGATTTCACACACAGGACTCGGTGACCCGCACAAGAGTATGTTTTGCAGGGTTATGGGTAGATGAGGTTCTCCCAAATACACTCAATGAGCACAGGTGAGGCAGGACAGAGTAAAGTGAGTCAGGGGAAGGAGAAGAGAGAGAAAAGGAAAGGGAGAGGTAAAGGGGGAGGAGAGAAAAAAAAGGGGACTGTCTGTGTTTTACTATCCTATCCTCTTTCTGCCTAGGCTCAGCTGCCTTCAAACTGTGCCTCCTCCCCTCTTCCTTCCTCAGCCTCCTGGCCAACAGAACTGAAAAAGCAAGTCCTTACCAGAGACAATCACTAGGCAGGGCAGGCCACTTGAGCACCCTGTACCTTCTTAAAGTCCCCAGGATGGCAGGTATCACCCTCCTGTACCAAAGCCACTCCCAGCCCTGTGGCTGCCTCCATGTGGCTTAGCTTGGTTCCTACTTCATCAAGCTTGTGCCTGTTTCTTCCCTTCCTAAGAACCTGCCCTGGAGATTGGCAGAGCACAGCAGGTGAGGAAGTACTCTTTTTTTTTTTTAATTTAAGTAATTTATTCAGATTACAACTCAATTGTTATCCCTTCACTTGTATCTTCCTGTTCCCCCTCCCTCCCTCTTTCATCCTATTCCCCTCTCCTATGTTTGTGACCCAGGGGGACCTCCTCCCCCACCATATGATCACAGCCTATCAGGCCTCATCCAGATAGCCTGCTTACCATTCCTCTGAATGCCACCAGGCCTCCCTACCAAGGGGAAGTGCTCAAATGGAGAACACCAGAGTTCACATCAGAGGTAGACCCCACTCTCCATACAACTGTAGAGAATGTCCTGTCCATTGGCTAGATCTGAATAGGGGTGTTAGGCTTACTGCATGCATTGTCCTTGGTTGGTACAGTAGTTTGAGCAGACCCCCCGGTGTCCAGATTTGCCAGCCTTGATAGTCTTCTTGTAGATTTCTAGGACCCTCTATTTCCCCATTCTCCCATACTTCTCTCACCTGGAGTCCCACTAGGAAGTCGCAGCATCTATTGCAATTTCCTACTAACTGAAGATTTTCAAGGGACATCCCTGTTGGGCTAGTGTCCAATTATAAGTGAGTATATGCCATGTGAGTCTTTCTGAGTCTGGGTTAACTCACTCAGGATGATCATTTCTAGTTCCATCCATTTGCCTGCAAATTTCAAGATTTCTTTCATCCATTCTTCAACTGAGGGACATCTAGATTGTTTCCAAATTTTGGCTATTACAAATAAGGCTGCTATGAACATAGTTGAGCATATGTCCTTGTTGTGTCATGGAGCATATTTTGGGTATATTCCAAGGAGTGGAATAGCTGGGTCTTGAGGAAGCCCTATTCCCAGTTTTCTGAGATAGCTCTAGATTGATTTCCAAAATGGTTGTACAAGTTTGCACTCCCATCAGCAATGAAGGAGTGTTCCCCTTTCTCCACATCCTCGCCAGCATGTGCTGTCACTTGAGTTTTTATCTTAACCATTCTGATGGGTGTAAGATGTAATCTCAGAGTTGTTTTGATTTGCATTTCTCTGATGACTAAAGATGTTGAGCATTTCTTTAAGTGTTTCTCACCTTTTCAATATTCCTCTATTGAGAATTCTCTGTTTAATTCTGAGCCCCATTTCTTAATTAGGTTATTTGGTTTGGTGGTGTTTAATTTCTTGAGTTCTTTATATATATGTATATATATTTTGGATATTAGACCTTTGTCAGATGTAGGGTTGGTGAAGATCTTTTCCCAATCTATAGGCTGTCACTTTGTTCAGTGACAGTGTCTTTGGCCTTACAGAAAATTCTCAATCTCATGAGGTCCCATTTATTAATTGTTAACCTCAGAGCCTGGATTGTTGGTGTTCTGTTCAGGAAGTAGTCTCCTGTGCCAATGAGTTCCAGGCTCTTCCCCCACATTTTCTTCTAACAGATTTAGTGTCTCTTGTTTTATTTGGAGGTCTTTAACCCACTTAGGCTTGAGTTTTGTGCATGGTGATAAATATGGATCTACTTGCATTTTTTCTACATGTAGACATCCAGTTAGACCAGCATCATTTGTTGAAGATGCTATCCTTTTCCATTGGATAGATTTGGCTTCTTTGTCAAAAATCAAATTCCATATGTGTATGGATTTATTTCTGCATCTTCAATTCAATTCCATTGATCAACCAGCCTATTGCTATGCCAGTACCATGTTGTTTTAATTACTGTTGCTCTATAGTACAGCTTGAGATCAGGGATGGAGATTCCTCTGGAGGATCTTTTATTATATAGGATTATTTTAGCTATTCTGGGTTTTTTGTTTTTTCATATGAAATTGAGAATTGATCTTTCAATATCTTTAAAAATTACATAGGTATTTTGATAGGGATTGTATTGAATCTGTAAGTTGCTTTTGGTAAGATGGCCATTTTTACTATGTTAAATCTCCTGATCCATGAGCATGAGAAATCTTTCCATCTCCTGATGCCATCTTCAATCTCTTTCTTCAGAGATTTGAGGTTTTTTTCAAACAAGTCTTTCACTTGCTTAGTTAGAGTTACTCTCAGATATGTTATATTACTTGTGGCTATTATGAAGGGTGTAGTTTCCCTAATTTCTTTCTCAGCACGATTTTCATTTGACTCCTGCCACTTTGCTGAAGGTAATATTTTCACAGGTTCTGGGAAGTCAGAGGAGGACATCCTTAAGGATAGGGAGAGGGGCTTTTTTTTTTCATCTATTGCACAAAAGAAAGAGGGGGGAAAGGGAAGAAAAAATTATTCAAGCTTTGGGATTCATCCTATTTGTCCCAACTGTTCAAATGAATGCTCTCGCATCCGACTCTGAACTTTGGCTGTCCTTCATTTTCTCCATTGTGGCTCCCAGAGCAGCAAGAACTTGAGCCCTCTGAGGCCCGAATGTCCCATCTTTTGCTTCCTAGGCAGCCATCCCCCAGTGCTTTGTGCACAACACAGGTTCGGTGGTATTTGTGGCACGGGATTGAATTGTTGCATACACGGCTTCCCCGCCTGAGCCTGCCCTTGTGGCCTAGGCTGACAGCCTCAAGATTAACTGCCTAATGAATAAAGTTGCTGAGCTTGGACCAGCTGTGCCTTTCAGAGTGTGTTTGGGTTGGCTATGCCAAGTACAGATGATTGCCCCTGTCGCCAGCCTTTCAAGAACCTGAGCTGCCAAGGCAAGGCAGGCAGGGCCACCTGATCTCAGCTGCAGCTGCAGAGGCAGCCAGTGAGACGTGGCTTCGGCTCACCTGCCTTGAGTGACATGAGACATAATGCTGCTCTCCAAAGCTGCCAACTGCTGGGCTGCACAGGCTTGTGGTGGGGCTGTCCTTGTACACTCAAAGAATTCCAGATCACCTGTCCCCACTACCGCTATTTACTTGGTGGCGGTGATGTTTGAATAAAGATGTAGTTACATGTGCTCAGAAGTTGTTTGAAGTCTTGTTTTCAGTGAATCCAGAACACACACATTTAGAAAAAGCATATCAAACATGACTGTGGACCCTCAAATGTGTCGTCCATACACTGAGGCTATTGATTCTGGTTTGAGGATGTGTAAGTGGTCCAAGGGGAAAGCCCCAAGGCTAGCAATAAGACATCTGGTCAACAAGTTTGCCATCTTTTGGATGTGGCTACAATGAAAGTTCCACAGGCTCCAAGAGGCCATACAAGGACATTTTAGCACAAACCCCTGGACACTAGCCACAGCCCCCCAGAGTGAAGAGATGCCTAATAATGACTACAAGACTGACGACCAACAGCTGTTCCCATCTGTGTCTCCCTCTGATGGTCTCTGCCATCTGCCGTGGAGGGCAGACTGCTGTTGTCTGGGGGCTCCCTCTCCTCTCTGGGTCCTTCTCCCCTGGAAGAGAGTATGTGGTGAGGTTCTAGAACAAAAATTCTGTGTGTACTTATAAGCTGTCCATTCAGTGTTTTTGTTTTTGTTTTTAACCGGTAAACAGAATACCTTTTGATGGGCCAAGCACTGTTCTTGGTGTTGGAAAACAGCAGTACACAAAACATACTGAAAACCTGCCCTCAAGGGAGACAGAAGTAAACTCAGAAAATAAGAGGAACAAGCAGCAAGCAAGACTACCTAAGAGAAACACTACACAGAAAATGTGGATAAGAAGCGCCAAGCTGCAGAGATGGCTGGATACAACCCAGACTGAACTCACTGAAGGGAAAACCTTGCCTTTCTCCTGAGTGTCATGTCATCTCCACTGTGTTCCTGATACCTGAGGAGCTCATTCATCTAGACCCCAGAGGAGCCAGATGGTGCCTGGCAGTTGTCTTTGCTAACCTAGAGTAAACCTTTAAATTGTTTCAATTAATTCTTTGAGAATTTTGTGCATTGTATTTTGATCATATTCAGCCTCAACCCCTCCTCAGAGTCTCAGGCTCTTACCCTCCACAAACTTGATATTCGCCCCCCCTTCTCTCCTCTCTCTCTCTCTCTCTCTCTCTCTCTCTCTCTCTCTCTCTCCCTCTCTCCTCTCTCTCTCTTAGTCTCTCTTTCTCCCTCCTTCCCTTCAATTGGTGTTCCTCACATACTCCTGCATATGGAGCCCTCTGCTGAAGGGTGACCAGTCTACCAGGAGTGACACCCATAAAGAAAACTAATTCTCCCTTGCCCCAGAAACCGTCAATTCTTTATCACTCCTCAGTTAGGGGTGGGGGCTTATGGACGTCTCTCTCATTCCATGCTGGACTGTTGAGTGGCTTATCTTGTGCTGGTATTTTTCAGGCAACCACAACTGTTGTGAGCTCAGGAGTGCAGAGGTCCTGTCCTATTGCTCCAGTATTCCCCTAACACGTGTTCTTATGAGTCTTCCATCCCGTCTCCAGCAATGGCCTGAGCCTTGGGGAAGGGGTCCCATTTGTGTCTGAGCACCCTCCAGGCTTTCTATACTTTGACCAATTGTGCATTTCTGGATTAATTGCTGTTCGCTGCAATTGATGAGGAACTTCTTTGATGAGGTTTGAGAGCAGCATTAATTTGTTGATAGAGACACATGGATTTAGAAAGCAGTTTGATACTACATGCATTTAAGCAGAGGAGTGTTAGGTCATCCTCTGGGGCCTGTGAGCTCTTCAACCCAGGATTCTTAAGCAGATCTGCAGTACCAAGTGTTACCTTCTGTGCACGGGTCTCAAATCCAAACCAGAAATCAGTTGGTTACACCCCTAATATTAATGCCACTATTACATTCGTGGCATGGCTTGCCATATCAGCCATTACTGAAGTTCACAGGTTTCATATTAGGGTAAAATTGTTGATGACGCTCCATCCCCAGTAGCCTACATAGCACCTACCAGTATTAAGAAAGCTAGCCCGAAGACACTCATCCCAATACCAAGAAGCCAAAAATAACCTTATTCACAAAAAGGAGCAGAGGCTGCATAAGATAAACATCTGTTTATGGAGCTGTGAAGTCACTGGGTTAAACTCTGCATTGTACTCAGTAAATGTCGATGGCAGTGTCCATTAGTCCACTGATAGTTTTGCCAGACTAGACAGATATCCATCACAGGATAAAATATCACTTGTGGTGAAGAATCGTTTTTATAAATATAAAGCTTTGGCAGAGATATGGAACATTTAATTAAATATTACAAGAGTTTCTTGGTGGGACACAGATTTATTTCTCTCATATTACAAGGGTATATACATAAATCACATTTTACTATATGTTTAATTGATTTGGAGATCAGAAATGACAGAAAACAGGATTGTTCCAGAAATTCTGGAGGACTTTTTTTTGGGGGGGGGGACAGTTAATGAAAACAAAACAGAGACATGTTCTATCATAGAAAGTTAAACAAATACAGAAAAGTCATAAAGGAAGAAAAACCCCACACAAATACACAAGAAAACCCTAAAGTATATTTTTATTTATGAGTACAATGACATAAAAACATGAAAAACTTAAGAATTTGATTTTTTGAGATGACAGGATTGTGAGGATTTTTTTCGTGTGTTTGTGTGTGTATGTGTGTGTCTGTTTGTGTTTGTGTTTATGGAGCTGTATAGGAGCTACATTATAAACATCTGTCTGCAATATGTCTTTTTGGGTAGCAATGCTGGAGAGCCACGACAAAGGCATCAGTGAGTCTTCATTAATCATCACAGTAGAGCTCTGCCCTTGCAGCTCAGGGAAGGAAGCTCAAGCCTCTGAAACAATGTCTCAGTCGGCAGGAGGTGCCTGGTTTAACCTAGAGGAAAGCCAGTGTACTCATCAGACAGACAGTCTCAGGGCTATGGAATTAGTTCAGTGGTAGAGTGCGTGCCTACCTAGTACGTGCAAAGCCCGGAGTCTGACTCTCAAGCAGGAAGAGAAAGAGATGGGAGGAGAAGGGTAGAGGAGGAGGAGGAGAGCTAGAAAGCTTCAAGTGTCTACGTGGCTTTCCAAGAAAGACACTGATTAGAACACTGGAATTCCACATAGGAAATTACAGCTCCCCCCCCACCCCCAACAACCCAGATTTCCTTGACAAAGTTCATGTGTTTCATGCACTTCATCTCACCCCTGACAACTGGCCCAAGTATTCATGGGTTGCCCACTCCTCTTCTATGGCACAGCTGGCACTTTGTGCTGGGACAGCGAGAGTCTTTACTAATGACTGGGACAAAAAGAAAATCTAGGTCACCCCCTCTTAAAATATACTACTCGCTCCTCATCAGTCAGCAGCCAGCCATAGCACTTGCCTTCCTCCTGTCTGTATTCTGTCACCTAAGTATTAGCATAATAGTCATCAGCCCCCATCCACCACACAGGGGTATAATCCTAGACACTATTGCTCTTCAGAACCTAACAAGTATAGAGAAAAATGGGGTTGACTTTTCTCCACCTTCTTGGTTTGGTTCCAAAGAATCTCTCTTTCTAAACTGACAGGCAACAGGGATTTCTTCACAAGAACGGACCATCCAAACAAGCTCCCCCACCCCCACCCCAGGTCCCAACAGGATAGTCATATGAGACTACCACCCAGCTCAACAGGAGAAGGTTCTCACAGGCAGCAGTAGGGTGTGCCTGGATGATGGCAACCTGAAAAGCCTTCCAATGCTCATGCTCCGTCTCTTTCATCAGTTTCCCTGGCACCTTACAGACTATTACAACTCTCATCCCAGCACAGTGTCTGGCAGAGGTGACTGCCATGGATTGGCAGCAGAAGAGTGTACAAGGTAGCAGCGCGGAGCACGGCAGAGCTGGATGGGGGCTTACCGCGTCAGTTCAGGAGCCAGGCAGCTTGTGTTCCGGTCTATCACCTGCCAACTACCTCTGGGACAAGTGTGACCTTCCTGCCCGCATCTTATCCTGTATATGCAGGCTAAAATGGTGGCGATGAAAATGACAAAGGATAAGAGAGTTATAAGTTAAAGTGAGCCGTGCAAGGCCCTGGACTGTGGTAAAGCCTTAAACATCACAATTATTAACTGACACCTGCACCTTCATAGCTGATCTCTGCCACCCGCTCGCTGTGTGATCTCATTTCAGTCTGGCCTCTCTCACAGCTAGTCCCTTAGCTAAGAAGGAAAGTTACTGTCCTTAATGTTTTAAATTACCAGGAAGCGAAGGTTTTTATGGTTATGTTTGGTCCCTCTGCGATGCACTTGTGAAGCCTGTCACGTAATCATCCCTCACAGGACTCCTGGAAGAGGCCGGCAGTCGGAATGGACACTAGTGCTCTAGTTAAACGCATGAAGCTCACACAGGAGCAGGCAGAGGAGAGAGGGAGAAAGAGGCACAAGGAGCACGCCGCTTCATCTTCCAAGTAAAGCTTTTTTAGTACAACAGGGTAGTGAAACCTCTTTACCTTGAAAAGCCTTTTAATGTGCTTCAAAATGCCTTGGATTTCAGTTGACGGCGTTCATACCTGCCCTTGGCAACTCCATGGCATTATATGGCACCTGCCATCCCACGACCAATAGAGGATCAATTCTAAGGACATCATTAAATCTGTGTGGTTGAAAAGACAAAAGTTACAGAAAGAGGTGTCCTCCAGGTGTGGCCATGTGTTGAGTTTTTATGGTTCAGACCTTCATGTGATTTTGACATTGTACATGAATGTTGAGTTATGTTAAGCTACCCAGAGATGCAACAAAAATCTGATGATGATTTCTGCCCTTCTTACCCTTGGTTCCCTTCACTTCTTTGGATAAGTCTGCACATATAAATGTGTGTGTGTGTGTGTGTGTGTGTGTGTGTGTGTGTGTGTGTGTACACATAATGCGTATACATACATATCTTTATGCATGCACACACACATACATATAAAGGATGGAATAAGGGTCATAGAACTGGTGAAGCCCACACTCCTGCACCCATTTCCCCACCCCTGGAAATGAAATGGGCAAGAGTCTGGTTTGGCTTTCCCCTGGCAAATGAAAGCCCTAGATTGTCACATAGACTCCCCTTCCTGATAGAGACTCTAAGTCACAAAAACTCCATTGAGAGCTTTGGGAAAATTTTTCTGTCTATCCTTTCATCTTGCCGTAACCTCAGATTTATCTTCTGCTCCATAAATGTCTGTCTGGGTAGATCACTTGGGTCCTTTACTAAGTCCCTCTGGCCTACCACCTATATCCAGCGCCACACATAGACATTGTTGTCGTGGATACTGCATCACCTTCAAAGTCTGTCCCTCCAGTGCCATTCTCTAAGTTGACAAGCTCTCCTTATGACCTCCTTGTTCAAAGATCCCTATAGGGTCATTTTCATCTTCATTGGGATCTCCATTTGGTACACACCTTTCAGCCCTTTCCTTTCTTCAATTCCCTTTCAACCCTCTCTTGCCCCCTAGCCCTTCGCATCAGCATCCCTCTGCCAGGTCTCTTACTTTCCCTGCCACTCTCTCTTCTTATCATTCTCCGTTTCCAGAACCCCCAGCATGCCTGTGTAGAGCATTGTGGACATCTAGGTAAGACAGTTCTCTGCTGTGAAGAGGAGAGTGAAAGCAAGCTGTTCAGTCTCCAACCATCTGAGCTCCAAGACATCATCATCCCCATAAAATAGACTAGGTGAGGACCTTTGGGCATCAGCCAGTCCTTCTGTCCATAGGCAGAAAATGCTTTTATCTGTGAAAACCGAGTTCTGCTTCTAAAGTCTTTCATCCAATTAAATCAACCCAGACAAATTATCTAGGATAGCCCTCATAGTACACTGCTTATAAACTTGAGTCACCTCTACAAAATACCTTCCCAACACCACCTGGATCCAGCATCTGATTGAATAACTGGGCTCTCTACCCTAGCCAAGTTGACACACAACTGACCATCACAAGAGACCATGCAATTAACCATCTAGCCTGAGAAACTCTTGAGCAAATGAAAGAGATAGTCATAAGTACGCAAGGCCACAACCAAACTAAAAAGAAAAGGAAAACTGAAATATAGAGCCTTGCTACAGCTATGAGATTACTAAAATCCACCTTGCCAGCCCTTCTGCTATGACTCAGTGTGGATCAGCAAACAGTAGAATACTTCCTGACATGACAGGAATTAGAGCCTTCACAGATGATTTAGCAAGCCTGTAAGGGCCTTGTGATGGTTTGAATGAGATGCTCCCATAGTCTTGGACGTTTGAGTACTCGGTCCCAAGCCATTGCCCCATCAGAACTAAGAAGACATTGCTTCCACAGTAACTCTTCAGAGACTTAGGAGGTGTTGTCTCACTATCACTATATCACTAAGGGCAGGCTTTGAGAGTTTAAAGGACCAACTCCATTTCTAATTCTCTCCGATGTGTGCTTGTGGTTCCAGGTGTGACCTCTCACCTTGCTGCTCAAGCTGCCATGCCTATCGCCTGCTGATATGCTTCTTTACCATGACGGAACCTTATCCCTCTGGGACCATAAGCCCAAATAAACCCTTCCGTCTATAAGTCGCTTTTGTCATGGTGCTTTCTCACAGTGATCAAAAGTAACTAATATCGACCTCGAGCAAAGAAATTTGCATCAGAAGGCAGAAGATGGAAGGGCTAGAGGAATTTCAGACTACTTCCTTGCCAATGCATGCTACTTAAGCAACTTTTAGGAAAGTTAGCAATGAGGGATTGGTATATAGCTGTGGTTGATGATACAAGATCTGGGGCCGTAGTCTTTCTTCTCAAATTACCTACTGTGTAACTTTGGATGCATTACACAGGCTGTATGTGCCTCCAAGTTCTTATATAGAAAATGTAAGTGATGAGCTATGTTCGCATGGATGTTATAGAGGTTCCCGGTAAAAACTACATTTGTCATTACCCCCAAGAAACAGACCTTGCTTCACCTCTCTACAACATTTGAGCAAAACCCCCCATGAAATGCCCTTTTTCCTGACTTCATAAGCAGTACTGTCTGAGCTTTCATCCTAACTTTCTGCTTATTTCTTGGTACACATTTTCTTCCCAAGCTGTGACTTCAGTCACCACAGCCTAACTCTCAGATTCATGTCTTCTGGTCAGGCCCCACTTCTAAGTCTCAGACCTATATTTTTATCTGTTGACTCAACACTGAGACAAAACTTTTTTTTTTTTTCTTTCCTTATTTTTGCTTTCCTTTGCTTTGTTTTCTCCTTCTTTCCTTCCTTCCTTCTTGCTTTTCTTTGTCTCTGTGGTACTGGGAAAGAAGTATCAGAAGAGACAAATGGAGGGGAGGTATGACCCTATCCACCTCAAGTTCCCCATTTAAATTTACATAATAAGAACTAATTAAAACTGAAAGGCTTAAATTCCACACATTTGAGACTGAGTTTATGACCTACTCTGAAAGCTGCACTTTCCCCCATGCTTGTCTCAGAGAATGTTGCCCCATGAACCAGGAAGCGAGGAGGCAGTCCCTGTCACCACTTCCTCCCTCCCAGTACCTTCCATGCTCAACCCAGACCAACATACTGCAAGCTTTTGCTTTGACTGTGCTTCAGCTCTCACAAGCCACTTTGGTCATTCTGATTCTGCTGCATCTGGACAAAATGTGTACATATTTGAGAGATCACAATGTGTGGACACAAACTTTAAAAGCCGCCTATCAATAGGATGTCCTCCCCTCTGTCTCACTTTCCTGGTAAGTGAAGACTTGAAGACTTTCATGGGACGTGCCCCTCGGGTTAGTGTATAAGTGTATAAGTGAGTATATACCATTTGACTCTTTCTGCTTCTGGGTTAACTCACTCATTATGATCATTTCTAGTTCAATCCATTTGTCCACAATTTTCGGGAATTCCTTGTTTTTAATAGCTGAGTAGTATTCCATAGTGTAAGTGTACCACAGTTTCTCTATCCACTCTTCTACTGAGGGACACTTAGGCTGTTTCCATGATCTGGCTATTATGACTAAGGCTGCTACCCTATGAGCACAGACAGGGGGAGGAAGTCCCCCTCAGTCACAGTCATAGGGGAGGGGAGTAAGGGGAAAATGGGAGGGGGGAATGGGAGGATACAAGGGATGGAATAACCATTGAGATGTAATATGAATAAATTAATTTAAAAAGACAAAATTAACTAAAATAAATAAATAGATAGATAAATAAATAATAAAAAAAGCCACCTATCAGTATACACATCTAGATCCTCATTGTTGCCTGCAAATCCCTGCCTGGTCTGACTCTTGCATGATTTTTGAGATCTTTCCTGTACCACTCTCCCATCACTGCCTTAACTTCAGGCACATCAGCGTTTCTCACTGACTGAGTTGTTCTGAATGCGCTCCCCTCCAGGGATGTTGCACACACTGTTCTTTCTAAAGGAATATGCTAGTCTCACTCTGAACTGTGAGGTCTTCCTGACCCATGCTCAGTTGTTTTTCTTTGGGGAAATCTTTCCCTAAAACATATTCCTCTCCATATTCACTCTATCTTTTCAGGAGGGCCAGAGTCTTTTGTGATTCTATAATCCTTCTCTGTAGTCTCTCTTTCTGTCATTTCAGTTACCCAGAGTCCAAAATAGTAAATGGAAATCTTCATAAATAAATAGTTTATGGATTTAAAATTGCATACTGTTCTAGGTGGTGCGGTGAGCCATGCCTTGGACCAGTGTGTCTACAGTTTATATGTTACCTCCACCTTAGTCTTGTAGTAGCCATCCCAATTACAAGGTCAGCTGTTGCCTCATTGCATTGCTGTTGTTCAAGAAACCATCCTTTGGGTTAGGAAAAGCACCCCCCCAAATCAAGATAGTATCAACTTGAATGTGCCCCCTCCAAAAGTCACACAATGCTCCCTTTAAGTAGAAAGAGACACATTCTTGGTTAATAATGAAAAATTCACAGGCTGAGCTCACTAACATCTATAAGGAAAAAAAATATGAGTTTAGCTGATGTGCATCGAACTGCAAACATACAGCCACATGTGTGATAAATAGTTATGGTGGAAAAGCATTAAATGTGTGCATGATTATATAGGCTAAAACAGAACATATAGAATTCAGTGCTGTTGGTCATTTCAGGCATCTCTGACACAAAGGGAGGAGTCTATACTCTAAGCCAATAAACAGCCACTCATTTGGAATGACATACTGATATGACTGGTTGGTTGCCTCTCAGTACACTGTAAACAGCAGAGGAAAGGAGGGAGACTAGTCAGTGCCATTGAGGAGCTGGTCCTAGCATTGCCAATTTAGACCTAGGAAACCAACCTGGCCCATGAGGAACGACAAGGGTCAAAGAGCTAAAATACAGCAGAGCCAGGACTCAAACTCATTCTTCAGATACCAAATCACATAAAAGATCTTTGCCACTTACTACAGAATTACTTTGTCTGAGAGGCCAGTGGTACATATGACTAAATGTGTAGAAACAGCAACACTGAAAGGGCTTTTGCTGTCTGAAAAAGTAGATCTAGACTTCGGAACTGAATTTCTATCAATGCACTCAACTCAAAAGAATTTCCTTCCAAGAGGCTGTCATAAAGGCTCAAAAAAGACTTCCACTCAAGTGCAATACCTCCTTTCTTGACTTTTTAAAAATAGCCCCTCTCCTTTGCAGGTCAGAGCCAGGTTTCGCTGCAGTCCCTAGCATCATTTTCCTCAAAGCTTTTTGACTGGGGGCGGGGGTGTGGGGAAGACAGGCATCCACAAGAGAAAAACAAAACAAAACAGAACTCTGAGCTTCCATTAGCCACAAAAGGCAAAGACACAGGAGATGTGGGGGAGTGTTCTGGTAAGAAAGGCTAGAGAGAAAGGTAAGTGTAACAGATAGATGTTGAGTAATCTCAGGCATTTTGATCAACTCTGCCAAACCCTTTCCTTAGCAGAGAGTGACATCGGGGTTATTATATGTCCATCGTAGTGGGCTGATTTCCTAGCAACTATTTCTTAGAGATGGGGGGGAGTAAGCTTTATTTGTGGAAACAGCAGCTTATCTGGTGGCTTACAAGTGTCGTTTAGAAAGAAGGACTCAGAGTCATGAGGTCATCCACCCAACCCCAGATCTATTATCAACTCTCTGATCGACCTTGCTTCTTCAAGTGTTTTGCTCTTGTAAGTTGGTTTCTCTCCATGACAAAAAGAGAAAGACTGTGAAAGAATGAACTCGAAAACCTCTCTTCTTAGATTACAATACCTAGATGATATCTCCTCAGTGGGAGAAGGAGGTGGTGATCCCAAAAGATATGATAAACCACATACATCCCGGGAATGGAAGGGTTGCCAGAGCCATTGTTGTAAAATAAAACCAAATCCTTTCCAGCAATCTCCCCAGGCCCTCTTCAGGGGTAAGGCCTGAGAACCCTTTTTTCTTGTTGGTCTGTTGTGGGGTTTTCCTCTTTATTTTTCTTGTCCTTCCATTGTGTTTTTCCTTGATGAACACCCTGATTCTCCTACAGAACTCCTTTGTCATCAAGGAAAAAGGATATTGCTACTCTAGGGAAATAAGAGTAGAGTTACTGATGGCAACATCATTTTCGGTGGCATAAAACTGGAAATAACCAATGTCCCCATCAATAAGGGAACAGATAAATAAAATGTCATATCGTAAAATGGGATTTTATGCAACAGTCAAAATGAATGAGCTGATGTGTTAGTGTGAATGGAGCTTGAAACAAAGTTGAAGAAAAAAGCAAGAGTCAAAATTAATGCTTTTTTGTATCAGACTTGCTTTAAATGGTCTGAAAGATTAAATATTTAATGAACAATAATTGCCTCAGGGAAGGGGCATAAAGAACAAAATTAGGTTAAACACACACTGGCTAAGGGGCCTTAAATGTGTCTGTATTATTTGATCTCTTTGTAAATGGTAAGAAAAAAAGCATGGGAATTGCTAGCAGTTTTTAATTCTTGGTAATAAGATGACAGGCATGGCTGCCTGTGAAAGTTTTCTTCATACTTTCGTATTTCCTTGGTTGAAAATTTTAAAGTATAAACTCCTAGCTTGACATATAAAGTGTCCATGATCTGACCTTTGCCCAGAATGGTCCTCTGCCTTTCTCCAATGTGCACCCTGTACATTTTTACCAGAAATTACCTCTTGTTCCTCCCACAGAAAATGACCATCTTCTATACGTGCTGGCCACGGTTTCACTCACCACACAAGGCCCGATCCTATGACGTAGCTCACGTCCTGTTTAGACACAGGTAGCTGCCTCTTCTGTGCCCTTTAGCACATTATTCTTTGGCTGCCTAGCATCCAGCCCAGTGTCTGACGCATAATCTATACTCTGCCACATCCTCTGGGTGGATGCAGGAATGAACGGAAAACGTAACTGCTTCGCTATAAGCAGGAGTTGTAGATACACACACCATGCCAATGACGCCCAGCCAAGCTGTTTCAGGGGCAGGAGCCCTGCTGTCCTTTAGGTCTGCTGATGGAAAAAGTATAAGGCTAAGGTGGCCATCTCCTAACTCATAAAAGAAATCTGAATAGAATATTAAGAAGAAATATTCCATTTCTTCAGGCACTGAGATAATGAGCTTAAATTGCAGCTAGAAAGATACTGATTAGATACTGAAAAGGACTTCAGAAGAGCAACATACTGTACTGGGAAAAGAGCATGGTTTTGAAGTCAGGAAGACCTAGTAACAAGTCTAACTCCTCTCCTCAATGGCCTTGAACACAGTCGTGCTATTTAATCTCCATGTCCCCATCTCCAGAATGGAGTACCTGCCCTCTGTATTAACGTGAAAAAACAGGAAGGTGGAGCATGTAAAAGCCCTTGGCACGTAGTACTTACTTCTCCTAGATCTGCAAAGAACTAAAAGAGGAGAGCCTTCCTCGTCACAGCGTGTGACGTTTTACAATCATTATAGCTTAAAGAAGAGGATGAGTTTAGGGACTTCCCTAAGGGCCATTGCTCTTTGAGAGTCCACCTGTCCAGAACAACAAAGTCATGATGCAGGATACATTGTTTTATATCCTGTGGCCAAGCATTCACAATAGAGTTTTTCCTTCTTCTTTAAAAAAGACGTGTCACTTGTGAGCCTGATAACAACCTAGGCTAAACTGTTTTAGCATTTTCATTTTAAAGGGTGATACTTAAACTGTCTTCTCAAACTTTCACTATAAAAGGTGATACTTAAACTGTCTCCCTTCAGCCCTAACAGCAACACCTTCCAAGCCAGTTTCCCACAATGAGCTCTGGGACCAGGCTTACTATTTGATTGAATCTTAGTTCTTATTCTCTTTTCCCAGAGGGAGAAAGAAATGACTTGATGCCAACTGTTAGGATTCTGCGTCAGTTGGCCTACCTGTGATGTCGTTGCCCACTTGCCATGGGGGTGTGGCCCTGCCCAAGATTATAAAAGGCCAAATCTTCCTTGTGCCTCTGTCTCTTACTCTCTTATCTCTTTCTTCCTCTGTCCTCTGTCCTCTCTCTCTCTCTCTCTCTCTCTCTCTCTCTCTCTCTCTCTCTCTCTCTCTCTCTCTCTCTCTCTCTCTCTGTCTCTCTGTGTGTGTGTGTGTGTGTGTGTGTGTGTGTGTGTGTGTCTGTCTTTCTTTCTCTCCCCATGCTCACTTAATAAAGCTCATATAATATAATATCTGTTGAATGTTATCTTGTTATCTTATTTCTTATTTTTTTTAATCATTGAACCAACTCTTTGGGCATTTTCCCCTCTCCTGGTCCATTAATTTTTGCCTTGTGGAAGAGGGGACATGACCTCTCCTGGATAATTTTTGGAATCATGAAATAGTAATGAATCCATACTGTGATGCCCACAGCGTCTGTTTATAATGAGACCATCTTTCCTTTAGCTTTCTCTACATGGAAAACATCCTGTGCTGTGGTTGGAATATGAAATGGTTCACCCACAGGATCAGGTGCTGAGCACATTGCCCCTAGCTTTTAGTGATATTTTCAGATGTTCTGAAAACTTTGGGTGGTAGAGCCTACCTAGAAGAAATAGGTCAGTGTGTGCAGGGCACTGGGAGCTGTATCCTGTCCCAGGTTTCCTCTCTCCCACTCTGCCTCCTGTCCTACCATGTGTTTCCACCAGTATGATGATCTCTCCCAAAGATTGAGGCCAAGGAGCTATGGACCGAGCTTTCTGAAATCATAAGCTAAAATAAATTGTAGGCTCTCTCTCGGGAACTTATGAGTCTTTTCTTATCAGTCACTGTGATAAGAAAAGCTAATACTTTTCTTATAGAGATAAGCATTGTATTACATAATAATGCCATTACATAATAATATATATTACTACATTTTATAAATATGTATATATTATATAATAACGCCCTGCTTACCTCTAACTTAAAGGACATGTCATGTAGCTTTAGCAGGCTAAACAGAAGTAAGGTTAGGATTTGTGAATGTCAGCCTGGCCCTAAATCCTCGATTGCAAGCTCTATCCCACTGCGCCCCGCACTCTTCTTCTCCTCTTCACATCTCCATTTCTAACCCGTTCCTAGTGAACTGACAAAGCAGAGTTTTTCCCAGTCCCTGAAACAAGACGCTGCAAAATGAACACGCTCTTCCCCATGGACACACGGCACTGTTTACTCTTGGCCTCTCGAGGAGCCACAGGCACGGTGCTCATTTCCTTTATAGGATGTGACAGAGTTCAATACATAATGAACAAAATGTCATAATAGCTCGATAAAGGCACTTTGTAAAACACATGGAACAAGCAATTAAAAAAACCCTTCTAAATGAAGATTCAATTCCAAAGGGAACAATGCCTTTGGGTTTTTTGACAAAGCAAAATATTCTAAAATTCAATTGTTTAATGGGGTTTTCCCCAGCAGCACTGGCACATACTAATTCTTATTACAAGGCAGCATGTTTATTTTAGCTCAACCTACTTTCAATGGTAGGTAATTAGGGAAACTAAAAGTGCATATCTTATTGCTTAATTTAGAGTCTACCACTGTGTTTCCAGGCCTTTCTCAGGCTGTGTTTTAATGACACTGAACGATAAAAGATTTTTATTCAACTTTAAGTGCTTAAGAAAGGCAGTGAGTAGAAGTCAAGTTATATATTCTGATCTTAAAAGCAGGCCCATCCCCCCATTTTTGAATGTGCAAGCTAAGCCCTTCTGCGGTTGACTTCACCAGGAGTTCTCGGAACACAGACATGAACGTTCTGGTGTCTTCTCTGACATTCAGGCCCTGGCCGTGGTCCCCATCATTTGCCATCCAGAGAACGTCTTCAGTGGCCATCATGGAAGCCACAAGTGGTTGTGGTTTGAGATCTTTTGATCTAAAGGGAAGCAAGAACGAACATGAGGGGCTGGCAGGCTGCTGTAGAACCACAAGCTGCCAGCATTGGCAGGGGCTCGGGGGAAAGCTGTCCAAGAGTACGTGTGTCATTACAAACACCATATGGAATTACCTTTTGCCAGTAGCCACATTTTTTAAAATATGAAATTGATCTAAAAATGTACTCTAATCCAACATTTGTGAGATGTCAATGTATAATCAATATAAAAATTACTGCTGAACTGGTGTACACATCTTTTGGTATGGCAAGTAAATTTTCATCAAATAAAATGAAAACAATAAAGTGGGGTGTGGAAGAATGGGGGGATGGAAGGACCCAAAAGGTCCAGGAGTCCCACAAGAAGACCACCAAGGCTGGTAGATCTGGACCCCAGGGGGGTGTTGCACAAATTGTTGTTCCAACCAAGGACAATGCATGCAGTAAACCTAGACCCCCTGTTCAGATCTAGCCAATGGACAGAGCATTCTCTATGGTTCAGGGGAGAGCTGGGACTGACTCTGACATAAACTCTGGTGGCCCCTATTTGACCACTTCCCCTTGGTGGGAAGGCCCAGCAGGCACACAGAGGAAGAAAAATCAGGCTATCCAGATGAGACCTGAGAGGCTGTGATCATATGGTGGGGGAGGAGGTCCCCTTCTCTCACAGGTCTAGAGGAGAGGAATAGGGTGAAAGAGGGACAGGGGAAACGGGAAGATACAAGTGAGGGGATAATAGTTGGGATGTAATCTAAATAAATTATTTGAAAAAATAAATAAATCCTGACCAAAAAAAGAAAGCTAATACATAGCAATATGACTGTAATTAGCAATGTTATATTGTATATTCAAAACTTGTTAAGATAAATTACAAATATTCTCATTACCAAAAAAGGTAATTACTAATATAGAAGCAAAAATTAATATAGAGGAAAGAAAGATGTTAATAACAGTTTTTTGTAGGAGTTACTTCACTATATATAATCAAGATATCTTAAATGAATATATTTTATTAGAAAATTATGTTTTAGTAAAGAAGCAAAATGAAATAAAGTTACAATTCCTCCATTTCAAAAAGGAAAACAATAAAGTACATAGAACAGGGAAAATATTGTATGCTGCTTCATTTTTTAATTTCTCAATTTTAATTAAGGTTTTTTAAAAACATCAGTTCTTCAGCTGCACCAGCCATGTTTCAAGAGTCCCTTGAGACTGAGCAGACAGACATAATGTCCTTGGCCTCCTCAGCCAAGCTCTGAACTGGGCAGCAATGTGGTGGCTCAGCCAGCCATCTAGGAGCTCAAATGACTAGAAAGTTCTTTTTTATTTTAAGGTAAAGCCACCACTTTGACATATCCATCTTTAGCTCCCAGATCAGTCCCCATCCCCACAGAAATGATGAGTGACCCACACAGCCTTGCCACCACGGAGACCTGGCAGTCCAGACACCCTTAGTACAAGTCTCTTGAGAGTTCTTTCTTGTGAGTCTTTCTACCCAAAGGGTGCCTGGCAGCCACTGCGAAGAGACCAAGCCTTCTTTCTGAGACTTTTCTCTACTTCTGGTCATTTGATCAGGACACAGAAATGGGGTCAAGAAAAGCAGTTAGTAAAGGCAGTTCCCTGTGGCAAATGCTCTGCTACTTTCTCTGCCTCTTCAAAAAAAAAGCTGCAAAATGACTGGGCTAAATGCCACCAAAAAAGGGGTCCACATGAAACTGAGTGCTTGGTACCTGACACCAGGAGATTTTTGCAGAGGAGGCACTTCTGGTGGAAAAATGAGCAGAATGAAACTGCTCAACTTTAATATACCTAAAAATATTAGTTTTGCATGAATGAGGTCCTAGGATAAACGTCCTTAGCAAGGATGCCTCCCCTTCCCCCAGTACCTCCCATCAACTTCCTCATCCCGTTTTCACACCCCACCCCTGCAGTTCATTTTAAGAACTCAGCACGTATCCTAGAATTTATATAAGTCATAGCATCCCTTATGTATACACTTACACACAGAGTTTGGGGGGGGCCTGCCATGCTTCGTTCTCTAAAACTGAGTTCTTACGCACAGTTTGCAGTGCCCAACTTTTCTCATAGCACCCCCTTCAAGCTGGGTGGAAGTGCAAAGCCTTCAGAACTTTCTCTCCTCTCATCCCCCCTTCACCCAGAATAGTGGCCAGCAGCAAGGCAGGGCGGGGAGGGGGCACGGGGCTGACGAAGGGGGGGCGTTGTGTGCAAGGGAGGCAGTTTCTAGCATCTGGACCCCTGCTGAGACCTGTACTTTCAGACTTCTCCACCCCTAAAACAGGAGCTCCAAGGGCAGGGTAGAGAGGACTCTATGGGGGTGAGTGTGTGATCCTAGCTGCCTGCAAGAAGAGACAGAGGAGGGCCCCTACCTGTACCCACCTCACACACCCTTGTTTGAGACTCCATGTTGCCAAGGCGTCCACAACTGTTCTGTAGCCCCAAGGCTCGGGGAGCATCTGGAAAATTGAAAGTCAAGCCAATAATTGAAACCCTGACAGGTTTGCAGGTGTGAATGGAGTTCTTTACACCAGGTGTACCAAGTTGACAGAAACAATTATGCAGTGAGTCAGGGACCAGCCCCATTCTGCCCTGGACTTTGCTCAAGTCCTCTTGTCCCTGCCTTCAACCATATCCCAGGTGACAGTGGTATCCCCAAAATACCCAGCCTTGTCTTTCGGCACCTCATGTCCTCAGGGCAGGAGAGAGAACAGTTCACCCGACAGTGCCTGAAGTACCGCGGGAAATCACAAGGCACTGTTTCCTTCATCCATTTTTAATTGCTGCAGGTTGTAATGACACTCTTTGGAAAATAAATACTTAACTACCTTCCCATAGATTTTTCAGGCCCAAGGAGGAGTACGGTGATGCAAAGCTCTCAGTTAATACCTTAGTTTATTCTAGTGTCATTTCTTTTATTTCCCTTCGGCTTGTTATTTATGGTTTAAATTTTTTTGCACCCTGGTGCTTGGCCTGCTTTCCTCCAGAGAATAATTAAGGGAAAAAAATGTAGATGTTCAGGCATCTTTTTTCTGTGTGTACCCTTGGGCTGGAAGTAGTCAAAGTGTTTCCGGGGAGGTGGAGGGAAGGAAAGGCACAAACATCACTGCAGTCTCTATCAAACCCCCCAAATAAAACGTACCATTTCTCTAAAGTGCACCAAGGTATTATCCTTGTCATTGGGGATGGTGCCAACCTATATTACAACTCGCTGGATTCTGGTTGGCAGATGAATAAATGACAGGGCTCTCGTGTGTAGACAAATTACGATAGAACGCGTCTACGGCCAAAGGGCCTATAATTGAAACGGGACTGGGAGTCTCCAAAGGGTGTCTGCCCTACATTTGACCATATCTCATTACATGTCTGTGAGCCACTAAGAAAAATGGGATCAGAATGGAAAACAGAATAAGAGAACGCTGTTCCCACCACATGACGGAGTGTTTAATTAGGAGGGAGCTGTGAATTGCAGCTTGTGAAACAGAAAACAGAGGGGGCAAAAATAAAACTTTCTCCATGAGGGACTCTGGCTACCCTTGAAGACAATGATAATGAAACTGACAAATACACCTTGGAGGCCAACTTCTAGAATCAAATCGATTTACTTAATAATTTAGGAATCACTTCCAGCCATCTCGCCCATTAAAAACTGAGGGGCCATTGTACTTGATTTCCTTGTTTCCTTTCCTTTCTCTTAGTTATGCCTCACCGGCTTTAATAAATAAGTAATACAGAGGGGAAACACTTATCTGGAGCACCTCGCCTCTGCCTTCACCCTGCAGGGCTCCCTGATTCTTTTCTACTTAGAAATAAATAGAGTGTAGAAGAATTTTCTCCTTCTACTGTAAAGGCTGAGACAACAGGGTTAGAGCCCTTAGTGTGGTCACAACAGCATGGCTCAAGCCTGCAGAGGAATAGCAGAACATATAACACACTGTGACAGGCTGGCAGAGTCAAGGGCCCGTTGCCAAGGTGGAGCCTGTGTACCCGCTGACGCTCCCGCTATAAACGGTGAGAACCCACTGAGACTAGTAGAGTGGATTCCAGAAGCATCAAAGTAAACCAAGCATTTGTAGCTTAAAATCACTTGTAGTTTATTGCTCAGAAGTGAAGGAGGCTGAACCCGGCTGCAGTTATATCCCCTCACAATGCTTTGAGGAATGGAAAAGATACCGTTATGCTGCAGGTCTCAGAAGCAAGCTTGCTGATGGAGCAGGATCATGCCTTCACTCAGTTACCGGCCCCTCCCTGCTTTCCCCCACTTTGAGCAATACAGACCTTTTTGCTTGGAGGCCACCACGGAGTCATTGAAGACCTGGGGCAGAAGAGAGCTTCTTCCTAACAGAGCTATGCTTACAATAAACCACAAGTCACAAGGGCCATGGACAGCACAGACTCCATCTTCCACTGTCAGCCTCCAAGACAAGGGCCAAGGCCTTTGTAACACCAAATTCTCTCCACATTTTTCTTCCTGAGTCCCCTCAGAATTGGTTCCAGCACCATCCTTTTCTACTTTTTCCAGGTCCTACTCCCGGCCTTTTTGGGGTCACTCACCCTGCTCCTGTCCTTGCCTCTAGCTACTCCTTCCTTTCTGCTCTCTAGGACTTGCCTTACCCATGAACGTTTGCCACCAGGAATAACCCAGACTACCGCTCTTAGGGGCATGCATTTCTGATGCTGGTCACCCAGTGTAGTAAAGCTCTATATTCCATATCTGTGTCCCTCTGCCAAGGACTTCTGCCCCCTCTTAGTGACAGAAACATACATCTTTGAATTTAAGATCATGCCTCCAATGGTCTTAAATGCACAGTACACAGTGGGTGCTTAATAGACACACATTTGCTGAACGTTAAGGGGATCCAAATTAGCTTGCTGCTGAGAGATGGGGACCTTCACCATTGGTCTAGGTATAATTTGTGTTTCCTTGGTTTTTCAACTGGGAGGAAAAGAAGCAAGAAGGAAGTCCAAGTATGTGTTGCCCTTGGAAACCAACATCGCAAGGCTTCACCTTGCAGCCCTTGGGAAAGTAATTTATCCCTGCCAGGAAAATATGGGCACCAAGCCACGCAGCAACTTCTTTACCTCCACAAATTAATCATGATTCCAGTGTTAATTCCATAAATAATTCATGAAGTCAAACATAAAGTATCACGCCGCTCTCACCACCCATCTTGCACAGCTTCGTTATATAAGCATAAGCCTGAAAGCCTCATTAGTTTGAAGGAAGTTCTGATATGGCAAACACACATTAAATTTCACCAAATACCTTTCTTGAATACATATTCATTGAGGACCTTGCCTGTGCTGGGCATGGAGCATGATGAAACTGGATAAAGGGCACATATCTGCAATGAAGGACACAATCTCTCCCCTACAGTTAAGAAGGAGAAACAAGGAAATATCACAGTGTTCAGACAACAACCGAAGACTGTGTAGCACAGTAGACTGTTCTCTGCAGGCTGACCCAGGCTCCAACTGACCCAGGTGTTAACCCGGCTGTATGACCATAAGTCAATTAGTCTCTCTAAGTCTTGCATGTCCATATGCTAAGTGGTATGAAGGTAATAATATCTACCTAGACTCTGTCCTGGTGGCAGAGACCTGTAACCCCAGATCCTCAGGAAAAGCTGACACAGAGAGAGTTCAAGAACTGCTTGGGCAAATCAGTCCAAGGTCAACATGAACAACTGGTTGAGAGATGCCATCTCAAGAGGAAGAGGTTTTTGGGTCTTGTTATTGTTGTTATTCTTTTTAAGAGGGTTTAGAATACAGTTAATTGATAGACAACTTGCCTTGCACAGGCTGTGTGAGGCTCTACCAAGGAAGCATTGGTAGAGAGCAAGGGACATTGGGGATTAACATCACCGCTACTACAAAATTAACATTCCAATACGGATTGAACATTCCTGTTCCAAATGCAAAACTTCAACTACTCAAAACTCAAAATCTATTTGAGCATCGACATGATGTCACAGGAAGGAAACTCACACCTGACCCTTTGAAATAGCTGCAGTCATATTTTATACTGCTAAGTATTTACATGTGCATAAATGCAAAAAGATGACATTATTGGTGACATCCGACTTCAGAGTCAATAATAATGGTGATGCCCAAGCAACCACACATAGCCTGTCCCTATGACCTCTTTCCTGTCTAAGGTTCAATTCACACAAACTTCATTTCATGCACAAAATTATTAAAACTATTATATTAAACTACCTCCAGGCTATCTTTATGATGAACATATAAAACATAAGTGAATTTCACATTTAGATCTATGTCCCATCCCTGAGAAATATCATTATGCTTATGCCAGTATTCCAAAATGTGAAACACTTTGGGTCCCAAGTATTTCAGAGGAGTGCTCCAACCCGTGTGATCCCGCTAGGGAGACCATTAAAGGTTGCTTGGAGAAGCTGACTTGTGAGGAATGCAGAGTGGGGAATAGGAAATATTTCAGAAGAGACCAGGCGTAATTTGCAGAATCCAGTACAAAATGAAATTGCCGACTCTCTCTTTCAAACTTACTAAGGCTTTCAGGAGGGTGACAAGAACAGCAATGCTGGTACCTCAGCCTTCTGAAAATAGTCTGGGCAACTGCACAGGCAGCTCTCTTCCTGTCCCCCACCCCCACCCATGTGATTGACCACTTGGTCTACAAGAAGGATGAGACTGGCTTCGTAGAGACCAAGTCCTCCCTGTTATCACTTTTGCAAATAGAAGATATTTCTGACTGAACTATGCTTAGTTAGAAGTGACCTGAAAATTCAAGAAAACAGGGAATCTGGGCATCCAAGCTAAGACCAGGATGTGTGCACACACATAAGTGATGTAGATGCACACTCATCCCTCTGACGCTGTCTGAGATGCACGAAGCCACAAGGCCACCTTCCTCGGGTCCCTCGCCTGGGCTAGGACTCCTGGGGACAATTAACAGGCACCACATAGGCTGAGAACCAGGAGTGCCAGTGCGAGGCCACAGCTTTCTGCTTGGAAAAGTCACCTCAGGGCTCCAGGCAGCAGCGTCTTTACCCATCAACCCCAGCAGTGGGCTCACTGAGCTGGAGAGTTTCCTCCTCTGGATGGAATAGTCTGTGTTTCTGCAGTAGCAGCAGGGAGAAGAAAATAAAAGTCCACTGCACCAGAGTGAAGTAATAATAATTTTAAAGCGAGCTCTCCGTGCCCGCAGACTTTTTAATATACCATTCCTAGTCTGGGGTAAAAAAAACTATATTATGCAAAATAAAATGCTGTTGAAAACTCCCATAATGTGTCCATGTGCGTTTCATTTAGCAGGTGTGGCGTATTTCATGCCGTTGAGGCTCTGTATAATAGGGGCTTGGAAGGCCAGCACTGATAACATTCTATTCAGACCACTCAGCATGGGAAGCATATATTTCCTGTACATCACTGGCTGGTTTTATGGCGCAGAAGATTTGCATAAAGCCAAACAATTATCCCCAGGGGGTAGATCATTTGCCTCTGCTTTTCCTTACCTGAAGTTGCCATCCTTCCAACCCCCTCCTTGGAATCATTGCACAGGCTCCCAGGTGTAAAATCATCCACTGTGTAACAAGCTCCAGAAGCCTGAGCAGACCCCTCAAAGGTTTCTGGGCCCCAAGACCTTCTGCTTTGGAAAGTTGGCTCAGGCTAATATTAGGCATCTTGGATGGTAGGTCTTGGGCTGCAGGATGCGTGGGCGTTACCTGGAGGCCTTGTTACCCACTGTGGCTAGCTTCCCTCCCAGCTTCTGGTTCAGGATATCAAGGGTAGCGCTGAAGCGCTTGCCGTTCTGATAAAGTCCCAGTGATGCTGTTGGTCTCAGAAAACTTGGAGGGCCACCATATTTAAGAGAAAATGGCAGTAAGGGCCTAGCTGGCTCATAAGGGGTCTGGGGAGGATGTCTGGGATGATAGCTCAATTAAAAAAGGAAAACATGAGGAATTGAGTTCAAGACCCAGAAAACACACACACACACACACACACACACACACACACACACACACACACACACACGGAGGAGGGCACGCACTTGTAATCTCAACACTAAAGAGATGAAAACTGGTTCATCTCTGAGGTTTGCTAGTCAGCCCATCACAGCCTACTTGGTGAGTTCTAGCCAGAATCCAAATCAAGAGTCTGTCTCAACAAATGAACAACCCACACAAAATTGACATCTGACCTAATGTATAATAAGGTGGAAGCTAACCTGTGTGTGACGAATGAATGGCCGGCTCTACAGTAAAGGGGAAATCTATAGTTCTCAGTTAGGTTTCAACTTCTGTAGAATGAGATGAGTGGTTATTGAGTGCCCACTCAGTTCTGGGTACCGGTGAGCTGTGGATGGAGAGAGCTATGACTTGCAGTTTACAGGAAGTCTTCTTCAGTCTGCTCTGAGAAAAGATCTGACTCCTCCTCCAGGAGAGACACTTTCCCCCAAGGCTCCAAGGCCTCAGAAATCATGAGCCAGCAGCAGCAGTGTCACCCGGGACCTTGTTAGAAGTATGGCACCTTAAGCCCCATCCCAGAGTTACCAAACCAGAACTGTGTGTCTTAACCAGACTCCAGCAACCTGTAGATTTGATTGGGTTCCAAGGGTTAGCTCCTGCTCAAGTCGTTGGAGTCTGACAGGAATCTAACCTGAAGAAAGAATGTGTGTGTGTGTGTGTGTGTGTGTGTGTGTGTGTGTGTGTGTGTGTGTACAGTAACACTCCTCGATGTCCACCACATAGACCTAGGGCAGCCTGGTGTGTCTGCCCATGGGCAGCCTGAGGACAGACTGTGAACAAAATGCCTGTGAGCACCAGACAAGTAGCAAGTGATGAGTATCTGAATCAGGGCTGAGGAGGTACAATAGCCCACAGTGGGTGGTGGCACCCTGGACCACAGGAAGAATGCATTTCTACTGAAAGTTTTCTAAATTCAAACCCTTGAAAACAGAATTGGGAGCTCCCTGGGCCCTGACTCTTAAAGCTCTCGGTTTGGGATCCCTGCCCTGAAGGAAAAAATACTATTGGCAAAAAATGCTCAGACCACTCTCCCCGACTTCATACTTGCAGGAACTGAGGCTCAAAGCAATAAAGTAACTTGCCCCCCAAATCACATAGCTGAGGGAGCTCAGAGCTAGAGTTTGCAGGCTTCAGAGCAAAACCTTCTGCCTGGAAGGCAAGTCCTGTAGGGAAGGGGCGAAGATCTGTCTCCACCTGAAGGCTGGGGAAACAGGTCTTCCCGGAAGCTCACACTGCTCGGGCTTTGATAAGCAACTTTGAACTTGTCTCCCAGACTGGACCATGTCTAAATACAAAGAGTGACACTTTTATACCAGGACAACATGTATTACCCAGAACAGTCCCTGGCAAACCAAACACGGTGATGGTCTCTGCCATCCTGAGGACAGACAGAGCAGCGAAGCAGGGGAAAGTTGCAGAATGAATGAAGAGGAAACAATAGCTTAAGACCACGTTGCCATTGATGGGTTCGTTGCTTCCATTTCTTCTTAATTCAGTAAAGACATACTAACATACCCCATTTCACCTCAGCCCCTACTCTGGTGCTCAGTTTGAAGCTCCCTGTCTTAGTTGGGGTGTCTATTGCTGTAGTAAAACACCATAGCCAAAAAGCAAGTTGGGCAGGAAAGGGTCTATCTGACCTATGCTTCTACATCACTGGTCATCACTGAATGAGGTCAGGACAGGAACTGCAGGATCCTGGAGGCAGGAGCTGATGCAGAGGCCGTGGGGGAGTAGTGCTTACTGGTTCATTCTCATGGCTTTGCACATCCTGCTTTCTTATAGAACTCAGGGATCACACACACACACACACACACACACACACACACACACACACACACACACACACACAATGGTCTGCCCCTCCCCTATCACTCGCTAATTAAGAAAATGCTTTATAGCCAGATGTTATGGAGACACTTTCTTAACTTGGGTTCCCTCCCCTCAAATGGTTTTAATTTGTATCAGGTTGACATTACACTACGCAGCACGTGTCCTCAAAACTGAGATTGAGAATACAAGTCCACCCTTCCCTTCCTCCCGCTTCAGGAACCCTCCCTCTAGAAAATATCCTCTGGGCAAAGAGCAAACCACCCCAAATCCCAATTTCCTCACAGCTCCAAACCAGTTCCCATCCTAGAACCAGAAGCTCTAGCGTCTAATGAGTGTCTCAGTCACTTGCAGAGTGCACACTGAGTTTTTCACTGGACCCCTCCACGACACCACAGGAGAAATGTTGCCCTACCCCACCTCACTCTGTACAGGAAACTCAGGCAAAAGCAACAGAACCAACCTGCTCTGAGATTGAGAGTCGGGTCTGTGACTAGCAGCACTTACAGGGCTGGGCCCATTAACACAGAAGGGTTATGGCTTTTTTTTTTTTTTTTTAAGGACTCCCATCGTGACACTTGGGTTGGTTCCTCTTCAGTAAATGAACAGCAGTTCCTGGTTGTTAAGGTCCCAGGTCCGGTTCTACAGGAGGAAGCTGCCTCTGTGTTGTAGCAGGTCCTGGCTCCTCCTCTGCCTTCCGCCAGCAGCTGAGCATCTCTGCTTGCCCCAGACATCCAGATGGTATGGAGTCTAACTGCCATTCTTAACACAGACAGTGCATTCCACAGGAGTGAAGGGACCTGGCATCATAGAACATCTCCATCCTGGGAAACTCCAGGACATTATCCAGTCAAACTGGAGGCATCTATTTCCACGCTGATGACTGCACCCTATAGAAACGTGTGTGCTGGGATACAAATAGACTAGAATGACCTGAACAGAGTAATTCATGATTGCCAACAAATTTAAAAGAATTCAAATGTCCATCACCTGTACAAGCTGTAGTAAGGACACAGAAACAAACAAGTGAGTAAACACAATCCTGAAGGGAAACAAGAGGGGAAAAATACAAGCATATGTGTATAATGTTCCCAACCACCAGAGTGGCAGAAGCATCCACAAGCGCCAATGCTTAAGGATATGTCTGATGTGGTAAACACTCAAGAAAATGACTACCCAAACTCAATCCAAACTTGGAGGTTACATCCAGTCTGAACTGTAGAGAACACTCTCGCCTCAACCTGCGAGAGAATGCATGCTAGGGCACATATATGTTGTTGTGTGTTTTTCTATTGGTGTGTTGTTCTACTTTGTTCACATATTTTTTTAAATTTCATACATGCCTAATGTACTTATCCAATCCTCTGCCCACCCTCCAGCCCCTTCTGTGTCCCTTTCTCAAATTCATGGCTTCTTTTTCTTTATTACTGTCCCATGTGTAAATAAATGGATGACTAAATGACACAACTTGCCGCGTCCATTTGGTGACACGTGTATGTACATGCTTTTCAAGATGACCACTTGCTATTGATAACTGCTTATGTGGCTTGTCCCTGAGGAAGACAAGCATCTCACATAGTTTTTAGAAAGTAGTTTTTTTTTTTTTTTTTAATGAGTTCTCTCTCTGGGCCTAATGGCAGCTGCCCCCTACTGGAGCCCAAGAAAGGTGCATGTCTAAAAGCAGTTTGGGGCATGGGTTGTGAAGGAGATGAGAGAATCTGTAGACTAAGAAAAGAACAAAATCCCTTTTGGAATTTTTCTTCTTCAAGTTTTTATTCATGAGTTGTTAACCATTTTGTTTAGCAAATCGGTTTATCCCAGTGACCTCGGTGGAAGTGACAGATGGTGCTAAATGCAACCCTCCTGTTTGCTTACCCTCTGCTGCCTATCCTGCCCTGTTCCCAGGCCTCAGAGAGAAGGCTGTGCTGTCAGGGTGGGGCTGTGGGGATCCGGCTGAGCACAGTGTTCACAGAAAACAGGAGTCTGAGCTTTGCCTTTGCTGTGTGAGTCCTGCGAATACACACAAAGCCCAATGCCTGGGAAACCACACTGGGGAAGAGCGGGGGGGGGGGGGGGCGCAGTGAGGAGGGGAATGGCTGGTAAAGAGAAAAGGCCAGGAGACTTAATTTGTATGAAAATCCAATGGGAGGATTGTGGATGAGCAGTAAGAGCCAGGGGATGGCACTCTTACCTCCTCCTGCACTCAGTAGTCCCATCTGGTCCTTCTAACTGGGAGACCTAAGTGTCTGGCAACGTGGGGCCTTTACCAGGTGCTGGCTATCTGCTGGAAAGGAAGAGCCAATGCAGATGTATCCAAGGGCTTAAGTCCTGGGACAGGAGGGCAGTTGGGGAAGTAACAATGAGCCACAGTTCCTCTTTCAATCTTGTAAAATGGAATGAGAGGTTATTCATGAACCGGGTTGCAGTGGGAGCTTTCCTGGCCCTCTCTACGTGACAACCAACTGACTTAATAAGAGGGGGGAAAACTGGGGAGTTCTTGGATCTATACATCTTAGTGTCATTTTGAACCTCTTACCTTCTGAAACTTTGAAAAATTCAGATTTCACCATCTAACAAAAGCCTCCCCACAGTTTCAGAAAGACTGTATGGAGGACTTCATATGTTGTTTTCATTTGTTGCTTTGAGAAACTTATTCTCAAGATAATGACCTTCCCACGCCCAAGGTTTTAGTACACTGCTCTGTTTCAAAAGTAGCTACAATAAGGCATCGCCTCTAGCTCCCTATTTATTCAACAAAAACAGTTGTCTGAGAGTTCTCCATCTGTAGCCAACCAAATAGAAAATATCTGAAATGCAATTGTGTATGTACTGAACATACATGGGTCTTTTTCTAGCCATTACTCTTAAACAACACAGAATAACAAATACTTACATGTCCTTTGTGTTGTATTGGGTACTATGAGATGTCTATGATTATGGGGCTAAGGCTAGAGAGATTGCTCAGTGGTTAAGAGCACTTAACAACTCACAAAGGACCTGAGTTCAGTTCCCAGCATCCCTGTCAGGTAGCTAACATCCGCCTCTAACTCCAGCTCCATGGATCCCAATGCCCTCTGGCCTTCACAGGCACCTGCATACACATTTATACACCTACCCACAGGCAAACATAGGCACAATAAAATAAAATAAATTTTAAATAAATAAAGATAAATGAGAGTGTGAGGGAGGATGTGCAGAGGTGATATGCAAACACTGTACCATTTTTATATGAGACTTGGCCACCTCTCTATTAGGGTTGGGGGGCCAACTAATCTTCTTGGAGATTGCATGGGACAGTTGTGTTCAGTGGTGTCCTGATACCAGATCCTGAACACTGTGACGTAAGGCAGACCTTAGATCAATGCAGGAGAATACGACGGGCGCAACACGTGCTGTGTTGAGAGGCATGATGGCATGCTGGGGCACATCAAAGGGACTCCTCATCCCATCAGAGGAGCTCAAGAAAGCTGCCAGGGGAGACACACACACCGGGAACTGGGGCATGACAGAAGTGGGATGGGTTGTGGGCAAGGAAGTATGGTGTTTCTGTAGAGCAGTGGTTTTCAACCTGTGGGTTGTGATCCCTTGGGGCAGGGAGGGGGGTGTCAGACAGCCCATTGGAAAGCACAGATATCTATATTACGATTCAGAACAGCAGCAAAATTATAGTTATAAATTATCAATAAAATGTACGTTAGGGTTGGGGGGTCACAGCATCAGGAAGGTTGAGAGCCACAGCCATAGAGGGATCAGAACATGCAAATGCCTGGAGATGGGAGAGGGATTCTATTTTCAAGGCTCAAAGCAGAGACCTGTGCTGTGTGAACAAAAGAAGACTAAAAATTGAAGGCACCAGGCACCGGATCACAAGAGGCCTGAAAGGCCATTTGAAAAGTCAAACCCGCTCTGAGACTTCTGAGTGGCTGCGAACAGATTTTCGGATTAGAAAGACTCTATCGGTTGCTATGCACAATCTGGGTTGGAAGAAAACCAACTGGAAATTGGGAAAGCACATCAGGAAGCCGCCCGGCATTCCAGTGTAGGATGACAACAAGTCTGACGCAGGCAGCAAAGATGGATGAAGATAAAGGACCACAGAGAAGAAGGGCTTAGACCTATTATCTTCACGCCCCTGGTGAGAGGAAATGCCTCAGAACACAGAACATTAACCTCCGATTCAGGCCATCAATCACTTTCTTCCAGCTTTGATGTGTACCCACTGTCCATCAGGCATGGACCAGTCTCAAAAGTCAGCAGTACGAGAAGATGCCCAGCAAGAGCTGCAGTGTGCCTCCATTCCAGCCCAGTGGGCAAGGGTTCCGAGATTAAACTTACGTGATTTCAAATGCTGGCTCCACTTAGACTCTGTGACCAAAGACAAGTCATTAAATCTCTAATGCTTCTAATGATTGTTTCCTATTTATAAAATAAAAGAAAGGCACTAGCCCTTAAAATTAGTTGGTAAAGCTGAATGAGTCAATGTGTATAAAGAATAGACTACCCGGCATAAAATAGTTGATTGATAAACAGAAGCTAAAAATGATTGCTGCTGCTGCTGCTGCTGCTGCTGCTGCTTTTACTGCTGCGGGCAAACATTTTAAAAAAATTGCTTTCACAGTTCAATTTTTTAAAACCCTGCTTTAGCATAGCTAGCAAATCCTGTTCAGGTACCCAAATACACATTTCCTATGGTTACCGTGCTTGTAAAAGCCAAGGCCAAGGGCCCTAATGTCAAGCCGACAAAACAGTAGAGTTCAAAAGAACTTTGATCAGACACGGAAAACAAGATGAAGTGCGATGCCACCAGCGTCAGTAAGATCCACCTCCTGAACGCAATAGCAACAATGACATCGCTGAAATTGAGAGAACTCTTGACATGGATCCTACACCCAGGAAGATACACACAGGGGTCTAAGCAGATTCTCTGGGTGACCACAAGGACTGACAATAAAAATAAAAATAACAAAAGTAAAAACAAACAACAAATTCTAGATTACAGGGCATTCTACATGCGTGGATCTCAGAATATTCTCTAGTAACTAACTCACTGTTGAGAACTGCCCCGAATGCTGTTGCCTAGGCAGCAGAGCATCCAATGATGAACTGTGGAACCGGGAAATGGGAAAACAGATCAAGAAAAATGGCGTGACCTTTGGGAGACAGAAAAGTAGAATGGGGCCAGAGCTGCATTTAACGCTATGTCCAACCAATGCTTTGCAGACCTGAAGGGTCTGGCTTTCTTTTTAGCTTCTCTGTCTGCTTCTTTAATTTTCTTTTCTTTCACTTTACCAACAACGGGTCAAAACAGAATCATCCGCAAACGCTCCAACCTTGAAGCAAATCAATGTGCAGCTCAGCCCCATGGGGCAGGAACTGCGTGGAGAGCAGATGTAATAATAGGGATGTGCTAGAGACACCTCTTGAGGTTTTAGGCAACATTCGTGTGCCCTGAAAATACTCTCATTTCTCCTGCCTTCTCCTGTCTCCAGGCAGACACTTCAGCATCGGGGCTTACTGCCCGGGGAAAGGGATAGCATCGTTAAAAAAAAAAAAGCCATGAGAAAGAAAAAGTCAATTCTGACTAGAGAGTTCTGGCTTTGCAACTCAGAGCTCAGTTTAGGGCAAAGACTTTGCCATTTCAAAAATCTCAGCAGAAAGCTCTTGGTCCATCTGCCTGGGCACAGAAAGGAAGAGAGGAAAATCAGTGGTGAGAAAAGGTAGCTAGAATTCTTCCGTGTGCCACACGGGGGTGGGGGTGGGGGTGGGGGGCAAATGCGGGTGGAAAAGGCACAATGAGGACCTCACAGGGTTGTAGGGAACTTAAGAAGTTTCCAGAAGGAGCCAACTTGCTATAAGGTAGGACCCAGGAAAGCTGCAGGGGGGACTGTGGTAAGCTGGACAGTGGTGAGGAAGACAACGGGATCTTCCTCAGCAGCAGCAGAACAGCAAAAGAATAGATGAGCAGAAGGCAGACTTGCATCGTCCTGGAAGGAGGGAGGAGGAAATGCAGCCGAAGGGACAAGAGAGAGGGGGGAGCCATGAAGTCACAGCTACCAGGAACCAGCTCTCAATTCTCCTGCCTCAGTCCCTACCTCACTCCACCCACCCACCCAAAGTACTTGGATTGCACTATACCTCGTGAGTTTTCATCTCTGGCACCTTCCACCCCCATCTCTTCGTGAGAGGAGTTGTAGCTACCGCTGTGGTTCGGGTGTTTTGGTTGGTTGGTTGGTTGGTTGGTTGGTTGGTTGGTTGGTTGGTTGGTGGGTTGGTTGGTTGGTTGGTGGGTTGGTTGATTTTGTTGTTGTTTTGGTTTTGTATTGTTTTGCTGACTGACATTACAATCCCACTACTTGGCAGAATGGAGTCTAGAAAAAGAAGAAGTGGGAGACAAAGAGGAGGACTAATTTAGAGACCAAAAACAAACAAAAAAAAAAACTAAGACTTTTTACACTTTGCACACTGACCACACAGGGCACCACACAGCGGTGTCATCACTGCTCTTACAGATCTATAAACGCTACAGAGCTGTCTTGAAGTCACTTCCTATGTGCCGACCATCAAGGACAACACATTCAGTCAAACACTTCACATTTGCCCTGCTTGTTCTTGTCAATCATTCTCTTAAAGGGTATATTATTTTTCTCTCCTTTACAAATGAGAAGCCAAAGCAGAGGTTTTAGTTCTTGGCCCAAACTCTCCCAGCTGTTAAAAGGCAGACCCATGGTTTTCCCAGTCTTTCTCCCACTAGGGGGACAGCCCGGTGGCTTTTTGCTTGAATAATGGATCCACAACAGCCCTAAGCAATGAGGGGAGGAGGTTGGGAGGTAGTGCAGGACGATGCTGAACATTATACCACAAACCAAGGAACACTGTTGAGAGCTGTGCTTCCAGCCTTGACTTCAGCATCCCAGTGACTCAGGATCAGGCAAAGCCGTGCCTTTCCCAAGACATCAACATGTCTCTACACTGCCCTCCCCAACCACCTACAAACCTCGCACATGCAGCTTGAGAATCCGAAATGTGCATACACTCATACCTGGCCCAGGGAGAGGGCAGGTAACCGGAAAGACAGCCCTGGCTGCAGTTTTGTTTTTGTGTGGGTTTTTATTTTGTTTTGTTTTGTTTTGGGGTTTTTTGTTTGTTTTTTGGTGGTGGTGGTGGTGGTGATGGTAGGGGTTTTGTTTATTGTTTGTTTGTTTTGGTGGCTTGGTTTGGTTTGGTCTGGTTTTTCTGTGTAGCCTTGGCTGCCCTGGACTCACTTTGTAGACCAGGCCGGCCAGTCTCCCTGAATGCTGGGATTACAGGTGAGCACCACCAAGCCCGACTATCTAACAGCAGTTTTCTGTGTGTGCCTTTTAGAAATATCGCAGATCTCTGCTCAGTATGCATTTGGGATGATTTATCATTTGCTCGATGAGCTGATGGCTTCCTGAGGTCTGATTTTAAGCCTCTCATGCTGCCTGGTGGAACTGATGTCAGCCAGGTGGCAGAGCCCTGTCAAAACCTGGGAAGGAGTTATTTCAAAGTGGGGAATAAATAATCCTTTAAATAATAAGTTTAGCTAAAAGGAGAGTTTTGCTCTAAACCAAGTCAGTTATACACAGCTTCTGTAATGTGCATTCTGCTCTCAGGAAGCAGAGGACCCCCTCCCCCACTGCGACATTTGAGGGCCTCCTGAAGGCTGCAATTCCAACTGCATGCAGTCAGTGCTTAATTGTCACTATTCTAATAGTAAATCCTTTATCTTCAAATTAAGCCTTCCCTTTTAATCCAAAAACCAATATCTTAAGTCTCTTTTGTTTTTTCCCATGTCTTGCCCTCAAAATCTCTATCAGTTGAGTCTTCCTTCACAGTAATGCTCCATAGCACCCCTTCCTTGCTACCTGGTAAAAACCTGCATTCAAGTATGAAGCTGTCTATATAACAATTGATCTGGCCTCTCTGTAACACCCACCCCCAACACATATTCTTTCTGCTTTTGTATTAGTTGCTCCTTGACTCTCTCCATAGGAACCCATGTACCTTCCTCTGAACAAACAAATAAACCATCTCTCATGAGAAATAAAGGCCTCGCCATCTGCTTTCACTGGGTCAGATTCAGCATGGCAGGCCACCTCTACACCTGCTCGCCTCCCTCTGCTTTGGACTATGTGGTCATGGTTGGTACAGGAAATAATACCTCCCATCTCAACTGAGATTCAGAGTCCAACTCCACCAGGAGCCCCTGCTCTGTGCTACACACGGTGAACATACTAGAATGAAAAACATGTGCTTTTACCCAATGGTGGTGGGTTTTCTGTAACTCCAGTGCAGGATGGGGGTTAGGCCAGGAAGCCCAGATACTCCATCCAATCCCCACCTTAATGGACCCAGCCCAAGTTTCAACTTTCAAGTGATGCGCACGCACATTTCTCGGTGTGCAGGGAAACACCTCAGTGCTACAAGCCTACTCTTCATGAGAACAGGCTGTGCTTTACAGATGCCAGAGCTGCTGTAAATAGTTTTGGTTAAGAGGCATAAAAATAAAAATAAAAATAATGAAACACAAGCTTACACTTAATGGGCAGAAGATGAGGTTGTCCACAGCAGACCATAAATACTTCTAACACTGGCTCTCAGCTCGGCAAGATAATCTCCTATACCCTTTCTACTTCCATTTTAGCACTTACTCACAATGAATTGCAATTGCCAGATAACTTCCTGTTGCCTCCTGTAGTCCCACTGGAAGCAGACACTGTTTTACTGACATTTCCCCAGAACAGGCACATTGTTTTGTACCTGGTGATAGTATGCATCCTAGAACATTTCCTGGGTGAACGAATGATTGAGTGAACAAATGATGCCTCCTAAGAATACCTCAGGGGATCCAGGGAGATGTCAGAAGATGTAAGGCAAGCAAAGACTTGGAGGAATAAGAGTTCCTTGGACAGTTGTGGAAAGACAGACAAATGAGTGCCCTGCAAGACAGAAAAGCAGATCAGACAGAAACAAGGTCTGATGGGAAAAGCCTTCCTCCCATGTTGGGGACACTTGACATGATTCTGTGAGGTGGGGTCCTCAGTGTTCTGTCTTCCTCAGTCCTCTTGCCCGCTTACCCCGCCTCCTGGCAAGCGCATCCCTGTAGAATGACATTACTTTAAGGGCAACAGACTGTGATGAGTTTAAAAATCCCCAAGGCTTTTGAATAACAGCAAAGTATAAAACTTTCAAATGGACAAAGACATCAGCGCCACTGGTCTATAGGGCAGTGAAAAGCAAAGCAAAACCACAGCGGGATACCATTCCACATACACTTTTATCACACATGCAGGAAATGCCAAATATTAGCGATGTGCAAAACCAGATGGTGACTCCTCAAAAACTTAGACCCAGAATACCATGGGGTTCTGCAGTCCTACTTTAGGGTCTATAACTTAAAGGACTGAAAGTAGGGATATAGACCACCATTGTACAGAAACATTTCTAGCAGTATTATTCACAAACAAAACATAACAACCCAAAAGTCCATCAACAGATGAATGGACATACACAGAGAGAGAGAGTCAGAGAAAGAGAGAGAGGGTGGGGGAGGGAGGGAGCGAAGAGAGAAGAGAGAGAGAATGCAGCACAAACATATCATGGAAGAAGTGCAGGGAAGAAGGAAAGGGAATTCAAATGCATGCTGGATCATAGACGAGGGTTGAAGACATTGTGCTAAGTAAAATAAACTATTAAGGAAAAGGAGGGAAGGAACGGAGGATACAAGTTTGTAGAACAAAAGGTAGATTATTGAATCTACTAACTTCAAAAATCCTACATTGGTATTGTAGATTGGTGAAAATTATAAGACTTTTGATTGATGGAAATTTAAGACTTCAACTTTTGCTTCACATTGATAAGAACTTAAATTGTATTTTGTCATTCATTTTTGCCTTATGTATTGTATGTTATATGTTGACAAAATATTATATATTGTATGTTAGAAACTTAAGTTCATTTTGTTCAATGTTTATTTAATGTATTATTCATGTACCACTAATGTCTTATGAAAGACTATTAATAATCTGTTCAGGAAGATCGAGGATAAAAGTTGGTATTTAGTTACGTAGAAATCCTACTAGATACTAACTTACTTTGTCATAGAGCAGGTTTGTTTAATTCTTTGTATATGTCTTCAAAGGAATAGATTGATAACTGTAAGAATAGATAGAGTTGGTCTTCAAACTCTTTAGAGATCCACAGAATATGGCATTTAACAATGAGGGTTTTCCTGACAGAGAGAGACATCTGCTCCTGGCCGCATCTCCATTTGCATCATTGAAGATGGGGGCTTCAAGAGACGTGGGTGACAAAATGGTCACTGGACTGAGAAACTGCTCTTATCTCTACTGCTGATGACAGGCTGACTGTCTGCAATGATCAACAGTGATGCTGGAAAGTTGACTGTCCAGCTTTAAAGAGACTAACTAAATGGACCAGACCGTTGGATTTCCTGCTTCAAAAAGCAGTTTGTTGGATGTTTTGGGCTGATAAGGATGAAGACTGATTGCCCCAATGAAAGAGAGAATCCGGTGACTGTCCAAGTGGTCTGCTCTCTCTGTCCTATGCAACTTGGAGGTTGCCCACCAGCACTTCCTTTATTAGATAGATTTTCCTTCTTGAGTCTTTGATGGGATTGAAGACTAGATAACCACAGTATTACTAGAAGTTTTAGTTTAAGAATTAAAAACACATTCATAGATTGATAATTGCAATTTCTCATGAAAGAAAAGGACTCTCTTTGGTAGCATAATGGAATACTTTCTCTCAGGTTAACAAGTATAAAAGGACTTGGTTATGTACTTGATACCTGATGATTATGTATATGTGTGTATGTAGTTCTTAATTTTTTTTTTAAAGAGAAGGGGGATGTGTGGGAAAGATTAAGCTTTGTCACAGGTCGAAGCAGTCTTGGTGGGCTTTACCCTTGGGGCACCCCATGAATACCTTGTGACAGACTGAGTGGAGCCATCCTGGACCTGGAATTCAGGAAGCAGACCTGGGAACCCCACCTGGACTATTGTTTTTCTAATTGACCCTCAACGGGAGGAGACTGCCCTTCCCACGTGACTGAGGCAGGTGGGGAGGAGAGAACAACAGGTTCAGCCCGGGCTTGAGCACGTGTGGAGCAGCGAACAGGCAGGACCAGCACGCGGGCCAGAGAGACACCTAAGGACCATGGAACGGATACCGGAAGGTTCACTCTTTTGTCCCTTTAACCTTTTTTCCTTCTTGTGTAAGCTAGTTGGGTTGTATAATAAAGTTTAATTGTTAGTAAACAGAGCCAACAATAAACTACAAGCAAAAGCACAGTGAATGGCATGATTCCACTGACATGAGGTGCCTGGAGAAGCCAGACTCATAGAGTCAGAAATGATAGCATAGGTTATCAGGCCAGGGACCAAGAGTAGAAAGAATGAGTAGCCATTGCTTAATGGGTAGCTTTTCAATGTAAGATAATGACAAGGTTCTGGAGAGAGATGGTGACTGTTGTATACATTATGAGTATATTTAATGACACTGAAATGAGATGTAAATACCATGTGCGCTTTATACTTTTTATGTTTTCCATAATATAGAACCAAAAGTTCCAATGGGGGGGAAATTAAAGTTCCTAAAGCTCTGGTTTTTCTTTGTCACAGAAAATAAAAGGGACTCCATGCACACCACATGTTCGCATTGTTTGACTCTAAGTTACAGTTCTGAAATATGTTATCCTGGGGTCATCTAAGCTTAGTGAATACATCTGTCTGTGATACATTCCTATCAGCTTTCAGTTCTAAAGAGGTTCAGTGCAGGGTATTATGGTTTGACTATGGCCTGAGGGTCCCCTCAAGGGACTAGAAAGTTTGGCCCCAAGAATACCAACAGTAAGAAATGGTGGCTCTTTTAAGTAGATAGGTTATTGCAAGAATTATCCTTAGATGGGATTAATGTATTTGTCACAGGAGACTGGCTACTGTCCTATGGAAGGAATAAGTAACATAACAAATCTAGCTCTGTCCACTCTCTCTGGCTTCCCATCTTTCCAGTTGATTTTTCTGCACATTGCTGTGGTTCTGTTTCCCTTTCTTCTTGTGACACAGCCATGGAGGCACTCATCAGGGACCAACCCAATAAGGTCACATAATCTTGAATATTTAACCACCAGAACTATAAGCTAAACAAAACCTCTTCTCTTTCTCTACTCTTCACAAAGTACCCAGCCTTGGGTATTTTCTCACAACAACAGAAAACTGACTGATTCAAGAGGAAATGGTATCTCTGGTTGTTAGGTTCATTTGACGAGAATATCTACTAATGTTATCACCTGAATGAGTGCTTCTCCCCACAATACCAAATGTTTTAGCGTCCACGTTTTTGAATGCACAGAAATACTATTATCAGCCAATAAACAGTGTGAATTGTTGTTTAGAGGTGCATAGACATAGAGATGTCATCAACTTCTTGGGGAGAAGGTTTCTACCAGTTTGTAAGGAAGAAGGCCTCTGTCTCTCATGCTCAGGAAGTGCCATGCCTACCCAGGCTTCTCTTACAGCCAGATTACACTCAATTTGCTGAGAACATAAAGCTAGTGCTAGTGACATGCAGGAAAGAGATGGGGGACCCTCAAGGACTTGAGCAGTTCTTTACTCTGAGTACTGTCTGTCATGGTAGTCTCTTGAAGCATTTTCTGATGTTCACTAGTGTGTCCAGCATTGCCACCTTTTCTGCCACTTGGTCACACTAAGAATTCTGGTCTCATGTCCTCCCGGAAGATCTGACAGGGAAGGAAAATAGAACAGTTTGAGAGAAAGAGGTTTTGAGTTTCAAAACCCTAGGACTTGGGCATACACAAAAGATTTGAACAAAATGTGATTGGTCAGAAAGTTTTTCTTGTTTCTGGGAGGCAAAAAAAGGTATCCCACCTGGCTGAAGGATGCTATAGGAGAGAAATCTGATGTTCAGAAGCTTCTAGATCTCTTAGGGTGTGTTCTTATGCCTGCCCTGCCCAAATGACACCAGGTATCCCACAAGAGAGTACCAGGACCCCACTTTTTGTTGAGAAATGGCCAATATGCAGCAATTCAGTTCCCAGGGGGGCCAGGGCCAGGAGCCATAGAGGAGGCACATCACATGGGGCGTGAAAATGAAAGACCACGGGAAGCTGTGTGTGTTTCCTGTGGCCCTGGAGGGACCAGGGAACAGCATTTATTGGTACATAGGGAAAGAACAGAAGACCAAACTAGGAGAGCAGCCGGGAGTGGCCAGGGTGGGCAAGTGGTCATGACACAAGAATGAGGACACCCCAGAAGATGTGTACATAGACGTCAGCCCAGAACCAGACCCTCCCACCCCTGTGACAGGATCCTCATGCACCAGCCCAAGTTAAAGTCCTATCTCAGAAAAAGAAAGAAGGCCATGGATAAGTTCATTGAAGTCTCCAGATGAGAAATCTTGCACTGATAGGAAGGACAGGCATCATCTTGCCTTATGGCCCAAGTGTATGGATCTGAGCTAGGTCCCCTACACACAGCTTATGCTTGTGTTGCTTGGTGTTCCTGTGGGACTCCCACAATGGGAGTGGGAGTTCTCTGACTCTTTTTCTTGTGATTAGGACCCTTTTCCTCCTACTCGGTTTCGACCTCCAGCTGTGATATGAAGGTTTGTGCCCAGTCTTATTGTATCATGTTCAGTGGCTATCCCTGGGAGACCTTTCCTACCTTCCTTTCTCCCTCCCTCCCTCCGTCCCTCCCTCACTCACTCCCTTCCTGCCTTCTTTCCTTTTTTTCTTCCTTCCTTTCTTTTTAAAGGAAACAGAGGAGGAGTTTATCTTGGGGAAAAGAGAAGGTGGAGGATGGGCTGGGAGGAATGGAAGGAGGGGAAACTGCAGTCAGGATGTAATGTATGAGTGAGGAATAAAAGTTTTTGTTTAAAAAAAAAGGCACAGATTTGCAGTCTCTGATTCATGCCAGCCACGTATGAATGTGTTCATCACTTATTAATAGACAGAAAAGTCAAATTTTACTCAAGGGTTAAGTTCTAATATCGGCTCATGACGTGCAAACCAAGTATACTCACAATTGACCCTGAAAATATCTTAATTTGCTCATAAAAATACAGTACTGTACCATTGCTCAATAAATTCAAAGCAGCCAGATTTTCCTCCAACTTTGAAACAGATTGCTGGCTTCTGTTTTCCAATTTAGCACCAAATATAGTAATTGGCTTTTGTTTAGAAATATGTTGTTCAAAAAATTAAAAATAAGTTATTTTATCTTCAAATGCTAGAGTCACATGCATGCCATTATGACTTCATCACAGAGGAGCCAGAGACTAATTAGGAAAGAGCCCTCCACTCTATCTCCTTTTAGACACCTGACAATGGGATGAACGGAGACCCTCTTCCACAGCTGCCACTGTCCATCCCCTGCTGAACTCACTGTTTTGTGTGGCTACATTAGTGCTGCCTCTAAGTCTAGCTTACAGAATGCTGAGACTTGGGCAAAGTGAGTGCTCTCGAAACTACGGCAGCTGTGACTTCACAGCAACCTTAAGTCGACACAATTGCCGCTCCATACGTATTCACCAAAAGGCCCTCACTCTGTTGCCTCTATCAGATGTGTTCTCTGAGGGCTTTCCAAGTGAGTCAGGGCATGGGTTTACATGCCTCGTGCACAGTCTCACGCCGAAGTGCTGTGAGCATCCCTCCTTGGCCCACGCATCAGTGCTCTGCCCTTTCCCCACTCCTCAACGCATCCACATTTTGGCACAGACTTCACTGCTTCAAACTTAGTCCTCCCCACTGTCAATCCATCCAACGGAAGGGCATCTGTGCCTACCAGACGCCTATGTCTTCAGGGCTACAGGGAAATGTGCGACAACATTTTCCTATTGCACATTAATCCTTTATGAACATGATCTCAATTTCGTTTACTACCTTAACAGCTGTCACCTATTAACAAGTTTAATATGCTAGACACTTCATATTTGTAATCCTAATGGCATCCTATAATAATCCCAGGAATGTTCCCCAGGTCACAATTAAGGGAACTAAGGGTCAGAGATGAAAGTCATATACTGAGTCACACAGCTCAGCCCAAAGTCTGTAGGTTTATTCACGATGCCTTCCATCTGCCCAGAGCAATGTGAGCTTTCTTAGATGCCCCACTCATGTCCAGCCATCCAATTTTTGAGCTAATCACTGTAGAGTGGTACTTAGTTAAAAATATGGCCACATAACCCAAGATAATTGTGCATCATAGGAGGACTGAAAAGGCTGTTGGCTGGCCAGCCCATCTCCGCTTACTCACCCTTCTGCTGGGACTCGCTATAGGACACAATTCTTGCCGATAAATAAAATATAAATGGAAATCATTACATAGATACACTAGTAAAGTTTTCCGAAGAGAAAAGCCAATCTTCTCCTACTCCCTGTTTGTTTTCTTCTTTTTAAAAGTGGGGTCTCATCTGTCCTAGGCTGAGCTCAAATTCACTATGTAGCTGAAAATGAACTTGAACTCCTATCCTGCTTCCACCCCCCATGTTCTGGCAGTCTTACTTTACTTTCTGATGCCGTGATAAACATCACAACAAAAACTTAGCATTTATTTGGTTTACACATTACAGTCCATCATCACGGAAAGCCAAGGCAGGAACCTGAAGGCAGGAACTGAAACAGATTGTGGAGGGACCCCACATACGGCTTGCTATCCAGCTCACTTCTAGGCTCACATACGGTTTCCTTTCTCAAACATCCTAGGCCTGCCTATTCAGGGATGTGCTACCCACAGTGGGCTCCCATCAGTCAGAAATCAGTCTCACAGACATACCAACAGGCTAACCTGAGGAAGGCTCTTCCTCAGCTGAGAAAACTTCCCCAGTATGTCTAAGGTTGGTGTCAAGTTGACAAAAACTAACTACAACCCCAACCAGCAGTTATATTTCCCCATGCCCAGTTTGGGTTGTGCTGGGCACCTTGTGCATCGGAGGCAAGCATCCTACCCGTGGAGCTACACCCCAGCCCCAGCCCTTTTCCTTCTTCCTCCTGCTTGAAACATGGATGCCAAGACCTGGAGTCCTGCCGCCTTTGTGTGTCACAGAGACAGTTAAGATAATGCCATGGCAACCTAGAAAGGATGCAACTGAGATGTGTTTCAGCTGTAAACCACCTACCTTGCCCGGCTGCATCTGAGGAGAAAGTCAACTCCTTATTTGCTGCCACCTCTTAGTAAGGTGTTCTGTGTCTGACAGTCAAGGGCAGTCCTGAACGATGCCACCGATTTCTCTGTAGTGCTTTACAGTTAATAAATGGGCTCTTTCCTGCCATCAGGCACAACCCAGAAGCACACCAGCCAAGGACAAACCAAGGGTGGCTGTACTCAAACAGTGTCAGGGGCTTCTCTTTCAGACTTACACAAGCTAAACCCATCCTGGAGGGCGAGGGAAGCACAGTTAAACCTGTCAGCAAATGTCACATTCAAGTGAATGGAAGGTATGCAGGCCATGCCCTTGTGGTGCATGTGATTAAAGGGATTAAAATAACCATGTGCATGTGGGAAAGGGAAAGATGCTTTTCATACTTCCCCTCATCTTATCTTTAATAACCAACTCTCTCTGGTAGAGGTGTCTGCATTTGGCCCCAGGAGGGTTCTTTATGCACAATGTAATCTACAGAGCTGACTTCAGGTCGGAAAGAGAAATCCTGCCATGTCACTTCCAAACCACTAAATGGGTTCCCTAATGATTCTGGGCTGAGGACTTTTGAGCATCTGAAAACCAAAGGAGACACCAAGTCTGCTGAAGAGAAAGGAGCACATTGGGGGAGGGGGTGGCAGCCACCATTCACCTTGTGTGGAGTGTTGGTGAGTGGCACTGACGGTAGGAACCAACCCAGTGAGCAATAAGGGTTGCCACCCTCATGCCGACATTCAGGGGCATAGAAATGGTTTTGGCCTTTCTGGGCACTGCTGCTGCTCGGACGCCAGGCAAAGAACATCCAGGGCTTGCTACATAGAAACGAGGCTTATACACATCAAAAATTTAGACATTAACCCCTATTTACAACATTTGTTCACAACATACGGCCAAGAAGCTTTTTAGTAAATCACTTGAGATGAGCTGTCTGGCCTCAAATAAAAGATGTTTGCCAATTTCTTGGTAAGGCAGAAGAAGAGCTCTTTATCAAAAGCATATTAGCATATTTTGCCTCATTAATAACTTCGCTGCAGCATTAATTTGCCTAATTATCACATTTGGAATTCAGCATGGTATCTAATTAATTCAGAACCCAAAAAACAAACCCAGAATTCTAAAGTGCACTGGGGCTGGGGCACCCCCTCTTTCCTTGGGGTGAGTGTTTGTGCAGGTGTATGTGTCCTGCCTCTGTCCAGCAAACACATAGAATTCCCTGGGTCCTGTTTCAAATGTGTGTGTGTGTGTGTGTGTGTGTGTGTGTGTGTGTGTGCGTGCTTGTGTGTGTGTTTGTGTGTGTGTGCTTGTGTTTGTGTGTGTGTGTTTGTGTGTGTGTGCTTGTGTGTGTGCTTGTGTGTGTTTGTGTGTGTGTGTGCTCGTATGTGTTTGTGTGTGTGTGTGTGTATGGACTATCTCCAAAGCTTAACAAACTTTGTTTTCTGTGATACCTTCAACCCTCTTCTCTCATTTCTTTTACTTCTTCTTTGTCACGACTTTTCCTAAAGTCCAAAAGCATATACAAGAGCAAAAGTACCACCAGTGGCCTTTCTTTGCCAGCTAGTTCCTTAAGTACTAAATAAATGAGCAGTGTTTGCCCACCTTTCCCCTCCCCGGAAACTCTTTCTGACTAATTTCCAGAAGCCATGGGTAAACACCTAGCTGGCCTTATCAAAAATTAAAATTAAAGCGTAGCTGCTGAAACCTGCAGGAATGGCTGAGCCTGCTAGGAAATAAAACTGAAAAAAAAAAAAAAACTTTAGTCTCAGGGATCAAAAGATTCCTTTACCTCCTGTACCCCCATACCCATACACCTTGCATTTCCTACAATGATATCCATGCTGTGTGCTGCCATGGGAGCAGAGAGACACAGAAAAAGATTTAGGACTACATGATGTTGTAAGGGGAAAACAGTTGTTTAAATAAATTTTCTTTCCAATGTGCCTGCCTTGGAGCTATTTTTAAAACATAAAGTTGTGGCCAAGAACAGTCAGGTTGGGTTAATGTACTGGGGATATTCAGATTTTAAAAGGTGTTATTAACTGCCCCCCCCCACGCGCAATGGGAAATGCAGTTCTGGCAATCTAAAATGTAAAGCGTGGGGCCTGCCTTCTTCAGGTAATGTATGCCAACGCAGAGAGCTGCTATTTATAGATTGCAAGGCATATCCTGCTACAGGTCAAATCCCCACCAACAGTAATCCACTTCCATAGGCAGAGACTTTCCTCTGTGAATGTATATTTCAAACACCCCTAAGCTATAAGCCTACTGGGTTTTTTTTCTTCTAGATTAAATTCACCTAGAGAATGAATAGTCTAAATTTGGTAGTTTAATCCATGAAGATCATCAGTGACCAAGAGCAAATAATGCATTTCCCGTGTGGCTGAGTTTTCCTACCTGGTACAGCCAACATCGACATACCCTGGAATCTTCTCAGCTCACCTGCAATGCATCCAAAGTGAACGAGCCGAAGGCCAGTCTAGCAAACTTTCACAGGGCATCATCCTACAATAGAGGGAGGATGCACCAAGTATTGATATTTTATCTTAATCTCTTAGCATCAGGAGGAGATCATCGATTCCTCGATACTAAAGAACAGGGCCCAAGGAAATGGTTCATTCAGTAAAGTGCCTGCTATATATAAGCTTGGGGACCTGAGTCGGGACTCTCAACACTTACATTAAAAAGCCAGGTGTGGATGTGCACGTCTATAACCCCAGTACTGGGACTGGAGACACATGGATCTCCAGAGCTGGCTGGCCAGCCAATCAACCCAGAGAGTATTGGGCTTAGCGAGAGAACCTGACTGGTTGCCATACACACGTGCATGTATATGCACACATACACACATACTCATATACACACTAGACACACACACACACACCAAATGTTCCAGCAAAGCATCAGGGATATGCCTTCAAGAGATTAACACATTTTAATCCAACCTATGAAAAACAAAAAACCACCTCTGCCATTCCCCCCTGGAACCATAAGACTGCTCAACTGTTATTGAACATTGCAACCAGGTGCTGCTGGACCACCACAGCCTTACCCCTGACAGACACAGGCTATACCTAAATTGCCTGTAGGAGAAGAGAAAACACATTAAAATGCTCCCATACTCCTCTGAAAATAGACACAAGTACACACCATAAAGCTGTCACGGCGCCAGCAAAGATTTAGTGTCTATTCAGGACACAGAAATGCCCAGAGTAACAGGGTCCGGGGTTAAACAGTATAGGGGGCATTCTGTGAGCCTTTCTGACTACCTCCAACCTGTCAATCCTCACCTCTGCGGGCCCAGGAGGCACGGAGTGGCTTTTCAACCCTCAAAAAAAAAAGTATTAAGAAAAGAAAAGGCTTTTTTTTTAATCCTTCATGCTCAATAAAGACTGTGCAGACATAAAATCCCTCATTTAAATGCCCCGAGTTTTAATATAAAATGTATTATACAGGAAAAAGATTTTATTACCATTAAATGCATGCTGCAATCCAACAAAAGAAGAAACTGACCTTGAATCTAAATCTTCTGCCTATTTTAGAATCCTCTATTATCCTAAATGTTATTTACTGAACATATTTTCATTATCTCTCTTCTTTTTTTGGAGAAATAATGATTTTTTCCCTAGAAGGTCTAAAAATGTGCATTGTTTTCTCAAGACAATTCCAAAGACGATTTTGCAAAGAAGTGCTAATATAGCCCAGCTCCTGCCCAGAGACCACAGAAACTAACTCTTAAAACAATGATGGAAATGGGCTTCCTCCGGTCACCAGACTCAAGTAGAGATGGGGTGGGGGTGGAGAAAATTCAGAGGCCATGTATTAAAACAAAAGGAAGTGAATGGTGAAAAACACCCCGGTTGGAATTTTAAAATAGGAAATTCTTAATTGGAAAACAAGACATAAACAGCATCATTCTCATAGTAAAATTGGTCCTTAATAGGTACAAAACTCAAGTATTACATCATCAATAAAGTGGTATACCTCCATCAGGGTTTTCAAAAAGTAACAAATGGCAGTCAACTTGGATGATCCACTGTTTTACAGTGGGCCTGATCCACAAAGGTGGGGGTCAGTGTTGAGGAAAAGCTCAAGGGAGAGAATACAGCTCTCATGGGCTGGCAACAGCAGAATGCTACCTAAGCCCGAAGAAGCAAGGGATGGGAGTAGTAACTACACCCCAGAAAAAGAAACAGGATAGAGAGGGAAGGCATTGTAGAATTCAAGAAAAAAGCCATTCGAAAGATGGAAGCCATCAGAAAGAGGGTTTGCCTCTAATCAGTACTTAGGGAGTGAAGAGTCAAAGATCAGGAATAGACCGGCCTGGGTTACATAATGGCAGACACTGTCTCAATAACAAAACTGTCATAGGAAAAATTAGGTCAAACTGATACATAACTCATTTCCAACCATCTGCTTACTAACAAAGCCCTGTTTATGTCTCCTACTGACCCAACCTAACTTTAAACCAAAAGCCAAGGGCTCCCATAGAAGTAAGGGCCTGTCATATGCCAGGGCATAGAGAATAAAGAAGGAGAGTAGATTCACAAGGATGTAAGGGCCAAAGAGTTTAAACAAACAAGAAAGCCCAACAAACCGCCATTCAGAGTCAAATAGTAAAAATGGTGAATTCAGCTGAGTATGCTAACATGTACATTTATGACCCTAGCACTTGGAAGATGGAGATGGAAGGATCCAAGTTTGATACCAGCCTGGACTACATAGGATGTCCTGCCTACAAGATGTGCTGGCATAAAGATAGAGCAGATAGAGCAGAGATTGAGGGAATGTCCAACCAATCCATGGCCCAACCCAAGACCCACCCCATGGGAGAGAACCAACCTCTGGTACTATTAATGATACTCTGCTATTTTTGCAGACAGGAGCCTAGCAGACTTGTCCGCTGAGAGGGTCCACCCAGCAACACCTCAAAACACATGCTGAAACTACAGCCAAACACTGGGAAATATGTAGGGAGTCTTATGGAAAAGTGGAGGGAAGAAGAAAAGGACCTGGAGGTGACAGGAACTTCACAAGAAGACCAACAGAGCCAGCTAACCTGGGCCTAGAGGGGTCTGCTGAAACTGAGGCACCAACCATGGACCTTGCATGGACTGGACCTAGGCCTCCTACACAGATATAGCCCATGGGCAGCTCAGCCTTCATGTGGGTCCTCTAGTAAGAGGAGCAGGGGCTGTCTCTGACATGGGTTTTCTTGCCAGCTTTTCAATTACTTCTCCCTGGTGGGACGGTCTTGCCAGGCCATAGGGGAAGAGGACAAGTTCAGCCCTGATGGGACTTGATGAGCTGGGGTGGATGGGAAGGGGGATGCCCCTTTCTGAGGAATGGGGGTGAGGGGAAAAGGAAGAGAGGGTGAGACTGGGAGGTGAGGAGGGATGGGACTATGACCAGGAATGTAAAGTGAGCAAATTAATTAATTTAATTTAATTTTTTAAAAAATCAAAAGCATGCAAACAAAAGTAATAGTGAATTCGTGTGAGCCCCTGGTGTCAGATATTGGCTCACATGAAGTTCTGCTCTGCCATTTACCATATGGTGTCAAAAATCTTACACATAATCCTTGCCTTCTCTAAAATAGGATTATTGCTCACACGTGAGCACTGTTCTTGAGGCAGGATCAAGCCTTTAACAGACTTACTCATCCTGGTTCTTCCATCTGCCCCACTCATACCCCTTTCCTTTCCACGGAGCTGGTTTTTATGGCACCAGAGAGCAAACCCAAGGCCTTGCTATGCTGGATAAAGCAACCTACCACCAAGGGTGACATCCCAAAATCTACAGATGCTCAACTGTATCTGTACTTCAATAGTGTTATGAAGAACATAAGAAGAGATGAGCCACACCTCTTTGCAGGATTAGACACAGCATTGCCTCACTTTGGAAGTACCAAGGACACTTCATCTCACTTGTAGTTTCTATCATTTTTTCCTAGCAAACCATTGGCCAGAGAACGAGCCTGAAGCCCACTGCAAGTCTTTGAACTATTCCCGGTCGTATCATGAGCACTCTGGCAGCCTCCCCGGGCACCTGCACTCGTTGCAGTGGGATGGCTACAGGCATTGTCATGTGCTCGGGCAACAGAGCCACTGGCAGATCTTCCTGCTTCTAGTTTATTTCCCTTTATTCACCTTGAATCAGAAGCAAGTGAACACTATAGAGGGACCGACACCGGGTAACACACAAATCCTTTCTAAGAACCTAATGGTACATTCTTTTTTAAAAAAAAGAACAATGCCTGCCTGTTTCCTTTTGTCTTCTGAGAGACTCTCCGTCTCATTCCTCAGGGCCATTCCCCCAGCACAAAGTTCGCCAGCACACTCTAGCTTTCATGAGGCACGAGGAGAGAAACTTTACAGCTCCTCTGCACTAAAATGTAATAACTTTCTCCACACGGCTGCACAAAGGATTTCTTTGGGAGCAAGGGACCGAGTTTCACAGTTGCATAAATATAAACTAAAGTAGAAATCCATCTTTGAGTCTGCAGGCATGCAGTCAACATGCCCATTTTTCAAGAGTCTCAAAGTCATCCTTCACTGTGTGTTCTTTCTGCTCGGCTTTAAAGTTAAGCTACTTTAATAATTCATGACATCACACCCATTAAAATATGAGCATTTTCTACCAAAGGAAACAGCCCTTCCCCCCCTCACCCTCCCCCCGCCCTTTCTCCATGGAAGAGGCCCAGACAAGCTTCTGCATAGGAAAGCAATGCCGTTCACAAGCAGTAACTGATGAGGTTTCAGGGCGAGCCTTGCAATTTAGTCTACCACTGCACACAATGACTTTTATCATGAAAAGCCAGCGCCATATGCCAGAGGAGACAGGTTAAGCCTCTTAAATGTTCCTGACAGCAATGAGCTTTCATTTATAAAAAGTAAACATCTGCCTCATGGGGAAATAATCCACAGAACAAAGGGGACGGGTTATTTGTTTGCTTGATTTATTGTGACTGCACTTGAGACTGGGGCATTTCAGACATCTGAGATATGTCAAAATAGGGATGATTTTTTTTAAACATTAAAAAAAACAGTTTGAAACCTTTTATAGACATCAAAAAGGAGTCCTGCCCACTGCAGATACTTACCATGAAGAACTCATGATTTCAAAAATGAGAAAACAAAAGACCAGAATTCAGTCTTTGGTGCCATCCTTGCTAGCTATACACTTTGGGCAAATTATTTAACTTTTCTAGGTCATATTTTTCCATAGCTGTGAGTGAGGATCAAAATTAAATCTATCCTGAAAAGTGAAAGGGTTCTGATGAGGCATTGATGATTTATGAGTGTGGAAATCCTCAGTAAACTGTGCAGCAAAACAAATGTTAAGGCGGTGCTTGGTATTAAACAGACAAAAAAGACATTTTGCTCTAGGCTTTTAAAAGTCAATAGGCAGAAGATTTATTACCCATGTAGAAAAGAAATTTCCTTTTGCTTATGGATCTTTTCTGGAAATATCTGTGGCCCCCCAGATTAGCTTACTGTGGCTCAGTTTGCATGACAATGGTCCCTTGAATGTCACCTGGTAAAATCAGTGATCCCAGTGATCCATCATGGGCCTGGGAAGAAGAAAAGAGCATCGTTATCCCACCATCACCAGCAGCAGCATCACCAGCAGCATCAGTATCAACAACAGCAGCAGCAGCCTCTACGATCTGCAAACTTCCTTTTGGATATTTAAAATGTTGAGACTCATGAAAGTTCTAAGTTGTCTTGTTTAGAAATTAGAAAACTGATATTCAACAGATTCTGGATAATGCATAAGTAGGAAAGCAGTGGGGAAACTGAGCCCCAAGAAAGGGGACTGTACAGACAGTCACCCACCACTTTGTGCCTCCAACTCCTGTACAAACATCTATCCCTGAACCTGTAACTCTCCCTCAAACACCCCCATACCTACCTTTCCCATCCCATATCCTTGAAAGAAGGCGTGTCTTTTGGCCACCTTTAACCTCCGAGTCAGTCCCTAACACAAAACTTGATACATGGGGGTTCCTAAGCAAGATTTGTTGGACTTTCTGAAGGAGAGAGTGAGCCAATCAAACAAACCCCCTTTTCCAATGAAACTTCTGCTTTAAAGTTAACAAACTGAAACTATGAGTATGTGTGTTCATGCCCATGTGTGTACACTCAGAAGCCATCCTTTTTCCTCCCACCTCAAGCCTGGAAACTCACCCCAATCCTCTATCCCTTGTGTTCAAAGCTCTAGCACTTTTCTTCCACCAATTTTCTAAGTTTAAAAAACAACATGTCAAACATTTGCAAAAGTAGATAGTATCACACGTGTTCACACTTCATAACCAGCTGTGACGATGCTCACCTCATGACCAGATTGGTCACAGCAAAAACCTATTCTCTCCCCATCTTCATCCTTACACTGAACTATATTCAAAAACCCATTTTGTCTATAAATATTTCAATATATATTTCTAAAAAATGGCTCCCTTTAGGGCCTCCGTGGCCCCATTTTTAACCTTCTTCCTCCTTTATGTTCAATTTACAAATAACCCACAGAAGTGCTTTCCATTGCTACACTTTTATTTTGTCTTCATTTCTGCAAACCTCATCCTCCTGCCCTTAGTTTCCATACTAAAACACTGAAAACACTTCTTTTTATATTCCAACTCCAGCATCTCCCCGTGCTCATCAACACTCTTACCACCCTTTGTTCAAACGTCTGGGGTATTAGCTACAGATGAGATGATTAGAAGTTCAAGGCCATCCTTAGCTACATAGCAAATTCAAGGCCAGTCTGGGTCACATAAGATCCTATCTCAAAACAAAGCAAATAAAGAAATGTCACAAAATAGTCCCTACACTGATTTTCCCACAATATCTAGTATGTAATAAAAAATTACTAGACACACCAAGAATGTGATAATACCATTAAAACTAAAAGCAAGAACTAGAAACCAACATATGACAGTCTCAAATTTGTAATTTACCAGACAGACAAATTCAAAGAAATAAAGAAAAATACATTCAAATCATTGAGGTAAAATAGAATCTTAATAAATGGAAGGACAGATTTTCAACAGAGAAGGGAGAGTGCATTTAAAACTGGAAGTGAAAGCTTGCTGCTTGGACTTCTAAGTATAGTGAAGACAACAGAAGAAAAAAATCTAGTAGATTGAGAAACAGATCGATATAAACCTATCCAATCTGAAAAAGAAAAAGAAAAAATGGATAAAATGACCAGGGCCTTGAAGCCCTAAGGACAATAGCAAACGGTCTACCTGATGCAGCTTGGATTTCCCTGAGGAGAAGATGATGATAAAAATAAGAAAATTACTCAAGAAATACCAAGGTCTTAGCTGGGAAGCAAGAGCTGAGCTGTCAGCTGTTGGAGGAGTCAAAGGAACCAGCCAAAAATGAAAGCATTGCCTGGGTTTGTGGCTCCGTGGTAGAGGACACAGACATGGACACAAGGCCTTGAACCTGAACCCCAGGGCAGTACTCATTGGGCTGCGCGTGGAAGGAGGATGAGAAAGAAAAGGAAGAAGTCGCTCTGGAAGCTGTAGTTGGTTGGAGGGTATGTACTGGAAAGAATAAGGGGAGAGTTGGAGGAGGGAAATGTGAGTGAGGTGTAATCATGTCTTATTGTATACATGTATGAAATCCTCAAGAAACGGGCGTGTTTATAATTGTAAAAATCTTCAGCCGCACTTCAATACTAGCAAGAGCTAGAACTGGAGATGGTGCTGAGCCCCTGTTTGTTTCTTTTTCTTTATTTTTCTTTTGTTTGTGAAATAGCTCACCAGTTTCTGGGCAGATGGGCTAGAGCAACTAGGGATTATCTCACTTTTGACGGAGCCCACGATAAAAGGTTCCTTTGGTTTTGTGCACTAGGGGTGTTCCCAGGGAGAGAAACAGGCAAGGACCAGAGTGGGAAATGATAAAGTGCTAAGAGAAAGGAACAGCATCTTTAAGTTTTCACATTTCCCCTGCAGCAGAGTGGCTCAGCAGAGGTGTCTGAAGAGGTCTTTGCACCAGGCATGAAAGAAAGAGAGCCAGACAATGGCACCAGGCTGGCTGAAAAACATTTGACCAGCCTGAGGGTCCTGAGTCCTTAACAGCAATTTCTTCACAGACTGCCATGTATGTACTGGCTGGACAGGGGCTGGAAGAAGAGAGATTTCCCCCAGAGGCTTGTGAGCAAAGCCTTTCTCCTAGCCCATAGACAGTGATAAAAACTAACACATAGGTTTTCAATCAGAAGCCAAACTCTTCAGAAAGAATAGCTGAAAATTGCATTCGATGAAAATCTTCAGCTTATAAAGCCAAGCAGCTCAGTGAGCCTCAAGCTGAATAAATACAAAGAATGCTACATGTAGGTACTTCATTGTCAAACTGCTGGGAACCGACAGTAAAGAGGAAATTCTGAAAACAATCAGAGAACATAAGATTTCGCATGCAGGGAGCAATAATAGAAATTCTGGCTGACTTATTGCCAGAAAATGGGAAGAAAAAAATGAGGAGGGGGAAGAGGAGAAAGAAAGGGAGGAAAAAGATGACCAGGAGTCAACAGAATCTCCTCTAAAATACTGAGCATGGAGGTGGAGGTGGGGTGGAGGACTAGCCCTGGTAACTTATATTTCCATAGCCAGAACAAAGATTTTTTAAAAGCAAGAGTGAAACCAATATTTCACAAGAGGTGGGGAGGGAGGGGGGAAAGGGAGGGAGGGAGAGGCAGAGAGAGGCCGTGAGAATATGTAGTTAGCATGCTCTAACTAAAGATGCTGGAGGATGGCCCCTCTGACTTGGAGAGCGACCCCAGAGCAAACAAAAAGAAACGCAGCACCAGCTTTTGATAGGTAGCCCATGTCCTAGTGGATGGGCCCACCCCCATGCACACATGGGCAGCACCAATTAGACTCCAGGTGCTACTAATAATAGTTTTTGTTTTTAAAAAGGGCAGGAAGCTGGTAGGGAGATGGGTTGCTGAGCCCCAGAGGAAGTTGGAGGGAGGGAGGGAGGTAGTGAGAGCGGACGAGATCAAAATACATTGCACACATGTCTGAAACTTTCAAAGAATAAATAAAAATACTATAAGAAAGGAAGAAAGAATAAGTAGGAACCCAGGACTGGCAAACAAACAAGTGTAATAGTAGTGGTATGCTTCTCATAGTTTCTTTACAACACCATTCAAAGCACAAATAGTAACGCCATAAGGAAGGTCTTACAATTTGTAGAAGTAATAGACATGAAAGCCTGTTAGCCTGGAGGAGGGGGCATCGGGGGTTACGTGAAATGGTGAGATTATTAAATGTGTGAAGCTGAGGGCAGGAAGCAGGATTGTTTGAGTGTGAAGTGGGAGGCGAGAAGCAGAAGGCTGGGGAAGCAGGGGCAACACTGCCTCTGATAGCCAGTAATTACAAGATCGCATAATGGAAGTGGGAGGTGTGGCTCTCCTGCGAGAAGTTTGGGTTTGACCAGTGGGTCCTCAAAACTAAAAGAATATGGCTGTTTCACACCGAAACGGTAGGCTGTGGGGATGTCAGAAACTGGGACAGGGCTCTCCCTACCTTGGTAGGTCAGTCACAAATACAATGAACTGCTGACTGCTGATGGTGTTTCCAGGCCTGACTCCACCTTTCAATTGTTTTTTTTTTTTTTAGTTTAGTTTATTTTTTATGTATTCCCTTTATATCCTGATCATAGGTCCTCCCTCCTCTCCTCTGGGTCCCCCCTTTTCCCCTTATTCCCCCTCCCCTACTTGTCAGATATTGGGAGATTCCCCCACCACCACTGCCCCCACAACTAACCCACAGTAGCAAATCAAGTGCCATCAAGACTGAATGCATCTTCTTCCACTTTGGCCTGGCGAGGCAGCCTCACCAGGAGGAAGTGATCAAAAAGCAAGCAACGGAGTCCATGTCAGAGACAGCCTATCCCCTTTCTAGGGGACCTACATGATGGCCAAGCTACCTATTGGCTACATATGTGTGTAAGGGGCCTACATTGAATTCATGCATGGTCCTTGGTTGGTGCTTCAGTCTCTGCAAGCCCCTCTGAGCTCTGGCTAGTTGGATCTGTGGGTCTTCTTTTGGAGCTCCTGTCCCACACACACACACACACACACACACACACACACACACACACACACATACACACACACACACACCGACTCCTCCACAAGACTCCCCATACTCCATCCAATGTTTGGCTGTGAGTCTCAGCATCTGTTTTAATCTGCTGCTGGGTGGGGTCTCTCAGAGGACAGCTATGCTAGGCTGCCATATGCAAGCGCATCAGAGCATTGTTGATAGTGTCAGGGGTTGGCTCTCTCCCATGAAGTAGGCCTTGGGTTGGAGCAGGCACTGGTTGGACAGTCCCTTCATCTCTGTTCTATTGTTTTCCATGCACTTCTTGTAGGCAAGGTAAAGTTTGGATCCAAGTTTTTGTGGGTGAGAGTTCCCCTCCCTCCACTAGGATTTCTGTCTAGTAAGCGGGTGTCCTTTTCAGTCTCCATGACTCCTCCTACTAGGAGTCTCAGAATCACCCCCGTATCCTGCCAGAAGCCTACCCTGCCATAGGTCTCCAGCTTGTCTCAGAGATGACGCTGCCCAGGGTTTCTCTTCTCTGTACAAACCCTCTGTCCTCGCGCCCTCTCTCTCCACATCTGATCTCCACCATCACTTCCCTCCACACTTGCTCTCCTACCCTGTTCCTTCTCTTCAACTGCTTCTGCTGTCCATTTTATTTCCCTTTCCGAGTGAGGTTTAAGCATCCTCCCTTGGGTCCTCCTTGTTATTTGTCTTCTTTGGGTCTGTGGATTGTAGTGTGGTTATCCTGTAGTATGTGCCTAATATTTGCTTATAAGTGAGTACATACCATGTGTGTCTCTCTGGGTGTGGGTTAATTCACTCAGGGTGATCTTTTTTAGTTCCATCCATTTGCCTGAAATTTTCATGACTTCCTTGTTTTTGATAGCTGAGTAGTATTCCACACCTTTCAATTTCCAATGCCCTATTTACCAGAAGCATTTGTTCTTCTCCAGAATCTGCACTACGCAAGCACATGCTTTATTTTTTACATTCTACCAATTTTCTCCATTGTTTGTGTCTTCAATTATGTTTTATCATGGGTTTAAAAGATGTATATTATATGGCATGCTATTATTGTACTGACTACAGTCATCCGGTTTCTGGGGGTACTGGTGCTAATATCCTCCTCAGATACTAAAAATCTCCCAATGTTCAGCCCTTGTGTAAAATGACACAGTGTGTGGGCATAGCCTATGAACATCCTCCAGCATCCTTTAAATCATCTCTAGGTGACTCCTAACACATAACACAGTATAAGCACACCAGCTGCAAGTGGCCATTATATTACATTACTTAAGGAAAAGTGAAGGGGAAAAAGTTCAAACTTATTTCAGTATGAACATAATTTTTTCCTGAATATTTTTTGATTCATAGTTGGTCGAACTGGGAACACAGAGGCCATAGATAACAGAAGGCCGACTATATTACAACCATGACTTTTTCTATCACAGACTTGGAGAAAATAGGTCCATAACAACAACAACAACAACAAAATGAGCAGAAAAAAGGGGCAGTCTCAGATGCCAGAACAGTAATAGAGGGAGCAATAACTTAGCAGCTAAGTTTTTTAACTGGTCAACATCAAAGAATAGTTGTTGACATTAGTAAGTCTTGGATCAAAACGTGAGGCAAGAATGAAGATTTCGTAATGGCTGTGTAAACAGGCACACCTCCTTTGTCTGCATGTGCCCATCCCCGTCCCAGGAGTCACCTCTCTCTTTGCCCCCACTCCCTTTCTTGCTCTTTTCACCATTCTTCTCCCTGTCACTCTCATGGGTCTCCTAACTAATCTCTCTTAACTCCCTGCAAACTTTAACTCCTCCCTCCTTCAGGGCAACACATAATTTCTTAGAACCTGTCAGGCTCAAGCTGGTCATGTGAACCCCTTTGTGAAGCCCAGTCTGTGCTGATGTATAAATCTGTCATCATAAAGTAAAGGTATAGACTTTAGTCTTGGCATTTTGTTCTTTGCCCTTGACAACTGTCTAGGTTGGGGCTGGTGAATTCTAATAACAGTCTATCAAAGCCCTGATGTGCTTGGTGTTATGATAGTCTAGAGAGCTACAAGCATCTTATAAATAGCCAGCTTGATGTTGCTGGCTTTTGAATTCCCCAGATGTCAAGACTCCTGTTAAGATAATTTTTGATGGCCTGAACCTAGATTCACATGGGGCCTCCAGTCTGGACCTTTGCGCATCAGTCGGCAGAGTGGGTAGTCCTCTGTTCTCACCTTTTGGAGCCTTTCTTCTGATGTTGCCTGAGTGAGTTTGCCTTTGCTAGAGAGCTCTTGCTCGGTGTTGATGCGTATGACAACAGCTTCTCTCAGCTTCCCCAGGTATCCAGGCAGTGCTGCTCAGCTCTCCCATGACTTTGCTCTTGTTTGCTTCCTGTCGCTGCCTCTGACTTGTCTTTCTTCCAGCACCAAGAAAGCCTGGGGTGGAGAAAGGGCAGGCAGGAATATCCTCTTCAATCTATGCCTTGTATTTCTTTCCTGTGTAGAGTGTATATACCCACTCTTAATTCATTTTTTCTTTTGGTCAATAATTCCATCAAATATTTACTGAGTACCTCCTAGGCATTGGGCAACAGCAAATACCACAGGTTATAGTCAAATGGGAATGAAGAAAGTAGACGTTATTTAACAAATTATTCAATTAATGCTTTAACCACAAATAAGAGAAGGTAAGAAAGGTGCTATGAGAATAAACAAGTGGGGACCCCATCAGATCCGGGCATCAGAGAAGGCTTCCATGAGACAATTTTGAACAAAGCACAAGTTAAAATGCAATGTGTTTAAAGGACAGATAGAAAAAAATCAGAAAGGCTCCAGAGTGGTTGAGGTACAGAGGACCCACAGAAGGTGACTGTGACAGATTAGCAAGACTTTTTTTTTTTTTTATAAAAACCCAGCAGGTGTCTGGAGGACTGAGGCTCTATCTAAAAAGTAGTGGAAGTTGAAAGATTGTCAGTCATCCGTTGCATCCATTTCAAAGTCAGTTCAGGTACAGAATGAAACCAACTCACAGACATAGAGACACCTCTGATTTTCAATGCCACCGACTGAAGGGAACTCTCAGCCCTCCCACCACTGTGACTCTGACAACCCTTCCTCCTGACCAGGAGTATTTGCCATTACGTCACATTAATGGA